>NC_139000.1:31418131-32018131 GCF_964374135.1 Grampus griseus
ACATCATCTCTACTTGTGAAACATTTATCACCCCAAAAGGAAACCCCCTCCCCATTAAGCAGTCACTCTCTATCCCCGCCCCTCCCCAACCAGGGGTAACCACTAATTTATTTTCTGTCTCTCTGGATTTGGCCATTCTAGACATTTCATATCAATGGAATCATACAATATGTAGTCTTTTGTGTCTGGCTTCTTTCACTTAGCATGATGTTTTCAAGGTTCATCCAGGTTGTAGCATGTCAGTACCTCATTCCTTTTCATGGCTAAATAATTGTATGTATACCACAGTGCGTTTGTACATGTATCCATTGATGGATATTTGTGTTATTTCCACCCTTTGACTACTGTGAATAGTGCTGCGCTGAACATGCCTGTAAACGTATTTGTGTATCTGTTTTCAGTTCTTTGGGGTATATACCTAGGAGTGGGCTTGCTGGGTCATATGGTAATTCTATGTTTAACTTTTCGAGGAACTGCCAAAAAGATTTTCCATAGTGGCTAAATGAATGATTTTACATTCCCATCAGCAATGTATGAGGGTTCCAAATTCTCCACCACCTCACCAACACTCGCTATTTTTTCATTTTGTAAAAATGTCTTGATTATATGTGAGGCTACTGCCACCCTCCCAGCTCCCATGACCCACAGACCCACTTGGCTGAGAGGCTGAGAGGCTGAGCCAGGTCTGTTGACTACAAAGAAACACCCAAACACTTCTAGGGGTCAGAAGCACCAATAAAAATAAAGACCCTTACTATAACCTAGAGTTATACTGCTCCTTGTTCATTATTTTAACAATAATTTGTCTGGTGTCCAAGAAGCTTTGAAATTGTCCAGAGAACTCGGAAACTAAGACCATCCCGAGAGAGTTACTATTGGCAAACTTTATGACACTCACCTCACTGGAACCCAAGGCAGTACACCATTTCCACTTCGAGTTTTCCACCCTAGTGCCATGTTAGATGTCTATGAAGATTTCCTTCCAAAATGAGGATACAGCCAAGGGAAAACTACTGGGGTGTGAAAATAGTCAATTCAGATTGGAAATTTGATTGACAGGTGGTACAGTGAGGGAAAAGAAAGCAATGAATTTAACAGACAGACAGGGGCCTGAATCCTGACTTTACTGCTTATAGTTTGTGAACAAAGTTAACCACTTAGAATCTCAGATTTTTCATTTCTAAGGTGAGAACAATGATACTTACCTGGCAGGGTGATGAAAGCTTCTAGTCTTGACTTTAATACATGATTAATATCATTATTATTACTGCATGTTGTCAGTATTGTTATTATTGTTTAAAATAATGACGATTGACATGAGCCACATGCAGAAATCCTGCTAAGGAAACAGAAACTCCTATCTAATCATGTGTCTCCTCCTCAAATCAAGAGAGTAAACTAGTGAGAGGCCCGTGCACCGCGATGAAGAGTGGCCCCCACTTGCTGCAACTAGAGAAAGCCCTCGCACAGAAACGAAGACCCAGCACAGCCATAAATAAATAAATAAATAAATAAATAAAAGAGAGTAAACTATCTCCAAAACTAATGTGACAAGGGCATCTCGTAATGTGTGTAATGTAGTCACTGCCCTCCCAGCTCTCTCCTTGTTCCCTTATTTCCCTCCTTGTTCCCTGCCCTTGGACAAGCTTCTTAACCCTCCTGAGTCTTATCTGTAAAGTGACGTAACAATACGTACTTAACAGGGTTGTTTGAGGATTCAGTAAGGTATTTATAAAAGGCTTAGTACAGTGCAAGTTACATAGAAAACACTCAATAAATGTTATCTATTATTATTAATAATAAAGTTGCTATAACTTCTCTGTAGAAAGTCAATAGAAGGGTGGAGCCTACACAGAGTCTAATAAAAGGAAGCCTTTCAAGAGAACCCATCTGTGTGACTTGTCCCTTCCTCAAGAGCAGGAGGGCCATTCCAGTGATGGAGGTGAGTGATGCATTGCACCCTGATAGCTTGTTGAGAATAACTCTGAAAACAGTTTCTCCTTTGTTCAGATCCAGTCTCACCAAGCAGACTTGACATAGGAGTTGGTTGTTACATAAGTTTTCTTGAGGGAGAGAAAATGCACCGATCATCCAACCTGAATACTCCACAGTTTTGAGAAAGTACAGTTCTCTTAATACATTGAGGTTTAGTTTATCCAACCATTTTGACTGCTCAGATCCAGAATCCCTAAAATTGAATTAAGTATGGACATTAGAGACAACTTTCATCAGGCTTTCTTAGTGGCAAGGAAGAGATTCATTCTTTACAACTTTTTTTTTTTTTTTTTGCGGTATGCGGGCCTCTCACTGTTGTGGCCTCTCCTGCTGCGGAGCACAGGCTCTGGACGCGCAGGCTCAGCGGCCATGGCTCACGGGCCCAGCCGCTCCGCGGCATATGGGATCTTCCCGGACCGGGGCATGAACCCGTGTCCCCTGCATCAGCAGGCGGACTCTCAACCACTGCGCCACCAGGGAAGCCCTGGAAGAGATTCATTCAAACTCACTAAAGTGAAAGGTGTTTATTGAATTTTAGGTGAATTTGAAATACAGGAACAACCCAAGTTATGTAGGACCTCACAGAAACCTAAGAGCCACTAAGAACCAATTTTTCTCTCTCTCATTTGAGGTCAGTGTGTCTTTCTATGTCTCTGCCTCTGACTTTCTTTGTTTCTCCGTCTCCCTCTTTGTCCTGTTACACCTTTGTCTCTCTCTGGATATATGCTCCTTCTTCCCTACCTCTCAGCGTGCTCCCTCTGCGTACGCACCTGCACCTGGCCATCATGGACTCCCCAGCCTAGGGTAGAAACCTCCTGCTCGCCTCTTGGTTCATACTTACCCACACAAAAAAATGTGATTGGCCCAGCTCATCACTGCAAGATACGATGCAGGCTGGCAGCCTATGAATTGATTGCTTTTGGACTAGAAGTCCACTTTAACTCAATCAGCTGTTATGAGATGGAAGGGAGGTATCATCTGGTACAAAAATAACCACCCCACACAGCAGAGACTGGGAGTAGGGGTATTCACCAGAAGCTGGCATGCGTGGGTAGATGCACTGAAATCATTCTATTAATATGACCATACTTTCTGAACCAAATGTCAGAATAAATAGTATAAAAAGTATTTGCAAGGACTTCCCTGGTGGTCCAGTGGTTAAGATTCCACTCTTCCACTACAGCGGGCATGGGTTCCATCCCTGGTCTAGGAACTAAGATCCCTCATGCTGTGTATTGTGGCCAAAAAAAAAAAAGTATTTGCAATCCACTCTCTAATGGTAGAGACAGTCTGAGGTATAGTTCAAATACTGAAATCTCAGAATTTCTGAAGCATTTGGATAGCTAATGACAACAGACCAAGACTTTTGAAATTGAGACTTTCCTGAAAAATCTTAGTCACCGTAAGATGGTGAATGATCTTATAAAGCAGAATACCTACATCACAGAATTGTTGAGAGGATTAAATGAGTTACATATATAAATCACTTTAGTAGTTCCTATATAAATGTTATTATCACATAACAGAAGACTGGATAGCCCTTAATCTATGGTGACCCCACCAAGATACAGCTATCCTGTTAAGCAATCTCTGGCTGCTAGACAATCTGCCTCTTTGCACATTTCTCTTCAAACATAACATCAAACACCAGACAAGCAGGAGGATAGTTTTTAGGAAGTTTCAGAGGCTGGCAGTGATGCTTACCACTAAGTACATAGAGTTTATTTTTTTGTTTTGGGGTTTTTTTTTTGCGGTACGCGGACCTCTCACTGTTGTGGCCTCTCCCGTTGCGGAGCACAGGCTCCGGACGTGCAGACTCAGCGGCCATGGCTCATGGGCCTAGCCGCTCCGCGGCATGTGGGATCTTCCTGGACCAGGGCACGAACCCGTGTCCCCTGCATCGGCAGGCGGACTCTCAACCACTGCGCCGCCAGGGAAGCCCTAGAGTTGATTTTTTTATCTGAACATCCCCTTCCCTAAATTGGAGAAGGGCAGACTATTCTTCAGATGGCTAGATAGATCCAAATATCTTTTGTAAGACATGGGCATGGAGAAAAACAAAAATGCCTCAACGTACAGGATCCAGCTGTCCAGGGAAGGAATGAGGGGTGAGGAGCTGGGAGTGCTGAACAAGAGCGTACAGGTGGAGTCGTTAGGAGACCAAAAGCTACTGCTGAGGGAGCAACCTAGAAGAGTGCCAGGTCAGAAAATGATGGGCTATCAGGGCCAGAATGAAATCCAGGCTGCTTGAAAATTCCAGAACTCATGGGTTTCAAATGCCTATACTCTACCTTTCCATGAGACCCACCCTGTCTATTTTAAAGTGGCTAGATTTGCAAGCTACTGGCCACTGGTACTGCTGGTGCCACGGCAATTTGATGTTGAGGCGGTTTTGGTGAACACGCTATCAGTATCTAGGTTTATTAGTTACTCGCTGTGGTGTAACCAGTTACCAGAATTGAGAGGCTGAAACCAATGAATATGTATTATCTCACAGTTTCTGTGGGTCAGGAAGCAGCTTATCTAAACAGTTCTGCCCTGGGGTCTCTTACAAGGTCACAGTCACGATGTCAGCTGGGGCAAGAGGCAGGTTCCAGTTTGTCCTCGAGTGTCCCAGTGTTCTTTGTGGGCCCAAATTTGCCCTGGAAGGTTCTAGTTTGTCCTTGATCTTGTCCACATCCAGCTTTCCTTCCCAACTGCCAATCTGGCTGACCTACAGCAACTTCAGGCTAACACTAAACTCGAGGCAACAGCAGCCTACATAGACTGTTCCACCAGCTGCGACAGTTGCATGAGGTCTAACCCCTTTTAAATGTCTGAAGACACTGCTACAAGCCTGTGTTACTTTTCATAGAGCTGCTTGAAACTGTTCTACATTTCTTTTTTTTTTTAAGATTTATTTATTATTTATTTATTTTTTGGCTGTGTTGGGTCTTAGTTGTGCCATGTGGGCGCCTGGCAGCGCGCAGGCTTCTCTCTAGTTGTGGGAGGCGGGTTTTCTCTTCTCTAGTTGTGGCGCGCAAGCTCCAGGGTGCGTGAGCTCTGTAGTTGCAGCACGTGGGTTCCAGAGCACGTGGGCTCTGTAGTTTGCGGCATGCAGTCTCTCTAGTTGAGGCACATGGGCTCAGTAGTTGTGGTGCACGGGCTTAGTTGCCCCGTAGCATGTGGGATCTTAATTCCCTGACCAGGGATCAAACCCGTGTCCCCTGCATTGTAAGGCGTATTCTTTACCACTGGACCACGAGGGAAGTCCCTGTTCTACATTTCTAGACCTACTTTGCTACTAATAGGCTGTGAAATCTTGGGGAAGAGGTTTAGTGTCTGAAAAATGAAGAGTTTGGTTTAGATCCCTAATTGTAGCTTCAATATTAGTTGCTACTACTCTCTTTTTTTCACTATCAAATTTCTAACTCAACAATTCCACTTCTAGGTCCTCTCCTAGAAAAACATTTGCCTGTGATTACAAAGAGGCATGTTCATTGCAGCTTTGATAATGGAAAATAAAGTAAGGTATAGGGAGGAGATGAAGGAAGAGAGATGGAGAGGAAGAGGGAGAGGGATAGGGAGAGGGGGAGGGAAAGAAAGAAAGAAAGGAGGGAGGGAAGGAAGGGAGGGAGGGAGGGGAGGAAGGGAGGGAAGGAGGGGAGGAAGGGAGGGAGGGAGGGGACTTCCCCAGTGGTCCAGTGGTTAAGACTGTGCTTCCACTGCAGGGGGCTGGGGCTCGGGGAACTGTGATCCCACATGCCCCGCGGTGCAGCCAAAAATGCAAAAAAAAAAAAAAAAAAAGAGGAGGAGGGGAAGGGAGAGAAGGGAAAAATCACTGGAAGCAACCCAAAAGTCCATCAATAGGGAATAATTCAATAAACTATGGTACTTCATAGGACTGACAAAGCAGTGTATGATGTGTTTGTTTGCTTATTTTTCTTTTGTTTTATTTTACGCAGCCATTTTGACTCCACAGTTTTAGACCTGGTCAACATTTTAGTCCTGGGCATATTCTCACCAAGGACATTTTGATCCAACAAAGAGTTAGCTTGCTCTTAACTCTACTCTAAGTATGAGTAGTTAGTATTAGTATGGGCAAAGCTAAAAAAGCAATAAGTCAATGAAAGATGACAAGGAAATATTATTCTTCTGGAGTATCTGAAAGGATTTGCTTACAACATTCTCATAAATTAATCAGTAATTAAGTATAAGATGTCAGTATTTTGTCCAATTCATAATAAATATTTCTGGCAGAAATAATTAATACAAAATAAAATTGACAAAGGCTAAAACTGCATGTGGCAAATGTCAGATCTGCTAACCTTGACTTGGGAAAACAGGACTTGCTAGAAACACTGTTCACAAACTAGCACTCAAAATGGCAGAAAAGCTAATCAATTAAATTTAAAATAGAAAATTTTCATAGAAAAGAATTGATCCTATTAATTCTATTAATTATAATTTCAGTAAAATAGAAATGTAAAAATTTGGAAATCATTTAACTGTGCTCACTGGCCAAGGAATTAAATGAGTGTAATAGAATTGACTCCAGAATATATATTCTCAACAAAAATTTGTGAATGATTGTATAATTCCGACTAATATTCTTATGTTCTTAAACTTGTGTTCAAAATGTCCTTGAGTCAAAAATAGCAGAGTCAAAATCCTGGTGTTAAAAAAGTCCTGTTTCTCTCTACAGGCTCTATGCTCTCACATTTCTTCTTAGTTCTTAGAGTTAATTCTTACAGCCAGTGGTTTGAGAACCACTTCTGTAGCCAGATAAGAAAGGAGGGTCCAGTGCATACCAATTAAAATCCCCAAAGCATTTTCATGGAATTTGACAAGTTGATTCTAAAATTCATCTGCAAGAGAAAATGTTCAAGAATAGTGAAGAAAGTTTTATTTTACTTTTTTGATCAGAGATGGGACTTGTCTTACCAGATAACGAAATATTCTATAAACTCATATAAATTAAACCTGCACGTTGCTCTACAGGAATAGATAACTAAATCCAATGACTAAAATAAAGCTCAAACATATTCTTGGACATGTGGGAATATCATGTGTATAAACTATATGGAAAGGATTGATTAGTCCACAAATGGGGTTGAGATACTTAGCTATCCATTTACAAAGAAATAACATTTCTACTCTACATCATATTTTTAAAATTCCAGATGAATTTTAAAGCTACATGTAAAAGAAAATTGTACAAGTATTAAAATAATATATAGAGGGCTTCCCTGGTGGCGCAGTGGTTAAGAATCCGCCTGCCAATGCAGGGGACACGGGTTCAAGCCCTGGTCCTGGAAGATCCCACATGCCGTGGAGCAACTAAGCCCATGCGCCACAACTACTGAGCCTGTGCTCTAGAGCCCCTGTGCTAAGAGCCCATGCTTGGCAACAAGAGAAGCCACCGAAATAAGAAGCCCGTGCACCGCAATGAAGAGTAGCCCCCGCTCACTGCAACTAGAGAAAGTCCGCATGCAGCAATGAAGATCCAACACAGCCAAAAATAAATTTTAAAAAATAATAATAATATACAGATCTTGTTCGTTTCGTCAAAAACGATAATACTTTCCTATATAAGATACAAAAAGCAAAGCTATACAAGGCACGATTGATACATTTAACTAGAGAATTCTACACTCAGAATGCCCAGATCTTAGATTCTAATACCATTCTCCAATAAAAGGAACCAGGGTTCCTTGGAGAAATGGTTGGTTCTATTAATAGGGTAGGAAATATACAAGATGAGTCTGGAAAATTTTGTAGTGCCAGAAGATAAAGAAGAGCTAAACTACATACATACACACTCACACACACACACACACATACACATTCACACACAGTTATGGGGATGTGTCAAAGAGACACAGGAGCCAATTGAAAAATCACCATTGGCCATAGTTGTAACAATTTGAGCAATAATATAAATAAAGTAGTATTGAATTAGAACCCAAAGTATAAAATAAATATCATAAGTCCATACATATATGATTGAATAAATAAGTAAATAAGGGAGAATAGATAAATCTGCCACGCCAAAGAATTCCAGCATAACTCCCCATTCCTTAAGTGTGGGCTGTGCATAGTGACTCTTCCAATAAGTACAGTATGTAAAGGGAGAAAAGGAAGAGTAACTTTATAGTGAATAAACCAAACAAACACTACCTCAGCCAGCTGATCAAGATTAATATCAATAGTGATAAGTCATGTTGATAGGTTTGAAATGAGGTGATAAGAAGGGCACTTTACCTCTGTGGTTTTCCTCCCCCAAACCCAAAACTCCAGTCTAATGATGAGAAAAACACCAGGTAAATCCCAACTGGGGGACAGAATACCTAACTAGTACTCCTTAAAATGACAAGGACATCAAAAACAAGGAAAGTCTGGAAACCTTTACAGCCAAGAGGATCATAAGGGGACATGACGACTAAATATAATAATGTGCTATTGTGGATGGGACCCTGCAATAGAAAAAGGACATTAGGCAAAAACTAAAGAAATCTGAATACAGTATAAGCTTTAGTTAATAATAATGTATCAGTGTTGGTTCATTAATTGTGACAAAGTTTCCATACTTAAGTGAGATGTTAACAATACGAGAAACAGAGTGTGGAGGTATATAGCAACGCTGTACTATCTTTAGTTCACTGTGACCTTGACAAATGTTTTTTTAATAAATTTATTTGGCTGTGTTGGGTCTTCATTGTTGAACATGGGCTTTCTCTAGTTGCAGCAAGCAGGGGCTACTCTTCGTTGTGGTGCGCTGGCTTCTCATTGCGGTGTCTTCTCTTGTTGTGGAGCACAGGCTCTAGGTGCATGGGCTTCAGTAGTTGTGGCACGCAGGCTCAGTAGCTGTGGCTCACGGGCTCTAGTGCACAGGCTCAGTGGTTGTGGTGCACAGGCTTAGCTGCTCCGTGGCATGTGGGATCTTCCCGGACCAGGGATCGAACCTGTGTCCCCTGCATTGGCAGGCGGATTCTCAACCACTGCGTCACCAGGGAAGTCCCAACCTTGACAATTTTGAGGAGTATCAGTCAGGTATCTTATAGGATGCTCCTCAGTTTTTCCCAGTATTAGACTGGAGTTATGGATTTGGGGGGAGGACAGTAGCTATTAGAATTTTTAAATATGAAATTCTAGGAATCTTGAGAAATACTATTTGCACATATGGAAAAAAAGGCATGAAAAGCGGTTTACTGAAGCATTATTGGAAAAAAAAAGTGAAAACTTAACACCTATTGATAAGAAAATGATTAAACTACGGAATAGTCATAGTGTAGTACATCATATTTCATTGACTTCAGGATGTCATAATTATAGACATCATTATTTTATGTATCATTGAAAAAGAAAAATGCTCCTAATAAAACTATGACACAGGGACTTCCCTGGTGGCACAGTGGTTAAGAATCCACCTGCCAATGCAGGGGACACAGGTTCAAGCCTTGGTCCTCGAAGATCCCACAGCCCACATAGCAACTAAGCCCGTGTGCCACAACTACTGAGCCTGCGCTCTAGAGCCCGCGAGACACAACTACTGAGCCCAAATGCCACAACTACTGAAGACCGCACGCCTAGAGCCCGTGCTCCACAGCAGAGTAGCCACCATAATGAGAAGCCCGCACGCTGCGACAAAGAGTAGCTCCCGCTCGCTGCAACTAGAGAAAGCCCACGCACAGCAACGAAGCCCCAATGCAGCCAAAAATAAATAAATAAAATAAATTTTTAAAAATAAACAAATAAAGCTTTCTTATCATTTATAATTTTTATTTTATACTTATTCAGAAGGCCACGTGAAACTTAAGACATGGATTTTTAACTCCATATCATCCTCATGCATACATTAAAATGAAAGTATTAATCAAATAAATTGATTAAAGTATATATAAATCTTCTTCTCAGAGTCTGAACCATCTGAATCATGTTTAGACTCCGGATCATCAATATTCCAGGCTGCTAACATCCATTCTGCAAGTTTTGAAGCATCTGCAGCAGGTGATGACAGCTACATCACTACTGCTGCCTAGCTGACAGCAATTGTAAGATGCATACTAATTTTAGAGATAATAACATGTGAATGAAAAAGTGAGCCTTAGAATAATGAAACGAGGGTATTGTGCAGCAGCTAAAGCAACCAAGGAAGTTTCACACAGACCACCGTGGAAAGTTCTAATTCATTCATATCGCCAAGGAAAACTAGCAAGTTGCAAAACATATATAGTGTGAGTTCATTTATGGAAACTCTATATTTCTGTGGCAGACACTGAAAATTCGGTTACCCAAAAGATATTTACAACTTGCTTTTACTGTGCCATTCTATAGTTTAGATACTTGAAAAGTAAATTACTTCCCTAGACTCCCTTGTTGATAGAGGGGTCATGTGATACAGTATGGCCAGTGACTTGTAGGCAGACGACGTTCTGGTAGGCTTCCTTTCTTTTTTTTTTTTTTTTTTTTTTTTGCGGTAAGCGGGCCTCTCACTGTTGTGGCCTCTCCCGTTGCGGAGCACAGGCTCCGGACACACAGACTCAGCGGCCATGGCTCACAGGCCTAGCCGCTCCGCGGCATGTGGGATCTTCCCGGACCGGGGCACGAACCCGTGTCCCCTGCATCGGCAGGCGGACTCTCAACCACTGCACCACCAGGGAAGCCCAGTAGGCTTCCTTTCTTGAATTAAAATATAAAACTTCACAAGATGGCTTTTGTCCTTTCCTGCTAATATGTGGACTCACCTTTAGAGAAGCAGCAATCACCTTGTGACCATGAGGACAAACCTGTGGATGGTGAAACCAAGACAGAAAGAGCCTGCTGGCTCTGCACTCCTACCCCTGGGCTTCCTTTCGAATGAGACTAATAAACTGCTTCCTTTTGTTGGGTATTCAGTTGGCAGAATAAGGTCCTAACTGCTACAAGTCAGGGTAGGGCTAGATTTTGAAGTATCTGAACAAAATGCACAGTAAACTGATGAGTGGAGTTGGGAATAGAATTGGGAGGAGATGTTGGCGGAATTTCCCTTCATTTTTAGTTTTTTAATTTTTTACAACGTAAAGGTATTCACATATTACCTATGTAGCTAAAAGAATTATTTTTGTAAGATTTATGTCAGAAATGGAAAGAGACTCGCTGACAAGAAAGGCGCTTACAATGCGGTAGCATCTCAGGCTGAGACCTTTGTTCAAATGACTTAGGTCCAGAAAAGACAAAAAGTTTTTCCACTGAGCTATCAGTTTACTATCCATTCAAAAAGGTTAAGCTGGCTTGCTTTATTTGTTCTTAGAGAGTTTAGACTGCTTCATAGTCTATACTAGTTCCTTTTCTAGGGCTTCCCTGGTGGCACGGTGGTTGGCAGTCCGCCTGCCGATGCAGGGGACACGGGTTCGTGCCCCGGTCTGGGAAGATCCCACATGCCACGGAGCAGCTGGGCCCGTGAGCCGTGGCCGCTGAGCCTGCACGTCCGGAGCCTGTGCTCCGCAGCGGGAGAGGCCACGGCAGTGAGAGGTCCGCGTACCGCAAAAAAAAAAAAAACCCCAAAACTAGTTCCTTTTCTAAAGGCTCTCAAACTACCTTTTTTTGCTTGTTTTTGGCCGCGTGTCTTGTGGGGATCTTATTTCCCCAACCAGGAATCGAACCTGCGTCCTCTGCAGTGAAAGCGCGGCGCCCTAAGCACTGGACCGCCAGGGAATTCCCCTCATAAACTACCTTTGATATGATCCATCCTGGGTTTGATTGGTGCTCAGTAAAAGTCAAGATTACCAGAGTCCATTTTTCAAGATCTACTTTTTTCTCATTTCTAAAATCAGCACATTTTCCAGTCTTTAATTTCCTGTTACTGCTCATGTTCTCTGATATTTCCCAAAGACTACCAGCATAATAGTTGCATACAAAAGATCCTGGCACACACAAAAAAAACACGTTATGATAATTCTTATGCTATTAACGTTCATGATAGTAACGGCACTTACCAGTTACTGGGCATTTCCTTTGTGCAAGGCACTGTGCTAAGCACTTTACACACACTGTCTAATGTCATCTTCACAAAAGTCCCGTGAGCTCCATTTCACAGAGATAGACCCTGAAGCTCGGGCAGGTAACTTGCCCAAAGCCACACAGAGGCACGCGGTGTCAGAACAGACCGCGACCTGCAAAGCACCAGCTCTTGACCACCAAGCTTAATTGAAAAAAAGGCAAAATCAGTAAAAGTGTAAACTCAGGTCAGTCCCCAAAATGTTCTCTTTGCGTACACTTCAAACACTCACTAAGCTGCCCCACTTAGCCAGAGTTGACTGCCATTCCGATCCTTTCCTTGTTTCCCTTATCACCGCCGCCTGAGCTCCGCAGGCTCCGCCCCCCCACTAGCCCGTACCACCTTCTGCGCAAGCGCACTGTGGCCCGGAACTTGACTAAGGCCGCGCCTGTCCCCGAGTGCTACGGAGCCGAGCCGAGCCGAGCCGAGGGAGCGCGCCGAGCGGGGCCGCGCCCGGAGGTGGGTGGGGCCTCCGTGGAATGGGCAGAGTGACGCGAGCCTTGGATTTGCAAATGATGGCGGGGTTTATACGGATTATACTTCTTGCCAGGGAGGAGCCACAAGAAGTTTCCATTGCACAAGTATTTCATCTACCCATCCATTTATTCCAGAAATATGTGTTAGTGGCTGCTGAGTGCGGGTACCCACTTGGCTACTGTCCCCCCGGGGCTCCCCCACTTGATAGATACTAGAGAAAGTGAGAGAGCGGGGTTCCTTGAACCTCACCCCCACACTCCAACATCCACACAGGAGAATTCCTAATACTGTAGGAGGAAAAGCCGGCCCAGATCAGGGTTCAGGTCTGCACCTACCTGGGAAATGGCCCCCAGGTTGTCTCTAGGCTTGTCATTCCATGCTTGTCTGTTCTCCCAGACACTTGTACTTACCCCACACGCCCTTATGTCAAGGTTCCGTCAGCCCTGCTTACACTGTAGCGGGGTTAGAACACTCCACCATAATGTAAGATGAGGAAAGGGGGCGCTCAAAAGAGGAGCAAGTAACTAGGGATGGGTCTGTAGAAGGCAGACGATCTTTAGGATTATCACTGTGGTTCAAAGGAACTAGGTAATGATAGACCCAGTGTTCATAATACTTGGGAAAGTGTGGGCCCTCCCTCAGGAAGCTCACAATGTTTAAAGAAAGAAAAAGTGTATGGGGGGGCGGGGCGGAGCGGACAGTGGAATAAAATAAAGATCCCTCCCTCCCAGGTTTTCCTTTCTATGCCTTCCACCTTCCTCTAATAATTAACATGTGATTAATTATTATTAATCATTTTGTAATTTCCCAGTTCCAAAAATGCCTTTCTTCCATTCAGTCTTACAAGTAATCTAGTACATTCCTTGTCACTGCCATCACCTCTACACTGTTATATCCCATATATATGTCTTGTCAGTTTCATGACCCTAAAACTTCTCAAACTTTTCTTTGTCTCACCATGTCCACCCACTACCTTAATTCAAGCTTTCATATGAATTACTGGTATACCCACCTCCCTTTCATTTTTCCCTTCCTGCTAATCCATTCTCCCCAGAGTAGAGTGATTTGCTTGAGACACAAAATCTAGTCTGTCATTGGATTCTGAGCACTGGCTTACCTTTGTTTTAAGGATAAAAACCAAAATCCTTAGTGCGACCTACAATGTGACCCTGTCGAAATCTTTACTCTCTTTGACTCTGTTCTCTCCTTTGTCTTTCTGTTACACCCACTGGCCTTCTTTTAGTTCCTTGAATATGCTTTCACCTCAGGGACTTTGCACATGCTATTCCCTCTGCTTACAGTGTTTTCCTTACTTATAACATTATTTTTTAGTTAAAAATTTTTCCCAGTATTATCAAGGAACAATTGACAAATATATTTGTATATACTTACAGTGTACAATGAGATGATTTGATACATTGTATCAAATGATTAGAATGATTACCAAGATCAAGATAATTAACACATCCATCACCTCACACAATTAACTTTTTTTTCTGGTAAGAATGCTTAAGGCGTACTCTCTCAGCAATTTTCGAGTATATAATACCATATTATTAACTATAGTGAACATTCTCAGAACTTAATCTTCTTATAACCAAAAGTTTGTGCTCTTTGATCTATATCTCCTCATTTCCCCCTCACCCCAACCCCTAGCAACCACCATTCTCTTCTCTGTTTCTATGAAATTGGCTTTTTTTTTTAAGATTCTACCTATAAATGATACCATACAGTATTTGTCTTTCTCTGGCTTATTTCATTTAGCATAATGACCTCCAGCTTCATCCATGTTGTCACAAATGACAAAATTTTCTTCTGTTTCATACCTGAATATTATTTCATTGTCTACATAGACCACATTTTCTTTACCCATTCATCCATCAATGACACTTAGGTTGTTTCCATATCTTGGCTCTTGTGAATGACGCTGCAATGAAGATGGGTATACATATATCTTTCTGAGATACCGATTTTGTTTCCTTCAGATATATACCAAAGGAGTGGGATTGCTGGATCATATGGTACTTTTATTTTTAACTTTTTGAGGAAATTCCATACTGTTTTCCATAATGGCTATACCAATTTACATTCCCACCAACAGCTTATATTACGTCCACATCCACACCAACATTTGTTATCTCTTGTCTTTTTGATTATAGCCATCCTAACATGTGTGAGGTGATATCTCATTGTGGTTTTGATTTTCATTTCCCTGATGATTAGTGATGTTGAGCACCTTTCCAGATACCTATTAGCCATTTGAGTGTCTTCTTTGAACTCATCACATTCTAAACACCTGCACATCCTTTAGATCTCAGATTCAACATCACTTCTCAAGAGAAAATTTCTCTGATTCCCAGACCAGGTCATTACAAGGATAAATTCTGGCAAGTAAGCATGATTAAATCAAGAAAGTGCATGTGTTTGGAATTCCATTTGCTCTTCCAGATGCACTCTTCACTTTTCTTTACCTTGCGTTATACCCAAGGGGGCCAACCTGTGTGGGCCACACCAAAGTCTCCCTGGCCCTATGGCTTCTGACAGTCTGAGTGGGGCCCATAGGCAGGAGCTCAGAGCCAGGGGGTGTCTTTGCTTTTATCCGCTTGCCTCTTCCTTCGGGGTCCCTGCAGACTGGCTGCTCCCTTGACCATGTACTTAATAAGCTTCTGTCAGGCAGGGGTTTCCTCTGAGCTTTCTTGGTTTCTAGGTTCCCTTAACTGCCCCTCCTCCCTCCTCTTGCCACTTCAGGCCAATGGGTACCATCAGCAGTGTGGTCACATACTACATTATTACTTGTGGCTTCTTTAATCCCTGCCCACTCTTTTGTAAACAGATCTTGTGTTAAGCACTCCTCAAATTACTCTCTCAAAGTGTGCCATCTGTTTCCCCCAGGGATCCTGTTAAAGACATTGCCCCTGGGGATTTTTCAAGTAACTAAAATTTACATTATTGGTGTCAAAACTTTTCCTCTGGTCAACAGTAAGGGATTATCTAATCTATTATAGTTACAAAATGGAATGCTATTGGTTATTGAAAAATCATGTTTTTAAAAAATAGAAACATGATGCAAAGCATATACTGAATTTGATCTCACTTTTATAAAACCAAAGAAAACAAACTAAAACAAATGTGTGTATATAAAAGATTCAACAGATATGTTCCAAAATGGTAATAGTTGCTTTCAGAGTGACAGGATTTTTTCTTTATGATTTTCTATTTTTTCCCATTGTCTGTAATAATGCTACATTATTATGATGATGAAATATATATGTTATTTTAAAACATCTTACTTGATCCAATACAAATTATAAAATTACTAATTAATTAAAATGAAAGTTAAATAAGACAGAAAGTATATTGCCTAGGATACGTGCCTATTACTTGGCACAGAGTATGTATTCAATATGTCAATTATAACTTATTACAAATCATGTTTTACGTATTTCTCTACCTTATGAAACTAAATACAGAGAATAGAAATTAGCCTTTTCTGAGTGACTGAGAAATATTAATAATTCATTTAGCATATAAGAAAATGTATAAAATGGAATCATCCCCAGAGAGATTAAGTGACTTCCCTGAGGTCATATACAGCTAATTAGTGCTCTCAGCTCACCCTCTCTCTAAAGACTTCCTCCAAGACATCCTTCCTTCCCTCTGGAGAAATACTTCTTTTCCTGTATTTGTCACTACTCACGACTTAGTTAATTCTATTACAGGCTTTGTGTTAAGTAATTAAGTCTATTTCTATCTTTATCATAGTACATCATGTACAATTTTTTCTTCTCTCTCCTTGTCTGAGTTCTATTTTTGTTCTGGAAGTGGAACTAATCGGGTGAAATGAGTCCTAGTGCTAGAACACAGTAAAAGGAAATCAAAAAGTTTCAGAGTAAAATTAAATTTAAAAAAGAATGAATGCTATCAACTTTTAGAGCCCATTAACATGTCTTGTACTCCCCTTCAGAAATCACACAAACATCCATTGTCACCTTTCTCCAACTCTTTATCCTAACAGTGCTTTGGTGAAGCATACTTTATATATGAAAAAATGAACAGGTTTAAGTGTAAAGTTTAATGAATTTTGACAAGCATATATACTTGTGCAACTATTGTCTAGATCAAGATAAAGAAATGTCCTATAAACAAAGAAAGACAGCGTTGCTTATCACCCAGTTCTGCAAAGATTAACTTGCTGCAGTCTGACAGTGCACTCTGCTTCAGACAGAGGAAATTAAAATGATAACGGGACGCTCTATGCTCTGGACAAACAGGCCCTTAGATAGTTAGATGTATCTCAGAAAGAATTTTAGTGAACGAGGCTTCTTGCATCTTCCCATACATAGAAAAGCACCAAAATCATTAACTCGATATATATCTGTTCTGGGTGACTAGCAGTAATCTGTTACCAAGATGTATACTAGACTGCATGCATTCCCCAGCCAAAAATCATATATAAACTGGCCTGCCAGCTATCTCTTCAGAGCAGTTTTTCAGAGCTACTGAAAGATTGTCTCCCAGGCTAACGTTTTCAGTAAGAACCTAAATGAAACGTAGCTCACAACTCTTACGTTGTACAATTTTCTTTCAGTCAATAGTACTTTACCTCAGAAAATTCACTCATGAGCCTTCCTGTCTTTCCATGCCCTGCAACCTCCCTCCCCTGGCCCCCTGCCACGGCACAACACAACCACTCTTCTGATTTCATAGCTTGGTTTTGTCTGTTCTTGAATTTCCCGTAAACGGAATCATATGGTTTATACTGTTATGTATATCCATTTTTCATTCCTTTATATTGCTGTGTAGTATTCTGCTGTATGAATATACCACAATTTTTGATAGACAGTTGGGTTGTTTCCAGTTTGGGCTATTATGAATAAAACTGTTATGAACATTCCTGTACAAGTCCTTTTTTGCACGCATTTCTTTCAGGGATATGCCTAGCAGAGGAAATGCTTTCTCATAGGAATTTCTCTATTATGCTGCACATTTCACATTGTAGGAAACTACCAAGCAATTTTTCAAAGTGGTTGTTATATTTTAGGCTCTCTTCCACTACCCCACGTCCTCACAAGTACTTAGAATTACCACTCAAATTTTAGCCATTTTGGTGTGTATGGGGTGGTATCTCATTACGATCTCAACTTGTTGAGCATGTCTTTATAAGTTCAGTAGTCATTCAGGTATCTTATTTTGGAAAGTCTCTATTCAAATCTCTTGCCCATTTAAAAAATTGTGTTGCATTTTTATAAGTGATTTGTGAAAGTTCTTTATGTATTCTACTAACCTGTCCTTCGATGTATTTCTTGTGAACATATTCTTCTAGTCTGTAGCTTGCTGTCTCACTTCTTTAAAGCACCATTTAGCATGAAGAAATTTTTAATTTTTATGAAGTCCAAGTCATCAATGATTTCTTGTCCAGTTAGTTAACTGCATTGTAAGAAATATTTATTTGCCTACCCCAGGGTCATGAAGAGGCATTTCCCTATGTTTTCTCCTAGAAACGTTATAGGCTTATTTTCACATTTATGCCCCTATTAAACTCGCCTTTCCTAGAATTCTGTACCTGTAATCATAATCTTCAGATAGTATGTAAAGCCTTGGGAATGGATAAAATCACACAGAGGGAGTGTAGAGAGACAGGAGAGGAGGGATCAATATACACCAGTTGAATTTCCAACGGCATTTTACATGCAATTTGACTAGCTGATTCTAATGTTTGTCTGAAAGGAGACTTGCTCAAGAATAGTCCAAAGACTTTTGCAAAGAAGAGATTGGTGGAGTTTGCTCTACAAGATGTTAAAGATATGTAATTTAAAATGTACATTTCTGTGAAGAAATGGACAATTTTAACAAAGGAACAAAATAGAGTTCAAGCATAAATAGAAATATTAAGCACCGGGGGGAAAGGCTTTACAAGTCCATAAATGGTATTGAAACAGCTATCTATCCATTTAGAATAGAAATAAAATTCTTACCATACACTAAGACAAAAATGAATTTTGTGTGGATTATAGAGCTTAACAATAAGGATTTATACAAGTACTAAAAGCAAATATAAGAAATTTGTTTATAATCTTGATTAATACTTTATGCAAATGCAAAAGACTGACAATTAACTATGTAAAAATTGTCTTCTGCATGAGATCATAAGCAAAGTTAAAGGACAAACAAATTAAAACAATGAGATACCATTTTTCAGGACGATTAGCAAAAATGTATTAATCAAAAACACCCATCGTGTGACAAAATGGATACCTCAGTACATTGTTAGTGCACGTTTATATTGATATAACCTTTTTGGAGACCAGTACCTAAGAGTTAGAATTTTAACTATGCAATCCTTTCAATCTAGAAGTTCCACTCCTATGTATCTATTCTAGAGTAATACTTACACTTGTGCACCAAAAGGCACATATGAGGGAGTAACTGGAACATTCATGTTGATAAGTGGTGTTTAAAAAGCTATAAAGTAACCATACTAAGTAATAATGTATTACATTAAATCTACTATAACATCAATTGTAAGACCCAGGGGAGAATTCACATGTTTATGATAGTGAGTCTACTAATCCGTGAATATGACATCTCTCCATTTATTTACATCTTGGTTTCTTTTATCACATTTTGTAGTTTCAGCATACAGATCCTATATAAGTTTTGTTAGATTTATAGCTAAGTATTTATTTTCTTGGAGCTGTTATAAATGGTATTGTCCTTCTAAAAAAAAAATCGTAAGACCACCTTTTTAAAAAATTTATTTTATTGAAGTATAGTTGACTTACAATACTGTGTTAATTTCTGCTGTACAGCAACATGATTGAGTTATACATATATATATATACATATTCTTTTTCATATTCTTTTCCATTATGGTTTATCATAGGATATTGAATATAGTTCCTTGTTCTATACAGTAGGTCCTTGTTGGTTATCTATTTTACACATAGTAGTGTGTATCAGTTAATCCCAAACTCCTAATTTACCCTTCCCTCCTTTCCCCTTTGGTAATCACAGGTTTGTTTTCTAAGTGTGTGAGTCTATTTCTGTTTCGTTAATAAGTTCATTAGTATCATTTTTTTTAGATTCCACATATAAGTGATATCATATGATATTTATCTTTCTCAGTCTGACTTACTTCACTTAGTATGATCATCTCTATGTCCATCCATGTTGCTGTAAATGGCAATATTTCATTTTTTATGGCTGAGTAGTATTCCTTTGTGTGTATATATATCCCACATCTTCTTTATCCATTCATCTGTTTATGGACACTTAGTTTGCTTCTATATCTTGTCTATTGTAAATAGTGCTACTATGAACATTGGGATGCATGTATCTTTTCAAATTAGAGTTTTCGACGTTTCCACATATATGCCCAGGAGCGGGATTGCTGGATCATATGGTAACCCTATTTTTTAGTTTTTTAAGAAACTTCCAGACTGTTTTCCATAGTGGCTGCACCAATTTACATTCCCACGAATAGTGTAGGAGAGTTCCCTTTTTTCCACACCCTCTCCAGCATTTATTAAATGTAGACTTTTTGACATTGGCCATTCTGACCAATGTGAGGTAATAGCTCATTGTAGTTTTGATCAGCATTTCTTTAAAAAGTGTTCCTCTAGGGCTTCCCTGGTGGCGCAGTAGTTGAGGGTCCGCCTGCCGATTCAGGCTGACGGGTTCGTGCCCCGGTCAGGGAGGATCCCACGTGCCGCGGAGCGGCTGGGCCCGTGGGCCATGGCCGCTGAGCCTGCGCGTCCGGAGCCTGTGCTCCGCAACGGGAGAGGCCACAACAGTGAGAGGCCCGTGTACCGCAAAAAAAAAAAAAAAAAGAATTGTTCCTCTATTATACTTTCTAGGATTTTCTACCAAGCCACTGACACCCATTCTAAGTTTTTGACACCCGTGTAGAGTCAGTTGTAAGAGGTGTTCACATTAAAATGTGAAAAATTGTATGTTTAAAATTGATGAAATATGTGTGTTATTCAGCAAGATCTCTTCTGGTACCTATTATATGAAAAGAACAATTTACAAAAAATACATAAAATATAATTCCATTTATGGAAAAAAGCCTGTGGTAGACACTATAGATTGGCCCCCAGATCTATTCATAATTCTCTCTTCTTTTTAACTTCTAAGAGCTTTATTGAGATACAATTTACAGACCATGCAATCCATCCATTGTAAGTGTACGGTTCGATAAACTTTAGTAATTTTATACTGCTGAGCAACCATCACCACAATCTAAAGTAAAATGCTTCCATACCTACTAGTGCTAGAGGGAGCTCTCTGGGGAACACGGGGGAGTGCTGGAAAGTGGGCAGAGACTGGCTGAAATTACAGGGTGACTTCGGGTTTGAGGAATGGTGGGGACAAGCTTCCATGTGGAAGGAATGACATAAAGCTTCAGTTCAAAATATTTCTTTTTATTTAATCATTCAAGAAATATGCATTATGGGCTTCCCTGGTGGTGCAGTGGTTGAGAGTCCGCCTGCCGATGCAGGGGACACGGGTTCGTGCCCCGGTCCGGGAAGATCCCACATGCCGCGGAGTGGCTAGGCCCGTGAGACATGGCCGCTGAGCCTGTGCGTCTGGAGCCTGTGCTCCGCAACAGGAGAGGCCACGGCAGTGAGAGGTCCGCATACCGCAAAAAAAAAAAAAAAAGAAAGAAAGAAAGATGCATTAGTGTCTACCATATGCAAGCCCCCAGGAAGCAAGAAGGCTGCATTCCCTGTCCCCGTCTGTAGGTGTAGAAGGGACAAGCATTAACAGTGCACTGAAATGAGTATAATGGAGTAAAAACTTGGGTAGGGGGCTTCCCTGGTGGCGCAGTGGTTAAGAATCCTCCTGCCAATGCAGGGGACACGGGTTCAATCCCTGGTCCGGGAAGATCCCACATGCCGCGGAGCAACTAAGCCCATGAGCCACGACTACTGAGCCCGCGCTCTGGAGCCTGCATGCCACAACTACCGAACCCCGCACACCTAGAGCCCGTGCTCCGCAACAAGAGAAGCCACCGCAATGGGAAGCCCGCACACCACAACGAAGAGTAGCCCCCACTCGCCACAACTAGAGAAAGCCCATGCTCAGCAACGAAGTTCCAATGCAGCCAAAAATAAATAAAAATAAAATAAATAAATTAAAAGTTAACAGAAAAGGAGTCATTATAACATTGTTCCACACATCGATTTTTTACTTAATAGTATACCTTGGAGATCTTTCCATATTAGTATATGTAAGGCTATAGGATTCATTTCTTTTTTTAAAAAAATATTTATTTATTTATTTGGCTGTGCCAGGTCTTAGCTGCGGCGTGCAGGATCTTTTTTTTCAGTTGTGGCATGCAGGCTCTTAGTTGCAGCACACGGGATCTAGCTTCCTGACAAGGGGTCGAACCTGGGCCCTCTGCATTGGCAGCATGGAGTCTTAACCGCTGGACCACCAGGGAAGTCCCAGTATTCTTTTCTTTTTAATGGATTCATAATATCCCATAAAACGTAATGTATTGTACATAATAAGTACAACCATTTACTCTACATGGAATATCTTGTATATAAAATCAGTTACATCCTCTAACGTTCCGTTAATATTCTTCTAATGACAACTTTTAGGTGGTTTCCAGCGTTTTGCTTCTACAAGCTTTGCCCACACTAAACATCCTTGTTCATATATCTTTGTGCATATGTGCAAATACTTTTCTTGGACAGATTTCTAGATTTTGAATTGAGTTAAGGTATATAGGCACTTAAAATTTTGATGACCACTGTCCAATTTCCCTCCCAAAAAGCTGCACCAATTTACACTTCCTTTAACAAAGAATCTGAGTGCTTTTTTTCTTCACTTCCCATAAATACTGGGTATTATCAATGAAAAAAAAAAAACTTCGCCTGCATGGATAACTAAAAATGAGATCCCATTATTTTAAATGGCATTTTCCTAATTACTAGTAAGAAGGACAATATTTCATAGCTTAATGATCATTACAGTTGTCTTTTTCAAGACTATTTTTTGGTTACTTTGTGCGTGTGTGTGTGTGTGTGTGTGTGTGTGTGTATAATCTGATAATTGTCTTTTTTTTAATCTGTCATGATATCTTTTCACTACACCAAAGCTTGAAATTTTTATAAAATCTAATGATCAATCTTTTTATTATGGATTTAGGGTTTAGTGATTTTCTTAAACATTACATGGCCAAGAAAATATTGTTTTATATTTTCTTTCTAAGGTGTTTTAAAAAAAATTTAGATGTTAGGTTGGGACATAAATAAAATTTTGATTTTCAAATCCATAGCCAATGATCCCAACATTATGTATTGAATCATCTTTTCCTTCATTGACTTGAAATGTCACATTCATCATGTACTAAATTCTGATATATATACACAGATATTTGTGTATATATACAAGTATGCATATATATACATATATGTGTGTATATATACCTGTGTGTGTGTGTGAGTGTAGAGATCTCAGATCTCTTACTGCAGGAGAGTAATTACCAGCAGCTCTCAGGTAGGAGATAGGCCCCAGACTGAGCAGCTGCAGCTGGTCTCACGGGGATGCTTCCAGGTGGGATACCAGTGGGGGCATTGGGCCCTGATTGGGTGCATTCTTGTGGGTTTCCAGTCCAACACATGTGCAGAGAAGGCCCTAGGTCTAGGGGAAGGACAGAAGGAGGGAGAAGATGCCAATTGGAATCCATCTTGGCTGAGAGATGCCCAGTACCAAATGTGGAGATAATTGGCCAGAAAAAAACCTGGAAAACTGCCCCTATATAAGCAACTTAAGCTGCTCCTATTGCAGGCAACTCTGAGCTCATCTGTGTGCTCTTCCACACATACTTTTCTTCTTCTACAAGTATTTTGCTTCTAATAAACACTTTTGCTTTTTTCACAATCTTAGTCTCTCTCCTGAATTCTTTCTTCAAAAAAGACAAGAACCGAGGTCCTTCTTCCAGCTTCTTACAGCTGGAATCATCTCCACCTCTTACACTCTGAAATCCATCATCTTTTTTGCTCTGAGGCCTCACTTCCCATGGGTTGCTCCTAGTGACTGAGTATCTACTAAGGTAGGTCTATTTCTGGGAGATAAGATGCCTCTGACAAATCACTTTGGCTGGAAGACTCCCTGTCGGCCTGTCAAAACTTTTTCTTTTTCTTCAGCTTTATAGAAGTATAATTGACAAAATTGTAATATGTTTAAAGTGTACAATATGATTATTATATAAATAATAATAATTTTATATAAATTATTAATTTATATATTAATTTATATATTAATTAATAAATAAAAATAATTTATATAATAAATATCTTGTGCATATACCTCCAGCTGAACTTGTTTCATAAAAATATGTATTATATATATGTATATATGGAAAGAATTCCCACCATTGAGTTAACACATTCATCACCTTACATATTTACTTTTTTTTTTGACTGGAACACTTAAGTTCTACTCTTTTAGCAAATTTCAGTTATACAGTACAGTATAATCAACTATAGATACCATTTTCTACATTAGATCCTCAGACCTCATTCATCTTATAACTGAAAGTTTATACTCTTTTATCAACTTCTCCCTATTTCCCCCACCCCCGTCAGCCCCTGGTAATCCACAATTCCACTCTCTGAAGCTTTCTTAGAACTGCATTGCAGGCTAAGACCTTCCTCCCTTCCTTCTCTCTTTCCCAGGGTGGGGGGATGGGGGTGGTCTGCATTGTTGTCTGACTGTGCATTCCCGGTCCTCTTCCCTCACTCTTAATTTTTCCTCGCAGATATTTTCCACAGTAGATGGTAGACAGCTCATATTTTGGTTTTCAGAGGATCTGGACTAACACTGTATACATGGGTCTCTTTGTTTCATTGATCTATTTCTCTGTTCTAGGTCTGTTATCACAGTTTTTTTTAAAATTTATTTTATTTTATTTATTTTTAGCTGCTTTGGGTCTTCGTTGCTGCACGCAGGCTTTCTCTAGTTGCGACAAGGGGGGGCTACTCTTAGTTGCGGTGCGCGGGCTTCTCATTGTGGTGGCTTCTCTTGTTGCGGAGCAGGGTCTCTAGGCGCATGGGCTTCAGTAGTTGTGGCATGTGGACTCAATAGTTGTGGCTCGTGGGCCCTAGAGCACAGGCTCAGTAGTTGTGGTGCACGGGCTTAGTTGCTCCGTAGCATGTGGGATCTTCCCAGAACAGGGCTCGAACCCGTGGCGCCTGCATTGGCAGGCGGATTCTTAACCACTGCGCCACCAGGGAAGTCCCTCACAGAGTTTTAATTACAAATATACCATAAAGCTGTAATTATCATAATTACAGCTTTATGGTATATTTTGAAATTCAGTTGAATAAATCCCCTACATTGTCTTCTTTGTCAGAATATTTTTGTCTATTCTTGTGCATATACTTCCAACTGAACTTGTTTCATAAAGATTATTTTCTTTTCTTTTTCTTCTTCTTCTTTTTTTTTTTTGCGGTACGCGGGTCTCTCACTGTTGTGGCTTCTCCCGTTGCGGAGCACAGGCTCCGGACGTGCAGGCTCAGCGGCCATGGCTCACGGGCCCATGTGGGATCTTCCCGGACCGGGGCATGAACCCGTGTCCCCTGCATCGGCAGGCGGACTCCCAACCACTGCGCCACCAGGGAAACCCAAGATTATTTTCTTTTTAATTAAAGCATGCACATGATGACAAAAGGCTACGTAAAAAGTAAGTTTCCCCTCCCATCTCTGACCCTCACTTCCAGAAATTCCCTTCTTAGAGGAAACTATCTTTACTAGATTCTTCTATATCATTCCAGAAACATCCTAGATATACACAAGCATGTGTGTGTATATGTGTGTGTGTGTGTGTGTGTGTGTGTGTGTATACATATAAATAGGTATCAATTCCTATACATATCCCTTCGTTCTTGGTCCATATTGTAGCGTAGTATGCACTCTGTTCTGTACTTTGCTTTTTTCATTTAACAATAGATCTTGGAAAGCTTTCAATGTCAATATTTATAGTTCTGTCTCATTCTTTTTAATAACTACTTAGCATCCTATTGTTCCCTCCCAATGCACATTTAAGTAGTTCCGAGCCCCTTGCTATAATGAACAATGCTACAGTGAATCAAAGGAACATTATTTTATTTTATAATAATAATAATTATTATTATTTTGGCTGCGTTGGTCTTCATTACTGTGTGTGGGCTTTCTCTAGTTGTGGCGAGCGGGGGCTACTCTTCATTGTAGCGCACAGGCTTCTCACTGCAATGGCTTCTCTTGTTGTGGAGCATGGGCTCTAGGCACGCAGGCTTCAGTAGTTGCAGCACATGGGCTCAGTAGTTGCGGTACGCTGGCCCTAGAACACAGGCTCAGTAGTTGTGGCGCATGGGCTTAGTTGGTCTGCGGCATGTGGGATCTTCCCAGACCAGGTGTCGAACCCGTGTCTCCTGCATTGGCAGGTGGATTCTTAACTATTGTGCCACCAGGGAAGTCCCTCAAAGGAACTTTAGAATCATCTTATCAAGTTCTATTCTGTAAAAATCCAACCAGGATTTTAAGGAGAGTTGCCTTGAAATTTATAGATTTAATTTGGGCAAAAGAAACATCACTATATTTGGGTCTTCCAAAGAAGGTCATGTAGAATGTCTTTCTCTCCATTTAGTTAGAAGGAAAAAAATTTACATCCTTTGGCCAACTTTTATAGTTTTTGTAAATATAGGTTCTTGCCCTTTTGTTTAGATTTCTTCCTGAGTTTTTGTTTTCTTTGCTTGTTGTTTTTAATGATTACCACAATAATTTTAGTGAACATCCATCATATCATACAGATACAAAATAAAAGAAAAAAATGTTTTTTCTTTGTAATAAGGACTCTTAGGATTTACTCTGTTTTTTTCTCTTTTTTTGTGGTACGTGGGCCTCTCACTGTTGTGGCCTCTCCCATTGTGGGGCACAGGCTCCGGACATGCAGGCCCAGCAACCATGGCTCACGGGCCCAGCCGCTCCGCGGCAGGTGGGATCTTCCCGGACCGGGGCACAAACCTGTGTCCCCTGCATCGGCAGGGGGACTCTCAACAACTGCCCCACCAGGGGAGCCCCAGGATTTACTCTTTTTAAAAAGTTTTTTAATTTTTATTGAGGTACAGTTGATTTACAATATTTTATTTGTTTCAGGTGTATACCATAGTGGTTCAAATTTTTTATAGATTATACTCCATTTAAAGTTATTATAAAATATTGGCTATATTCCCTGTGCTGTACTATATATTCTTGTAGCTTATTTATTTTATACATAGTAGCTTATACTTCTTAATACCCTACCCCTAATTTGCCCCTCCCCCTTCCTCCTCCTCGTTGGTAACCACTAGTTTGTTCTCTATATCTGTGAGTCTGTTCTTCTTTTGTTATATTCATTTGTTTGTTTTATTTTTTAGATTCCACAAAAAAATGATAACATACAGTATTCGTCTTTCTCTATTTGACAAGGATTTACTCTTTTAACAACTTTCATGTGTAACACACCTTAGTGTTAATTATATTAACCATGTTGTACATTACTCCCCTGGTATTTATTTACCTTGTAACTGGAAGTTTGTACCTTTTGACCACCTTTATCCAATTCCCCCTCCCCCCCCCCTTGCCTCTGGTAACCACAAATCCGATCTCCTTTTCTATGGATTTGTTTGTTTACTTTTTGAAGTATAATTGACCTGCAACACCATGTTATTTCCTGGTGCACAATATAGTGATTTGATATGTCTATACATTTCGAAGTGATCACCGCAATAAGTCTAGTTACCATCTGTCATCATACAGAGATATTACATAATTATTGACTCTAATCCCCATATTGTACATTTCATACCTGTGACTCACATATTTTGTAACTGGAAGTTTGTACCTCTTAATTTCCCTCACTTATTTCACTCATCCCCTCACCTTTCCCCACTTGCAACCACCTGTCTGTTCTCTGTATCTATGACTCTGTTTCTGTTTTGTTATTTTGTTCATTTGTTTTGCTCTTTTTGATTCAACATATAAGTGAAATCATACAGTATTTATCTTTCTCTCTTTTACTTATTTCACTTAGCATAATAACCTCAAGGTCCATCCGTGTTGTCACAAATTGCAAAATTTCATTCTTTTTTTATGGCTGAGTAAAATTCCATTGAAAAAATATAAATAAATAAATATACATATCTCACATCTTTTTTGTCCATTCATCTATCCAATGAGTACTTAGCTGGATTCTGTATCTTGCCTATTGTGAGTAACGCTGCAAGGAACATAGAGGTGTATATATCTTTTCTATTAGTGTTTTTGCTTTCTTAGAATAAATACCCAGGATTGGCAATCCTGGATCATATGGTAGTTTTATTTTTAATTTTTTGAGGAACCTCCATGCTGTTTTCCATAGTGGCTGTACCAATTTACATTCCCATCCACAGTTCACGATCGTTCCCTTTTCTCCACATCCTTGCCAACACTTGTTATTTGTGGTCTTCTTGATAATAGCCAGGCTGGTGAGGTGATATTTCATTATGGTTTTGATTTGCATGTCCCTGATGATTAGTGATATTGAGCATTTCTCATGTGCCCGTTGGCCATTTGTGTGTCTTCTTTGGAAAAATGTCTATTCAGATCCTCTGCACGTTTTTTTTAATTGGGTTGATAGATTTTTTTTTTTTTTTTTTTTGCAGTACACGGGCCTCTCACTGTTGTGGCCTCTCCCGTTGCGGAGCACAGGCTCTGGACGCGCAGGCTCAGTGGCCATGGCTCACCGGCCCAGCTGCTCCGCAGCATGTGGGATCTTCCCAGACTGGGGCACGAACCTGTGTCCCCTGCATCGGCAGGCGGACTCTCAACCGCTGCGCCACCAGGGAAGCCCAGTTTTTTGTTTTTTTGATGTTGAGTTGCATGAGTTCTTTGTATATTTTGGATATTAACCCCTTATTAGATATATTATTTACAAATATCTTCTCCTATTCAGTAGGCAGCCTTTTCATTTTGTTGCTCATTTTGTCTGCCGTGCAAAAGCTTTTTAGTTTGATGTAGTTCCATTCGTTTGTTTTGCTTTTGTTTCCCTTGCCTGTGGAGATAGATCCAAAACAATATTGCTATGACTTATGTCAAAGAATGTACTGCCTGTGTTTTCTTCTAGGAGTTTTATGGTGTCTTACATTTAGGTTTTTAATCCATTTTCCGTTTGTTTTTGTATATGGTGTGAGAAAGTAGTCCAGTTTGTTTCTTTTGTATGTAGCTGTCTAGTTTTCCCAACGCCATTTACTGAAGAGGCTATCTTTTCCCCCTTGTATATTCTTGCCTCCTTTGTCAAAGATGAATTGACCATGTAAGTGTGGGTTCATTTCTGGGCTCTCTATTCTATTCCATTGATCTATGTGTCAGTACCAACCCCACCCACCACTATGTTATACACCTGAAACTTATAAAATATTTGCCTGGTGTTGGGTGGGGTTGGGTCACAAGGCAGCCGGCTGCAATGCCCTGGGGTTGGTCCCCGGGCTATTGCTGGTCCACTGGTGGGCAGAGCCAGATCCCAGTATGGCTGGCTGCAAGGTAGGGTGTTTCAGAGCTAGTGTCAGCCTGTTGGTGGGTGAGGCCATGGCCCACAGGTGTCCTGGGGCTGGTGTCGGCCTGCTGGTAGGTGGGGGTGGTTCCTGACACAGCTGGCTGTGGACTCTGAGGTGTCCCCAAACTGGTGTCAGCCCGCTGGTAGGTGGGGCCAGACACTGAGGCAGTTTACTGAGGGGCCGAAGGTGTCCTGAGGCTGGCGTTGGCCTGCTGGTGGGTGAGCCTGGTCTTGAGATGGCTGGCTGAGGGGTTGGGATAGTCCCAGGACTGGTGTTTCCCCAGTGGTGGGTGGAACCGGGTCCTGGGGTCTCTTGCTGCAGGGTTCTGGGGTTCCTGGAGTTGGTGTTGGCCCGCTGGTGGGCGGGGCTTCTTCCCTGGGCGGCTGGGGCCTCAGTGGCAGCTTGTCTGCTGGTAGGTGAGGCTATATCCCTGCCTGGTTAGCTGCTTGGCCTGGGGTGTCCCAGGGCTGGTGCTAACTGCCCAATGGGCTATGCCAGGCCGGCACTAATAGAGGGAGGATTCCAAAATGGCTCTTAATGGCATCAGTATCCTCACGGTGGAACAAGCCCCCAGAATAGTTGCCTCCAGAGTCTGTGTGGCCAGGGGAGTCCCAGTTGCCTCTCTCATTTCTGGGAGGCTCTCCAAGAACAGCAGATGGCCCCTTTCAAATTAATGTTTCTACTCTGGGTATAAGAGTGTGTAAAATTTTGCCCATGTGCATATTAACCTATTGGAACCATCATGTGTTCCATATATTAGCAACAAACAATCGGAAAAGCCATATAAATATGGCATCTAGCTCCTCTGTATCAAGATGTTAGAAGGAGAAAGGGTATGGAGAATCACTCGTGGAACATTTTTGTGGGCCGGGCCTGAAAGGAGGTGTACATTACTTCTGCTTACCTAAGGGTAAATACAAATCTAACACCTGTGCTGGGTTATCTGTTGCCGAGAGAAGACAAGATCTTCAACAGGGACTATGCCCCAAGTTACTCTGTTCCTGAATGCCGTGACTGGATGCAACTTCAGGATTTCTTCATTGGATAAGGGTTGAGAGTGTTCTGTGTTGGGGAACACGTGAATCTCATATTCAGCAGATGCAGACGCTAGCTAGTTGTTTATCAAACTAGAGGAATTAACAGCTTACCAGAGTAGTATGAAAATGGTCTGAAAATTATTTTAAACTGGAAACATCTGAACAATCAGCGGCCACAGAAAGAAATATTATCTGAACTTAAGCAGAACCTCTAGAAAATACAGCTGCCATTGACCCTCCTCTGAGAGTTTCCTTCTTAGAAAAAGACTGACCCTTAGCATTAGGAAGCATAAACTCAGCTGTCATTAATATCAAAAAATCCAGTAGAACCTTCCTTTTAGTGGGGAACATACTTTCTCACTGAAGCCCTAAAACAGCCTCCTTTTTAAAGCTGGTATGTAAACATTTATCTCTGACTATTCAGGGAATTACTCACTGCTGAGTACTCTTGAGGCAAAATAAACTTTTCTTTGTTAATCTGTCCATTGTTAGTTAATTTAATTTGAAGTCCCACCCCAACCAGTAACCAGTCAGACCTAAATTGGTAGAGAAGTTTTCCTCCCCCGCAAAACCCAGGCCCTTATTTACCTGGGCATACAGTTTAGCTATATTTATATTCCTCCTGTAGCTGTGGCCCTGTGACTGGGTACTAGCCAATGGAACATGAGTGTTGAGGAAATAATTAAAATTAAATTTACTGTCAATCCAGGAAACATCTCACAAAGGTACTTCAGAAAGAAAAAAGTTTTATTATTGAATAAGCATTAAACCATGCTTGTCACAGTAAATGGCCAAATAGATTGCAAAATCAAAAAGAATTCTTGTCTTTTTATATACACATGTTAATTATCCTTATCAAAGGGGAAAATAAAACTTCTCAAATCTTTTCAACAAGTGGGGAGTCACATCTTGTAGCCAAGCAGCTGGGCTAGAACAGGCAGCTAGGAAATCATGCTCTTTGAGGTTCACATTTCAAAAAGTTGGCTCCAAGAAAGAGGTTCCTGAGATGCAAAACTGGCAAGAAGCTTATTTAGCTTTTAAAAAGATTTACATACATCTCTAGGAGACAGAGAAAGCATTTACAGCTTCAAGTTTTCTAAAGGAACTTCTAAAATGAAGGAAGATGGAGAAATTTCTTTTTCCTTTTTGGTACCAGCGAAATTTTTAAATTAAATCAATTTTTAAAAATTTTAGATTCGTATTTACTCTTAGGTTTTCAGAAGTAATGTGTACTTCCTGCAGGCCTGGCCCATAACTATGTTCCACGAGAGATTCTCTACAATATCTAGTCATCAAAAAATATTTTTTAAATGCTTAATATCAGGGACTTCCCTTGTGGTCCCGCAGATACGACTCCATGTTCCCAATGCAGGGGACCTGGGTTTGACCCCTGGTCAAGGAGCTAGATCCTGCGTGCTGCAACTAAGGCCCAGTGCAGCCAAATAAATATTTTTTTAAAAATGCTTAATATCAGGTATTAGTAAATATACCACATACGATTGCTTTGTAAAAGTCAAAAGCTTAAAATTTAAGATAGATATACTCTGTTCATTTTGTGAATGTTTGTACAATGTGCAAGGGAGTTGAAATGGGACAGTGTAAAAATCCTATAATATAGTTGGGTTAATGGGATTTCTAAGTGAAAAATACAACTGTGTGATTCCCAAGAAGCCCAAAAAGAACTTGGGAGGCTGCTGTTTTAGACATGCTACTGTGGCCATTATCAGTCTGAGGAGGGAGGTACTAGAAAATTACTGCACAAATAGTTTACACTTAGAAGTTTTTTTTTTCAAGCTACATTTTAAATTCCATTATGGTGAATATTTAACTGTAACAAAAAAATAGGTTGTATTTGCATTAGCATACCCCAGATAACACCTAATTGTCACATAAATTTCATTGAAAGGCAATATTCCTACTTCATTAAAATACTTGCTACAAGAATTCTGTGATGAAATAATTAAACAAATTTCAAATAAGGGTTAGTAGATAAGTTTATTGTGCTGGGGAGTGTTGTGGGTTCAGGAAACAGTCACAGAAGTCTAGTTCTATAATGTGTTTTAAAGTATTTCTCTTAGGGCTTCCCTGGTGGCACAGTGGTTAAGAGTCTGCCTGCCAATGCAGGGGACACAGGTTCAAGCCCTGCTCTGGGAATATCCCACATGCTGCGGAGCCACTAACCCCGTGCGCCACAACTACTGACTGTGCTCTAGAGTCCACGAGCCACAACTACTGAGCCCATGTGCCACAACTACTGAGCCTGCATGCCTAGAGCCCGTGCTCTGCAAGAAGAGAAGCCCGCGCACCACAACGAAGAGTAGCCCCCACTCCCTGCAACTAGAGAAAGCCCATGTGCCGCAATGAAGACCCAACACAGCCAAATATAAACAATAAATAAATAAATTTAAAAAAAGAAAATATTTCTCTTATAATCATCATTTATTTTTACATGCACCATCATTTTTTTTTTTTTTAATTTATTTGGTTGCACTGGGTCTTAGTTGAAGGAGGCGGGCTCCTTAGTTGTGGCATGCGAACTCTTAGTTGCAGCATGCATGTGAGATCTAGTTACTTGACCAGGGATCGAACCCTGGGCCCCCCCGCAGTGGGAATGCAGAGTCCTATACACTGAGCTACCAGGGAAGTCCCTATGTGCACCATAATTGATTTTAAAAGAAATATGGTGCTTTCCTCCTTATAGTCTTTTATATTGATTGTGTTAATTATAACCAGGGTCTGTAAAGTCATAGTAGCTAGTTAAATATTTCAAGATTTATGAATAAATTTGTTTGATTTCCCTTAATACATTTAGCATGAATAGATAAAAATTTCTACACCAAACGAGGTAACAAGCATTCTAATCTTAAAGTTAAGAGTTACATGACAATAACTCCATATTAAAGTAGACTCTCAGGATTTTCCTCGTGGTCCAGTGGCTAAGACTCTGCGCGCCCAATGCAGGGGCCCCAGGTTCAATCCCTGGTCAGGGAACAGATCCCACACGCATACCACAACTAAGAGTTCGCATGACGCAACTAAAGATCCCGCACGTGGCAACGAAGATCCCATGTGCCGCAACTAAGACCCTGCACAGCCAAATAAATATTTAAAAAATAAATAAAGCAGACTCTCATATGGAATTTGGCACAAACTACACTCTTGGCAAATGTCAGTTTCCTTCCTTCCTTCTTCTCTCCTCTATATTATATTGATTTTTTCTTATTGCATATGGTATTTTTTAGTTTATTTAAAGAAGTAAAATTTCAGCGAGCATTAAGCACACATATGATTATCACCCAGTCATCCAACCCTCCTGGATGACCCAAGTTGAAAGGAACACAATTTGATGGCTGAGAAAGGAGAGGAAGTGAACTGTAGAGTAAGAGATGCAGACACTTGTTTCAATCAAGCCTCAGGCAAGTTGCAGGCAAAAGACAAGGGATTTAAACCCTTTCTCCAGATCCACCTTTTTTTTTTTTTGCGGTACGCGGGCCTCTCACTGTTGCGGCCTCTCCCGTTGCAGAGCACAGGCTCCGGACGCACAGGCTCAGCGGCCATGGCTCACGGGCCCAGCCGCTCCGCGGCATGTGGGATCCTCCTGGACCGGGGCACGAACCCGCGTGCCCTGCATCGGCAGGCGGACTCTCAATCGCCGCGCCACCAGGGAAGCCCAACATTCCATTTTTAAAAGTACAAAAACCATCTACTGGTTTTGAGTTAGGGATGTAAAGCTTAAAAAGAAAGACAGGCTTCTGCATTGCAAGACTGAAGCTAAATTGAATTTATTTTTATAGCTAAAGAAAGAATGTGTCAGTCAGAAGAGGAATTGATGGGTCTTTTATTTTATTTTATTTTTTTGCGGTAGGTGGGCCTCTCACTGTTGTGGCCTCTCCCATTGCAGAGCACAGGCTCCGGACGTGCAGGCTCAGTGGCCATGGCTCACGAGCCCCGCCGCTCCGTGGCATGTGGGATCTTCTCGGACCGGGGCACGAACCCGTGTCCCCTGCATCGGCAGGTGGACTCTCAACCACTGTGCCACAAGGGAAGCCCGATGGGTCTTTTAACAAAAGAAAAAGAAAAGGGGAATTCCTAAAGAAAATTTTGGCTGTACTCATTTAACGTGGCTCAGAGGAAGAAACTTACTTGGAAAATTTCAGAAATCACTTTCCCAGTGGCAAATCTAACCCAATTTTGAAAGTGGCTATATTAGGTCTCTTACTAGTAATCATTCAAGTTAACTTATTCCTTTTGTTCCATTTCCATGTCCACAATTCAGGCCTGTGGTCATAATTTTTCTTTTGTCCCATGGAAGTGTGCCTGTTAGAGGCAAATGTGCTAGGCTTATTGCCCTGAGTGTTCTGGTCTCTGTAGCAGGTGTATTTTTATTATAAATCCAAACATTGACACTCAGCCTTTGGGCACTAGCTCCTTTGAGCTTGGTTAATGTAAGCTTACTCTAAGCCTGCCTAAGCTAACCTTTAAGCCTTCAGGGGATAAGAGTCAGACCCTGTAGGCACGTTAGTAAAGTTACCAAGGTACTGGCACAAATTACCAGCATTTTTCCCTCCAAAGACCTCTGAATCACAGTTTCCTTTCAAAACATCAATGCAGTTGTTGCTCATCTCATGAATCCATTGAAATAGAGTGAAATAATATTTATAGAGAGCTTTTCTCTCCTAGAAAAGAAAAAAGGTTGCCAGTCGTTACTTCACGGAATCAAAATAATAGGAATTCAAATAATTTTCTTCTGCTCTTTTAAAATATCTTTCTATCCTGCAGTTGGAATGGCCTCTGATGATGAAAAGAGAAACCATATCTCTAAAATGGTTTTAAAAATTAGCTGAAGATAAAATTGATGAAATATTCAAAGTCTTGAAAACTATGAAAAACCCCACAGAGAAATCAATTATTTGAGAGGCAAGTTTTTGAAAATCATTTAAGTGTTTTGAAATGAAAAGATGAGAAATAGCAAAATTTATTTTACAATCATTATATAGAAATTTTATTTTTAAAATATATATTATATGTATATATCCCAAAGGATAATATTAAAATCTGAATCTTTTATAATAAATCATACTCTGTGTAAGAATAATCGGTTTGTTCATTGGAGAAAAATAAATTTGTCAGAAGCTACTTGGAAGTGCAATGGTAATTTTAGGTAAAATGAAAAATGTAATAATAGTGTGAATTAACATTTAAAATTAATGCCCCCTTTCTTTTTTGTCTCAGAAATTTGGTCTTTCAAACAGTATTCACTTAACACCAAGGACCTGGAGAGGTTAAGTTACCCAGAGTCATAATGCCAAAAAGTTGTGGACTGGGATTCCCACCCAGAGAGCTTAACTCTAGAGCTTGATCTTTCCATTTACTGCGGTATGTCCCAGAGAATTGATGCTTAACATTAACATGCAGATGTTTGAACCTATGTTTCATTCGCTAAGAATTATGTTAAGAGAATTCTAGGTAAAGAATTGTTGACTGAGGGCTTCCCTGGTGACACAGTAGTTAAGAATCCACCTAACAATGCAGGGAACACGGGTTCAAGCCCTGGTCCGGGAAGATCCCACATGCCGCGGAGCAACTAAGCCCGTGTGCCACAACTACTGAGCCTGCGCTCTAGAGCCCATGAGCCACAACTACTGAGCCCACGTGCCTGGAGCCCGTGCTCCGCAACAAGAGAAGCCACTGCAATGAGAAGCCCGGTGCACTGCAACTAAGAGTAGCCCCCGCTCGCCACAACTAGAGAAAGCCCAGGCGCAGCAACGAAGACCCAACGCAGCCAAAAATAAATAAATTAAAAAAAAAAACAGTTGTTGACTGAGAGACTTCCCTGGTGGTTCAGTGGGTAAGACTCCGAGCTCCCAATGCAGGGGGCCTGGGTTTGATCCCTGGTGGGGGAACGAGATTCCACATGCATGCCGCAACTAAGAAGTCCGCATTCCACAAATAAGACCCAGTGCAGCCATAATAAATACATAAATATTAAAAAAAGAATTGCTGACTGAGTCGTCAAATGCAGCTAAAATTTCAAGTAGGAACTTGAATACCTTCTGACAATCCTTGATGACTGTTGGTAAATCCATTCAAATTCTTTACATTTAATAGTACAAATAAATATGGTTCAAGTAAGTTTGAAGTCAGAAATGCCAAACTGATTTGCCTACTTATCCTAAAGTTCCTCTTCACAGCTAAGATTTTCACCAGAGCACTGGGAAATTCTGTTCTAAATATGTATTCCACAAAATATTATTCTCATGAAATGTTAAAATCTTTAATCAAATAAGTTTGGGAAATGCTGGACTAAATGAAAATAAAATATATTTCTTTATCCACAATTTCTCAGAGCCTTTAAATTGGTAATATACACTCCTAAGAGGGGAATGAGCTATGCAACATTTCCTACGTTTATTTAATCATGCAAGTCTTCTTTCTTCAAATGAGCCTCTTGGGGTTTAGTTTTCCCCCAAACACCCTACTAAGAGCTGCCCTAAGCCAATTTTTCAGGCACAGTTATAAGGTCCTTTTTGGTAGATTAGTGAAGTATCTATTAGTTAGAGTGGATGAAGATTAACTATGCCTTCTTAACCTCACTACTAGGTTATAGGAAAGCAAGTCTGGGACATAATTACGGGACATTTACTAAACAGAAATTCATTAGTAATAAAGCACAAGACAATACTATCTCAGTAAAATTCAGATCTCTGCCCTTTTTTTTTGGCCGTGTAGGGTCTTCGTTGCTGCGCACAGGCTTTCTCTAGATGCATTGAGCGGAGGCTGCTCTTCGTTGTGGTGTGCGGGCTTCTCAGTGTGGTGGCTTCTCTTGTTGCAGAGCATGGGCTCTAGGCATGCGGGCTTCAGTAGTTGTGGCACGTGCACTCAGTAGTTGTGGCTTGCAAGCTCTAGAGCGCAGGCTCAGTAGTTGTGGCGCACGGGCTTTGTTGCTTCGCGGCATCTGGGATCTTCCTGGACCAGGGCCCGAGCCCATGTCCCCTGCATTGTCAGGAGGATTCTCAACCACTGTGCCATCATGAAAACCCCATAATGCTGTTTTAAGGATGGTATTTTAGAAATAATGCCCCAGGCTCTGCAATGGCCATTTTCTAATTTTAAAGTTTTCTTTAGTTGGCTATAGTAGGAAGACTGTCTTACTGCTTTCCCTGTAAATGTAGGGGTTTTGATATCTGCATTCAGAGTTTATAGTTTCCTAGACATGCGCATCCTTGCACCTTAGTTTCCTCAGGGCTGGTGTCCAACTGGGAGGCACTAAGATGGCTGTGTTGGTATTTTAAAGCTGGCCTCTGTGCTGATTGTTTGGTGCCGAGCTGTATCATTTGTTAAAACTTTTGAGTGATCATCCTATCATCCTTGGGAATAAGGATATCAGTCTGGTAGTTATACATTCTGACTCTCATAGTGGGATCAAGGATGCCTATCTGAATCCCTACAGAGCCCTTTATTCACTCTTTAGCTGTGGAAATTGTCAGTCTTCCTGTTTAGCAGAATTGATGAGAGGGGTAAAGCGACATTGAGATGTGGGAAAATATTTACAGAGACTATGAATATGTGTAGGATCTGCAAGTTGGCAATTTAACGTCTGCGATGATCACATGATTTTTTCATAAAGATTTGTTAAAGGACATACTTCCTTATATAAGTTGTTTGTAAACGCTTTTTAGCTTTTAGGAGACAAAATATTGAAGTTCACTGCTTAAGGTGAACCTTCTTCAGAACTTTGTGATGGGACTTACAGGTATGTTATTACAGGGTGTGTTAATGTCTCAAGTTTTGGTATATGGTTAAGTGAGCATTTAAAAATCAATGCTTGGACAAATAATGCGTTATTCCACGTACATGAGGTATCGAAAATAGTCAAACTTAGAAAAGCAGAAAATCGAATGGTGGTTGCCAGGGAATGGGGGGAATAGGAGATGGGGAGTGATGCCGGTGGGTATAAAGTTACAGTTATGCAAGATGAGTCCTAGAGATCTGCTGTTCAATATCGTGCCTATAGTTAGCAATTTGGTGTTTTGCATTTTAAAAGCTGTTAAGAGGGCAGATCTCATGTTAATTGTCCTCACCATGAAATTGCTTTTTAATTTGAAAAAAAAAAGCAAAGGGACACAAGGAAACTTTTGGAAGTGATGAATATGTCTATTACCTTGCTTGTGGTGATTGTATCATGGGTACATGTATATATGCAAACTCATCATATTGTATACGTTAAATAAGTGTAGGGTTTTGTATGTCAATTACACCTTAATAAAGCTGTAAAATATAAAAATCAATGCTTGTAGTAAAAACTGGTGAAATCCAAACATGATCTACACATGAGTTAATAGTATTGTACTAACTTCAGTTTCCTGGTTTCAACAATGTACTATGTTAAAATAAAAAACAATGCTTGATATTAGGGTGTTAAATATTATTTGATTTTACTTTTTGATAGCCATCCTTTCAATCTTCTCTTTCTGCTGTTTACACACCCCTCTTTCCTTCTGTTCCTCCCAGGTAACTAATAACATTCTGACGTTATTTTTCATAGCTTTCTCCATGTTTATGTGATCACACAGAAGTATAGACATATATTGATGTTTACATTTTTGGTTTATTTCATAACATGTAATTAGACTATGTATACGTTTCCTTACCTGAAAATACATTGCGAAAAAAACCTCTTCAAATTAACTGGTATAGATGAAACTGAATCTTTTTAATGGCACTGTAAGCGTCAATGTATCACAGTTTATTTAATTATTCCCCTTTTGATTGATATTCATTTTTTTCCCTAGTGTTTTGTTACTCAAATATTGTTGTAATAAATATCTTATAAATATGTACTTTGGACTGATACTTTTATATCTATGGGATAAATTCTGGGGGGATGGGATTACTAGATTGAAAGAATATGAATTTAAAACTTTTTTTTTTTTTTTTGCTATACGCGGGCCTCTCACTGTTGTGGCCTCTCCCGTTGCGGAGCAGAGGCTCCGGACGCGCAGGCTCAGCGGCCATGGCTCACGGGCCTAGCCGCTCCGCAGCATGTGGAATCTTCCCGGACCGGGGCACGAACGCGTGTCCCCTGCATCAGCAGGCGGACTCTCAACCACTGAGCCACCAGGGAAGCCCTGAATGTTAATTTTATATTGCCTCACCCTTTTTGAATTCTCTTATTGTTTTTAGTAGCTTTCCAGTTGATTTTTTAGGCATATAATTATATCTGGAAACGTAGACAATTTTATTTCTTCATTTTCAATTCTTACGTCTTGGAATGAGTTTGTGGTATAACAGATGTTGTACTCCTAGTTCCTGGCTGGTCTCCCTCCTTCCCGTCTTTTTTACAAGCCTGGGTCAGCATCCTTCCTCGCCTTTCTGTGTTACTCAATATTCTCTGAATAAATCCCTTTTAATTTAAAGCCAGAACTGGTTCCTTTATCTAAGAAACTTGACTAAAAATTTCATTTTGCACAAATAGGGTCCAATGATACCTCATCAATAAAAATATCTGTTGCCAGGCTTCCCAGCATACCTCCATACTGTTCTCCATAGAGGCTGTATCAGTTTACATTCCCACCAACAGTGCAGGAGCGTTCCCTTTTCTCCACACCCTTTCCAGCATTTATTGTTTCTAGATTTTTTGATGTTGGCCATTCTGACTGGTGTGAGGTGATACCTCATTGTGGTTTTGATTTGCATTTCTCTAATGATTAGTGATGTTGAGCACATTTTCATGTATTTGTTGGCCATCTGTATGTCTTCTTTGGAGAAATGTCTATTTAGGTCTTCTGCCCATTTTTGGATTGGGTTGTTTGTTTTTGTGATATTGAGCTGCATGAGCTGCTTGTATATTTTGGAGATTACTCCTTTGTCAGTTGCTTCATTTGCAAATATTTTCTCCCATTCTGAGGGTTGTCTTTTCATCTTGTTTATGGTATCCTTTGTTGTGCAAAAGTTTTTAAGTTTCATTAGGTCTCGCTTGTTTATTTTTGTTTTTATTTCCCTTACCCTAGGAGGTGGGTCAAAAAGGATCTTGCTGTGATTTATGTCATAGAGTGTTCTGCCTATGTTTTTCTCTAAAAGAGTTTTATAGTGTCTGGCCTTACATTTAGGTCTTTAATCCATTTTGAGTTTATTTTTGTGTATGGTGTTAGGGTGTGTTCTAATTTCATTCTTTTACATGTATCTTTCCAGTTTTTCCAGCACCATTTATTGAAGAGGCTGTCTTTTCTCCATTGTATATTCTTGACCCCTTCATCAAAGATAAGGTGACCATATGTGCATGGGTTTATCTCTGGGCTTTCTATCCTGGTCCATTGATCTGTATTTCTGTTTTTGTGCCAGTACCATACTGTCTTGATTACTGTAACTTTGTAGTATAGTCTGAAGTCAGGGAGCCTGATTCCTGCAGCTCCGTTTTTCTTTCTCAAGATTGCTTTAGCTATTTGGGGTCTTTTGTGTTTCCATACAAATTATGAAATTTTTTGTTCTAATTCTGTGAATAATGCCATTGGTAATTTGACAGGGATTGCACTGAACCTGTAGATTGCTTTGGGTAGTATAGTCAGTTTCACAATATTGATTCTTCCAATCCAGGAGCATGGTATATCTCTCTATCTGTTTCTGTTATCTTTGATTTCTTTCATCAGTGTTTTATAGTTTTCTGAGTACAGGTCTTTTACCTTCTTAGGTAGGTTTATTCCTAAGTATTTTATTCTTTTTGTTGAGATGGTTAATGGGATTGTTTCCTTAATTTCTCTTCCTGATCTTTCTTTGTTAGTACATAGGAAGAATGCAAGAGATTTCTGGAGAATGCACTTTGAATTCTTGTCCCTGGTTATAGTGCCAAATTTGAACTCATCTTTTTACCTTTCTTCAAAGAGTCTCTGCTTTCCGTGTCAGTAGTAGCTCTGAAATGTAAAAGCCAGTATAATATGTTTATGCTTTTATTATTTGTCTTGACATTATAAAATCAAGTTTATTAGATTAACAGAGGTTTCAATTTTTTTTTTTTTTTTTTTTTAGCAGTGGTATCCTATTTCCAAAGCAAATATTAACTGGAAGCCCAGTATAAAGAACAGAGAAGCTGCAAAGTTTAGGTAGACGGTGTGGTAATAAGTTACTTAAGTTAGAATTTTGTGATGCTTCTCAGCATAGACAAAAAAAGAGATGTTCAAATGGTGAAATATGGACATTTCTAGACACAAATCTGTTTTTGTTTTGGCCACCCCACACAGCTTGTGGAATTTTTGTTCTCCGACCAGGGATCAAACCTGTGCCCCCTGCAGTTGAAGTGTGGAATCCTAACCACTGGACCACCAGGGAATTCCCGGGACATAGATCTTGGTGACTGTTATGGGTTGAATTGTGTCCTTCTGAAAAGATATGTTGAAGTCCTAACCACTAGTACCTCAGAAGGTGACCTTATTTGCAAATAGGGTCTTTACAGAGGTAGTCAAGTTAAAATGAGATCATTAGGGTGGGCCCTAAATGACTGGTGTCCTTATAAAAAGAGGAAATTTGGACACAGACACACACAAAAGGCAGACAATGTGAAGACAAAGAGAATGCCATCTACAAGCCAAGGAACATCTAAGGCTACCAGAAGCTTGGAGAGAGGCATGGACCAGATTTTTCCTCAGAGCTCCTGGAAGGAATCAACCCTGCCAACACCTTGATTTCAGAGTTCTGGTCTCCAAAACAGAGAGCCAAGAAATTTCTTTTGTTTAAGTCACCTAGTTTGTGATACTTTGTTATAGTAGCCCGAGGAAACTGGTAGAGAGGTTTAAGTGGCCAACGGGACAGAGTTTCGGAGGTGGAATATCCTACAGATTCTGGAATGCATGTTCACTGTACATGTTTTTCTGGCATGGGTCAGGGACCCTTGATTAGTTATATGCTTGTTATTTATCAAAGATCTGTTCTGGCTCAGCTAAGCAGACAATTCTTGTAATTATTCTGTTCATCCCTTGGAGTTGGAAATCTATTTTTACGTACATACTTTTCATGATTTAAACCAGAGGTTGGGGCTTCCCTGGTGGCGCAGTGGTTGAGAGTCCGCCTGCCGATGCAGGGGACGTGGGTTCGTGCCCCGGTCCGGGAAGATCCCACATGCCGCAGAGCGGCTAGACCTGTGAGCCATGGCCGCTGGGCCTGCGCGTCCGGAGCCTGTGCTCCGCAACGGGAGAGGCCACAACAGTGAGAGGCCCGCGTATGGCAAAAAAAACCAAAAAAAACCCCCCAAAAAACCCCCAGAGGTTGTAAACTGGCAACCTGCTTGTAAGTATTTCATTTGGCCCACCCAGTGTTTTTTTTCTTTGTTTTTTTTTTGCGGTACGAGGGCCTCTCACTGCTGTGGCCTCTCCCATTGCGGAGCACAGGTTCCGGACGCGCAGGCTCAGCGGTCATGGCTCACGGGCCCAGCCGCTCTGTGGCATGTGGGATCTTCCCGGACCGAGGCATGAACCTGTGTCCCCTGCATCGACAGGCGGACTCTCAACCACTGCACCACCAGGGAAGCCCCCCACCCAGTGTTTTAAAACAGGAAAAAGATGTACTTGCTTACCAGTATTTAAAGATCAGATTTCTTATAAACACTTCTGGATTTCTGATTTTTTCTTGAAAATGAGATATGCGTTCCCTCATGGCAACAGCTGGCTATTGCTGAAAACCTGCTTCCTTTAGCCAGGCCACACTTCTGTCAGCTGCATTATCACCAGGCTCAATTTGCCACAGGCAAAGAAGCAAGAGTGGTTGGAGCAGAGCAAAAAAGGAGAGAGTGGTAGGAGGAATGCCCAGAGGTTAAGAGGATGTGTCAGAACATGGCACAGTTTGAGGCCATCAATGACTCTGGTTTTTACTGCAAAAGAAATGGGAAGCTATTGGGAGGTTTTGAGAAAAAGATCTGACTTAGATTTTTAAATAATCACACAACTGCCCTGCTAGGATTAGACTGTAGGGGGAAGACACTAGACTGTAGTGGTGGAAGCAGGGAGACCTGTTCAGAGGCTTTTTACAGTGATCATGGGATGGCTTCTAATATCATGGTAGCAAGGGAGGTGTGTTAAGTGGTGAAAGTCAGGATGTGTTTGTAGAGTCAACAGATTCTCCTGATGGCTTAGATGTGAGATGTGAAGGGAGGAAAGAAGCCAGGCCCAAACTCCAAAGGTCTTGGCTTCAGTAACTGGAAGGATGGAGTTGCCATTTGAGATGAAGCTGTAGGAAGATTAGATTTCAGGGGGAAAATCAGGAATTCCATTTTAGACACATTGACCTTGAGATGTAGAGCAGATGTCCAAAGAAAATGTTGAGAGAGCTGTCAGATAGGAGTCTGGAGTTCAGAGGACATGTCTGGCTGGCAATCAACCTTTCCTCTTCTGACTTGGTCTCATAACTTTTAATAACATATAATGCCACATAATGCTGATGACTACCAAGTACGTATGTTTATGTTGGAATCAAGGCAGACTGTTGGGCCTTCCCTGATGGCGCAGTGGTTAAGAATCTGCCTGCCAGTGCAAGGGACACAGGTTCGATCCCTCCTGGTCTGGGAAGATCCCACATGCCGTGGAGCAACAAAGCCCGTGCGTCACGACTGATCCTGCGCTCTAGAGCCTGTGCTCCAGAAGAGAAGCCACCGTAACAGAGAGTAGCCCCCGCTCGCCCCCGCAATTAGAGAAAGCCCTCGCGCAGCAACAAAGACCCAACACAGAAAGTAAATAAATAAATTTATTAAAGAAACAGGCAGAGCTTCCCTGGTGACGCAGTGGTTGAGAGTCCGCCTGCCGATGCAGGGGACACGGGTTCGTGCCCCGGTCCGGGAAGATCCTACATGCCGTGGAGCGGCTGGGCCCGTGAGCCATGGCCGTTGAGCCTGCGCGTCCAGAGCCTGTGCTCTGCAACGGGAGAGGCCACAACAGTGAGAGGCCCACATACCGCAAAAAAACAAAAACAAAAACAAAAAACGGGCAGATTGTGGTAGTATGGCTGTATTGCCAGGGTGCCTGGGACTGCCTCTTTGTCTCTGATCATAGAATATGCATGATCTTAGTCCCAGTGCTTGGGTCTCTCCCCACCTCAGACATCCTTGCTCTGAATCCCTACCCAGCAAACTGAGGCTCATTCCTTGTCAGCATTACTGAGCCTTATAATCTGGTAAACTACAGAAACAAATTTGAATCAAGTTCTAAAATCCATACCTGGGGCTCTTCCCTCCATGCCACCTGCCAGTCTTTGACAAGGCTATCTTCCAAGGACGCATTCTCTTTGCTTTCTCATCCCCTTTCTAGGCATTTAAATTTCTCTCTAGCTTCCCTGGGCCCACCTGACTTCAGTAGCAGGAGCCTCAGTGCTGAGAAATTGAAATATTAGGGAAAATCCTCACCTAAGACTTTCTGGCTCCAGCTACTAGGTGTATTTTGCCCTCTGTCGTCAACTAGTTCTTAATTGCTCCATCCAGGTTAAAGTTCCCAGGAATTCTAAGGTCCTTGCAGTCCTAAACTTTTCTCTTTCTCAATTCAGTTCAATTTATACTCTTCTTTGAATGTCTCCAGGTCTGAATAACAGTGGTCTAGCGAGGAGAGAAAAGGCATGCTCCCAACTATCTGTAACCAGGGCGACAACCCCCAGAAACGCATGCAGCCCGGGAACCTCAGGGCTGGACCTGGATCCAAGCTTTGTCCTTGGACCGGGCGCTCTCCTCTCTTGGCTTCCCGGAGCGCAGGGGGCTTCCGGCGCCGGCCCCCTCCTCCGGGGGCCGGGCCTACCGCTCCCGCTCCCGCCTCCCCGGCTGCGCGCGGCTGCGGGCCGCGGTCACGTGAGCGCGGCGCGGCGGGGGAGGGGCCCTGGTTTCCGGGCGGCGGAAGGAGACGCGGCCGCGTGAAGACGAGGAGATTTGAAAACACGCTCCGGGACCGAGAGCCTGAGGCCGGTGGCGCACGCCGTCGCCCCGTGGGCTCCTTCTCGGACGCTCTCTCCACCTGCCTCCGTGTCCCGGTCCCGGCCGGGCCCTCAGGTGAGCTGCCGCCGCCGGTCTGGCCGGGCCTTCTCCGGGGCGCGGGACGGCGAGCGGAACGGCTCGTGGGGCCGTCGCCCCCCGGTCCGCGGCCCAGGCGGGCAGGGCCGGCTGGGGCCAGTCTGCGCCCCTGCAGAGCCGGGCCTCGGTGCGGAGAGGGGCTGTGCGGGTGCGGGGCGCCCCGCGGGCTTTTGAAGCGCCTCAAGTGACTGGGCGGGGCGGGTTCGCGCGGTTTCGGGTCTAGGAGACTTTTAGGCCAGGGTACATTGATTGGGCCCCGCTTCCCCGACTGTGGTCCTGACCGCCGTCTCCGGAAGGAGCAGGAAAGATAGTTTCTTAAAACCGCGGGGTGTTCACTTCTGGGTTGCGGGACCAAAGTCTGGGGGTGGGGATGCGCAACCGTCTCCTAATCGGCCCTCTCGCTGCCCTGGTGTGGGCGGTTAAGCGCTCTGTATGAAGCCGGTTCCGTCCATCGGTCCTCTCGAGTCGCCCCAGTCTGTGGTATTTGTTTTTGGGAAGTCCGGTGCCTCCGATTGGCCCCCTAGGTAGAGTTTGGAGGAACTCGTGAGCGTAAAGGGTTGGAGAGGAAAGTACCAAAGGCCGAGTACAGTGTGCTTTCTTGATTCTTTTTTTGGCAGGGGAAAGAAGTTGGAAATCAGGGGAAGGTAATGAGGCGGCAGACAAACTAGCTGGGATTCGGTTCGGTCGAAATCCTGATAGGCTAGAATCTCCCTTGTGTTGAAATTAGAAGGCCTGCAGCTGGAGTTTATGAAATTCAGGTTTAAAGCTTTTGAGGCTCACCTGGTCCAGTGATGTGAGAGCTCAGCTTCTGAGGCTGGACCTCCTACCTTCTTATTCGATACCAGCTACTATAAAAGTGGCTTAGTCGGACTGTTTGATTTGCTGTACTAAGAAAAATCTTTATTTTAAGCGAAAATAGAACTTTTAGTTCCTAATATAAAGATGTTCCCTGTGTACCATGAAAATAATCCTACTAGCTTGAAAAGTCACAAAGGGGCTATAAGCCCACTTTTCCTAACGAAAACGGTAGAGTGATTAATAAGCCCACTTTTCCTAACGGAGAACGGTCGAGTGATTAATACAAAGTGGTGGGTAATATGGCATAAGCTTGACAGTAGACTGTATGTTGGACACTGATTAGATAGTTAGTGGCTAAAGATAGCACAGAGAATTGGGGGGTGGAGGGTTAATTCATCGATTTTTCTGAATGTCTTGTTCCATTTATTTTCATCTCTGGTACTAGCTAGTAATAAAATTGTAGGGAAAACTCGCAAAATGTGCTTGCTTAATTAACAGAGACCAGGTGAGTATTAGGGCCTTAGTTTTCACTTACTCATTTTTTAGACTAGAATAACTAGAGGTGTGGGTGGGATGAAAATTTAGCATTGGGATAAATAAGGCAAGCCATTTTGCCACTTTTTTCCAATCCTCACCTGAGTTCCAGTATATATAACATAAAGTTGGTTTTGCAGAGTTCAGTCTTGTTTATGAATCCCTCTTCAACTCCTTAATAAGGGACTGACAAACGTTTCTGAGCTATGTCTTTAAAATGGTTTTAGTACCACCTTCTTCACATGGTCTTGTGAGAATTGAAAGCTATTGGTGCATCTAATATTATGCTTGGTATTTACCGGTCCTGAGACTAAGAAAATATACATGTTTATGCTTATAGCATATCTGTAAGTGTGCCAGGCACAGTTCAGAGTGTTTTGCAGATACGAGCTCATTTGCTCCTCATTCACCCTACCTCATAACAACTGTATGAGATAAGCATTATTATTATTATAGATAAAAACTGAGGCACGGTGGTTAACTATGGCTAGAAGGTGGGAGAGTCTGGCTAAGAACCTAGTCACTCTGAGTCTTGAATCTGCTCTTAACCTGTGTAGCCAAACCCTAGATCATGGGGCTCTAATGTAGTAAAACCTTGCAATCATGTGAATTTGGATATAATGTCATAGGTGATTGGCTTCTGGATTCCTAGAATTTGAGCTGTCTGGTCTTACACCAGCCATTTTATTAATCGCACAATAATGCAAGCCTTCATTTTAGTCAAATTTTTTGGACTCCCATGTGTAGCATTGTAACTTAAAAAAAAATAGCTAGGGATAGGATAATTATGACAGATCAGGAGAAGTTTTATTTATTCCAGAGATACCTACTGCAGTGGGTGTATAGTATGCAAGGCAGAATTCAGTATTTTTGTAGTGTGTGGAAAAGGCTTCAAAAAGCGCTGAGCTAGCTCCAGGTATAGGAGGCTCTTTTTTAGATAGAGGTTAGTTTGTGGAAAAATAAAGCTGGAGAGGAAGTTAGGAAGGACCGAATATGTCAAGACAAGCTGAAATCTCCTGAGCTTTGGTCAGATCTGTGTTTAGAAAGAGCCCCCTGGTGATTCTCTACCAAATGGACCATGGGGTAGACACTAGAGACAAGACAAGAATTCTGGCGGGGGAACTGTTAACAGTCTTGGCTAGAGATAAAGGACTTAAGAAGGGGCCTGGGAATGGGTAGGAGGCACAGATCAAAGATTTTTTGTGTAATTGGGATGATTTGGATGTAAGTTCAAAGAATGTGGTGAAGAGGGGGAAGTGCAGGATGACGGGGTTATACCTGAGTTATTTATTATAATAGTGGCCTAGCTGGTCTTTGTTCCTTATTCCTCTGTTACACTGTATTTCCTTTTATAAGGATTTTTCTCTTGCATTTTTGTTTACTGTTTATATCTAGTCTGAACTTTTCCTGGTGTTCACAGTGCTGGTACTTTTCATTTTTGCCTATACCAGGCTTATCCCTACTCCTGATCCATACTCTGTTTTCCTTGCTCATGAAATGCTCATTAACTGTCCTTGATGCATATCTGAATCTTACCCATTTTCAAGCACCCAGCTTAGGTTCATGAAACTTCCTAACTATTACAGGCTGCATTAAATAATAACATTGGTTTTCAGACTTTGTTTTGCTAGGGTTTCTTGGGGGCTTCTGGGGGCCAGGAGCTTCTCCGCACGTGCAAGGTGTATCTATAGCAACTCTGTGCTGCCTCCCCCTCATCCTATGGGCACAAAAAATTTTTCAGAAGTTTTTTTTTTTAATTGAAGTATACAAAAGTTTTCTATTTAGCACATTGCCCAACCAAAGGTCCTGTTTAGGACATTGCTTGACAAAAAGTTCCATGGCGGGCTTCCCTGGTGGCGCAGTGGTTGAGAGTCCGCCTGCCGATGCAGGGGACGCGGTTCGTGCCCCGGTCCGGGAACATCCCACATGCCGCGGAGCGGCTGGGCCCGTGAGCCATGGCCGCTCAGCCTGTGCGTCCGGAGCCTGTACTCCGCAACGGGAAAGGCCACAACAGTGAGAGGCCCGCGTACCGCCAAAAAAAAAAAAAAAAAAGTTCCATGGCCAAAATACCTTGACTAAACTGATTTTTTTTTTTTTACTTCATAAAGGTGATTTATCTTTGTTGATTGTTTTTAAATTAATTCTTTTATCATAGCACTCAAGAATGACTAAAAAAAGAAAACGCCAAGATGATTTTCAAAAAGTAAAACTAAAAGTTGGTAAAAAGAAGCCCAGGTTAGAAAATGCTACAGTTACAAACTTTAAAACGAAGACTATACATCTGCCTGACCAACTCAAAGAGGATGGAACACTTCCAACAAACAACAGAAAACTTAACATTAAGGTAAATCGTAAATATTATTTTGATAAAGTAGGATTTTCCTTGAAATCATCTAGAATGTTATATTTTTGTGAAAAGTTGTTTTAACTCAGGGTTTATTACTGGCTAAAGGTTGGAGTTTATCTGTTACCCAGATCTGATGTTGCCACTGCACCTTTCCCACTTCCTCCAGAAAGACTTGCTCAGCTAAAGTCAAAGTGATTTCTCCCTTGTATATTTATTTGATGATTTAATATGTCATCTGGAAATAATTTCTGTATTTCACTTTTTGATGCATCAAGTTTTTGATGTGACAGTTTTTTAGCTGTTTTTATAGCACATTAAGATAGGATCCTGTCTTATCCATTTTTGAACCCTTATAGTATGTAGTTTATTCCAGATTCATAGTGAATGTGTGAAGTTAATTGAAATTTGAGCAGTGGTTTTGCTTAAAAATTTAAGTTTTATTGAAATGTAATTTACACATAATAAAATTTATCATTTTAGAGTGGACAATTCAGTGGTTTTTAATGTATTTACATTGTTATGCTACTATCACAATAATCTAATTTCAGAACATTTTTGTCACTTCAGAAAGAAACTTTACACCTATTAGAAGTCACTCTCCATTCCTTCCCCTCACTAGACAGACACTGATCTATCTGTAAAGATTTGCTTATTCTAGACAATTCATATAAATGGAATCATATGAAATGTGGTCTGTTATTACTGGTCTTTCACTTAGCATGTTTTTGAGGTTCATCCATGTTGTAGCACGTATCAGAACAGTACTTCATTCCTTTGTATTGTCAAATAGTATTCCACTGCAGGACTATGTCATATTTTTTCACTCATCAGTTGATGGGCATTTGGTTGTTCCCACTTTTTTTTTTTTTTTTGTTCCCACTTTTTGACACTTATGAATAATGCTGTTATGAACATTTGTGAACAAATCTTTGTGAAGATATACATTTTCTAGTTTTGCTTTTTAATCTCTGAAGGTTAAATAACGTCAAAAGGTATTTGAAGTTATTGTTTCTTTACAGATTATATAAATTATTCCACAAATAAAATTGCCAAGTGTTGTACTCTGAATAAAATACACAGACACTCTGAAAGACCACTTAAAATAGGTAGAATATAGGTATAAATACATATTTGGTATATAGTAGGTCTTTAAGTGGTGGTAATGATTGCTGTCATTTTAAATGATAGTGTGCCTATTCCTGTGTAGTTTCAAAAAGAAAATTCTGACTGAAAGTTATGTTATGCTTTTATTCAGCTAAAGCTATGCTAAGATAAAACTTTCTGATCTTAACAAAAGCTTCATTTTTCTAAAAGTAACATTTAGAAATACTTACCAAAGCAATCTCCAACCCCCCACCCCCACTGGAGTGTCAGTTTATTAGCATAGTTTTAGTTAGCATGCTTATTTGAAAATGATATAATGTGTATGTATATGTATATGCCTAAAGCTTGTGTTTTTATTTTTATTTATAGGATTTGCTGTCACAGATGCATCACTACAACGCTGGGGTTAAACAAAGTGCTCTTCTTGGACTTAAAGACCTTTTGTCTCAATACCCATTTATAATTGATGCACACCTTTCAAACATATTAAGTGAAGTGACTGCTGTGTTTACAGATAAAGATGCTAATGTACGATTAGCAGCAGTTCAACTTCTTCAATTCCTGGCCCCCAAAATACGAGCTGAACAAATTTCTCCATTTTTTCCTTTGGTAAGTGCCCATCTCTCTAGTGCCATGACTCACATTACTGAAGGAATTCAGGAGGACTCTTTAAAAGTTTTGGACATTCTGCTGGAACAGTACCCAGCTCTAATTACTGGCCGTAGCAGTATATTGCTTAAGAATTTTGTAGAACTTATTTCTCATCAGCAGCTGTCCAAAGGACTGGTAAATAGAGACAGATCCCAGTCCTGGATGCTTTCTGTAAATCCTAATCGGAGACTCACTTCTCAGCAGTGGAGGCTGAAAGTCTTAGTGAGACTCAGTAAATTCCTTCAGGCCTTGGCAGATGGATCCAGTAGGGTGAGAGAAAGTGAAGGACTTCAGGAACAAAAAGAAAATCCCCATGCCACTAGCAACTCCATTTTTATCAACTGGAAGGAACATGCCAACGACCAGCAACACATCCAGGTTTATGAAAATGGGGGTTCACAGCCAAATGTCAGTTCACAGTTCAGGCTACGGTAAGAAGGATTTCAGTTATGTCCACACTCAGTTTTCCTATATTGAATTATAACTGCTGACCGTTGATGGCTAATGGTGGGAAGACATGCAGTTGTCTTCTGTAGTTTCATATAGTTACTCATAATTTGATTTTATTTACTGATGGGAGGAGTCATTTCAAAGTTTATTAATTTACTCATTTGTAGCAAAGCCTAATGAAAAGTAAAAAATTATAGTCTTTTGGCTTTGTCATCTTAGAATTCTGCTTTTCTTCCTAGTGTTGATCAATGTAATTATCAATTCATGGTGCTTCATTTTGCTGGTACTTTATATTTTAAGGTTTAAATTAAGCAAGGAATAATATTTTTTAATTAAATTAAAATATTTTTTTATTCTTACCTTTCCTTGTTAGGTACCTGGTTGGAGGACTAGGCAGTGTGGATGAAGGCCTGTCATCTACTGAAAACCTGAAAGGATTTATTGAGATAATAATTCCATTGCTAATTGAGTGCTGGATTGAAGCTGTGCCTCCACAACTAGCTGCTTCTGTTGGAAATGGTATAGAACGAGAATCTCTGCAGATTATGCAGCAAGTTCTTAACATTATTTCCCTTCTGTGGAAACTCTCTAAACAACAGGATGAGACCCATAAATTGGTGAGAACTAATAGGTTCTTTATTTTCTGAGTAATGCCTTTTATCATGACAAATTAGAAATCAGCATATTACTATTAATTGGTTATGCATTTTCCAAAAAATTCCCAGGGTTTAACTGTAAACTTATTTCTTACATTTGCTCAAAACTACAAATTAAAACAGTTTTGTGAGTTTATTATCTGTATGTTTAAATTTTTAAGCGAAATGCATAACAGTGTGCTTGATTTCATTTGTTTTTATTAGCTGTAATTCACAATAGAGTTACAATGTATTGTTTATGGCAGATTGATTATGTAGGAACATTCTAGTTTCTGGAGACCTCTTACAGGATTTAAAAAGTGGCTTATTAAGTAGTCTCTTCCAGTTTGTGCCATGTTACCAAGAAATTGACCAAATGGCAAGAAATGGACCAAACTGAAGATCTCATAATCAACCCAGAGAAGTTTTTAAACTACTACATTTTAGGGAAGAAGCTACACACAGATTTGCTTAGTGTATGCTTTTTTGTTTTCTCTTGATAAAGGATGTAAGATCTGAACACATTTCTTAAAGTTACCTTTACTGTAGGTAAGCTGTAGTTGTAGATATGGTGTGAGTGAAGTTAACCTAAGTAGTTCCAAGTCATAGGACAGTTTCTTGGTAGAAAGCTGATAGCAAAGACATGTTTCTTGATGAGTAAATTTACCTCCTATTTGGGGAGAATTGAGTGTTGGTGGCTTTTTTAAAGTGTTATGTTGTAGTGAATATAATATATAGTGCATGGAGCAAGTAAGGAAGAACAAGCTCTAAGATTAATTGGTGCTGGATTAATGTGGTTAATCTTAAAAAGGGTAGCTGCAGGAACAATACTAAAGCTTGGAGCATCCGTTTTACAGAAGAATTTCTGCAAGGACTTGACACGGCAGGTGTGAATCCTTGAAGTTGCCTACATACGTCCAAAACTGGCAAGGCAGTTTTTTAGTTTTATTTAGCTCTTTTCATTTCATTCAAGCTCACGAGTTAGTAAGACACATAAAATAAGACTGGGGTAAATTATAATAGTATTTCATAATCTTGAAGAGCGTTACAGAATCGTACTAAGGTGTGTGTTTCTTTTAATAGCTTACTGTATCGCTATTAACCCATTACCCATCATTCTTTAGAGATGTTTTATGAATTGCTTTCTCAAATAGGATGGCATTTTGTTGATTATAATTTTGAGCCTGTTTTATGATTTATTGTATAAATTGGCAAGAAAATGATCATGATTGGGGTATTGTATATGATTTTATGAAAGTGAAGCTTGTTCTCCTTTATGGCAATTAATTTGTGATTCTAGGCTAGTCACAGTAATAATGCATGCAGCTTCTTAGAAAATATATACATTATTTGGAGTCTTGAATGGCTGTATTTTCATTTGAAAGGCTAAGATAAGAAGTAAAACTAATGATATTCAGTGTGATCTTAAGTACTAGGCTTTTTTTCATTTTCGGAAAGCTGAAAAATAAAATTCCAGGCATTTTGGTGTTTGTTTTTTCCTGGGCACTGGTTAGTGTTTATTATTGCTTTAGTAATAGTATTTGTAATTAGAATGGTAGCACTAAATGCAAATTCATTAATTGTGCTAGTTTTGGATCATCTGCTGTCATTCAGATGATACTGACAAAGGATCTAAACACTGCCTTAATTTTATGGATGTTTAAAGTAGCTATATTCAGAGCTATTCTGTGGTATTATGACTGTATTTATTAGCAGTCCATTAACATAGGATACTAAGTTCAGAAGACTGGTTTGCCTAGACTGTTGAAGGTTATATAGAATACTGAATTGGGATACTGTATAAAATTGAAATAAACTGAGGTGGTTAATTCAAATAGGAATAGCATTTAAAAGCATCCACAGGTAGAATTTGCTAATTTACCCTGGCAAATTTGTTATTTTCGAACTATAATAACTAGATAAGGTAAGACCTATTATCTTAGAGTCAAAGTATAAGTATGTATATTAGTTATATCAGGTGACATTAAAATGCACATTAGTTTATTTTTTGTTACCATTCCCACTGTTAGTTCCTCTCTCTCATTCACCTTCAGTTATAGCTTAATAGTTAAGGTATTGGGTGACCTGTAACAGCTCAGACTTTAGGAGGAATGAAATGGCATTCCTAGATCTTAAATTCTAATTATGTACCACAGGCTGAATTGTAGCTCTTTTCTCTCAGAAAATGTGTAGGTTTTCTGTTGATAAGTTGGCGTCTGTATTAGGTGCAACCTTAGGGTCACTGACCACTTACTTTTAGGTTTTGCTAAATGCATGTAGTGTGTTCGTATTTTGCTGCAAAGTTGAGGAATTTCATTTTTATCCAAGTAGTAGTATTTTAAACCTTTTTAGGAATCTGAAATCTTTCATCTTTGCTTTGAAAACAAATCTCAAGTTACATTAAATCTTATTTGCAGTGGTTGAGTACTCAGATCCTTACTGAGGTTGCTTATTTCTGATATACTGTGTGTATCCTTAATATATAGCTAGTTTTAAAAATGAAATACAATTTAACATTAACTTTTTAATTAACTTTGGTTTTTGGAGTCCTGTATTAATAGCTTCAGGTCAGTATTATAATTTTACACTATAGAAATTTTGTTGTGTCTTAGCTTTGTATTTTTTTTTTTTTTTTTTCTTCGGTATGCGGGCCTCTCACTGTTGTGGCCTCTCCCGTTGCGGAGCACAGGCTCCGGACGCGCAGGCTCAGCTGCCATGGCTTACGGGCCCAGCCGCTCTGCAGCATGTGGGATCTTCCTGGACCGGGGCACGAACCCGTGTCCCTTGCATCGGCAAGTGGACTCTCAACCACTGCGCCACCAGGGAAGCCCCTTAGCTTTGTATTTTAATGCTTGCTACTTTTTGCCCAAATGTTTCATTATTGTCTTTTTACCATGAAAATTAGAATTTGTGAAGAAAAGTTAGATGCAATCATGCGTCAAAGATTTATTGAGCATGTATAAATGTGGGTCTTTAAATTAATTAAAATTCAGTTCCTCAGTAAACACTAGCCACATTTCAGGTGCTCCATAGCTTCAGGTGGCAGTGGCTACTGTACTGGACAGCACAGATATAGAACAACTCCATCATTGCAGAAAGGTCTTTTGAATAGCACTGCTCTGCAGTGTGCCAGGTTCTGTTCTAGGCTCTGGGAATACAGAGATGAACATGACTGACAAGGTGAGTATTTAGCTCTTGGTGGGGTTGATGGATGGTAAACAAATAGATGATGTTGTTATTAGGAATAAAGATGAAAGTGGGGTAAAGGGAGAACGTATGATGGAACAGTGGGGGGGAGCTGTTTTAAATAGGAGGTCAGGAAATGCTTTCTTGATATTTAAATGTCACTGAATGAAGTGCAGGACCAAGTTTTGTGAAGACCTGTCGGAAGGACCTTCTAGGCACAGGGAACAGCAAGTGAAAATATCTGAAGTGAGAACAAATTTGACATATTTGAGGAATGGCAGGAAGTCCTGTGCAAGTGAGGTACTTGAAAAATGGTAGATGATGAGGGAGAAAAAGTGACAGTAGCCAGATCATATGGTACCTTGTGGTAAAGAGTTTGGATTTTAACCTGAGTGTGGTGAAAAGACATTGGAGGGTTTGAGCAGAGGAGTGGCATGATCTAAATTATGTTTATTTGTAAATTTGACATATTAAAGTTAAATAAAACACTAATGAACTCCCATGTGCTCACTCTCCAGCTCTAGCAAAACTGGAGGCTAAACGCAGACCATTGATCCCATGGATGACTAGTCGTGTCCTACATACACACCTATTTCCTTTATCCTTCCCTATATTATTTTGAAGTGTGATTTATGTTTTAAAAGATCACCCTGGCTGCTATGTAGATTATTGTGTTTAGGGGGAGCAAGACGAAAAGAAAGGAGACCATTGGGAGGCTGTTACAGTAATCTAGGTAAGAGGTAATGGTGGCTTGGAGTAGAATGGTAGCTAGTGGTTGAAGTGATGAGAAACAGCTGGATTCTGATAAAGCCAACAGAACAGATGGTGTGCATAGTGAAGAAAAGAGGAGCAAGGGTGATCCCTATGTTATTGTTCAAATGACAGTGTGACTACCTGTGAGGAGAGTTCAGTTTATTCATTTTAAATTTAAGATGCCTGTTAGAAGTCCAAGACAAGTTGTCAAGTACACATTTTTAGGTTGGGGAGAAGAGAAGAATCCAGTGAAGGTAACTAAGGAGATGTAGGGTGACTAGCTATTTTAGCACCTCAAATCCCACAAGCCAAGCAGCCCCTCAGTCCCTGGCAAAATGGAGTGATTGGTTCTGTGGATAGCAGGAAATAAGAGTGTTGTAATCTGAAATTAAGACAGTGTTTCAAGTAGGAGAAAATGATACATTGACGAATACTGCTGAGGAATTTTAGAGAAGTGCCTTGCTTTCTGAAAGTGTTAAATACCTTTAATGGGCAACAGAATTGCTAGGGAATGGAGTTACAGTTAAGTGGAACACTAGGTTGAAGATTTTCTTGTATATTTTGTAAATATTGTATTAGTTCAGATTCAGAATTTTCTTAAATCTTACTTCCTCCCTTTTTTCTCCTTTTTAAACAGATAAAATGCAAGTAAAAATAATTAAATAAAAGCACCAAAAAGATGAAAATTGGATGGCCTAACAGTTTATTCTGACTTTAAGATTTATTTACATATTGTATCGTTAGCAGAAGGTGTATTATAATGGTAAATTTATAGTTGAATATTGACAAGTTGTTAGATTTCTGCTTAAAGTCTTATTTGTCATTTTAATTTATTGTTTCTTATAGATTTTCTAATCTTTGCTTATTTTACTAGGAGTCATGGCTTCGAAAGAATTATCTTACTGATTTCAGACACCATTTCATGAGTAATTTTCCATATGCCTTAAAAGAAATAACCAAGCACAGAAGGAAAGAGACAAACAAAAGGTACTGCCATTCTTTTTCACTGGTTAACGTAAAATTATCAGAAAATAATTAGCTTTAAACTGGAACTTTCTATACTGTGAGGTGTTTTTAATCTAGATTTTATCAAATAGAGATAAAAACAGTAGTATGGCTGATCTTGAACAAGTCACTTTAAGCCCTGGGACTTCCAATTTTACTTACTTTTATTTTTTTAATCTTTAAAGTGAATGTTTTGTGCTAAATGAGTGTCAGGTATCAAATTGTGCAGATATGAATTTAATAAAATTTGCCAAGGTGGGTGGTTTATTTGTGAGAGGCACTGTGTAATTATTGAATCTTTAGGTGAGAGAGTATCTTAAAGGTCATTAGTTCATTTGTACATGAGGAAACTGGTAATGAAACTAATATCAGTATCCAGAAGGAAGAGGGATGATTGGAGAAGAATATATCTCTTTTCTAAAAAAAATTTATGGATTAGAAGATGGAGTTTAAAAAAAAATGTAAGCCTGGAAGTTATTTAAAATGTTTACCTCAAGTGAGAGCAGATAAATGTAAAAACAAATTGTCTAATAAAATTTGACAAGCAGGGCTTCCCTGGTGGCGCAGTGGTGAAGAATCTGCGTGCCAATGCAGGGGACAGGGGTTTGAGCCCTGCTCTGGAAAGGTCCCACATGCCGCAGAGCAACTAAGCCCGTGCGCCACAACCACTGAGCCTGCGCTCTAGAGCCTGCGAGCCGCAACTACTGAAGCGCGCGCACCTAGAGCCCATGCTCTGCAACAAGAGAAGCCACTGTAATAAAAAGCCCGCGCACCGCAATGAAGAGTAGCTCTTGCTCGCTGCACCTAGAGAAAGCCTGCGCACAGCAACGAAGAGCCAACACAGCCAAAAATAAGTAAGATAAAGAAATTAAAAAAAAAATCTACAGGTTTTTTTAAAAAAAAAATTGACAAACAGATACAAGCTAGAACACAAAAGGTGCAGTTCCCCACCATGAGCAAACACTTGAAGGGATCTTGAAGTCTGTCAGAAGGTTCTTAAATTTATCAAAAGAAAGAAACTATGTGGAGAATCAGGCTCATGGAGCAGAGTTCAGAGGATATGCTCAGAAGTGATAAGTCTAGAGATAAGTCTATTGTAGGCAGATGAACTTTTCATTCATTCACTAATTATTTTGGTTGCAAAGTATTATGACAGATAATCAGATGTCTTAAGGTATACTCCTTGTTCTCTTAAGTGATTTCATAAATTGCTAAAATCGGTACAAAGTCTTAAAATTGATAAAAGAGTGTGTCATGGTCTAGTCAGAAGATGGAAATCACACCAGTGATTTTAACAGAGAATTTAATACAAACAGTTTTTTTTTTTGCGGTATGCGGGCCTCTCACTGTTGTGGCCTCTCCCGTTGCGGAGCACAGGCTCCGGATGCGCAGGCTCCGCGGCATGTGGGATCTTCCCGGACCGGGGCACGAACCCGTGTCCCCTGCATCCGCAGGCGGACTCTCAACCACTGCGCCACCAGGGAAGCCCTACAAACAGTTTTTAACTAGGTATTAAAGAAGTGGAAAGACGAAAGGGAACAGTAAGGTATTAAAGAAGTGGAAAGACGAAAGGGAACAGTAAGGTATTGTGGAGGTAGCGCCTACAGGAAGCGGCTACTGCCTCTAGATTGGGAGAACAAAGAGAAGAGGGGAAGAAGTTTGGAGGAAAGCCTGTCTGGAGCCAAAGCTCAGACCTTTAGGAAGGAGTTGGTGCTCAGCTGGTGCTAATGTCTTTGAGATCACAAGAGCGGCCCTGTGGGGCAGGGGTCCAGGATTTGGCAACAGGGGTTCTGGCTGGCTGGTGCTGGTGTTTCTAGGGGCATGATGATGCTGGTTCTGTGTCAGAAAAACCACAAAGTGGAACCAACTGTGGCTACTAGAATGAACTGCTGCTGGCTTCTAGAAGAGTTGTTGGGTTGCACTGGTGGCAAAGGGAAGCAAAAGTAGGACTAGGAAGCAAACAGAAAGGAAAGTGTCCCATTTTCCTCTTACAGCTTTCCAGTCTCTAGTACTCCCTTATTGGCAGAGCCTAACAAGAAGCCAGCTGTAAAGGAAAAAATGTGGCTCAGTTCCAGGATCACAAAGCAGAGTGTAGAAGGGTGGTTTTGAAGCTGAGAAACAATAGCTCAGTAACTTGCAGGAGAATAAGTGAATTTACATATTTAACACAAGGCGTATGTAAGTGTCATTAGAACTTTACAATTAAGTGCTGTAGGAATTCATAGGAAGAAACATCCTTGTTAGGATAAACAGACAAAGCTGTGTTAGAGGGTAGTATTTGAGCATGGATATGATTTTAGCAGGCAGAAGTGAAGCAAGGGAGGAGAGATTACACTAACTGGAGGAGATAGCATATGAGAAAGCTGTAGGGTTAGGTAATGAACATGGGACCGATCTGGGTCAAATCTGGTTTCTGCTCTTGACTAGCCTTGATGCTGAAAGTCATTTCTTGTCTCTGAACTTCCTTTATCTTTCATCCTTGATCCTTTTGGCATTGAAGACTATTGGTTGGATCAAAACCACATTTTAGGAATATTAATTTAGAGTTTCTGGAGTTGGAGGGGACAGAGAATCAAATAGGGAGATACTTTCTTGAGCAAGTAGGTTGTTAGGGTTTGTTTCCTCCAGTTACAATTTTCTTACTAAAGCAAAAGTTTTTAATCAGGTGTGTGGATAAGCTTTAGAATATCCTTGAACTCTTGAATTGTGTGTGTGTATATTTTGTCCAGTAAGAGGTTTCAGATATAATTTTCATCAAAATGAGATTGAATAATGGTTAGAATGTTTGGAATTTGGTAGACCATTAAATGTAAGTAAATTATTCAAGAGTATATTGGTATACTGTCATTATTCACTTTACTGGACACTTAAAATGTTTAAGGCAGTTACTATACCAGGTGCTGAGCATTTAGTGGAAAAGGAGATAGGTAGGCCAGTTCTCATGGAGTACAGTCTAGTGAGGGAGACTTTATTTCTATGATTCTTTTCAGTGACTGTGATAAGATCAGTGAAAAAGAATGTAGGGTAATATAAGAGTATATGATAAGAAGCTGGTCTTTCATGGGGGGCGGGGGGGGAATAGAGTCCTAGGGAACGCTGTCCTGATGAAGTGGTTTGTGCCAAGATATAAAAGGTGAAAAAAGGGTATGAAGAGGCTGAGGTAGTGAAATTGTGGAATTTTTAACAAAAGTGAATTGGCAGTATAATTTATTCTTCGTAAATTTCCCCAGTGATTTGTTTTTAGGGAGCACAGGCTGCTACTGTATTGAGTTGGCCAAAATACTTCCATAAGGTAGTGCATTGAATATTTAGCAGATAGCCTGTGGAGGGCAACATGAGTTAAAGTTAGGGGAGCCACCAATGGTCTAGGCCAGTGGTCTTCATACTTACTCATGTACTCCCAGTTAATATTTGACATGATGTCTAAATTTTTTAAATCTTAGGTTGAAATGCAGCGTTACAAAGGATGTTGTTTATTATTATTGTGGTAAAATATATATAACGTAAAATTTAGCATTTTAACCATTTTTAATTGTATAGTTGAGTGGCATTAAATACATTCCCATTGTTGTACAACCACCACCACCATCCATCTCTAGAACTTTTTCATGTTCCCAAACTGAAACTCAGTACACGTTAAGCAGTAACTCCCCATGCTCCCCTTCCCCCAGCTCCTGGGAACCACTCTTCTACTTTTTTGCTTCTATTAATTTGACTTTTTTAGGTGCCTCATATCAGTAGAAGCATACAATATTGTTTTGTGTCTGGCTTAATTTCTCTTACCATGATATCTCAAGGTTTATTCATGTTGTAGCACTAGTAGCATTTCATTCCTTTTTTTTTTTAAATGGAGTTTATTTTTTAGAGCAGTTTTAGATTCATAGTAAAATTGAACAGAAAGAATAAAGTTCTCATATACTGTACTACTCCTGCCCCCACAGTTGCATAGCCTCCCTCATTGTTGGCGTCCCACCCCACAGTTACATATGTGTTGTAATCTATGAACCTGTGTTGACACATTAACACTCAAAGTCCATAGTTTATGTTAGGGTTCACTATTGGTATTGTACATGCTGTGAGTTTTGACAAATGTGTAATGACACGTACCTGCCATTATAGTATCATACATGATATTTTCACTGTCCTAAAAATCCTCTGTGCTTTGCCTATTCATCCTACCTTCCCCCATGTTTTTTTCATGGTTTGATAGCTCATTTCTTTTTAGTGCTAAATAATATTCCGTTATATGGATGTGTTTATCCATTCACTTATTGAAGAACCTCTTGGTTGCTTCCACGTTTTCATTACTTTTTAAGGCTAAATCATCTTCCATTGTATGTATATATCATATATTATCTATTCATCTGTCAATGGACATGTGGGTGGTTTCTACCTTTTGGCTGTTGTGAATTATGCTGCTATGAATATTGGTCTCCAAATAGCTGTTCCAATCCCTGCTTTCAGTTCTTTTGTGTGTATCAGAGGTTATAACTTTGGCGTTACTGAAAATAGTGACATTTTTAAAATTCATTGTAGTTGAGTGGTCTTTAAGAAAGCTTTCTTCTTGTACTCATCCTTTATTAATTTATACGGTGATTATTCTAATCAGGTAATTCGCATATGTGCTGGGAACAGATAACAGCTAAGTCTTGCCTTTGCCTTATGAATCAGCTTGTGAGAGGGAAAAGTTCACTGCTGACTAGAGTAGCCTAATAGTTGGGAAGATTTTCCAGTGTGCTGGGAAAATAAATTTATTTTTTCAGAGGGATTGCTTTGATTTAGCAAGTTGAGATTAACTAAGTGGTGGTTGGGTGGTTGGGATCTATTGCAAAGTGTATTGGGAGAGGCTGATTTTCTCTTTATGGTAGTGATAGAAAGTTTCTTTTAGAAATACTTTATTATTTTTAAAAAAAATAATTAATTTTTGGCTGTGTTGGGTCTTTGTTTCTGTGCGAGGGCTTTCTCTAGTTGCGGCGAGCGGGGACCGCTCTTCATCGCGGTGCGCGGGCCTCTCACTGTTGCGGCCTCTCTTGTTGCGGAGCCCAGGCTCCAGACATGCAGGCTCAGTAGTTGTGGCTCATGGGCCTAGTTGGTCTGTGGCATGTGGGATCTTCCCAGACCAGGGCTCGAACCTGTGTCCCCTGCATTGGCAGGCAGATCCTCAACCACTGCGCCACAGGGAAGCCCGAAATACTTGTTTTTGAAAAGTGAGCTATATTAAACATAGTGGGTAAATAATAGTTCATACATTTTAGGAAAATGTACTAACAGATAGATTCTTCGTGGGAACCCGAGGATAGAATAAGCCCCAGAGAAAGACAGTGCAGTAGGAATTGAGTACAGTCGACCCTTGAACAGCTCTGGGGTTGGGGTGCTGACCCCTCTGTGCAGTGGAAAATCCGCAGAGAACTTTACAGTCAGCCCTTCATATCCTTGGTTCCAAATCCTCATATTCAACCAACTGGGGATTGTGTAGTAACTGTAGTTCGTATTTATTGAAAACAATCTGTGTATAGGTGGTCCCACACAGTTCAGATCCATGTTGTTCAAGGGTTAACTGTACTTAAGCAGAAATCAAAAGGAAATTGACTTGCAGTTTCATCTATAGAAGAAATCTGGGCTTCCTGTAATTGAACAGAAATGTTTGTTAAGGCTAAAAGGAAAGATCATCTGGAACAGTATAAAAGGTTACTTAGTAAAAAGAAATTTGTTGAATGTATTGTACAAGCTTGTTTTGCTTCTTTGCCCTTGGCAGATAGTGCATAATTTTTTATAAATGGAAGGTTTGCGGCAACCCTGTATTGAGCAAGTATGTTGGCGTCATTTTTCTAACAGCATTTGCACACTTCATTCATGTCTCTCTGTCACATTTTGGTAATTCTTGGAATATTTTTAACTTCTTCATTATTATATTTGTTATAGTGATCTGTGATCACTGATCTTTGATGTTACTACTGTGACTCACTGAAGCCTCAGATGGTGGTTAGCATTTTTTACCAATAAAGTATTTTTAAATTAAGGTATGTACATTTTTTTAAAGCGTGATGCTATTGCACATTTAATAGACCACAGGTGAGAAATTGCTGTAGTGCCATTTTTCTCCTTTCCTTTAAAGACTCTAACTGAATGTATGTTAGACCTGATTGCTGAATTTTTTACCTATTTCTCTTGTCTTTATCTCATATCTTCCAGGTTTTAATTTTTTAGTTTTGTTCAGTTGTATTCAAACATATATTTGTTGAATTTATTTTCTGTTTTTATTTTTCAGTTTTAGACTTTCTGTGCAGTTATTCCAGCATCATTTGTTGAAAAGACTATCCTTTCTCCATTGGGTTGCTTCTGCTCCTTTGTCTAAGATCATCAGTTGACTATACTTTGTAGGCCTATTTTAGAGCTCTTCCATTAACCTATATTTATCTGTTCTTTCACTGATATCATGCTGTCTTGATTACTGTAGTTGTATAGTAAGTCTTGAAATTGAGTAGTATGAGTCCTCCAACTTTGTTCTGCTTCAGTCTTGGGTAGTCTAGGTTTTTGCCTTTCTGTATAAACTTTAGAATCACTTTGTCGATAACTACAAAATAACTTGCTGGGATTTTGATTGGAATTGCGTTGACTCTACAGATCTAGTTGGGGAAAAATCGTTACTTTGGCTGCTGAGATGATGCAAAACTGGGATTAAGTTTTATGTAAGAGCTGTTTTTACTTCCAGTTCACCTTTACCCTGGAAGGGAGGCCCTTAAGGGTCCAGCTTGAAGTAGGGATAATATATGAAAGTCCCCATGTTTGGCAGGCCCTGGGCTTTGTTTGACTTTTCCCTGTGAGGCCTCTAAAAGGTTACTTCATTTTTCCAGCCTTTATTTGGAATTGGCAGTTGCCCTCAGGTCTTGCTTTATTTTAGATTTGGGGACCCAGTAAGTGTTCATTATCTTGTTAGCTCTTGAATGCTTTTGAGTTGTTAAAAACTATTTCATCCAGCTTTTAAAAGTTATTTTCAGGAAGGGGATTAGTTCTAATTACCTGCTGTGTCATTGAAAATGAGAGTTTCCCCAGTGGCCTGCCTCCCTTATAGAATTGGTGGTCGGCTTATTTTTAGACTTTAAAATTTGGTATAAATTATTGGAGGAGCAGGATGAATTCTCCCAAGTTTGCAGTGTTGACTGAGACCTTCCAGACAGTAATAGATTATGTTGCTTGAGGTAAACTTAGGTAGATCTTGGAAAGCTCTACCTTTGTTGAAGAAATGTCGCAATTGAGTTTTTGTGTGGTCTAGTTAGTGTAAAATGTGCCTTGGTTTTGGGCGCTGAGCAGTTTGCCAAAGAGAACCTACTAGTAATTTTGGGTTTGTGGTATAGATTGCTAGTTGTCTGTCTCAGCTTTCATTCATTCTCCCCTCTCTTAGTGATGGAATTTCCAGGTTTTAGCTGGGCATATGACTACACAAAATAAAAACTAGATTTCCCAACTTCTTTTGTAGTTAGGAGTGGTCATGTGGGTAATTTCTATTTGAATAGCTCAGACTCTTCCCTCCAGTGTCAGACTTATACATTGAGTTGTTTGATGGCCATCTCTGCCTGGATTTATACCAGAGACACTTTAAGCTCAACATGTTAAAGGTAGAATTTATTTTCTGGATATTTGCTCCTCTCTGCTACTTCATCTCCATTTCCCAGTCAGCAGTGCTAGAACCCTCGATTCTTCCAATCCTCATCATCCCAAAACTCACATACATGTATACATTTAAGCAGACTTCAAATCCAGCTAATTTTTATTCTTCCTAAATGTCCCCGTTTCTCCCAATCTGTACCAACATTGGTTCTTGCACTTGTCGTGTCTTACCTGTATTGCTCAAATAGACATACAACTGCTGCTTTGTTTAGAGTCTTGTAACTCTGATTTTTTCTTTTCCATCTGCAGAATTATCCACCTGAAACAACTTTTCAACCATGTTACTCCTGTGCCTGCAGAGTTGATTTCAGTGTCCTTAGCCTTCAACTCTTTGTTATCTGGTCCCGTTTTACCTTTTTAGGCTCATTTGTCATTCCTAGCCCTACATTTGATCCCCTGATAGCACCAGATTTTTAAAATTTTCCTTCCCATGTATTTGTGGTTCCTTACTACTATGTCCTTGCATGCCTAATCCAGGATTAACTTTTTCTTTTAAAATAAGTTAGTTTGAGGTTTTTAAAAACTTTAATCAACTGTACATGTTTCTGAACATGAAAATAAGTAGATTCTGTTGTTGAATACATTGTAGCCTGAAATAAGTATTTATATCCTAAGTTGCAAATTTTGTTAAGATATTCTATTTAAAGTTTTTTTTTTTTGAAATTTCTTTGAAGCTTTGAAAGAAATGTGTTTTATTTGGCTAGAAAAAAGTGATTTTAATATGTGAGTCATAAAATTAAGTCGTTTCAGAATAGTGCTTATCTGGACCAGTCTCCTATTTCACACATAAGGAAATTGTGGCTGGGAGAAATTAGTGTTTCTGTTAAGTCAAACTGAGTTAGAAGCAAAATCAAGGTCTACTGTGACCTCCATCCTAATATAAGTATCTGCTTAAAGAAATCTTCCAAGTGTGTTGAGGTTTTCAAGTCTTCTTACCTCCAAGTTACATCTAGGATTACCAGGCAGTGTTACTTTTTGTGTGAATAGCAGCTTGGGTAATGAACTGAACAATATGCATTCTTTGTGTCTTAACAAGCCTGATTTCATAATGAATGGTGTATTTACAAAACAGTGGCTTTATATTCCCGACTTCTTGGCAGTTTATCCTAGGAGGAACATTTTTTGACCCACTGATTATTTTAAGTATTCTAAGTGAAGCAGGCATGGTAGATATAACACTTAGAGATGTGTGTGTCTTTGTTTGTTTTTAGCATCAAGCATTGCACGATTCTCTCCAATAATGTAGATCATCTCTTACTGAATTTAACACTGTCTGATATCATGGTCTCCCTGGCAAATGCCTCAACTTTGCAGAAGGATTCCAGTTGGATAGAAATGATAAGGAAATTTGTAACAGAGACCCTTGAAGATGGCTTTAGGCTAAATAGTAAGCAGCTGAACAGATTGCTTGGGGTCTCATGGAGGTTAATGCAGATACAACCAAACAGAGGTAGGTGTTACTGCTTTGTCCTTATATAAGAGGAGCTCTTATGCATGCTATTTAGAGTCTAGCTTTGAGTTAATGACTTTCAAACATTTCACGTAGTCAAGTTATTTACATTCAAGCCACGAAAGGTAGCTAGCATAACTATAAAGGAATATCTACTTGAACACTGAAATCGTTTATGGCTCAGAGCATCCCTTTCTCAGTGAGTAGGTCCACTCTGAAGTTAATTGGTAGGATTTCTACTAGATTACAGAGTTGGAGTGAAAGGAGGTAGGTGTTATTAAGATGAAATGACAGTGAGTCTAATGATGAAGAAATACTCTCTTCTGATGTAATTTGACTAGAAATTGATAAATCCTGCTTATCTTTTTACCTTTCTTGTAGCTTGAAGTTAATGTTGCATTAAGTCAGTTTTTAGTGTGACTTACTAATTCTTTTCATTCAGAAACAGAGCTTTCCTGTTTGGTTTCCAGCTTATCCACCTTTCTAGTCTGGTTTTTGTCATCCCTGCCTAGGTTTGTTGTCTCTTAGGAAAATTTACTCTGTAGTCTCTGGTTGGTTTGACTTTCGTATTAGTCAGGCTATTACTGTAGGATTTTGACAGTAGTCATCAGTTTGTGTCTAAGGTCTGCTTTGTCATAGGAGCAAAGTAAAGTACTTTTGTGCTTTTTAGAATTAGGGGGCTGTTGAAGAAACATTTTTGAATCATATGCAGTTTTTTTCTTTTTTTTAGAGGCTACGGAGTCTCTTATTAAGGCAGTTTATACACTGTATCAGCAGAGAGGCCTTCTCCTTCCAGTTCGGACTCTGTTACTGAAGTTTTTCAGTAAAATCTATCAAAAAGAAGAACTGAGATCTTACAGAGTCAGGTAAAGTTTCCTTTGTTATTTTGCCTTTCTTTTTCTCACCAAGTTATTTTGTAGTCTTTTTAAATAATAGACTAGATGGGGTGATTAAATCTTTGGAGAAATTCACTCTTTATATCCTATTTGGTTGCATTTAAGAAAAGAGAAGAAATTTAATTTTATAAAGAAGCATACATAATAGTGCCAGTAATCTTTGTATGCATAACTGAGCAGATAAAAGTCTCTTTGAGCATATATTTCCACTTGTCCACTTAACAGCTAAAGGGCAGTTGGAACAACCTGTAGCAGCCTCAGCCTTTTCTTTTGCCTCCCATAAAAATTATGGAGGTTTAACCGCTGGTCCTTAGTGACATATTTGAGACATACGGTATAAGAATGAGGGCAGTAGAAGAGGAGGTGTGAAATGGGTGAAGGGGATTAAGAGCTACAGACTTAGTTATAAAGTAAATAAGCCATGGGGATGTAATACATAGCAAAAGGAATAATAATACTGTAATAACTTCATATGGGGACTAATGGTGACTTATCATGGTGATCATTTGTAATGTATGCATATGTCAAATTATTATGTAGTATATACCTGAAACTAACATATAATACTGTATGTTAAAAATATTTCAGTAGATTTTTAAAAAATGAGGGCAGTAAAAGATGAGAAGGTTTCTGGCTTAGTTTGGTGCTACCAGCTGAAATAGACAACACAAAGAATAGAACTAAGGAATCAGGTTTTTGATATGGTGAGTTTGAGGTTTATTTGGGATAGTCAGGAAGAGGTGTTTGGGTGGAACGTAGAGATTCGGGATACATAGGTGGTTGTTAGAACGTATTTGAGTCTTTACTGTAAGTCAGGTGCTTTTCTTAATCTCTCAATACTCATATTTGAAGTGTAGGTACTATTGGCTTCTGTCTTAACAGAAGGAAACGGATTCTTAGGTTAAATAATCTGGTGAGTGTCATGCAACTAAGGGCAGTGGAACCGAGACTTAAGTTCAGGTCTGTCTGACTACGAAGGTCATGCTTAGTTAAGTCACTAAGGGGGACAGCGAAAGTGATTGCTGTTACCTGAGTAAGGAGACATTAGAGCATTAGCAAGTATATAAAAGAACTGAAATATGAAATAACACAAGTTTGAAGTCATTTAATGTGGGGGCACCCTACACTGAATGCATCAATGACTTAATGTAGTGTAATAATTAACGCTAACTAGTTTAAATAGTTCACGAAGAGTTAAGTAGTGTCTGTGTCCTTTAAGATAAAAATACAGTTTACATACTGCCGCAAATCACATGAACTTTTAATATAGTGGGTAAAACTTTAGAAACTGCTATAGCTAAATAAATGATGCTGGCCATCTTGTAGGCTCTCACATGTTTAAATAAGTAAATGTGGTGTTATTGGTAGATGATTTGTCACTTTGTGTGGTGTTTTAAGTTAAAAATATTCTTTGTTTAAATTAATTTCCATTGTCTTTGAAAATTACACTTTATTTCGTTTTTCCTTGACCTTAGGTATCGTAGTAAAGTGTTATCCCGTTGGTTGGCTGGTTTACCATTGCAACTTGCTCATCTTGGCTCCCGAAACCCTGAGCTCTCAACACAGCTTATTGACATTATCCATACCGCTGCAGCACGAGCAAATAAAGAATTACTAAAAAGTTTACAAGTTACTGCTCTCCGAATCTATGGTAAGAGTTTTGTTTAACTATGTAAGTAATAATTGGTCTACCCCAATTTAGGAAAGACGTTTCAAAGGGGGAGCTCTTTAGGTTTGCTTTTCCTTTAAATTATTATAAATTAATTATACCATGGGAAAATTAACAAAACATCAAACAGTAAATTCATTTTCAGTAGTATTATCTATTAGAATAGTTCTAGAAATTAATGGTTATAGATGCTTCTTGCATTCTTTTTTTAAAATTTATGTATTTTTGTCTGCTTTGGATCTCTGTTGCTGTGTGCGGGCTTTCTCTAGTTGCAGCGAGTAGGGGTTACTCTTCGTTGTGGTGCGCGGGCTTCTCATTGTGGTGGCTTCTCTTGTTGCAGAGCGTGGGCTGTAGGCATGCAGGCTTTAGTAGTTGTGGCACTCGGGCTCAGTAGTTGTGGCTCGTGGGCTCTAGAGTGCAGGCTCAGTAGTTGTGGCGCACGGGCTTAGTTGCTCCGCAGCATGTGGGATCTTCCCAGACCAGGGATTGAACCCGTGTCCCCTGCTTCTTAACCACTGCGCCACCAGGGAAGCCCCTTAAATTGTCTTTTAAGCCACATGTTATTCACAAATTCAAAACTGATCAGGTATTTTTATAAAATTCCTTTGAAGCTTTGGTGGCAAATTTTACTTACTTAACCATAATGGATATCTTGTATGACTTTCATCTATTAATAACTTTTTTTATTCATCACTGAAACTTTCATTTTTTTAAGCAAAAATATCAATAAAGCATACTAGGATATATACATATATATAATTTATATTTATTATTGGGATATAATTCATATACCGTAAAATTTGCCATTTTACAATGTACAATTCTTTGATTTTTTAACATAGTCCCATGATTGTGCAATAGTGTTCATTATCTAATTCCAGAATATTTTTATCACCCCAAAAAGAAACTGTACCATTAGTAAGTCCCTCCCTACTTTATCCTTCCCCACCTCCTGGCAACCACTAATCTTCTTTTCTGTCTCTGTGTATTTGCTTATTCTGGACATTTTTTATAGATGGAATTATACAATATGGGTCCTTTGAGTCTGGCTTCTTTCACTTAATATACTGTTTTTAGGATTCACCTATGTTATAGCATATATCAGTACTTCATTTCTTTTTAATGTTGAGTAGTACTCCATTGTGTGGATATACCACTTATATTTATCCATTCATTAGGTGATAGACATTGGTTTGTTTCCACCTTTTGTGGGTAATATTTTAAAATCTGTATTTTTCGGTATTGCTCATATGTGGGGTCATGTGTGTGTGTGTACACAGATAGGTCTTTGGCTTTAAGTCGATATATAATTATCACTGTTTGGCAGAAGTGCTTGTTTTTTACCGTTTCGCTTTGTCTCCAATCCCGTTAACCACGTCATAGTTTTTATTTCAGATAACACATTTGAATGTTACGAAATTAATAGAGTGTTAAACATATCTTTAAATAATGATGTATTCAGTGTTTTACTCTAGACAGTACCTTAAGCCATACATACATGCTTTGTGAAAAAACTTTTTTCCATGTAATTGATGTATTAGAATTCAACATAACACAGTGAAAATAATCACTTAATCTGCTTTATTAACTCTGGTTTGTATATCTTTTTTAGTTTAACTTATCTTCTTACCCCACTAGATCCACAAGAAGGCACTGTGGTGGTTCTCCCAGCAGAGTCTCAACAGCTTTTGGTCCAGCTTGTATATTTTCTACCCAGTCTGCCTGCTGATTTGCTTTCTCGGTTAAGTCGTTGCTGTATTATGGGAAGACTCAGTTCAAGTTTGGCTGCCATGCTTATCGGGATACTGCACATGAGGTAGCATGCTCAAGTGAGCTGTATTTTAAGTGTATAATCTTCCCCCCACCCTCTGTCCTTTTACTGGCAATTCATGAACTATAGAGGCTTTTTAAAATACTGCTCCTCCCTTCATTTGCTCTTAATGCAACAGTTAAAACTGTCGATACTATTATTAGAGGAAGTTCACTAGAGTAAGACTGTTTCACATTATTTGTTTAGTGACTTGTGTAGGAGGATTGGAACAAGGGTTAAAATTATCAAAAGTATGCAGTAAGAAACCATAAACAAGACCAAAAGACTACCCTCAGAATGGGAGAAAATATTTGCAAATGAAGCAACTGACAAAGGATTAATTTACAAGCAGCTCATGCAGCTCAATAACAAAAAACAAACAACCCAATCCAAAAATGGGCAGAAGACCTAAATAGACATTTCTCCAAAGAAGATATACAGACTGCCAACAAACACATGAAAGAATGCTCAACATCATTAATCATTAGAGAAATGCAAATCAAAACTACAATGAGATATCATCTCACACCAGTCAGAATGGCCATCATCAAAAAATCTAGAAACAATAAATGCTGGAGAGGGTGTGGAGAAAAGGGAACACTCCTGCACTGCTGGTGGGAATGTGAATTGGTACAGCCACTATGGAGAACAGTATGGAGGTTCCTTAAAAAACTACAAATAGAACTACCATATGACCCAGCAATCCCACTACTGGGCATGTACCCTGAGAAAACCATAATTCAGAAAGAGTCATGTACCACAATGTTCATTGCAGCTCTATTTACAATAGCCCGGAGATGGAAACAACCTAAGTGTCCATCATCGGATGAATGGATAAAGAAGATGTGGCACATATATACAATGGAATATTACTCAGCCATAAAAAGAAACGAAATTGAGCTATTTGTAATGAGGTGGATAGACCTAGAGTCTGTCATACAGAGTGAAGTAAGTCAGAAAGAGAAAGACAAATACCGTATGCTAACACATATATATGGAATTTAAGAAAAAAAAAATGTCATGAAGAACCTAGGGGTAAGACAGGAATAAAGACACAGACCTACTGGAGAACGGACTTGAGGATGTGGGGAGGGGGAAGGGTGAGCTGTGACAAAGCGAGAGAGAGGCATGGACATACATACACTACCAAACGTAAGGTAGATAGCTAGTGGGAAGCAGCCACATAGCACAGGGATATCAGCTCGGTGCTTTGGGACCGCCTAGAGGGATGGGATAGGGAGGGGGGAGGGAGGGAGACGCAAGAGGGGAGAGATATGGGAACATATGTATATGTATAACTGATTCACTTTGTTATAAAGCAGAAACTAACACACCATTGTAAAGCAATTATACCCCAATAAAGATGTTAAAAAAAAAAAAGTATGCAGTAAGGGGTTCAGTGGCAGGTGAGAGTACTGTGCTTAAAACCTTTGGTGTTACGAAATGGCAGTACAGACCTTCCTTTCTGGAAGGGAGCTCAGAATTTAATGGAGCTGACGAAATAAATAAGTTTGTAGACTCAGACAAGGAATCACTTGAAATATCTGTGTGTGTGTGTGTGTGTGTGTGTGTGTGTGGCAAAATATACATAACATAAAACTTACCATTTTAACCAGTTTTAGGTATACCGTTAAAACTGTTCAGTGGCATTAAGTACATTCATATTGTTGTGCAACCAGCACCACTATTCATCTCCAGAACTTTTCATCGTCCCAAACTGAAACTCTGTACTAATCATTTCCCCTTCCCCCAGCCCCCATTTACCACTATTTTATCTTCATGATTTTGATTATTTTAGGTAACCTCATATAAATGGAATCATACAATATTTTCCTTTTGTGTTTTGCTTATTTCACTCAGTGTAACTTTTCAGGGTTCATCCATATTGTAGCATGTTTCACGGTTTCCTTTTTTAAGTCTGAATATTCAGTATTCCATTGTATTCCATTATACCACATTTTGTTTATTCATCTGTTGATGGACTCTTGGTTGTTTCTACCCTTTGGCTATGGTGAATAATGCTGCTGTGAACACTGGTGTACAGATACCTGTTTGACTCCTTTTAATTCTTTTGGCTATATACCCAGAAGTGGAATTGCCAGATCATATGGTAATCTGTTTAATTTTTCAAGGAACTGCCATACTGTTTTCCATAGTGACTGTACCATTTTACTCTGAAAGGTCTTATAACTAATAGTGTTTCGTATTGCGAGTGTTCAGAATATTCTTAAAAATTCCATGTCTGTATCAGGTATGGTACTTTAGTATTCAGCAATATTTGTTAATGATTGTGGCCTATGGACAGGGTCTGATACCGTTTTAGGCAGAACTGAAAATTTAAAGACTAGCTTCCTTGTGGCTTCTTGTACAGATCCCCATCCCAGTTCAGTAGGAGTAGCTCACGTTATTAGTAGATTTTCTTTAGCTTTGTTTGCCAGTCTCTTCATACCAGTATAGGACATATGTTTGATTGTTGTCGCCTAGAATGTGCTTCATAACTGATAACATTTCCTTTTAGCAAAAGAGAGCTGTTTGCAATGTGTTGTTTGTGTGTGAAAATTCAAAGTTTATTTCTGTGTTCATGTGCATTAAAGAAAGACTTGGTCTTAATTTGAAGTACTCTAAACAAGTTTCCCATGTTTTCCTTTCTTAGAAATTAAAAAACAAAACAAAAAAAACAAAGCCCTGCTCTTTGTCTAGTGCAGCACTTAATGCTAGGCCTTTAAAGAAATATTATTTCTTTTCTTATAACTTAAGTGGTTTCAAGTTAATAAAACTTCCAGTGGAGGGCACTGTTCCTTTGATATAACTATTGGAGGCTCTGTTTTAACATTCATTTAAAAGCACCTTTTGAACACTTCTTGAAATTGATTCTCTTTGGAAGCTATATTTAATATCTTTATCAGTTATGATTGACTTATGCTTAGTAACTTTTGTCAAGGATTTTTTAAAAGTTTTTTTACTTTTTGTGGATTTGTGGTGAGTGTTGAGAAAATCTGTTAATTTACAAATACTGGTCATAGGGGTTTATAATTATTAAGAGCAGAATGTCATTGTAGTTAAAAGTCCACTAAGTTAAATTTTGCTTTTTAGTATTTGCACAGAGTCTGTTAGTAGACTTTTCTTTCTATAGATGTATTGTTCCTATTCAAATTAATCTCTCTTAAAAAATAAAACAAAATTGGAACTTTTCAACTTTCTCAGGCCAGTGGCATTATTATTGTATCACTTTTCCTAGATTTAGAATTTAAGAATTTAAGAATATTTCCTTAGAAATAACCTGGGTTATTCCATATGTTTAGTTTTCTCTTCAAAATATCCCTTTCTGTCCCTGATCATGACTATAAACTAGCCAGCTTTTTCATTATCTCCCACCTGTACTATTACAGCAAGTAGTCTTGCTTCTTAGTTCCATCTATTTTGTGCATTGTTGCCAGATTAATTTTCCTGAAATGTTCCTTTAATTTCTGTTTTTCATGTTACATTAATTGGACTGTGAGATCTAGTTCACTTCAGGTACTGTTCTGTTGCTCTGCTGTCTCTATCTGAGAGACTTTAAGAGCAGGTTACCAGCAAAGAATATCCGTGTGTTCCATGTGTGAAAAACTCATCAGCTAAAAAACCATTGGTCTTCATTTTATCTTTTAAAAAGTGTACTTAGAATTCCTGCTCCTACCTTTTTTACCATCTACTTAGAGCTTTTTGAGTTTGATTTTTTTCCCCCATCTGTGTTGTTCTACTGGCCTTTACTCATTCCTTATCCTCTCTGCTCCTAGTTTATTTACAGCTGGGTTGGGGAACATAAGACGTAAATGTGGAAAAGTAATGTACACTGTTAGATAAAAATATCAGAGAAGGGAGAAGTTCTTGGACTGAGAAATTTGGCTTGGTTTTTTTTTTTTTTTTTTTTTTGCGGTACGCGGGCCTCTCCCGTTAACGGAGCACAGGCTCCAGACATGCAGGCTCAGCGGCCATGGCTCACGGGCCTAGCCGCTCTGCGGCATGTGGGATCTTCCCAGACCGGGGCACGAACCCGTGTCCCCTGCATTGGCAGGTGGACTCTGAACCACTGCGCCACCAGGGAAGCCCCTGGCTTGGTTTTTAAGTAGGGTGAATATGTGAGCTGGACTGCCAGGAACAGTTCTAGTTTACTTCTTTTGTCCCAGCATGTTTAGTAATAGCATCCCCTTTTACTATCAGAAGTGTTCTGGCTTGGATAGTATATATATTCATCATAGTTTTAAGGACAGCGTGATATATTGCTTGTCTTTTGTCCAAACTAGACTCTTAAATGGATTTCCTACCCCCTTTAGCCACTGGATGGCACATTTTTCACTGGGTTCAAGAGGATATTAGTTTGTTTTCTAATCATCATTTTGTACTCCTTTCCACTGAGCATCTCTGATATAGACTCTTAGCTTGCGATATTCCCTCCATAGCCCTTTGCTTATTGTAAGAATGATAATCAGAAGAGTGTTTCCATTATTTTTAACTCCCCAACTTTTAAGAATGTTAATAAATACAATTATTTCATAGGTAAAAAATTTTTAGTGCTTTTAGTTGAATTAGAAATTCCTAATTTTGTGTGACATTTATTCAGATTTCTGTGATAAAAATTAGTAATCTCAGCTTGTTGAATCTGATCATTCTCAGCTTTTTTTTTTTTTTTTTTTTTTTTTTGCTATATCCATGGTTGACATTTGCTCTATTCCTTCTTAGACTTACCTTGAAGAGAGTTTTTAAAGGAGTCACTGGAAACTGATCTTATAGCAGGAACCAACTAATCCTCATTTAATGAGAAGCTGCTGTACATTTAGCTCTTCCCTGGAGTCCCCTACCAGTACTTCAGCCACAATATTGTGAAGTAGACCTAGTTACAACTTCGAAAAGAATAGGAACACATAGTTATCTTAGAGTGGCTTTAAATTGAAGTATTCTTTGCCTAATTAAGATACTTTTGCTTAGGTAGGCAGCAGGAACTTGTTTAAACTTAACTCATTTATGTAAGCAAGGTAAGACTTTATAAAAATCAAGCAGTAAATACATAGCAGCTGAACGTACTACTGAAAAGGAAAACTTTATCTTGGCTCCTTGAGTCTGATTTTCAAGTGGTGTGGAAAATTTTTTAAGTTTGTATGGTATTTGTGGACCAATTATGCTTTTCAGTGAAACGTTACATAAATATAAATAAGTTAGAAGTTACATTTTCCATATTGTGGTACTTGAACCCTTATATATAAAGTTAATACGTACTGTGGGTTTTGTTTAAAATATTAAATTAGACTTGTTTTCAATAAAGAAAAATGGTTATATATACTGTGCTTTATTCTTGAGTCTTCAAGTGGTCACTTCTCGTAATAGTTCTCCCATTGTTTATTATAGATCATCATTTTCTGGATGGAAGTCTTCAGTTAAAGACTGGTTGATGAATGATGTGGACTATTTCAGCTTCTTATTTTCAACACTTACAGGTAACCACATTGATCTGCCGAGTTAAGGAAAGGAAAAAAGCCTAGTATGAAGATTCTTCTGAGATTTACTCTCATACCTGTTTGGCTCTAAGTTTTGAACCCCATTGCATACTTGAAAAAGTTGATGAACAGAATATCCATTTTAAACATGTTTGAAATGTTTAACATGATAGGAAGGATATCAGATTTCAATTAGCCATTTTTTGCATTCCATTGACCTCAAAGCAAAATTAGTAAAATGAGTCTAGAAATGTTATAAGTTCGATTTCTAAGTATTATTACTATTGTTTTAAATGATGTACTGTCTCAGTATTTTTGTTTTGTACTTGGATGATGAAGATGAGAATCTTTGAAATTTTCTGAAGACTTGAAATTTGGAGACTTAATATGTTAAGTCAGAATCCAAAAAAATCTTGACAGGTTCTGATAAGCAAGATAAATATTATGTAAAAGATAAAAGTAGACTCCTACAAGTTTATTTGATAGTTTTGGATGTACACATTTGCGATGGAGGTGAAGGCTTTATGTTTTAATAGTAGTACTGGTCAGAAGGTTTAGTGGTTTTAGGAAACTCATTAGGAATCAGTAGTGCGGTGTGGCTTCCAAACTAGATGATGACTCTCTAGGGCGTGTTCACGGAAATATAGTTATCTGAAAACATGAAAGCAGGTAGCTAGGGTCAGACCACATTGCAAGTATTCTGATCATTCCAAGAGTTATCTTTCAGGAGGGACTTTGGCACGTTGTCTGTATAGGTCAGGCCAAGTGTAATAGAGGTGGTAAGAGAATCAGAAATTTTATTATGTAAGGTATGGTTGAAGGAACTGCATTATCGAAAAAAAAGACTTAGGAGGGATGGAGTAGTTTTAAAACATTTGAAGGGCTATCATGTAAGAGAATATAGAGTTTGGTATATGTATGAATGAGTATATTATTTTACTTGTTCAATAGCTTTTTTAAACCTACCATTAATTAGAACGATGATGCCTTTCACAGGCACGTTTATTTAAGTAAAGGTGGTAATGCCCCCAATATTAGGGGTAAAACCTGTTTCTTGCTATATTATAGATTGAGTCAGGTTACATCCTTTGTGAACATAATTATATGAATTTTACTACATTACATTACATTGCTAGCATTTTATTTTTAAAAATACTATACATGAAATACAGAAATTCAGAGGAGACAAGGTAGCTTAAAGAAGAATTTAACTTGAAGATACATGTCATCTGTTTTTAAAAAATTAATAAAGAATGTCACAGGCTTCCCTGGTGGTGCAGTGGTTGAGAGTCTGCCTGCCGATGCAGGGGACACGGGTTTGTGCCCCGATCCGGGAAGATCCCACATGCCGCGGAGCGGCTAGGCCCGTGAGCCATGGCTGCTGAGCCTGTGCGTCCGGAGCCTGTGCTCCGCAACGGGAGAGGCCACAACAGTGAGAGGCCCGCGTACCGCAAAAAAAAAAAAAAAGTCACTTGCCTTGTGATTTATTTATTTATTGGCTTTCTTTATACCCAAATTAGGGTTTTCAAAAGAGGAGCTGACTTGGCTTCAGAGCCTTCGAGGAGTTCCTCATGTCATCCAGACACAGCTTTCCCCTGTGCTGCTTTACCTTACTGACTTGGATCAATTTTTACACCATTGGGACGTAACAGAGGTAATTGTCCATTTTAAAAGAAACTCATAATTATTAGAATTCAGTTAATCAACCACCAACAGTTGCTGTATATTAGGGTTGCCTTGTGTAAGATACTTTCAGAGATTCAGAGTAGTATAAAACACAATCCATGTTCTGAAAGTGCTTGTGATCCTTGGATAGAAGATTTATGTTTCTAAAAGAGTATTTTCATTATAAGTTATGCCAATACAATAGAATAAATTAGCAGTTTGAACGATAGAGACAAATTTATTTTCTCTTGTCTAGCATAGGGAAGAAAGGATGGATCCATCTATGGAAAAGAGGAAAGGCTTCATAGAAAAGGAAGAATTTGACTTAGGTATTGAAGGATGAATAAGAGTTAGGGTAGGATTTGGTATCCTGAAGGTGGGTTTTTCTAATCAGAAAAGATTATTTGGCATTTCCTTTGGTTTTAAGAATTAGTATATAGTTTAGCAGAGTTAAATTTTAAACCCTAATTTCTCCTTAAATTTTTAAGTTCAACTTACAAATCTTATTTTTTAGATAAATATAGTAAATTTAAAGGGAGACTTTGATTATATTTTATTCCTTTTACAAACTATTTAAAACTTTAAAACTGTTTAAATAACTTAATATATTCACTATTCATCAAGTAGTTCAGTTTTTTGACAAACCTTCACAAATGTTACAGTAAATCTTAAATATCTAATAAATTTATATAAGTATGATAAATCTTAATATCTTTAAGTTTTGGTACTGTTTGTAGTGAAATTCAAATTAAAACCACAAGTCTAAATTAATTATTGATATGTTTTAAATTGGAATTACAGGGCTGATCTTTTACCCTAATAGTCAAAATTGTCTTCTGTGTTACAAATATGTAAAAACATCCTAACTGTTAATACTAAGGATTTGAGTCTCTAAAAACATGTATCTATTAGTTAATTTCTGTTTATTTCTTCATTTTGTTTTTTTGCATTGGAAAGGTACTTGCCCAGTAGGAATGTCATTGTGTCATCCCAAATAATTGTGGTTTGAACCTTGCAAATTCTGAGGTTATGTTCTCTGCTGGCCAGTTTTTTTTTAATGATTCAGAAGGTTTTTGGTTAGGACACTGACTATATTCTTTTCTTGTAACTCCTAATTGCTAGGCCATAAGCCTTTTTTTTTTTTTTTTTTTAAACTGCTTTGTCAGTGTTCTCAACAAGGTAGTCTCTAGAACCTACATCTATTTTGTTGCGATACCAGTTGATTTTATTAAAATCAACTGATCTATTTACTACTTCTTTCATTCTGTTCCTGAATACTCTTCATTTTCTTCCTGTCCCTTAGGGCTGTACCTTTTGTAGATGTTTAACACATTTCTCTCATGGTTTTGTTTGACTCTGATCACAATACTTAGGTCATGCCAATGACACTTTGTTCTTTTTATTACCCTGGTGCCTATATATATGAACATATATAGGCTCTCAAAAATTAGTGGATTTTAAAAAGTGAAAAATAATGAATTGGGTAACCAACCTAATTATTTAATATCTAAAATTTTATATTAATCCATAGTAAGTGAAGAGAGCTAAGAAAGACTGAGATTGAGGCCTTGAATACTACAGTGGGGGGGCTTCCCTTGGTGGCGCAGTGGTTGAGAGTCCGCCTGCCGATGCAGGGGACACGGGTTTGTGCCCCGGTCTGGGAAGATCTCACATGCCGCGGAGCGGCTAGGCCCGTGAGTCATGGCCGCTGAGCCTGTGCGTCCGGAGCCTGTGCTCCGCAATGGGAGAGGCCACAACAGTGAGAGGCCCACGTACCGCAAAAAAAAAAAAAAAAAAAAATACTGCATTGGGAAGTTTAGTTTTGCCAACAGTAGTATTGGTAGTTGTTTTGTAGGACAGACTGTTTCTAATGTTTTAAAACTGTATCATGCTGTATTGGAAAAACCATTGTATGGGGATAAGTGGGCCCCAGATTCCCGGCATAGATTTGTTAGTGTCTAGTTTGGTAACTTGGACAACTCCATTAATCTTTCTCTGACAATTAAATTATCTGTGTAAAGCCAAGACACAATTGTCATGAAAATGTGATCAGTTATATTTCTGAGTGTACATTTGGCAAAAACATGTATTAAACTTCAAGGTTGCTGTCTTTGAAATGTTAAGACATACATTAGGAAAAATCTGAAAGTTTTGGTTTTAGTTTTTGAAGTTCTTAAGTGAAGATTTCAGTTTTATTTTGGATAAAATTTGCCATATTTAAGTTGGCCTCTTCATGTGAAATTACTTGAAATATATAGTTTTTGACAGCCTTAGTATAAAAATTTATTTTTCTAGTTTTTTTTTTGGAGTATTATCACAAAGTACAATTTAGAAGAATAGAAGGATAATAGTAAAAAGTGTTCCTCCATTCCCTATCTCCCAGCCATCTGTTTTCCCTCCCTAGTTTCTAAATGTAGTCTTTTTTTTCCCTTAATTTTTATTGGAGTATAGTTGCTTTACACTGTTGTGTTAGTTTCTGCTGTACAGTAAAGTGAATCAGTTATACGTATACATATATCCCCTCTTTTTTAGATTTCCTTCCCATTTAGGTCACCACAGAGCATTGAGTAGAGTTCCCTGTGCTATACAGTAGGTTCTCATTAGTTATCTAGTTTATACACAGTAGTGTATATATGTCAATCCCAATCTCCCAATTCATCCCACCCTCCCTCCCCACCTTGGTATCCCTAAGTTTGTTCTCTACATCTGTGTCTTTGTTTCTGCTTTGCCAATAAGTTCATCTGTACCATTTTTCTAGATTCCACATAAAGCAATATTATATATTTGTTTTTCTGACTTACTTCACTCTGTATGACAGTCTCTAGGTCTATGCATGTCTGTGTAAGTGGCACTATTTTGTTCCTTTTTATGGTTAAGTAATGTTCCATTGTATACGTGTACCACATCTTCTTTATCCATTCCTCTGTTGATGGACATTTAGGTTGCTTCCGTGTCCTGGCTATCGTAAATAGTGCTGCAGTGAACATTGGGGTGCATGTATCTTTTTGAATTATGGCTTTCTCCAGCTATGTGCCCAGGAGTGGTATTGCTGGGTCATATGGTAGTTCTGTTTTTAGTTTTTTGAGGAACCCCCATATTGTTCTCCATAGTGGCTGTACCAATTTACATTCCCACCAACAGTGTGAAGAGTTTCCTTCACATCCTCTCCAGCATTTATCATTTCTAGGTCTTTTGATGATGGCCATTCTGACTGGTGTTAGGTGATACCTCATCTAAATGTATTCTTTTAGGTAACTTCTGTGTCGTCACAAATGATTACATGTATTCTTTTGGTTTTCTCCTTTTATAGAAATAACATAGCTCTGTACACTGATTTGGATCACGCAGTTTTTACTTAGTATATATATATATACTTTTTAAAATTTCTTAATATTTTATTTATTTACTTATTTACTTACTTTTGGCTGCATCGGGTCTTTGTTGCTGTGCATGGGCTTTCTCTGGTTGTGGCGAGCGGGGGCTGCTCTTTGCTGCAGTGCACAGGCTTCTCACTGCAGTGGCTTCTCTTGTTGCGGAGCATGGGCTCAAGGCACACGGGCTTCAGTAGTTGTGGCACACAGGCTCAGTAGTGGCTCGCGGGCTCTAGAGCGCAGGCTCAGTAGTTGTGGCGCACAGGCTTAGTTGCTCTGCGGCATGTGGGATCTTCCTGGACCGGGGCTCGAACCCCTGTCCCCTGCATTGGCAGGCGGATTCTTAACCACCGTGCCACCAGGGAAGTCCCACACTTAGTATATTTGCGATCATTTCTTCTGAAAGAATTGTATGACATTGCCATTACTGATGGAAATAGTAATTAACAGGGAAAGATCACAAAGGGAAAAGGAATCTCTAGACAGAGATACTGTTTCCAAATGGAGATGTCTATTCCAGAGCCAATGAAAGGTTTTAAGGTTAATTTTATTTGTGATTTATAAAATTTTGAATGGTTTTAAAAGTTATTTTTTAACTAAGTTCTGAAGGATAATAATAAAACATTAATCTAGTTTAAGAAATAGAATGTTTTTCATTATTTTTGAAACTCCTATGTGCTTTTCCCCTCTCCCTTTAGAGTAACACTGTCTTAAATATTATCATACTCTTGCTCCTTTATAGTTTTACCATATTAGCATGTAATTCCAAACCATATTGTTTAGTTTTACATGTTATTGAACTTTTTAAAAGTGAAATATTTTTTAGTAATTTCCTTTTTTTTCATTCAGTATACTAAGATACCCATGTTAATGTGTAAGCAGTTGTTCATTCTTTTTCATTGCTATGTAGCATTCCATTGTAATCAGATATCATGATTGATTGTTTTTCATAGTTTCAGTATTTTTAATCATTCCATTTTTATCTCCACTTTTGTCATGTTAGCTTTGCCGCTTATGTTTTTAACCATTTGCTCTTCAAGTTAATACAACCTGCCTTCTATACTGTACCGCTTCATGCCATAACGTAGTGTGTAATGACGTGTGAGGTTATTCTTATTTTTGTTTCTCTGTATGTAATGTGTGTTTTTTTCTCTACATGCTTGTTTTACAAGTTTTAGAGATTTTTCCTTTTATCACATTTTTTCCAGCAGTTTGATTATATTAATACCTTTTTTCAATGCTTTGAAATGTCAAATGAGTAATTTTGTTCTCTTTTATTTTTAAACTATTTGCAGAGACAACACAAAATTATATAATGTTACATTTATTTTAACCTACACTTCTTCCTTCATAAGGTTACTTGTCTAAACATTTCACTAACATTGTGCAATTTTAAACTCAGAAAAAGAACAAAGTTACAAGTGTGACAATTTATCAGGAATAGATTAAGTGACAGCTGTAACTAGAATCAGAATTAGATTATTTTAATAATTCCAGGAAGAGTATAATTTACAAAATACATTTGAATGATGTTAGGAAGATAGCAGGAGGAATTATTTGCTTAGTCAAATAATTTCTTTCACTTAGTAATATTTATTTAAGGTTCCTCCATGTGTTTTCATGACTTCATAGCTTATTTCCTTTTAGCACTGAATAATATTCCATTGTCTGGTTATATCAGTTTATCCATTTACCTACTGAAGGACATCTTGATTACTTTCAGATTTTGGCAGTTGTGAATAAAGCTGCTATAAATATCTGTGTGTAGGTTTTTGTGTAGACATAAGATTTCAACTCCTTTAGTTAAATACTAAGGAGAGCAGTTGCTGGATCATATGGTAAGAGTGTATTTAATATTGTAAAAAACCACCAAACATATTTCCAAAGTGCTGTACCATTTTGTATTTCCACCAGCAGTAAATGAGAGTTTCTGTTGCCCCACATCCTTGCTAGTATTTGGTATTGTCAGTCTTCCAGATTTTGGTCATTCTAATAGGTGTGTAGTGGTATCTCATAATTGTTTTAATTTGCGTTTCCCTGATAACATATGATGTGGAATGTTTTTTCATATGCTTATTTGCCATGTGTCTTCTTTGGTGAGGTGTCTGTTATGGTCTTTGGCTGATGTTAAAATTAGGTTATTTTCTTATTGTTGGATTTTAAGAGTTCTTTGAATATTTTGGATTTTTTCCTACTCTGTGGCTTATCCTTTCAGGCTCTTGACATTGTCTTTCACAAAACAAAAGTTTTTAATTTTAATGACATCCAACTTCAACTTATCGGTTATTTCATTCATGCATTGTGCCTTTAGTGTTGTATCTAAAAAGTCATCATACTCAGGGTCATCTACATTTTTCCTCCTGTGTTATCTTCTAAGAGTTTTATAGTTTTGTGTTTTACATTTAGGTCTGTTGGGATGCATTTTGAGTTAATTTTTGTCAAGGGTTGAAGGTCTGTGTCTAGATTCATTTTTTTTTCACATGGATGTCCAGTTATTACAGCACCATTTGTTGAAAAGACAATCTTTTGCTCCATTGTCAAAGATCAGTTGACTATGTGGGTCTCTTTCTGTTCCATGTATTTATTTATCCTTTTGCCAGTAGCACACTATTTTGATTACTGTAGCTTTATAGTAATTTTTGAAATTGGTGAGTGTCAGTCCTTCAAATTGTTCTTCTCCTTCAATATATATTGGCTATTCTGGGTCTTTTGCCCCTTTGTATAAACTTTAGAATCAGTTCATGGATCTCCACAAGATGACTTGGTAAGATTTTGGTTGGATTTATGTTGAATGTATAGATCATGTTGGGAAGAACTGACATCTTGACAATATTGAGTCTTCCTATCCATGAACATGGAATATCCTCCATTTATTTAGTTCTTTGATTTTGTTCATCAGAGTTTTTTAGTTTTCTTCATATAGACCATATATATTTTATTAGATTTATACCTAAATATTTCATTTTTGGGGGTGCTAATGTAAATCGTATTATGTTTTTAATTTCAAATTCCGTTTGTTCATTGCTGATATTTAGGGAAGCAGTTTGACTTTTATATATTAATGCTGTGTCCTGCAACCTTGCTATAATTGATTGTTTCAGATTTTCTACAGAGATGACCATGTGATCTGTGAACAAAGACCACCCAATGAATTTTAAATTTTAGATAATGGGTTTTTTTTAACATATTTATTGGAGTATAACTGCTTTATAATGGTGTGTTTCTGCTTTATAACAAAGTGAATCAGTTATATATATACATATATCCCCATATCTCTTCCCTCTTGCATCTCCCTCCCACCCTCCCCATCCCACCCCTCTAGGTGGTCACAAAGCACCGGAGCTGATCTCCCTGTGCTATGCGGCTGCTTCCCACTAGCTATCTGTTTTACATTTGGTAGTGTATATATGTCCATGCCACTCTCTCACTTTGTCCCAACTTACCCTTCCCCCTCTCCATATCCTCAAGTCCATTCTCTAGTAGGTCTGTATCTGATAATGGGTTTTTTAATCTCAACTTTTTTGGTTCATCTTCTGTTTCTCTTACATTCATTTTTCTTTAACTACTTGAATATATTTATAATAGTTGTTTTAAAGTTCTTGCCTGCTAATTCCATCATCTCTTTTGATTGCTTTTTCCCCTGGTTATGTGGCACATTTTCATGTTTTTAGCATGTCTAGTAGTTTTTGAGTGTATATTGGACAATGGAAATTTTATGTGGTGGATTTTGTTGTTTTCTAAAGAGTGTTTTGCTTTGTTCTGGCAGGCAGTCAAGTTACTTGAGTTATCACCTTTATCCTTTAGTGTCTTGTTTTTACATTTTGTTGGGGTGGTTTATTAGAGCAAGTAACCTTTACTAAGGCAAGGATCAGCAAACTACAGCCCTGTAGGACAAATCTTGGTGGCCCTATTTTTGTGCCATCCTTGAGCTAAGAGCAGGGTTTACTTTTTTTTTTTTAATATTTATTTATTTATTTACGCTGTGCCGGGTCTTAGTTGTGGCATGCAGGATCTTTTTTAGTTGCGGCATGTGGACTTCCTAGTTGTGGCAGGCGAACTCTTAGTTGTGGCGTGCATGCAGGATCTAGTTCCCTGACCAGGGATTGAACCCAGGCCTCTTGCATTAGGAGTGCGGAGTCTTACCCACTGGACCACCAGGGAAGTCCCTGTTTACATTTTTTTGACAGTTGTTAAAACAGAGAAAAACCCAAGAATATGTGGCAGAATCTGTATGTGACCTGCAAAGCCTAAAATATTTACTCTTTGGCCTTTTATAGAAAAAGTTTGCTAACTCCTGCCCTAGTGCTACTTTAGCCCTACTATTAATAGGTTCTCTTTCTGAGTATCATCTGAATGACCTGGTTGTTCTATGAAGACACTCCATGCTGGCTGGTTAGAACTCAAACACCTCTCTTCCCTGTTTGAGCTTTGGGAATTCTTTTGCTCACAACTCTGCTGCTGCTTTGGCCATGTGGAATTTCATCACCTTGTGCGTGTACAGCTTTTATTCATCAACATATCTGAGGAGACTGGAGCTGTCTCTCAGGCAAAGAGGATAAGAATTTGGCTTTGTCAAATGGCCCCTCTTGGAGGACAGAGAATCCATTCAACCTTTTGACCATCCTGCTGAGCTGAATTGAGAAAATAGGAGACTCAAGAGGCCTGTGAGGGGCCTGATCCCCTCCAGCATTTCCCAGATTCTTAAGCTGCAAAAGCAGAGGGGCTTAAAAGCTAAGCCAGTAACCTCTGTGACTCATGGTCCTAAGGAAACAATGATTAGTTTAAGTTGCTGGCCTGGAAGTGGGTTGGGTCTTCAGTGTACACATAAGCTCTCATTGCAGACTCTTTTTTTTCTTTTAATTTTATTTATTTATTTTTGGCTGCATTGGGTCTTCGTTGCTGTGTGTGGGCTTTCTCTAGTTGCAGCGAGCGGGGGCTACTCTTTATTGCGGTGCACGGGCTTCTCATTGCGGTGGCTCCTCTTGTTGTGGAGCACGGGCTCTAGCCACTCGGGCTTCAGTAGTTGTGGCTCTAGAGAGTAGACTAAGTAGTCGTGGCACACGGGCTTAGTTGCTCTGTGGCATATGGGATCTTCCCGGACCAGGGATTGGACCCGGGTCCCCTGCATTGGCAGGTGGATTCTTAACCACTGTGCCACCAGGGGAGCCCCTCATTGCAGACTCTTAAAGACTGTACCTTAGTAATGGGGACACACACATACATAACATGAATATAGATTAAAGGAGAATTTCACGAAACAATTGCTGAGGACCTCTGAAAACATTGGAAACCATAAAACATTACTGAGAGATATTAAAGATGACCTAAATACATGCAGGGATATATAATGTTCATGGATTGGGAGACTCCAATATTGTACAAATAATAGCTTTCTCTAAATTAATCTATAGTACAGATTCAGTGTAATCCAGATCAAAATTAGAGCAAATGTTTTTGTGGAAATTGAAAAGGTGATTCTAAAATTTATATTGAAATACAGACGAACAAGAATAACAAAGTGTTGAATAAAAATAAAGCCAGAGGGCTTGTACTATCAAATATCTATTACAAAGCCATGGTAATTAAGCAGTTGGGATAATAGGAAAAAGCAAGTGGGGCACAAAAGGACTCTGAACACAAACATGCTTCCAATACTAGGGAACTCTTGGGTGGTCTTTAGAGGCAGCTTGGTTGAAGTGAGTTTGTTCCCCCCACAAAGCATGTATGTAAAGAAATACTGGGGTAAGGAAAGAGCCCCAGAATAGAGGCAGGTTGTCTATCTCTTTCTTACCGTTTTTATTATTCATTGATAATAGTTGAGACATGGCCAACAGGGGAAAGGTAAAATGTAATCTGCCAAAGGTAAATTTGACGACACTTTCTTAGAACAGTTGAGCCCTGTTTTGTAGTGTGAGTATATGGAAATTTTCATTCTGTAAATATATTCCGTGATGTAATTTTATTGGGAAGTGAAAGAATCTCTAAATCTGAATTTTAGTATTTTAATAATTACAATTTCTTTCTTTTACTTGCTCTTTTTTAACATTTTAATATAGCAATAAAATGATTTTATAAAAAGTGTTAGGTGCATGACATTTCTGTTTATTTCCTGATAAAATTAGGTAGAAAATACTTCAATGTAGAAATTAAATGTACAGAACCTTCTTAAGAAAAATGAAGTTTTATATTTTTAAAAAACCCTTAATTTCCACATTGTACTAAATTAGCATGCCTGTTCTGGAATTGTGCAGTGTGAGGTCAGGGTTCTGAAGTATGCAAGTTTTTGTTAACACTGTAATTGCAGAAGTGAGGATTGCCTGTATTTGTGTATGTTTATGTGTGTGTATACATCTATGTGTTTATATTTTTATTTACTTTTATTTTGAAGCATTTTCAAACTTAGAGAAAAATAATAACTGCAGGACAAAGAACTGTTTTCTTAGACTATTTGACAGAGTGCCCATACCTCATACTTCGGCATACAGGCATACTTTGTTTTAAAGCACTTTGCAGATACTCTGTTTTTTACAAACTGAAGATTTATGGCAACCCTGCATCGAGGATGTCTGTTGGTGTTCGTTTTTCCAACAGTATTTGTACACTTCATGTCTCTGTGTCACATTTTGGTAATTTTTGCAATATTTCAAACATTTTCATTGTTACTATATTTTTTATGGTGATCTGTGATCAGTGATCTTTGACATTACTATTGTAATTGTTTTGGGGCATCACGAACCATGCCCACATGAGACGGTGAACTTAATAAATGTGTGTCTTCTGACTGCTGCACCAAGCAGCCGTCCCTCATTTCTCTCCCTGTTCCCTGAGACACAACAATACTGCCATTAGGCCAATTAATAACCCTACAATGGCCTATAGGTGTGTTCGAGTGAAAGGAAGAGTTGCACGACTCTTACTTTAAATCAGAAGCTAGAAATGATTATAAGCTTAGTGAGGAAGGCATGTTTAAAGCCAAGATAGGCTGAAAACTAGACCTTTCTGCCAGTTAGCCAAATTGTGAATGCAAAAGAAAAGTTCTTGAAATTAAAAGTGCTATTTCAGTGAACACAGGAATGATAAGAAAGTGAAACAGCCTTATTGATGACATGGAGAAAGTTTGAGTGGTTTGGATAGAATATCAGACCACCTACAACATTCCCTTAAGCCAAATCTAGAGCAAAGCCCTAACTCTCTTTGATTCTGTGAAGGGTGAGAGAGGTGAGGAAGCTGCAGAAGGAAAGTTTGAAGGTAGCCGAGGTTGGTTCATAAGGTTTAAGGAAAAGAGCTGTCTGCATAACATTAAAAGTGCAAGATGAAGCAGCTAATGGAGAAGTTGCAGCCAATTATCCAGAAGATCTAGCTAAAATATTATTGAAGGTGGCTACACTAAACAGCAGGTTTTCAGTGTAGACAAAACAGCTTTATATTGGAAGAAGTTGCCATCTAGGACTTTCATAGCTAGAGAGGAGAAGTCAGTGCCTGGTTTCGAAGCTTCAGAGGTCATGCTGATGTGTTAGGGGCTAATGCAGCTGGTAACTTTAAATTGAAGCCAACCCTCATTTACCGTTCTGAAAATCCTAGCGCCCTCAAGAATTATGGACTTCTCTGGTGGTGCAGTGGTTAAGAATCGCCTGCCAATGCAGGGGACATGGGTTCGAGCCCTGGTCCAGGAAGATCCCGCATGCCGCAGAGCAACGAAGCCCATATGCCACAACTACTGAGCCTGCATTCTAGAGCCTGTGCTCTGCAACAAGAGAAGCCACCGCAATGAGAAGCCCGCACACCGCAGTGAAGAGTAGCCCCTGTTCGCTGCAATTAGAGAAAGCCTGTGCGGAGCAACGAAGACCCAACGCAGCCAAAAATAAAATATAAATAAATAAATTATTTTAAAAAAGAAGTGAGCAGGAAAAAAACAGTTAAATAAAAAGGAATTATGCTAAATCTTCTCTGCTTGTGTTCTGTAAATGAAACAACAAAGCCTGGATGACAGCACATCAGTTTACAACATGGTTTACTGATGATTTTAAGCCCACTCTTGATATCTTCTGCACAGAAAAAAAGATTACTTTCAAAATATTACTACTCATTGACAATGCACCTGGTCACCCTAGAACTCTCATGGAGATGTACAATGAGATTATTGTTTTTTTCATGCCTGCTCACACACATCCATTCTGCAGTCCATGGATCAAGGAGTCTTTTAGACCTTCAAGTCGTATTATATAAGAAGCACGTTTTGTAAAGCTATAGCTGCCATAGATAGTGATTCCTCTGACGTATCTGAGCAAAGTAAATTGGAAACTTTCTGGAAAGGATTCATCATTCTAGATGCCATTAAGATCATTCGTGATTCATGGCAAGAGGTCAAAATATCAGCATTAAGAGGAGTTTGGAAGAAGTTGATCCCAACCCTCATGATTTTGAGGGGTATTCAAGACTTCAGTGGAGGAAATAACTGCAGCTGTGGTGGAAATAGCAGGAGAACTAGAATTAGAAGTGGAGCCTGAAGATGTGACTTTTATTGTAGATATCTCATGATAAAACTTTTAATGGATGAAGAGTTGCTTCTAATGGATAAGCAGAGAAAGTAGTTTCTTGAGATGGAATCTACTCCTGGTGAAGATGTGAAGATTGTTGAAATGACAGCAAAGGATTTAGAATATTACATAAACTTAGTTGATAGAGCAGTGACAGGATTTGAGAAGATTGACTCCAATTTTGAAAGAAGTTCCATTTTGGGTAAAGTGCTGTTGGAAGGAAGAGTCAATCTATGTGGCAAATTTTATTGTTGTCTTATTTTAAAAGAAATGTCCACAGCCACCTCAGCCTTCAATAGTCACCACCCTGGTCAGTCAGCAGCCATCACCGTCAAAGCAGGACCCTGCACTGTCACAAAGATTATGACTCACTGAAGGCTCAGATGGTGGTTAGCGTTTTTTAGCAATGGAATATTGTAAAATTAAGATATGTACATTGTTTTTATAGACAATGCTCTTGTACATGAAATGGACTACAGTATAGTATAAACATATCTTTTATATGCACTGGGAAACCAAAAAAATTTGTGACTTGCTTTATTGTGATATTTGCTTTATTGCTATATTTATGTTATCGCAGTGGTCTGGAACCAAACCCACAATATCTGGGGTACGCCTGTATTTGTCTTAAGACCATTCCATTACGTAAACACAATATAGTCATCAGAATCAGGAAATTAACATTGGTATATTACTGTCATCTAATCCTCAGACTTTACTCCTGTTTTGCCAGTTGTCCCAATAATGTACTTTAAAGGATCCATCTGAAATGATTCATTGCATTTAGTTGTAATGTCTGTTTAGTCTTTTTCAAAATCTGGAATAGTTCCTCAGTCTTTCCTTGTCTTTCGTTGACGTTGACAATTTTGAAGAACACAGGACGGTTATTTTGTAAAATTTCTCTCAATTCAGGTTTAATTTATTTTCTCATGATTAGATCAGGTTATACAAATTTGGCAGGAATATGACATGAGTGATGCTGTGGTTTTCTGATTGCATCCTGTCAGGTGGTGTGTGGTTTTGATTTGTCCCATTAGATGTTCACTTTGATCACTTGAGTAAGTGGTATCTGTCCATGTTCTCCACTTTTTACTTCTTCCCCTTTGTTATTAATAATATTTTATGAGGAGATACTTTGAAACAATGTAAATATCCCATTCCTTTTTGGTCTTCGAATTTATTCATTTATTTATTTTTGTTAGTATGGTTTCCTGTATTTTCCAGTGGGTTAAAATTCCTTACTATCCTTATTAATTTTGATACTCTCATGTTTGCCATGGTTACCTCCTGAAAGCTGGCTTTTTTGTTCTTTTGATACATCCTCATTTTTCTCTGAGTACAGTTGACCCTTGAACAACATAGGTTTGAACTCTGCAGGCCCACTTATTTGGAGATTTATTTCAGTAGTAAATACTACAGTACTACATGACGCATGGTTGGTTGAATCTGCAGATACGAGGAACCTCAGATATGGAGGGCCGACTATGAAGTGATATATGCAGATTTTCGATTGCATGGAGTGTCGGCACCCCTACCCACTCCACCCTACATTGTTCAAGGGTCAGCTTACTTCCTTACTTTCTTGTACCACAAATTGTTACAGATTCATGTTGTATTTTCCCTGTCCCCGCCCTGCAATCAGGTATTTCTTTAAGAGGCCCAGTTTTCCTTTAAGTGGAGAATGGATTTTAGAAACCAACTTCTGGACTCTTAAGTGTGGTCATTGCTATTAGCTGTTGCTGTTCCCATGCCCTATCAGTGAACAGAAATCAGGAACACAACACCCCTGGGTTCATTCTAGCTGTCTCCTTTTCTCTTGTACCTGCCTTTTCTGATGGTGGGAAACCTGACTTCCATTTTGCTTAATATATTTATCTACTTCATCAGTTACTTTGCCTGTAATCAGTCTCCTTTTGGCGCCACCCCTTTCCCATGCAGGCATCTTCCTTATCGCATTTGAACTCCAACTCTTGGGGACAGTGTGCCTCCATTTGTTAATGGGTAGCCAGCTCTGGGCCACTGAAGCTCTCCCACCCACTCTAGTGGTGATGTCTAGCTTCGCCTCATGCAGTGTCTTTAGAACTGAACTGTTCAGGAAGGGGAGGGGAGGCAGAAGGGAAGGGATTGAATGATCATTTATTATTGAATGGACCTTTCAAATATGATTTATCATTTATGAGTGAAAATATTCATTACACTCATTTCGAAGTAGAAAGATGGCATTGGAAATATGTTGTTTCCGTTGTTACCTATAGGTTTAAAAGATAAGACAATTGTGGGCTCCCCTGGTGGCGCAGTGGTTGAGAGTCTGCCTGCCGATGCAGGGGACAGCCCCGGTTCGGGAGGATCCCACATGCCGCGGAGCGGCTGGGCCCGTGAGCCATGGCCGCTCGGCCTGCGCGTCCGGAGCCTGTGCTCCGCAATGGGAGAGGCCACAAAAGTGAGAGGCCCGCGTACTGCAAAAAAAAAAAAAAAAAAAAAAAAACAATTGCCATGTGAAAACTCTGGGTGGTCACTCTACAAGAGGTTTTATAGAGACATAATGGATAGAGCTGTTGATTTTTTGAGGACAGTCCTCTTGAATTTATCTTGACTATTCATTCTCTTCCTAGAGTGATATTCTTTCCACCAGTCTTATCTTTGTCTTTCCGTGGGATTTTTCTGCATACTTGATTTTTGGTACTGAATTCCATCAGCTTCTGGAGTTGTGTTGTGATTCTTTGAAGGACTTGATGCTGTCCTTCCCTCTTCTTGTTTTCTTGAGAACTTAGAAAATGAAAAATACTAGAGATTTGATTCCCACCTCATTCATATTTTTCTTCTTTTCCTATAGACTATTTTCCTTTTACCTTTAGGGAATAAGAGGCAGCATTATAATTAATTTGAACATGGTATTTTCTGAATTATAAGTTTTTTCAGTGTTATATTTTACCACCAAATGGGAGAAAGGCTTTTGTCTGCCCTTTGTTCATGTCACTGAGATCTCCTATTGTAGCACTTACTTAATAGAAATGTAGTCTCTGCCTTGGTAGATTGTAAGCTCCTTGAGGGCTGTGAGACAGAAGAGTTTCTCTTTCTTTCATTCCTATGCAAAGCACCTAATAGGCCTAGCTCAGTGTTCAGTAAATGTTTAATAAATGAATTATTTGGAAAACTGGACCATTTATATGAGGCTTGATTGTTTGACATCTGCATCTTTAAGTCACTTTTTGTTAAGTTTCCTTTTAATATATAGAGCAAGTAGATTTAAAAAAAAAAACTATTGAACTTGTTTCTGACTTAAAATGTTCTGATTTGGTATTGGTTTTCTCCTTTTCTGACAGACAGTTTGTCACAATTTATTGGTTATCCCTGCCCGAAGCCAAAGCTTTGACATCCTGCAAAGTGCCATCAGTAAGCATTTGGTAAATATACTTAAAATTTTTTTCTGTTACACGAAAGCATAGCATTGGTTAAGATTGAGTTTGCCATAACCAAGGAGAGAGTGAGTGTCCAGAAGTCTAAGCTTAATAATTTCATTATGCTGAGGTGAGAACTGAGAAATCTTGGTGTTTTTCCTGGCTGTTACTAATTAATTCTGTGACCTTGGGAACATCTCCTCTTTTGCCAGGACCTTACTTTCTACATCTGAGCAATGAAAGACCTCTTATACCTCAGGTCCTTCTGACTTAAAATGCTTTAATTAACACGTGCCAGGTGTCATTGTGTTGGGAATCCAGCATCCGTACTGGGGTTCAGTTTCCACCCAGAAGGTTTGGGGTGTAAAGTAGGGATGTCACCTCACAGGCTCAAGGCCTGGTCACTGGAAGCAGTGAGCTCAGCCATGAAACTGACTTGTCTTTTGGCCAGTGGGTGTCTCTCTTTCCCATTGGCATTAAATTCTCATTAGGTATGCCTGGGTTTTGCTTTTAACTTCCTCCAACATTTACACTTTGCCCTTTGGCTTTTACTATAATGATGTGAGGGGCGAGTCCAAAACTTTTATCTTCCGGGGATTCTCACTTGTTTGGATAATTTTACAGGCATGTCTACACCGCCTTTTCTTTACTTCCCTCGAGTTGGAAGACTACTACGTTGACTCCTCAGTACTCTCTTTTCTCCCTGCTATCAAACTTCTAATCCTTATACACTGTGTCTCCAAAGATCCCCATCTTTTTTCTTTTCTTTTTTCTTTTTTTTTACTTCCACTCCAGAAATTTATGCCCTTTGACTACTTTCACTATTCTAGTAAAAGATCAACATTCCAGTGTTGATCTGGCCACTTCTTTCAGACAGCCTGAGTAAAGGTTAAGACCTCAGAACCTACAGAGTTTATGATAACTCAGCAGTAGTTTGCAGGAGATTTAAGCCATGTATACATGCAGTTACAAGTTAGAGTCCACCTTAATGACAATTTACACAGTAGAGTCCAGGTGAGTTAGCATACCATGATGTCCCTTATCTGGGTTTTGGGACAGTGAAGCAGTCAAGTGTGAGTATAGTATTATCTTACTCCATTATAGGTATTTTCCTTAGTTATGTCTGAATGACTGGTTAAATCAAAGGGCAGGGGAAGGATAATTGTAAAAGGAACTGTGGTTTGTACATTTAATTACCTGGGGTGGGGGTGGTGCCAGATATTAGAGTTTTCCGGTCTGAATAATCTGAAGGTCATGTAAATGCGATTGCTGGTATCACGATCTTCTTTGGATGTATGAAATAATCCTTTTAAATAATAGTATTTCTGTCCATCAGTAGAAATTGTAACATCTAGAAAATTTTAGGAGACTTTGTCATGAAGGGGAGGCGGTGGATTGGGTTATTAGTATTTCTTGAGTTTGCGTATTTTCAGAGTCATTTAATGTAGCAACTAAATTCTCAAAGGAAAACAGGATCTTAAGGTGTGGTTGGTGGCATGGCATGTATTATGTATACACAAGTTTCCACCAGTAGTGATGGAAGGTTAACTCTCCAGATAGTGGTGTTTGGTTTTATTCTGGGGAGAGGGGCTGTTGTGAAGAGGTCATTAATCTCATTTTTCTCTGCCTAGGTTGGGTTGACTGTAATTCCTGACAGCACGGTGGGCTGTGTTTTGGGTGTTATCTGTAAGCTCCTGGATCATACGTGTGTACTTAGTGAGACGCTGCTGCCATTTCTGGCTTCTTGTTGCTACAGTCTTCTTTATTTTCTGCTCACTTTAGAGAAAGGAGAAGCAGAACATCTAAGAAAGAGGTAATAGTTTTTGTATTCTTAAACTTTAATTTTTTTCCTACTTGTTCAACTCCCCTCAATCAGTCAGGCAGTTGGTCAGTCATTCAATCTGTAAGAGATATTTCCAAAATCTAATTCTCTTTTAGAGTTTGTATAAACCTAGCTAGCTTTTCTTTGTTCTTTTATGAATCCCCTTTGTGACGGTGAGCAGCTTAGTTTTTTTTTTCCCTTTAAGCTACAAATTTGAAAAGTTAGATGGCATTAGAAAGTTTCCTGAGAGCTTTCCTTATTAACTTTGCTATAGATCTGGCAAGAAAAAAAATTCTACTTTTAGAAAGATGAGCTTACTATTAGTACAAGCCTTTGTATTTTGTTTTGGGCTTCATTAGAACTAGCCAGCATGGATTTTTTTTTTTTTTTTGCGGTACGCGGGGCTCTCACTGTTGTGGCCTCTCCCGTCGCGGAGCACAGGCTCCGGACGCGCAGGCTCAGCGGCCATGGCTCATGGGCCTAGCTGCTCCGCGGCATGTGGGATCCTCCCGGACCGGGGCACGAACCTGTGTCCCCTGCATCGGCAGGCAGACTTTCAACCACTGCGCCACCAGGGAAGCCCGCCAGCATGGATTTTTAAATTCTTGGGTTTAAGGAAATTGTTCTAAGATGCTAGTGTTTTTAATTAGTACTTTTGCTCCTATATAATTTTTAGACTAAAGCTTCTAGGATAGTATAGAAGATTTCACTTTAATTTTCAAAGAGTGTTCTCATGCTTATGTTCTCATTGGTATGCTGTTAACAATTCATTGCAGAAGGTTTTTTAAAAATCTAACAGATGAGCAAATATAAGAAAATAAAAATCATTCTATCACATTTTGACATTTGCCTTTTTTGAGCTTTTAAATGTCACCAAAATATACACATGATTGTATAAAACATTTCAATAGTTTAAAGAGTATAAACTGAACACCTGTTTAACCAACCTCCCGGTTCAGAAATAGAACATCGTCAGCACACTTTCTCCACAGTTACATTTCTCTTCTACATCCCCAGAGATCACTTCTGTGTTAGTCACTTCCTTACCTTTTTATTTAAAAATTTTATGTGCATTTATAAGCAGTTTCATTTTTGTTTTGCATATTTTAAGAATTTGATATATAAGAGGAATTATACTATATGTATTTTTTGTGACTTGATTTTCATCATCATTTGTGAGAGTACTCATGTTGATTCGAAGATGTATTTCATTCATTTTTGTTTCTCTATACCAGGAGTCAGCAAACTTCTTTCTGTAAGGAGTCAGTGAATATTTTAGGTTTTTCAAACCATAACGTCTCTTGTCAGAACTACTCAGCACTGCCCTGGTCATGTGAAAGCAGCATTAGATGATACATAAATGAATGGGTGTAGCTGTGTTCCAATAAAATTCTGTTTACAAATACAGGCTGTGAGCTGGATTGGCTGTGGTCTAGTACCCCTGCTCTGTAATATTCTGTTATATGCATGTACTATAACTTACCCATTTTACTGTCAACAGACATTTGGATTTTTTCCATTAAGTGTGTGTATTTAAAACTTTGTACATTTCACTGTTAATATCCTGTAAAATTTACACATAAACAAGCGTAGATTTGATGGTACTTTTCTTACCATCATCAAACTTTCGGGCCTGATAGTTCAAGAAAAGGCTTTGTAAATAGCAAGGAACTTCTCAGGGTTCTAAAAATTTTATAATGAGCATCCCCATTTATGAACTATGTATATTGTTGTTTGTCATTTCCTGTCACTTGAAATGTAGCCCATTTGTGATATACTCTGATAAGAAGTTTCAAAGATCTTTTTTAGTTTCTTATAGAAAAACATCCTTTGATTTTACATGGTTGGACTGAACAAAATTCACTGTATTTAATATTTTGCCTCTGTAAAATTCTGTTTTTAAAAGTGTTTTGTACTGTGTATTGAGTTTGATATGCATCTCTCAGGATGACATTAGTCACAAAGAAGTGTTGGCAGTCAGTCTTAGGTACTTAAGTTTCCCTTTTGGGCTGCTCCTACCCTCCTAGAGAAGGTGTTTGTGAGATTACAAATAATGAGAGTGCCAGTCAAACTACTGGGAGCTTTTGATTTCACAAGTGCTGACCAAAAAAATCGGGCTTGACCAATTTGAGGTATTCAAATTTGAGTGGCCACTGTACTTTGAAGAAACTATTCTGTTGTCTTCTGGATTCATTGTTAGTAATGAAAGATCTGCTGTTCAACTTAGCCCTTTTGGTTCCTAGGTAGTAATCTATTCTTTTTTTTTTAACATCTTTATTGGAGTATAATTGCTTTACAATGGTGTGTTAGTTTCTGCTTTATAACAAAGTGAATCAGCTATATGTGTACATATATCCCCATATCTCTTCCCTCTTACGCCTCCCTCCCTCCCACCCTCCCTATCCCACCCCTCTAGGCGGTCCCAAAGCACCGAGCTGATCTCCCTGTGCTATGCGGCTGCTTCCCACTAGCTATTTTACATTTGGTGTAGTGTATGTATGTCCATGCCACTCTCTCACTTTGTCACAGCTTACCCTTCCCCCTCCCCGCGTCCTCAAGTCCATTCTCTAGTAGGTCTGCGTCTTTATTTCCGTCCTGCCCCTAGGTTAGTAATCTATTCTTTTCTATGGTTTCACTGTTTTCTCTTTGTTGCATTGCAAATCAGGGTGTATCCTAGTGTAGGTTTGTTGTTATTTATCCTGCTTGAGACTTAGTGTACTCCTTTAATCTGAAGACTTAATGTTTTTTCTTCAGCTGTGTTTTTATTTCTGTTATCTTCCCCACTGTTTCTATTCTCCCCTAAAAGCTCCTTTTAAACATAGGGAGTTTCTCATTCTGATTCTTTTGTTTAATCCTTCTATTGAGTTTTTATTGTATCAGCTATTGTTTTCTCTTTCATCTATTTTGAGTTTTTACTCGGCTCTTTGTCATTCTTGCTTTATTGGTGTTAAAGGTCTTGTCAGTTTGTTCTGTTTGCTCTCTTTCTCTCTGGTGTGGGAATTCTCTCATTTTGGGGAGCAGGTGGGGCTCTGGAGGTTGTCTCTAGTGGGACTGAACAAACAAGCTCATGTTTTGGATTGTATAACTTTCTCTGAATGCATCTTTTGTGAGAGTTTGTGGAGGTTGTGGACACCTCCCCATTGGGCAGTTTCACATTTGCATTTTCCTGGCTTCCAGCTCTATGCAGGGAGCCCAGTTCTAGCTCCCTGCTTTCCATACCTGGGGCTGAAGCCTCAGCTTCCAGCATTGTTTGTTGGCTGTTGAATACTCAGCCCCCAAATCCCATATCCAGTTCTGTGCTCCTGTGTATCTTCATGAGTTCTGGCATAGTTTCTGGCACCTAGAGATATCACCCATTCTGGCTTTTGAGCTTGGCTGTATTTTTGTTTTGTTTTTTAGAGTATATTATCTGTATTTCCCTGTGTTTGGGGAGTGGAGGGGGGTTGGTTGGTATTATCTGACCAGAATACATCAGAAGTTTGCAGAGTTAGTGGAACTCCTGAAAATTATCTGTGAAATATTGGACTTTCATCAGTTCCTTTAGAGTGGTTTAGAACCATTGCTTTATGTTGACCTAAAATCTCAACTTCATAACAATTTATATAGAGTTGGTACAGTTATTTCTGTGCATGACAACTCTTAGAAAACCCTAAGAATGGCTCTTCAAATGGTATTACTTACATCATTCATGGTACCCAGGTCTCTCTTCTGTTTGGCCTGACAGTTTTCTTTAATTGTGGTGTGTGAAGGTGGAATTCTGAATTTTACTCATTCATTCAGTATACTTGTATTTGGTGTAATGTAGAATCCATAAGCTCTTTTAGCAGTTTTGATCCACATTTGAAATCCACTGAAGTTCAAGTAGAAAGTGAATATATTGGATCGGTACAGTAGTAACTTATTAAAAAGAAAACCGAATGGGTAGGAATTGTGGAGGTAGGAATTTGAAACCCAGCAGGAACCAAAGCAGCTTCCTCTATTCTTTTTTCTTCTAAGTTTTGTAGTCTTTAATCTCTGTGCCTTTGCCTCCTCATTAGCTATGTCTACAGTCTGGCTTTCTCTTTTCTCCTTGCACATGGCTGTCCTAACCTGGCTGTGCATGAGTCCACAGGCTGAATAAAGTCTCTTCAAATAAGAGGATCTGTTTGGCTTAATGGATTTGGTATCTACGTTTGATGCAATTGCTGTATGTGGAGTTGGGAGTGGGGTCAGATGGTGAAAGGTCTGGAGGTAGGCTTTCTTAGAAAGACTTGGGACTGGGAGGATTATGCACTCTTGGTAGAGAAATTGTAACAGGCTAAGGTCAGAGCCTTTAGCAGCCAGTGAACTTTTCCTCCAAAAGGATATTGCTCCATTTAATTGACACACTTCTAGAATGTGGTTAGGCCACTTACCTCTATCATAAAACATTTTTGTTCCTGTTCTATAAAGATACCGAAAGAATGATGCTCACTGAAATTTGGATTTATTTACCATCTCTGGCCTGTAATAGTTCCCTTACTGGCTGTTTTCTCAAATCCCTTTGGTTCCTTGTGAGCACATCTTTCTCTGGAAAGCTGCCCTGTTCTAACACATTGAAGAGACTCATAATCCAGGTCAGAGGCTTAGAGTTTCATGAAGTTCTTTTCTTCCCTTTTTGCCATTGGGACATTCTTACTCTTTTGACATTTGGTGTTGTGTAATAGACAGTTGAATAATGTCCACTGGTAGAGAATAGTACGCATGTATACATCATTCTGTGGTGAATTCTGTGTTAAATATGATCACTAGGGCTTCAAGAATGTCTTGTTAAGCCCAGGGAAACGCTGGTTGCTAGGCTTCCTGAAACCTGTAAAATAGGGGAAGCAGCTGATTCTTCACTGCATTTGCTTTTTTAGCTCTGATGAAACCCAGTTCTTACTAGTTTTGGTTTCTGGGGTTTTATCAGAAAACACCGTGTTTCTTAAAAAAGGACATTTTCAGTCTTGGGAAGTATGGAAAGGGCACTTTTCCTGTATGCGTTGGTTCACTGACTCATTTCTGTTTTGTAGGGACAAGCTGTGGGGCGTCTGTGTCTCCATCCTGGCACTCCTGCCTCGAGTGCTCAGGTTGATGCTGCAGAGCCTGCGGGTGAGCAGAGCTGGACCTGAGGAGCTGCCTGTTGTGGGCCAGCTGCTTCGCCTGCTGCTGCAGCACGCACCCCTCAGGACTCACATGTTGACCAATGCCATCTTGGTGCAGCAGATCATCAAGAATATCACAGTAAGAAGCATGAAACAAGGGCTTTGTACTGTTCATAGTAGATTCATGGGCATGGAGGTGCTCTTGGGAGGCCAGCGTTTCTGTGTTGACGGACTCCTGGAATTAAGCCCAGTGTGGTGATTTCTTAGGGCTTCCCCTGCCGTCTAGTAACTGACTGTCATAACCAGCGGGGTGACTTTGATTGCAGAATCAGTACTAAAAACCGTAAAATACTCAAACTGAATTAAGGTGGCAGGCAGCTTAGTTGGAAAAAGTACAGGCATCAGAGTCACTCCTACCTGTTTTGTGATACAGATTCTATTGCTTAACTGTGATAATTTGGCAAGTTGTGTGGGCTTTTTTTTTTAACCTATCTGAGCTTTGTTTTCCTAGCTGTAGAAATGGGAATAATAGCAACATTGTTGGGTTTTGTTGACCATTAAATGAGATCGTCCAAGTAAGGTTTATACTGTAACTGATAGTTACTAAGCACCCAACAAATGTTAGCTGTCATTAAGGAAATTTAGCAGGAATAAACGAAGGCCTATTTCTAGTCACTTAGTTCACTGGAGAGGCGGAAGAAGTTGGAAGTTGCAGGCTTCAGCTTTGTCTAATGGTTGGTTCTCTGTGTTCACCTGGGGCGGGCAGTTCTGTTTATTAAGGATTCCCTTGGTGTTTTTGGTTTGGGAGAGTTAAAGTGAGGTTTTTTGTATAGGCCTTTGATTGGAGGGGGTTATTAATTGGTATATGTAATAATACTTCAGAGTAACAGAGCTTATACCTACATATAACAAAAGATGTATTCTGAATTTTCTCAGTAATGGAAGAGGATGCAGAATTCAGAAATAGTAGAAGGGAAGAAAAGTTAAGAACTTGGATCATTCCGAGGTTGGAGAATCAGCCAGTCTCTATAAGAATGACAAATTGAGACCTGTTGAATCATTATTCTCAGTGAATGTTATGAGATTCTACAATGCGAAGGGGCGGAAGTGCAGAGTGTAGGGGTGGTTAATGGTGAAATTTCATTAGTCCCTAGCAAATGTGGGAGGGAAGAGACCCAACAAGAAACTGGTAGCACTTAATACTTGAGGATGAAACTAGGAATTTTAACTACCTGTGGTAATAATACCTGATTAATAGGTTCCTTTTTTCAGTGAGATTTCATTTGATAATTTATAGATGAGGATACTATCGCAAGGACTGTTTGAGATCTTGTTTGGGTGGGGGAAAAAACCATCAGGAAGCAGTTTTAGTACAACTCTCATATTACTCTTGTTTTCCTCTGCAGACATTGAAGAGTGGAGGTGTTCAGGAGCAGTGGCTTACAGACTTACATTATTGCTTCAATGTGTACATCACTGGGCATCCCCAGGGACCCAGCATGTTGAGTACAGTGTATTGAAAAGGCACTGTGGCACCTCTGTTTGAAATTGTTTATTCACATCTAATTTTGAAGAGACTGATGTAATAAATGTTTGTCATTAAAGCTGAACTTTTAAAGAAGTTGTTTATGAACCTTCCTTTGCACTGAAATAGGAAAATAATGCTTGGGAGTTCCCATTGATGCACAGGCTGGCTTCCTGGACTAGCATGTGATATGTGGTAACAGGTATTCTGTATTTCATAGCTAAGTATATATAAAATACAAAGCGATAATATGGTACCTTCTATTGTATAGTAAAAAATAAGCTCAGTCTTTGTGGTCCCATCTAGGCAAACTTTATTCTTTTTGTTCTCAGCCCCAGTTCATTCAGACAGCAACAAACTAAACTAGTTTTTGGTTTGGTTTTGTTTGGGAGTGGTTGCTTCTCACTCTGGAGTTGTGTTTCCAGAGGATTTCTAGCAAGATTTCAAAACAGTGCTCCCATTTGTTGTGGATTTTCCTGTACCTAAATGGTCCTTGGTCTGAGCTGGGTAACGCTTACAAAATGGTTTTCTACTAGTGATCCATTGTAAGAGTTCTTAATTTATGTTATAATCATTTTCATAAAAATGAAGTAATTTAGTTAGCCAACTGTAAAAAATCCAGGTAATTAAATAACACTTCATTGCTTCCAATCTCTTACTGTCAGGACAGGGGTGGCAGTAATCTTAAAATGCAAGCAGTTCTAGAAATATTTGTGAGCCTAATATGCCATTGTTTCTGCCTGTCTACATTCCTAGTAGCTTTGCCCTTAAAAAATGTGAAAAAGCCCACAATCACTGGATTTTATTTAAACCATGTGTTCTTAGAGAGCTAGAATGCATAGTTAGCACATTTTCCCATGCCAAAGGAACAGCATTTTGACAAGGTTGCTCACCTCTGCAGGTCAAGCAGAAAATACACGTGGAAGGTTAAGGCCTGAATTGGCACCCCGTGCATGAGTGCCTGGTCTGTAGACCTTCCCGACTGAGGCCTTGGTGCTGTGATACTGCTGGTGCTCAGCAGAAGGAACGCCATTCACAGGACGTGGCAGCAGCCTGTGGCCTTCAGAGGCTGACGCGGCAACTGTAAAATGTAAGCAATCAACAGTATACCTATTACAGTCTTACAGTGTCTAACAGCAAAACACTGGGTCATGACTCTGGTCTAAAAATTAAAACTGATGATGTTGGAATAACAGGATGTGGTGTCTGTAATGAAGTCCATTGCATTAGCTTCCAGAAAAGTAGTGAACTGAAGGTATCTGCTGTGGGACAGGCTCTTCCCCATCTCATTTAGGTTCTTCACTGGAGCCAACAAACCAGGCTTGCACCAGTTGAGGAGAAATCCCAACCCAGCAGCATCTTTAGTGCTCACTTCCTTAGTTTTACTTAGACTTAACTTATTAGAAATACTCTTTTCCGGCCGTCCTCACGGACATGTAGGCACACGGGCAGTTTTGCACAGGTATAGTCTACCCTGGTCCTTGCAGCACTGGCTAAGAATTTACAAAACAGTGCTGTGTAAGAGCAGAAAGAAAACACATTTCTCTCGGTTGTTACCACATTTTCAGGCTAATTAGCCTTCAGGCATGGATATTAAAGTTTTCCCAAAGTGTAAACGCTAATCAGAGAATTCTGCACTAGCTACTAGAACCGCCCCCTCCGGGCACAGTCTTCCTCCATAGGCAGTCGAAGCTTTGTTTTGTTTCTTGATGGGTTAGCTGATTGCAGGTTATAAGAAAAATTCTTTGATCTTCCACTGTTCTCAAGGAGGTGTATACACTGCAAGTTGCTCACTGTTAAAAACAAATACCAGATATTCAGATTATTATTATTGCTACTATTATTATTATTTTTGGCCACGCCGTGCGGCATGCAGGATTTAGTTCCCTGACCAGGGATCGAACCTGCGCCCCCTGCATTGGGAGTGTGGAGTCTTAACCACTGGACCGCCAGGGAAGTCCCGATATTCAGATTATTAGTTTTAATGCTGAAGGACAGAGTTGATTGGTGGGGAGGAAGAAGGGTTTAGGTTGGATTATCTATGGGGCTGAATAAGGTGATGGCTAGTTTATTGTAGAGACAGGAGGACGTCAGCCCTCCATTTTCCATCCTCTCACAGATACCTGACATCTTTAAGGAATAACCCTGACTATGAGGGGGCAGCTGCTTGAGGAGGTAGGACTGGAACTTAGGTCTTCAGTCTGCCTGGAATAACTGGTATGATATTGCCTTCTCTGTGCATCTCTGTAACATAACACAAACATATCTATCATTTAACTTTCCCTGTGCCACATACTTGGCTATAGTCCATTCTAGAAAATAGGCTCCTTTGAAAACTATTCAGGTGATAGAATAATAGGCATATCAAACAAAGTGGATTTTTTTTTTAGGCCTTTTTATGACTTTGAAATCACAGAGTTACAGGATGCTACAATTGAAAAATTTTAGTGGTGAGCTCAACCCTCTCTCTCACTTAACAAATGAGGATACTGAGCCCCCGACCAGTTAAGAGAACTTGCCGAAGCCGTACTGCTGGATGTCGCTCCTAAGTGGAGCAAAGAAGCAAACATGAAAGGTGAGTAGTTTTTAAAAAGTTACAAAAATATGTCTTTCTCTCATCTGGTTTTATTACTGTTACTTCAATAAAGTTAAAGTGAACTGTTTGGGAACTCTGGTGTGTTTGTGGCTGCCTTTGTTGTATCAAGTCTTGAGCTGTCATCTGCATACCCCTCTGCAGGTGGGCAGGAATATTCTGCATTCATACAGGGGGTACCGTTTTTAGTAATCACTTAAGCCATGGTTATTCCATTCGTTGGAATGGAATTTTTTTTTTAGAGGAAATTCTTTTATTTTTAACAAGAAGGGCCCCCAGATTTAGGACATTGGTATATATTTGCTCTCTGGTCATGACTGTGCTGCTGTTTTCTGTGGGTGTGGGTGGTTTGCAGGTGGGTGTAGAAGACTGAGGAGAATGTGATTGTTTGCTTCCTGGATGCAGGTAGAGAAACAGTCCAAGGAGTTTGTTACTGTGCTCTAACCAGCTCACTTTCTGCTCCTTGTTTTAAGAGGTAAAGGCACTAGTAAAGTCTCCCCCCAAATTGAAGGGGTTAGGAGCCACAGTCTTCACTCAAATATTTGAGCACCTACAATGTGCCAAACAATGTACTAAAGCTAAGTAGAACAGTGAGCAAAATCCAAAGATCCTTAACCTCATGGAGTTCTCAAAGCAAAAATTTCTATTCACGGTAAAGACTAAAATGAGTGGTTTGTCCTTCTTGGTTCCATTTGCCATCTGTGATTCTGCATTGCAGAAACCTACTTACATGTATGTCCAAGTCATGCTCATTTCATGGAAATTTATAGACTGTATTCTGTATAAAACACAGGCTGCAGCTAACTAGCTAGGAGCTCTGGTGACCATCAGCCTTATTCACAGGTTAATGGTTAATGTGGGTAGGTGGGCGTCATAAAACCTTTGTCCCCCAAGCTTAGGTTTAGGAAAAGATTCTCTTTGGTCCTCATCTGTTTTCAAGCCAGTGTAGGACAAACAAGCTGATAGTTTATATGACGTCCTAAGAAACCATTATTTCTTTTATTTATTCTGTCCTTTAACTGTGAGTCCTTTAACTAAAAACCTTTATGCCACTAATCACCTTCATTTTTAAAGATTTGATAGTCCTGGACTTTTGAGACAAAGTAAAAAATGCTCTGATTATCTCATTTTAATATCTGATTATCTAAATGCTACTACTTAAGTAGTTTTATCTGACAATGTGTTTTTGAAACTATTCTTTAATTCACTCAAGTGTAACTAGAGGTTTGTTTTGTTTTGTTTTAAACCTAGAACCATGGGCCTGATTCCTTTGAAAGTCTCTAATTGCCCCTGATTAGCCTGTCTATATTACATGAGTTGCCCAACTCTTATTAAAGCTTTGGCAGTAATTACTGTCCCCCCACCTCTTGGTTTTCCCCCCATCAAAAATAAATGAATGTTAAAGTTCACGCTGACAGTCATTGTTCACCTTCCCAGCTGTGCTCTGTTCCTGCAGGATGACTGGATCAGGGACTGGGGGGAGTGTGTTGCCATAGCCACCCATGAGAAACACTGGACCTGGCATTAACTGCTGACAGCACTGAACTTATCACCCAAATTTAATTCTGGCATGAATGAAGGGGCCCTGAGTAAAACAGTCTTGTCTTGTGGCTAAAAAGAAAGTTCCCTGAGCTGCTCCTGTATGAGTGGAAGTGTGCACAGTTGAGCCTGAGCTGGACATGCTATTAAATATTAAAATATTAAATGCCTCCTTAGGGGGCCCTAAAAGGCAAAAGTCAGAATCTATGGTCAAGGGACTTCTTCCCATCTTTGGGAAGGAGCTGGAGGATCTTAATGTGAAACCAAAACAGAGCAAGAACTCCCAAGGTATTACTTTGAAGAATGACAGTATTTGTGTTTCCCCCTCCTGTATGTGAACAAGTATGTAAAAGTGATCAGTAATAGGTGCCACTTATTGCTTCTGCTGGAGGTAATGTTATTACGCTTTTGCTTGCAAAAATAACTTGCCTCTTACGGAGAAGAGATGTTTATTATAGTGGTAATTCCATGAAAGGGGGATGAAGAACACATGTAATCCTGAAATCAAATGACTCTTGGAACCCCTGGCAGTCTGTTCTAATGTCTTCCACCTTTGGGGATGAAACAAAAAAGGGAACTGTTTCCCCACATGGTCTCCCCACTCTGCTTTGCCCATGCAGTGGCTGCCTTACCTGAGTTGAGACCCAGCACAGAATGGGCTTTTGAAGATCTTGTGGGCTGATGTACTTTTCCTTCTAGAGAACCTGAAATCAACCAACAATGATCATCTGTTTCTGACCAGTGACAACTGTGGCCTGACCAAGTTCTGAATTCTTTATTGAGGTGAAGGCTTGAGCTTGCAGGTGTCTGCCGAGATAGATTAGGCATGGTGTGGAAAAACTACATAGGCCTGCCCGGGTCAAGTCTGCAGATTTTGCTGCCAGGGCCGCAGATCTGTTTGTAAGGGTGCCCTGACTTAACTTTTTTCCACTGGGGAGCTAGCCAGTCCTGTTCTCTGAGTTTATTTGGATGGGCACTTTGCAGAGCTGAAAGTGTTTCAGTATGCAGCAGTTCATCTGCTAAACAAGTATGTACTGTAGGGCTTGGATCTGGGGTATTCCCACAGATAGGCAACTCTGTACTATCTAAGCGTAGGGAAGTCAGTGTGAGGCAGGCAGGGTCTGCCTGGGCCTGGAGTCCTCTAAATGGAGAATTTTAGGAAAAACAGGCAGCAGCCTAGAGCGGTTGCTGTGGTGAGGCTTTCAGTCATGAAGCCCAGCAGACAATCTCTTGGCTGTAAGGCTTTCTCGGGTGAGATACCAGAATACCTCATGAAACCAATTCTGACCCAGAATTGCTGGAAGGGAGGCACTAATTATGATGAGAATTCTGTTGGTGCCTGGAAGTTTAATAAAGTTCCTACCTGAATGGAGGTTTGCCCAATGTAATTAAATCCTGTTTTCAAATTCTGTTGTGACACACTCTGGGGGTGCTTGTTGTAAACTACAAAGTACCCAGAAGGACAGTTACCGTAGATCTGCTTGAGCACTGAGTGCCTGGTGGGCTTGGTGCCTGAGCTGCCCTTGGGTGGACTCTTGGTGGTCCTGGTTACTGCCATGGCCTTTGGGGGTTTCAGTTCCAGTTCCTTCCTCCAGACCTGGAGGATCAAAGCCATGTACTCTTGGTTCCATCTGTCCATATCTCTGGTTCCAAGCTGCTTTATGTGCAGAAGGTGGGATAGGTGCTTCCTGAGCTGGTAGCTGGTGGGGTCAGAGGAGGGGAGAGACTTTAAGATCACAATATTGAGAAAACCAATGTTCCTTAAAGCTCCTAGAAGCTATAGGAAGAGTAGTTGCTGAACTCTTGGGAGATTCAGTCAAGCTCCCGTTCCTAATTTCACTGGCAGTATGTTGAATATTGAATTCTGTCTTTGTCCATCAGTACTTCCTGAACTAGGAATCAATCAGATGGGTCCTTGCCCTCAAAGTGGGACAGGCCAATGTGTAAACAAATACAGTATGAGAAGTACTATGTGAGAGCAAAGAGCTAGATGGCTGATATTTGTGCTGGGTTTTAAGGGATGAGTAGGAGCTTGCTAGGCAGGGAAGGGCATTTTAAATAGCAGAACTGGCATAAGCAGAGGTAGATGCATTTGTGCAGGAATGTTAACGTGAGATGTGTGTGAAGCATTATGTATTTGGTAAGGGAAGGAGGATGGGAGGCTGGGCTACATTGTGGAAGCTGTGTCAGGGGAGTTGAGTCATAGCCCAGCCCATGGCTGAGTGTAGCTCCTACCTGGCCCCTACCTGATCAGGAAGGCTGGCCAGACCACCTGGAAGCTGCGTAGCCCGTCCAGCAGTGCTCAGGAAGGGTGTACAGTAGGCAGAGCCAATCATCCACAGAATAAAGCCAATAGCACTGTTCAGCCAGGAAACTCGGGGAGCAGGCCAGTTTGAATCAAGGCCACAAACAGAGGCTTGCCACCTTTGGAACCAGTTGCCCCCAGGATAAGAAAAGTAATTCATAGCCCCAGCCATTGCTGAATACAGCCTTCAGCCTGTCCAACCAGGGGAGCTCACCAGAGCACACAAGAAGCTTTGCAGCCCACCCATCAACCTTTCTTACCGTAGCACTTGAAGAGAGCACAGCCCGTGGCTCCCCCACTCCACCCCAGAATAGAGCTAGTGGCTGTGTCTGGCCAGGGAATTCAGTGCACAGTCTTTTACCCAATTTGGGTCCCTGAACAATGAGCTGTGCAGGCCCTGGGCCTGTCCTACTGTCCCACCAGAGCAAGGAAACTAAATCATACCCCTGCCTACTGCTGAGTGCAGTGCCCAGTCCTGGCTGTCTAAGTAAGCCTGATCAGAGAGCCCGGGCAACTGCGGAGCCCATCCTGTAGCCTCACTTGAGGAGGGAACCAAACCAACAGTCCTGTCCAACTGTTCGCAGTCAGCAGTGGCAGCACCCTCCTCCTCCCACCCCCTGCTCCACAACCTCAGAGTTTGGGCAGTGGCCCTGCCCCCAAAGAGACAGCAAGCCCCACCTGCTCAAAATACATTACCAGCAGACACATCCAGAAACCCAAACTGAGCTGACTGTTGAAGAGTTCAGTTTGCTCTCTGCCAAAGCAAACCTGGAAGAGGAGCCTGCTTATTCAAATGCACAGATGCCAACATAAGGAATCAAGGATACAAAAAAATGAAAAAACGAAACAGGTAAACATGACACCAAAGGAAACTTTAAAAAGCTCTGAAAACTGACCTTACGGAAATGGAGATCTGTGAACTGTCAGACAAAGAATTCAGAATTCTCTTAAACAAGTTTAGTTGTCTGTGTGATCTTATAGTTCACTAAACAAAATTAGACAAACAATGCATAAACAAAATGAGAAAAAGTTCTAAAAAATAAAAACTATCAAAAAAAAAAGCCAAATCCTGGAGCTGAAAAATAAAATGCCTGAACTGAAGAAATCAATAGCTTCAAAGGCACACTTAACTATGCAGAAGAAAGAATCAGTGACCTAGAAGACAGGACATTTGAAATTATCCAGTCAGAGAAGGCAATAAGAAAAAAGTGAAAAAAGCCAATGGGAGACGTATGGGACACAAAAGAAACAGTATCTGCATTATGGGAATTCCAGAAGGAGAAGAGAAAGGGACAGAAAGTATATTTAAAGCAATAATGGCTGCAAACGTCCCAAACCTGAGAAGAGAAATAGACATCCAGACACATGAGGCTCAAAGGACCTCAAATAGGTTGAACCAGCGTAGGGCTACACTGAGACACATTATAATTATTAAAAGTCAAAGACAAAAATAATTTTGCAAACAGAAAATAGAGAAATTACATACAAGTGAACTCCCATAAGACTATAAACAGATTTCTTGTCAGGAACTTTTCAGGAAAGAATGGGATGACAGGTTCAAAACATTGAAAGAGGGCTTCCCTGGTGGCGCAGTGGTTGAGAGTCCGCCCGCCAATGCAGGGGACACGGGTTCGTGCCCCAGTCTGGGAAGATCCCACATGCCGCAGAGTGGCTAGGCCCATGAGCCATGGCCACTGAGCCTGCGCGTCCGGAGCCTGTGCTCCGCAACGGGAGAGGCCACAACAGTGAGAGGCCGGCTCGTACTGCAAAAACAAAACAAAGCAAAACAAAACAAAACATTGAAAGAAAAAGACTATCAACCGAGAATACTATACCCAACAAAGGTATCTTTCAGAAATTAAGGAGAGATGATAAATACTTTCCCAAATAAGAGCTGAGGGAGTTCATCACCACCACACCTGCCTTACAAAAAATGCTAAAGGGAGTAAAGTAAAAGGACATTAATCATCTTAAGGCAGTGTAAAACTCACAGGTAATAGTAAACATATAGTCAAAGTTAGATTCTGTAATATGGTAATGGTGGTGCATAATTAACATACAACTCTAGTTTAAAAGTAAAAAAAAAAGTAGTAAAAATAACCATAACGACAGTAAGCTTTATTGGATATGCAATATAAGAAATATTTATGTAAACTGTAACATAAATAATCTAAAATGTGAAGAGGGAGAAGTATAATATTTAGCAGTGCTATTGAAGATAAGTTAACAGTTTAAAATAGGGTGTTATTTTAAGATATTTTAAGATACTTTATGTAAGCTTCATGGTAACCACAAGGGAAAAACCTGTACTAATTACACCAAAGAACATGATAAAGAAAAAGCAGACTGATATCAAAAGGCATCAAAACACACAGAAAAGATAGCAGGATAAGAAGTGAGGAACAATGGATCAACAGAACAGCCAGAAGACAATTAACAAATTGCAATAGTAAGTCCTTACCTACTAATAATTACTGTAAACATAAATGGATTAATTCCTCCAATCAAGACAGAATGGCTGAATGGATTAAAAAAACCCAAAAAACAAGATCCAATGATACATTATATTCAAGAGACTCATTTTAGCTTTAAACACCCACACACACAGTGAAGAAATGAGGATATTTCAAGCAAATGGTAACCAAAAAACACACCCAAAAACAAAAAAAGCAGGGGTAACTATAATTATATCAGACAAAACAGACTTTAAAAATGTTATAAAGAGGGCTTCCCTGGTGGCGCAGTGGTTGAGAGTCCGCCTGCCGATGCAGGGGACATGGGTTCGTGCCCCGGTCCAGGAAGATCCCACATGCCGTGGAGCGGCTGGGCCTGTGAGCCATGGCTGCTGAGCCTGCGCGTCCGGAGCCTGTGCTCCTCAACGGGAGAGGCCACAACAGTGAGAGGCCTGCGTACCGCATTAAAAAAAAAAAATTGTTATAAAGAAACAAAGAAGGTCATTACATAATGATAAAGGGGTCAATCCATCTGGAAGATATAACAATTGTAAATATTTATGCACCCAACATCAGAGCACCTAAATATACAAAGCAAAACTACCAAAGCTAACAGAAGAAATAAACAGTAATAGCTAGGGACTTTAATACCTACACTCATCAATGGATAAATCACTCAAAGGGTCAAAGAGGAAACTGGATTTGAACACTATAGACCAAATGGACATAGACATATAGAGAATAGTTATCCAACAATCAGAAAAAACATTCTTCAAGTGCACATGGAACATTTTCTAGGATAAATCATGTGTTAGGCCACAAAACAAGTCTTAGCAAATTCAAGAAGATTGAAATTATACCAAATATCTTCTCTGATCATAATGGTATGAAATTAGAAATCAATAATAGGGAAATTGGAAGACTCATAAATACATGGAAATTAAACACTCTCCTGAACAACCAATGGATCAAAGAAGAAACTGAAAGGGAAACTTAAAAGGTATCTTGAGACAAATTGCAAATAGAAACTCTACATACTAAAACTTATGAGATGCAGCAAATGTAATTTTAAGAGGGAAGTTCATAGCAATAAATGCCTACATTAAGAAATAAGAAAGATCTCAAATAAACAGTCTAACTGTATGCCTTAAGGAACTAGAACAAGAGCAAACTGAGCCCAGAGTTAGAAGGAAGGAAATAATAAAGATTAGAGCAGAAATAAATGACATAGAGAACAGGAAAACAATAGAAAGAATTTAAAAAGCTAAGTTGGTTCTTTTTTTTTTTTTTGCGGTACGCGGGCCTCTCACTGTTGTGGCCTCTCCCGTTGTGGAGCACAGGCTCCAGATGCGCAGGCTCAGCGGCCATGGCTCACGGGCCCAGCCGCTCTGCGGCATGTGGGATCTTCCCAGACTGGGGCACGAACCCATGTCCCCTGCATCGGCAGGCAGACTCTCAACCACTGCACCACCAGGGAAGCCCTAAGTTGGTTCTTTGAAAAGGTAAACCAAATTGGCAATTAGCTATACAAACCAAGAAGGGAAAAAAAGGATTCAAAGCAACAAAATCATAAATGGAAAAGGAAACACTGCAACTGATACCACAGAAATACAAAGGATCATAAGAGGCTACTGTAAACAACTATATACCAACAAACTAGACAACCTAAAAGAAATGGAGAAATTCTTAGAAACAACCAACCTACCATGACTGAATCAGGAAGAAATAAAAAGTCTGAACAGACCAATAAAGAGTAAGAAGATTGAATTTGTAATAAAAAATCTCCTAATGAAGAAAAGTCCAGGACCAGATGGCTTCACTGATGAATTTTACTAAACATTCAAAGAAGAATGTCAATCCTTCAAATTCTTCAAAAAATTTGAAGAGGAGGGAACAATCCCAAACTCACTTCATGAGCCTACATTACCCTGACACCAAAGCTAGAAAAAAATTCCACTACAAGAAAAGTATAGGCCAATATCCCTGATGAATACAGATGCAAAATTTCTCAATAAAATACTAGCAAACCAAATTCAGCAGCAAATTAAAAGGATCATTCCCCATGGTCAAGCAGGATTTATTCCTGGAATGCAAGGATGGTTCAACATATGCACATAAATCGATGTGATATATCATATTAATAGAATGAAAGAAATCATATCATCTCAAAAGACACAGAAAAAGCATTTGACAAAATCCAACATCTGTTCATGATAAAAACCCTTAACAACTTCAGTATAGAAGGAACATACCTCAACATAATAAAAGGCATATATGACAAGCCCACAGCTAACATCATACTCAATGGGGTAAGGTTGAAAGTGTTTCCTCTAAGATCAGGAGTAAGGCAAGGGTGCCTACACTCACCACTCCTTTTCAACAAAATACTACGAGTCCTAGCCAGAGCAATCAAGCAAGAAAAACAAAAAAGGAATCAGAATGGGAAACGAAGAATTAAAATTGTCTTCATTTGCAGATGACATGATTTTATATATAGAAAATCCTAAATACTTCACAAAACTGTTAGAACTAATCAACAACTTCAGTACAGGTGCAGGATATAAAATTAATATACAAAATCAGTAGTGTTTCTATACATTAAGAGTGATGTGAAAAATAAATAAAAGAATTCCATTTACAGTAGCATCAAAAACAATAAAATACTTAGGAGTAAGTTTAACCAAGGAGGTGAAAAAATCTCTACCCTGAAAACTACAAGACATTGATGAAAGAAACTGAAGAAAATACAAATAGGGCTTCCCTGGTGGCACAGTGGTTGAGAGTCCACCTGCTGATGCAGGGGACACGGGTTCATGCCTTGGTCCGGGAAGATCCCACATGCTGCAGAGCGGTTAGGCCCGTGAGCCATGGTCGCTGAGCGTGCGCGTCCGGAGCCTGTGCTCCACAACAGGAGAGGCCACAGCAGTGAGAGGCCCGTGTACCGCAAAAAAAAAAAAAGAAAAAAAGAAAATGCAAATAAATGGAAGGGTATTCCGTGTTCATGGATTGGAAGAATTAATATTGTTAAAATATCTATGCTACCCAAAGCCATTTATAGATTCAATCCCTATCAAGATTCCAATAGCTTTTAAAAAAATAAACAGAATTAGAGGGACTTCCCTGGTGTTCCAGTGCTTAAGACTCCACGCTCCTAATGCAGGAGGCCTGGGTTTGATCCCTGATCAGGGAACTAGATCCCACATGCCGCAACTAAGAGTTTGCATTCCGCAACTAAAAGATACCGCATGCCGCAACTAAAGATCCCGCATGCCACAACCAAGATGCGGCACAGCCAAATAATAAATAAATAAATAATAAATATGGGGAAAAAACAGAAGTAGAATAATACCAAAATTTATATAGAAACACAAAATAGCCAAAGCAATCCTGAGAAAGAATAAAGCATCACACTTCCTGATTTCAAGCTACACTATAAACCTATAGTAATCAAAACAGTATAAATGGAATAAAAATAGACACATAGACCAACAGGACAGAATTTAGAGCCCAGAAATAAACCCATATATAAATAGTCAACTAATATTTGACAAGGGAGCCAAGAATACTCAATGGAGAAAAGACAGTCTCTTCAGTAAATGGTACTGGGAAAATTAAATATTCACATGTGAAAGGATGAAACTAGAACCCTATTTTACACCACTCACAGAAATGAACTCAAAGTGGATTAAAGACTTAAATAAAAGACCAGAAACCACAAAACTCCTCGAAGAAAACACAGGAAAAAGTTCCATAACGTGGGTCTTTGCAGTGATTTCCTAGAAACAACACTTAAAGCATAAGCAACAAAATAAAAAATAAGTGGGACTACATCAAACTAAAAAGCTTCTGCACAGCAAAAGAAATGATCAACAGAATAAAAAAGGCAACCTACAAATGCAAAAAAAAAATTTGCAAACCATGTATATGATAAGAGGTTAATATCCAAAGTATATAAAGAAGTCATACAACTAGATAGCAAATAATAATAATAATCCAATGTGCAAGGAACCTGAATAGAAATTTTCCCAAGATATAAAGATGGCCGACAGGTATATAAAAAGGTGTTCAACATCACTAATCGTCAAGGAAATGCAAATCAAAATCACAGTGAGAGGGACTTCCCTGGTGGCGCAGTGGTTAAGAATCTGCTTGCCAATGCAGGGGACACAGGTTTGATCCCTGGTCCAGGAAAATCCCACATGCTGTGGAGCAACTAAGCCTGTGCGCCACAGCTGCTGAGCACGCACGCCACAGCTTCTGAAGCCCGTGTGCCTAGAGCCCGGGTTCCACAAGAGAAGCCACAGCACTGAGAAGCCCGCGCACCACAACGAAGAGTAGCCCCTGCTCACTGCAACTAGAGAAAGCCTCCGTGCAGCATGAAGACCCAACGCAGCCAAAAATAAAAATAAATCTATAAAAAAACCCACAATGAGATATCATATCCATTAGAACAGTTGTCATCAAAAAGACAAGAGAAAAGTGCTGGTGAGAATGTGGAGAAAACGGGACCCTCCTGCACTGTTAGTGAGAATGTAAATTGGTGCAGCCACTATGCAGGTTCCTCAAAAAATTAAAAATAGAGCTACCATATGATCCAGCAGTCCCACTACAGGGTATATATCTGAAGGAAATGAAGAGACATCTGCACCCCTATGTTCATAGTAGTAGTATTTACAATAGCCAGAACATGGAAACAACCTAAGTGTCCACTGATGGATGAACAAATAAAGAAGTTGTGGAATATATATATATATACACACACACATTAGATTATTATATATATTATATATACACACAGTAGAATATTATTCAGCCTAAAATAAGAAGGAAATCCTGCCATTTGCAACAACATGGATGGACCTTGAGGGCATTATGCTAAGTGAAATAAATCAGAGAAAGACAACTACTGTATTATTTCACTTACATGTGAAATCTTCAAAAACAAAAACAAAAAAACCCAAACTCATAGAAAAGGAAATCAGATTTGTGGTTATTAGAGGAGGGGAATTGGATGAAAGTGATCAAAAGGTGCAGATTTCCAGTTGTAAGACAAATAAGTACCGGGGATGTAACGTACAGCATGATGACTGTAGCTAACACTGCTTTATGGTATATATGAAAGCTGTTAAAGAGTAAATCTTAAGAGTTCGCATCACAAGGAAGAAAATCCTTTTTATCTGTGTGAGATGACGGATGTTAACTAAACTTATTGTGGTAATCATTTCACAGTATATGTAAATCCATGCTGTCACCTTAAACTTATACAGCGCCATATGCCAATTCTATCACAATAAAAATCGGGGGGAAAAGCGAACAGCTAGAGCTAGGAGAGGCCAACATTCCAAATCAGTGCTGTCTGGTCCAACAGCCAAATACTGCTGAGGACTTGGTGGGGATGATCAGGGGGTTTTAAGAATAGTGACAAATGTAAGAGCTGAATTTTACTAAGATCAGTGTGTTGGAGGGCAGAGCCTGGGGCGGGAGAGAGGGGAGGGGCACCAGGATGATGCTATATTTACCTCTAGTGCTTTTCTCATGGTGTTTATCCCATGTGCACTCCCAAACCTCTTATTGAGCACAGATGTTTCGGAGCCTCCTAAGGAAAGCTGCACCAGTGTTCATGATCCATGGCTGATTAACTACTGGTGAGCCTACAGGGTGCAGAGGGCAGCAGGCCCTGTGCCTGATGTTACAATACACCAACCGGGACATAAGCTTCTTCCCAAATGCTCGAAGCTCCTTGCAGTGCTTGGGGCAGCCCCTCCCTCCTGCCCTAAAGGCTGATTTCAGTCGAACTACATCCTTCTTCCTTTCTTTTCCTGGAGCGTGACAAACCGTGGCACCCCTTTACTAGAACATGTACCACATTTCCAAAAAGCCAAGTGTAGAGAGAAGCGAGAGTTAACAGGACAATACCGCTCTGCAGTCAGTTCTTCCACACCCCCGCTCTGTGGGCAGAGGACTTGTCAGGAAGCCTGGGTGTTGGCTGAAGCTCTAACAGCTCCGGCTTTCAGGGGGGCACAGCTGCCACCTCATCGACTCTGGTATGGAGACCGAGGCTGTGTCTCATGGTCCTAGTGGTCAGTCACAGCCTCTGTTCTCCCCTTCTCAGGGAGAACGTGCGCGCCTGGTTTGCTGAGAATCCGAGCACACCCAATCATCCCTTTCAGCCCGGGGCGCAGGGCGCTTGTTATGGTCTAGCCTAACCTTGTTTATTCACCTCAGAACATGCTGGAGGACCCGATGGGAACAGCCTTACACAGCAACTCCTCTTCACCACAGCAACTTTCCAGCCCAGCCTAGCTTGTCCAGTATCCAGTTTCAACCTTTAAAATAGTCAAGTCTTGACTGGTAATAAAACTCAGACACTTAGACAAAGCTTCATTTTCTCTGGGCCCCAGGTTCAATCTGCTCACCCCATCCTGTGCGTTTTCCAGTCAGCCTGCCTCCCCGCCGCCCCCGGGCACGTCTCCTGTGATGGCGGCCTGCATTTATGGGAGGTCGTGTGCCAAGCCCCGTTCCCAACTCCAGCCTTCGGTGCCCCTGAGGTTTGCTGTCGGACACCACACACTGTCCCCGGACAGCACTTAGGGCTCCTGTGCTTCAAATGGAAGACATATATGGCCATAGCGGAATCAATAAAAGGATTTTTACTGTCACCAGACACAGGACTTGCCACGGTGTGCAGCTTCCCAGAAACCCTTTGGGAGTCGATGTCCTGGGACTCGGAATTGCACAGTGGTGCAGCCAGAGGGGGCCTGTGTAATTGCCTCCCCAGATAGGTGCACAGACTATGAGTCCACTGTTCTTGGGGGGAATGACTGAAGGCTCATTTGCTGCTATGGACACTTACTGACAGGACCTGTCAGCTGCTGACTCTTCAAAGGAGTCAAAGGACAGTGTGATGGGGAGGCACTGCAGCTGGGGAGCAGCTGTGGGGCCTGACGTGGCAAACCTTGTGGGCTTGTTTGGACCCCAGGTGTCAGCTGAAATACTTCACAAAAAGTTCCTCTGGGATGGTAGCCAGTGCACGTCCTGGCAGGACGCCCCAAGGAGGGGGAGCAGGGACCCTTCCCATCTGTGGCTTCAGAGGCCGACGGTCTCAGCTGCAGGCCAGGGCTGGCTCTGGAGCCTGAGGTTGATGAACCTATCTGTGCTTCAGTTTCCTCACTCATGGAATGGGGAGAAGAACAGTAATCCCAGTATCCCTCACAGGGTGACTGAGGATTTTAAATGAGTTAATACACGTAAAACTGCTTAGAACAGTGTCCGGCCCAAGTGCCTGATGAATTCAACTACCAGTATTAGTAACAGTGCTAACAACAACATCCCCCATAACAACATTACCTTGATGCATGAGAGACCATCCAGGCAGCCTGTCCTCCAGCCTGTCCTAAGGTGCAGAGTGCAAGGTCGGCCTCCGCCTCCATTATTTTGACCACAGCAGACACTACCTTTACTGAGAATGTAAGGGAAAGGCCCCTGGACTCAAGTCAGAAAGAACTTCGAGTGCTGGGTCTGACCATCAGGACAGGTCTTTTTTCCTGAGACCATTGCTTGTCTGAAAAACAGGGACGCTGATCCCTATCGTGACGGCTTCCTGGCGATGGTTGGGAGAGCCAAGGGGTCAGGCATGAGACGACTTTGTAAACAGCCACGAGCCTGAACGGATGTGAAGACGCACTACAGCGAAGGCCGTGCAGGTCGCCCGGCTCTGGGTTAGGAGGCTTTGGCATGACAGTCCCTGAGGCCTCTCCCTGGACCTCACAAGCCGCTCAGCCCTCCCTCTGCCAACAGCAGGGTTTCTTCGGCCCTTTTATCTCCTGACAGAGGCACACCTGCACTCGTAGTGATCTGCTTGCTTTGTTCCCCCGTAAAACTCCCTCTCTCTGGAGATGGAGACCACATGACCCCCACCTGGGGCCGACGGTCCGGCCCTCCCCTGGGCGTGGTCATCACTGAAAGGCCTAATCTGGATGGAGGCCCTCCTGGGGCCTGCAGTGTGAAGGAGACTGTGAGATATGTGAAAACTTGTAGCACAGCACTCTTCCAGTCCTCCCAGAATTACCCCCTGAGGGTGTTCACCTCAGGGTTTCGGTAAGCCTCCTCCACCACTCCCAGCTCCTACCCCACATTCTGAGCTTGACTGAGGCTCACACAGGTTTTTGTGATAAATTTCAGTCACTTAATCCACTGTCTCTAATTCCTGTGTAGTAAAGAAGGAAGACAAAATACCTTAAATGTGTAGTGCTTTAGAATTTACAAAGCACACGTCATCTCATTCTAGCAACCTGTCACGTGAACAGGACGGGTGTGGCAATTGTTAAATCCCATTTTACAGAGGAGGAAACTCAGGGTCAGGGAGGCTGAGTGATTTGCTCAAGGTCAGATAACCTCTTAGAGCTTCACCTGAAACTTAGGCTTCATGGTTTTTCATTTGCACCAGGCTATCCTGGGTACTTTCCTATCTTTCTGGGTAAAAACACCTTCCAAATAGCTTACCCAATATAAATTACTAAGATATACACATGTGTGACTCTCATGGGTTGGCTCAATAAAATTGGCCTTGTCATGGCAGCACATGGAATTCACTAGAAAGTATCACAGAGCACAGGGGGTATCACATCAGGGGGATTAGGACAGACACAGCGCCAAAAAGATGCGGTGGCATCCCATCTTCCTACCTTCTCCAGGCCCGCTGGATGACCGCTGCTGCCTTGTTCTTTTTGCGAAACAGCTCTTTCCTGCTTCTTTCTCTCTGTATTATCTGCAGCCGCAGCTCTACGGGGAGAAGGTCAATATTCACACTCTGCCCAGAGAGGGGACCAGGTGCTGGATCAGTCTCCTTAGATAGCTGAGTGTCCTCCAACAGGGCGGATGTACCCAGCTTCCTGACTCCTGACCTCAACACCTCTGTGCTCGATGGCAAATCTGAGTGGGTCCCTCCTGCGAGCTTGTCCTGCGTCACTGTGTTTCTTGGCATCCGGTGGTGGAGAGGACTCTGCCCAGCATGGACGGCCTCCCCCTTGGCACTGCCAGGCCGGCTGGACCCAGCCGGGGAGCGCCTCCCTCCTCTGAGCTCCTGGCTGCGCCTTTTCTGGGAGGCACATTTGGCCTTGGGTGCTGCATCCTGCCGCCGGCTGGGCTTCCAGTGGCCGTCCTGCTGTGGAAGGCTTGCAGCTGCCCAACTGGGGTCCTCTCCTTCCTCAGCAGGCCCAGACGCCCTGACACAGGAGGGCTGCTTCAAGGAGCCTTTCCCCTTGTCACACTGCTTCTCGCCAACTGTCTCACCTCTGGACTTCTCGACAGAGGAGGCTCCTGGACGCCTGTTTCCATCACTGCCTTCACTGGGGCTGAAGTGGACACAGGCAGATCGGCCTTTAGAATGTTCTCTGGATGTTTCTTGGGGAGACAAGGAAGAAGGGGAAGAATCTTTATTGTCCAAAACTTGCATAGTAGGGCAGTTCTGCTCACTGTTCACAAAAAAAAAAAAAAAAAAAAATTCAGACTTGTCCTCTTGTATCACCGTGATAGTGCTGATTACGATTAGGAAAAAATTGTTTAACTTCTATTTCTAGCAACAGTAGGTTAGATAACCTGAAAGCCTTCCCCTACAAATACCTAGAAATGGGACTTCCCCGGTGGTCCAGTGGTTAAGACCCTGCGTTCCCAATGCAGGGGGCCCGAGTTCGATCCGTGGTCAGGGAACTAGATCCCACGTGCCACAACTAAAAGATCCCGCATGCCGCCACTAAGACCCGGTTCAGCCAAATAAGTATTAAAAAAAAAAGACCTATTTCCTGGTGGCGCAGCAGTTTAGAATCCACCTGCCAATGCAAGGGACACAGGTTCGATCCCTTGTCCAGGAAGATCCCACATGCCATGGAGCAACTAAGCCCGTGCGCCACAACTACTGAGCCTGTGCTCTAGAGCCCGTGCGCCACAACTACTGAGTCTGCACGCCTAGAGCCCATGCTCTGCAACAAGAGAAGCCACTGCAATGAAAAGCCCAAGCATCGCAAGTAAGAGTAGCCCCTGCTCACCGCAACTAGAGAAAGCCCATGCGCAGCAAGGAAGACCCAATGCAGCCAAAAATAAAATAAAATGTAAAAAAAAAGATATTATAAAAAAGTACCTAGAAATGCAGACTAAAATATTTATAATAAACATTACTTTAAAAGCACCACAGTGCCTTCAAGAAAATAAAGGAAATTCCTGGGGGCCAAAAACAAAGGGAAAACTGAGAACCCAAGTGATAAGCTTGTGAGCTGATCCAGCGATTGTCGGGCAAGTGGTAGCGGTGAAGTGGGGCAACGGCTGGTCTTATTAAATAACTGGTTGTTTTAACATCCAGATAAGAACAGAAAATGAGCCTTGCAGGCAGAAAGTTAACTGGAAACAGGACCCTGCATGAAGCCAGGACTCTTGAGGTGGTAGACCCTTGGGAAATGATGGTCCAGATAAAGTATCTTCCCAGCACTGGAAGATGACAAGGAAATTTGTCTCAGCTTAGGTTCAGGATGGGGTAAAGAGTCATGCATGAGAATTTGAAACCAAAGTGCTGTGCCTCACATGGGTTTGGTATTCATTTAATCTCAACCCATAGGAAAAATTAATATAAAAACTAGTCTCAGGGGCTTCCCTGGTGGCGCAGTGGTTGAGAGTCTGCCTGCCGATGCAGGGGACGCGGGTTTGTGCCCTGGTCCGGGAGGATCCCACATACCGCGGAGCAGCTGGGCCCATGAGCCATGGCCGCTGAGCCTGCGCATCCGGAGCCTGTGCTCTGCAATGGGAGAGGCCACAACAGTGAGAGGCCCACGTACCGCAAAAAAAAAAACCCAAAAAAACACTAGTCTCAGGATGGCGGTATCGCAGGGTGCCTCTTAGAAGCAAACACAGTATTGCTTCGGATAGCATGACCTCAACTCAGGCTGCACAGAGGGGACCTCCTGAAAATAACTTCACAATCCCAAATTACAAAATACACAAGGAAACAATCTACCATGAGGAACAGTTAATAGAGAAAATAGGAAGATTAGATCAACAAAAATTTTAGCTAATAGGACAGTGTGTATGCACACTCACACACATGCACTCATTAAACACATAAAAGAAATTTAGAATTTGAGAAAAGAATATATATATATATATTTAAAATAACTAAATACAACATATAAAATAAAAATTTTAGTCTCAATGTGAAAAACAGTGAAGGAACTTCTGCTTTCATAATGGCAGAATTGAAGCATACTCACCCAAAAGGACAATAGAAAAGTTAAACAAAATATTACAAACTACCTGTTTGAAGGCATCAAAGAGCTAACAAGGCAGAAAAAAATATGGGGCCAAGATCCAAGCGAATCAGGCAACCAGGAGATGAGCAGGGCATTTGGGGCCACACATCCCTAGGGAAATGAGGCTCCTTGAGGTTTGGAGGACAAAACTTGGAGTCCAGATCCTGCCAAGAAGCGTTGTTTTGGACTGGGACTCTGGAAGGCTATGTCTTAGGAAAAAGGGTCCACTGGCCATGGATTGACGTTGCAGGGACTGAAGCCCAGCTCTATATCATCTCAGTTTTGGAAACTGGATTAAGGTGAACTTGGATTGTTCTTGCTCCTGAATACCTGAGAGAAGCCAATGTAAATCCTCCCTGGAGGAATTAATATCATGCTAGGCTTCTAGTTATTTCTCTAATTTTTTATATTCAGTGATCCAGTCCTTAGTGAAAAATATACAGGGAGATGAGACAAGACAAAATTGAGAGAGGGAGGGAGGGAGAGAGAATAGACAATGAAACAGACACACATTGTGTTTTCAGAAACAGACTTTAAAATAACTATTCTTAAGTGCAAAAGAGTATATAAACTATACTACTCTTCATGTAAGAAACAAGAGGATATAAGAAAATATACTTGTACCTGGGACTTCCCTGGTTGCGCAGTGGTTAAGGCTCTGCGCTCCCAATGCAGGGGGCCTGGGTTCCATCCCTGGTCCAGGAACTAGATCCCACATGCATGCCACAACTAAGAAGCCCACATGCCACAACTAAGGAGCCCGCCTGCTGCAACTAAGACCTGACTCAACCAAATTAAAAACAAACAAACAAACAAACAAAAGAAACTGGTATGGTTTAAAAAAAAGAAAGAATGTATTTGTATCTTCTCATTTGTACAAAAGAAATATAGAAAGGATAATGTAGCAACTGAAGAGATTGGATCCTTATGGGGATGGAGTGGGAAAGGGAAAGAAAGAAGAGGGAAATGGAAACTGAGTAGTAGGATGAGGAGGGAGCAACACTTCTCTGAGTAAACCTTTCTGTGTAGCTCTGACTCTTATAACCATTATAATGTTTCACACACACCAAAACAAAACAAAATTAAAAACCAATTAATTAAAACAAGATACAACTACACATCTACTAGAATGGTGAAAATCAAAAACACTGACAACACCAAATGCTGATGTGCGTGACAAGCAACAGGAACTCTCATTCATTGCTGGTGGAACGCAGAATGGTGCAGCCACTTTGGAAGACTGTTTGGCAGTGTCTTATGAAACTGAGCATGTTCTTACCATACAGTCCAGCAATCTTGCTCTTTGGTATTTCCCCAAACGAATTAAAACCTTATGTCCACCCAACATCCTGCATATGGATGTTTATAGTAGCTTTATTCATAATTGTCCAAAACTGGAGCAACCAAGATGTCCTTCAGTAGGTGAACAGATAAACTGTGGTACATCCAGACAATGGAATTTTATTTTTTTGGCTGCATCGTATGGCATGTGGGATCTTAGTTCCCCCACCAAGGATCGAACCCCAGGCCCCTGCAGTGGAAGCACAGAGTCTTAACCACTGGACCACCAGAGAAGTCCCCAGACAATGGAATATTATTCAGCAATAAAAAGAAATAAACTAAAAGAAAATGAGCTAAAAGTGAAATGTGTACCAAAAAGAAATAAGCTACCAAGCCATGCAGAATATTAAGTGAAATATTACTTTACTTGCATGAATATTACTAGTACATATTATTAAGTGAAGGAGGCCACTCTGAAAAGGCCATATACTATATAATTCCAACTATATCACCTTCTGGAAAAAGGCAAAACTATGGAGATCCTAAATGGCTCAGTGGTTACCAGGGGTTTGGGGACGAGAGTGACGCATAGGCAGAGCACAGTGGAGTTTTAGGGCAGTGTGATGGTTAATTTTATGTGTCAACTTGACTAGCATAAGGGATGCCCATATAGCTGATAAAACATTATTTCTGGGTGTGTCTGTGAGGGTGTCTCCAGAAGAGATTAGCATTTGAGTTGGTAGTCTGAGTAAAGAAGATCACCCTCGCTAAGGCAGGTGGGCACTGTCCAGTCTGTTCAGGGCCTAAATAGAACAAAACCGTGGAGGAAGTGTGATTTTTGTGCTCTTTGCTTGAGCTGGGACATCCATTTTCGCCTGCCCTTGGACACAGGTGTTCCTGTTTATCAGGCTTTTAGACTTGGACCAGGATTTGTACCATTAGCCCCTCAATTTCTAAACCTTTGGACGCAGACTCATAGCATCTGCTCTCCTGTGCTTAAGCCTTTGGACTCACTGAATCACACCACCAACTTTCCTGGGTCTCCAGCTTACAGATGGCAGACTGCGGGTCTTCTCAGCCTCCATAATCAAGTGAGCAAATTTCTATACCAAATCTCTCGATATGTCTGTCTGTCTGTCTGTCTATCTATCTATCTATCTAACTGGTTCTGTTTCTCTGGAGACCCCTAATACGGGCAGTGAAACTATTCTGTATGACACAATGCAGGATACAAGTCATTATACATTTGTGAAAACCCACAGAATGTAGAACACCAGGTGTGAATCCTGATGTAAATTGGACTTGGGTGATAATGATGTGTCAGTGTAGGTCATCAATTGTAGCAAACGTGCTAAGCTGGGTGTTGATGTTAGGGAGTATGTACATGTGTGGGAGTAGGAGTATGTGGGAACTCTCTGTACTTTCTGCTCAGTTTTGCTGTGAACTTAAAACTGCTCTAAAAAGCAAACTTTATTAAAAAGAAGAGAAAAAAGAAAAATAATAAAGAGACGGCTAGATATCCTTAGATACTAATAGCTAGTAATGATAAAGATAACGTGATTTAGGTATTAGTAGAGATAGATCAGTGAGAAAGAATAGAATGCTAAAAATATTCCCATATATGAAAATAAACAATAAAGATAGCATTTTGAATTTGTGGACCCAGGAGATGAGGTGCTCACAGGCCCTGGGTATGACCCCAGAGAGTGATGCTATACTCCTTCAGAAGTCATTATTCACAAGCCTACTGCCAGCACTGCAGCTCAGGATTATTCCATGTTTATGGCTAGAACAACTGCTTATTCTCTAAAAAGAAATCATTCAATTCCAACCTCACTATATAACGAAATATAGATAGTAAAAATTAGAAAATATATGTATTTATTAGATCTTAAAGTGGGAAAAAGCTTTTCTTGGCATAAAACCACAAAGAAAAAAATCTCAGAAGAAAAAAATGAAACAGAATTAAAAGGTAAACAAAAAAAGTTCATTATATATGACAGAGAAAGGTTACTATCCTTATTACATAAAGACCTTTTAGAAATACTAAGAAAATGAAAAACCAATTTAAAAATTGACAGTGGAGGGCTTCCCTCATGGCGCAGTGGTTGAGAGTCCGCCTGCCGATGCAGGGGAGAAGGGTTTGTGCCCCAGTCCGGGAAGATCCCACGTGCCGTGGAGCGGCTGGGCCCATGAGCCATGGCCGCTAAGCCTGTGCGTCCGGAGCCTGTGCTCTGCAACGTGAGAGGCCACAACAGTGAGAGGCCCGCATACAGCAAAAAAAAAAAAAAAAAAAAAAAATTGACAGCAGACATCAGTGAATAATCCAGAAAATAGATACACAAAGCCAATAAAAATATGACAAAATTCCATCTTACTAACTAGGATTTAGTAAAACCATTATTTGCCTAAGTGTTTGGAGAGAGTTTTTTGGTTTTTGCTTTTGCAAGGGTGAAACAAACATCTGAAACCTTCCTGGATTCCAAGAAGTCTGGCAGCATGTTTTTTTTTGGGTTTTTGTTTTTAAATTTTCTTTTATTTATTTTCTATTTATCTTTTATTTACTTTCTAAATTTTCTATCTATCTATTTATTTATTTGGCTGCTTTGCATCTTCGTTGCTGTGCATGGGCTTTCTCTAGTTGCGGCGACCAGGGGCTACTCTTCATTGCGGTGCGCGGGTTTCTCATTGCGGTGGCTTCTCTTGTTGTGGAGCACGGGCTTTAGGCGCGCGGGCTTCAGTAGTTGTGGCACGTGGGCTCAGTAGTTGTGGCTCGCAGGCTGTAGAGCGCAGGCTCAGTAGTCACGGCGCATGGGCTTAGTTGCTCCACGGCATGTGGGATCTTCCTGGACCAGGGCTTGAACCCGTGTCCCCTGCATTGGCAGGCAGATTCTTAACAACTGAGCCACCGGGGAAGTCCCTGGCAGCATGTTTAAAGAGCCATAAAAATTAGAGGTATATACAAAAACTTATATGAAAGGCTGTTTAGTTTATATGTCCAACACAGTCATGATTAAACAAAGCATGCTGTATTCATAATTTGATATAAGGCTAAGCAGCTAGTAACATTTTTGTTGAAAACAAAGAAATTATGTAAGAACATCTCAAAACAGGATGCCCACAATTTTCTGAATTAAAAAAAAGTTATAGTAGAAGGGTTTGTATAGTTTAAGATTAAGGAGGATTTTAATTTTTTCTTCTTTGTTCTTTTCTCTGATTTTAATTTTTTGGTAATGTACATTAAGTAATTTTATAATTATGAGAAAATGTCATTTTCTGTTTAAATAAAAGGTACCCAACTACCAAAAAAAAAAAAGAACAGTAATTAGAATCAGCTAGGATGTGGGAAAGAACCCAAAATGGAATAAAAACAATAACAAATAAACCTAACACTATTACAAGATCAGATCAGGTAACCACACTAAAAAGGTGGAGAAGAAGGGAACTCACCCAAGTAACTTTATAAAATCATATTTTGGCTGAGTACTGTAAGACTAAGGACAAAAAGAAATGTATGTAAATACTATGCTCTATTTAGTAAATTTACTTCTCAAAGGGGTATGGGTTGGCAATTCTGAATCTACTTTACGTGTATACTAGGATTGAACAAATAAGCATATATATCATAGATAATGGGAGCCAGGTCTTTCACTGTTGGAGAAAAAAATTTCAAATAAAAAGATAAAAGCTAGAATAAACCCTGTGGTGTTGGATGGAATTGGAGGTAACAGTGTGAAATCAGTGTGTGTGTGGATGTGTGTATGTGTGTGTGTGTGTGTGTGTGTAATACACATATACACTGATAGGTGCACAAATAGATATAAATATTTCTCAGTTCTCTCTGCTGAAAGGGTTTAGGAGCAATGACAGTCCCAGAGTAGTATACACACCTAGCACTCAGATCTTGGATTCTAATACCATCTCCAACAAAAGGAACCAGGTTCCTTGGAGAAGTGGTTGATTCCAGGGCCTTGGGTAGGGGAGGAATATAATGAGATTTCATATTGAAGGGACCAATATGCTCACAGAGAGGAAAATGGATTAGGGGAGTCAGAGTAGATAAGTAAGACCAGTTAGGAAGCTACTGCAACAGTCCAAGTTAGAGATGAAGGTAAGCAAATGTTAGGTAGACTATGTGGTGGTGGTGGATGAGATACAAAGAATGATTTGAAAGCTATTTAGGAAGTAAAGGTGACAAGACCCGGTGACAGATTGGATTTTGAGTGGTAAAGGAAAAGAAGATAATGATCAGATTTTTACTCCTGGGATGGACATACAGATGGACAAGTATTGGATATTAACCAATATGAGGAGTAGTTTTACATGAAATCATGATCAGTTCTGTCTTGGACAGGTTGAGTTTGAGATGCCTTTGGGACACCTAAATGAGGACATAGTAAATAGCTGAATATACATAATTGGAGTAAGGAAAAGACGTCAAGGAGTCTCTGGTATCTAGACGGTAATAGAGTTTGCTGCCTTAGACACTGCACATGTGCCAAATGTAAGGGCCCCCTGATACTCCCACCAATCATACCCACTAGCCCTGGCAGCCCATATGGTGAGAATAAGAAAACATCAGGGATGGCCTTTAAAATAGTGAGTTTCTCCTCCACTAGACTCTCCTGAGAACCACACTGACTCAAAGACAGCTTTATTCCACCACCTCCCACAAGCACTCTGCTGCCAAGTCATTGCAATTCTACCTCTCAAGTCCATCCGCTTCTCATCACCCTGCTGCTACTGTGCCTTAGTATAGGCCCTATGTGGCCCTCCAAATCCATCCTCCACCCAGTCACAGTGGTCTTTCTAAATAGTGTCTCCTTCCTCTCTTTCCTTCCCCCCTTTGAAATAGTAATGAGGTTAATTATAGTAACAGCTCATACTTATAGAGTACTTTAGGCACTGTGTTTAAATCTTTACATGGGTTATCTCATTAATGGTCACAATTTTCTAAGACAGGCATTATTATCTCTCTCTCTCTTTTTTGTTTTTTTGTTTTTTTACAAATAAAGAAAAGGAGGCTTGGAGAGGCTATGTAACCTGCTTAAGATTGTATAGCTAGTAAGTGGTAGGGTCTAAAGCTTACACACTTAGCCATTATGCTCTATACACATTGTAAACAACAAAAAGGGAAGAATAAGGAAGAAGAAAGCAATCACCTGTTAAGAGACCTTAGGCAAGCCCTTCTCTCAGGGCCTCAGGGTGCTGACTTGTTTTGAGGAGGCTGAACTAGATGCTCTCTAACAACCCTCAGGCTCTAATTTATGAAATAGGATAATGGAGAAGAAGAAGTGGTCAACGTTTCCCCTCTCTGGCTTCCTGCTAGGATGCCCATGCTGCAAAGGCTGTACTGCCTGATCACTGATCAGCTGAGGCAGCTGTAACCTCTCTTATGTGGCCAAACATAATGTGGCTTGGGATGTCCTTTGCCCAATTATGTTGGGTTTCCTGGGAACACTGTACTGGAGAAGCCCTGGTCGATGTCCAGTCTTGATTCTTAGAAGTATCTCCCTATTTTCCTCTGTACTCTGGCCTCTTGGGCAGGTCAGCAAGGGCAAAGGCTGCCCGTGAAACTGGAGCTGCCTCTCCTTACACCTGAATCAGGCTCACGGGCCTCCCTTCTTCCAACTCTCCCCAAAGTCTGGATGCTGGGCTTCTCTGAGCCTGTTTGCATATCTGAATCTGGCTTTTCCCAGAGGTCTCTTATTCAGGACACCACGTCCTGCCCTCAAATGAATGAGGAGCTCTCCTGCCTCTCAACTGTTCTAGAACACTAATTTTCAAAACTTTTTGACAATAACCCATACCAAGAAATAAATCTTAAATTGTGGCCCAGTATACTCATCTGCATGTATACAAACACACACACATGCACACATACACCCCTATGTACAAAGACATATAACTGCAACTGAACTTATTACCTTTATAATGTGCAATGAACTTTGATAGGTTCTATTGAAGTCTGTTTCGTGAAAATTATCCTAGTCCAATCCACTGAATTCATTTCATGAGCCCTACATGGCTTGAAAATCATTATACAACCATGCACTAGTTCACCTTTAAACCAATAGTGAGGAGAGGAAGTCTAACTATCAGTAGTATCAGTAAATTAAGGACAAAAGGATTGGTTATGAAAAAAACAATCTTCATGGACTTCTCAGGATATGAAATAACTACCTGAATGTGACCAGGTCCACAGTAGATGTGACTAGTTTTGCAGCATAACTGTCTCAAGATATTTTATAGTAAGGTGAATACAAGCCACAATTACCCTGTGTAGTTGTAAGTAGCCTGAAATAACTGTGCTCCCCCTTCTCTCTGCTCTGTAGAGCACTGGATTGGGGGAAAGCCATTGTCTATTTGAAGTTGCAGGAATTAAGTATAATTCTTGGGGTACAGAGTAAACCCAAAACCAATCAAACTTTCAACAGGTGCTTTCTAAGTGACGAGTCAGGTCAAGAAATATTTACCTATGTAACCAATACTGTGCTCACTGCTGAAAGAAAATGCTGATGGTATGGTCCTTAGTCTTATTTATAATTCAGTATGGCTGGCACATAGTATGGGCTCAAAAACACATCTGTTGAATAAATGCATGCGTAAGTTGATTTGGTGAACTAGGTAGAAGCAAAGCTTTGCCATAAAAATGGGACTCTGTTCCAGAAAATGTGTTTACCCAATGAATACTTTTTGTGTCATGTTTAACAATCTCCAAATCTCAAGCACTTAGCTAGTATACATTCAACAAACGTTTATCATATCTCTTATGTGCCAGACACCCTGCTGGGATAAAGAAGTAAGAGACACATTGCTCCTTCTGAGAGACTGTTTAAAGGTCAAAGATTCTTCCTACCCTAGGATCCACATTTGATCACCTTTCAAATGTGATTTTGCAGTATGTCTACATCTCCACTCTCTTGAGCTGGGCTGGCCTTGAGAATTACTCCGAGCAACAGAATCTGGTATAAGTGGTGTGACAGTTCTGGAGCCCAGGCCTCAAGAGGACCTGTAGCTTCCACCTTCTCTCCCTCAGAGCACTGCCCTGAGAAAAACATGCAAGGAAGATGGTCTAATTTGCTGGACGATGAAAGGTCATACAGAAGAGAACTGAGACACCTTGGCCAACAGCCAGCACCAATTACAAGACATGTGAAGGAAGCCATTTGGACTTTTTAGTCTGGCCAAACTTCTAGCAACCACAGGAATAAGCCCAGCTGATCCAGTAGAGGAGCTGCCTAACCAACCCATAGAACTGTGAAAAATAATAAACCATTGTTTTAAGCCACTTAGTTTTGGGGGTGGTGTGTTACGCCGCTAGAGATAACACAGAAACTGATACCTAAAAAAGAGACACGCTGGCCTAACAAAAAACCAGAGCATTGACTTTGGAACTGGCTGGTGAGCAGAAGATAGAAAGGCAATGAAGAAACTATTAGTGAAGTCTGGAGGAGCAGAGAAGAAGTTGCTATTGGAGTCTGGAGAAAAGTGAACTGTGTAAGTCAGTGGCAGGATAATTGGCAAAACTGTCATCTGCAGTAACTTGGAAGATAGAAAATATACCTAATGAACTTGTAGATATGGCTTAGGAGCTTTCTAGGTGGAATGTTGAAGAAAATATCAACTGGCTTTTTTTAGCTGCATATGATTAAGGTATGGGGAGAAAGAAACAAAGAACTACTCAGCTTGCAGGCAGAATTGAGAGTAAATATAAAGAGCACAGAGTGTGCTGGGTTAGAAAACGGTTTTAAATTTTCATTTTTTCTTGCCAACAAAAGAGTCTCATATAGTAAGATATGACCTAGAGATGAAGATCAAATCAAGAGTATGGCTGTGCAACCCTTTATTAAGACCTCAAAAATATTAAAGATGGTACATTGCAGACCTCTCAGCTAGACAAAAGAACCTGTAAGGATCTCAAGGGCATTGTTCCACAGCAGCCTGCGCCACCCAAAGCAGAGAGAGGCCTATGTGAAAGATAATTATGGATGTGGTTGTGGAACATAGAGTGAACCCAGTCAGATTCATAGAAGACCCATGAAGTGTTGGAGGTAATTGTATCACTGAGAGTGCCACCAGCTTGAACTACTGAGGCGGTCCCAAATGAAAAGGAGCCTCCGGGGCCCCCGTTTCCTATATGCAGGAAACAGGCTAAGAAGTCTACTCAGCTGCAAACATGGGCTATGTCTCAAGGAAAAGGAAGACTTCTCAGAGAGTAGAGCCAAGAACCCAGGTGGCCGAGCCCAGAGCCAAGGGGAACAATGGAATAGAAAACACACATAGGAGTAAAACCAGACCCTAATCAAGGCACATTTCATACCTCAGAGTAGGGGCCCTGCTAATGTATAACCAGCTGGCTTTCAGGATTGCTATGGACTAGTGACTGCTAGGTACCTCCTATTTCTCTCCTTTTGGAACAGGAATGTCTCCTGTGGTTTATTCTGTGCCTGTCTCACCACTGCTTGCTGGATGAGTGTGTGGTTGATGTGCGTTTTGTCCATTGGTCTCTGAATCAGAAAGATTCACACCTGGGGAACTTCAACAACATCTGGACACGACATTGGTCTCAAGATCCCAGACTTAAAACTTGATGTGATAATTGGCATGAGATTTTGGGGTCCTAAGATAAGGGTGAGAATATTTTGCATGTGGGAGAAATGTGAATAATCTGTGACCAGAAGGAACCGTGATAGATTGTTTAATAGCCCCAAATGACTCCCATCCTAGTACGCATAAAGATGGAACCTATTTCTCCATATTATTTAGTCTGGGATGGTCATATAACTTGGCTTTGATCAACAGAATGTAGCGTGCACATTCTAGAGCCTATTCCTCAAGAGGTCCTATAGCTTTTTCCTGTGCTTTCTTAGAATAATGTCCTGAGACCACTGTGTAAGAAAGCCAGTTTAGCCTGTGGGAGGATGAAAGGCCAGGTAAAACAGAGTCGAGGAATCCCAGCTGATAGCGTCAACTGCCAGACATTCAAGTCAGTCCATCTTAGACCATCCAATTCACTGACCTTGAACTGAATGTAGCCACGTGAGTGAGAGCAGGAGAAGCCTGCAGAGGAACTGCCCAACCAACCCACAAAATCATAAGAAATAATAAACTGTTATTGTAAGCCGCTTAGTTTTACTGTAGTTTGTTACACAGCAGTAGATAACTGTAGCAACCCTGATTTTACAGATCTTATTCTAGTGGAAAAAACAGACAAGTAAGCCAGTAATAACAGTGAAAGGTGTTGATCCTTATAATAGGGAAGTACAGGAAAGCTATGGGAGCATATAGCAGGAAAACAAAGCCTTGTTTAGTGGGAAGGCATGGCTGTACAGAGGAAGGAGCATTCACTCTGAGAGCTGAAAAATAAAAGGTACGTTTTGTACATACAGATAAAAGGATTGTTATATGCAAAGGTCCCAAGCTAAGAAAGAACTTGAGGAAACACAACAGGGCTGTCACATCATGAGAGTCTGGTTAATGAAGGGAAGAAAAGAGAAACAGAGGAAATAAAGAGCAAATAAATAATAAAATGGCCTACTTAAGTGCTGACATAATTACCTTAAATGTAAATGGAATCAAAAGATTCCATTTATGAATGGAATCAAAATGAATCAAAATGAATCAAAATGAATCAAAAGAGCCCACAGTCCATAGGTTAGCACTGAATAACAAGGCAATACACCTACCATTTGGTTTTCTGGGATCTGTTCTCTGCAAGTCTGGGGAGAGATGCTGCTCCTTCTGGGGGGCTCTGCTTGGAGACCCTCTGCCTGGAGACCGTCTGCAGGCTTTCCGCTCAGGGCCCTGCGCCTTGTTGCTGCAGGGAGGCTGTTTGCTGGGCGCCCAGCTCTGCCTTCGGGGCTCAGCCTGGGTGCTGGGCAGACAGGGAGGAGCTTGGGGTCTGCAGGAATCTGGGCTCAGCCTTCCCTTCTGCTGTTCTGCCTCTCTTCGCCTATTTTCTTCTTCTCGCTTCCTGGGAGCAAAGCCAAAGGGGAAGAGGAAAAAATTAAGAGCGTTCGTTACCTGTTCAAGTGTTCCTGAGTGAGATTTGAACTTTAAAAGGAGCTACCACAACACAGGGGGGATTTGGAAATTCAGAATTTTCACAATTTCACAATTTCCTGTCTTTTATCCAGGTCTTATAGCTCAAAGGATGATGGAGGCAGAAAGACTCTTATAGATCAACCTGTGCCCAGTTGAGACACATATGATACGGAACTTTTTGGTGAGACATAAGAGGATCCCAAGGTGTGTGTGCCCCAAGTATGTGTGATCCCTGGAACTACACCCCTTTTCTCCTATTCCAGAAAGCACATCAGAATGCAACTGAGAATGATAGTCAGAGGGATAACGCTTAATCTTCTCTATTTGTTAAAAAGACCACTGGTAAACCTTAACGATTACATGAAAAAATTACAAAGCACCTCACAACTGATTATAACACACCTGTGAGGTGTGTTATAATCTCGTAACACTGCCATCGAGAGCTCTTAGAGCTTATGGGTCAAACCCACTCAACTTGCAGATGAGGTCCAGAATCACCTGTTACAATAACAGGTGATTTTCAAGAAGTCATACACAAGTAGCCGGTGGCTAAGCTGGAACCTTTGGGTAGCAACAGAATAGACAGGGGAGGCCAAGACTAGAAATGAGTGGCCGGGTGAGGCAGATGGGCCGAGGTAGCGCAGGTCCAGAAAAGGGTCAGGTGCTTAAGGACGAAGTGGCTGAGTTAAGGACAGGATTTGTTTCTGCGCCTCTCCTGTGCCGGGCACTGATGATACAGTGATGAGGACCACAGAGTTCGGCCCTCCCTTGAAGAACCTTCTACCCAGAGCGGAACAGCTAGGACAACAAAGGCTTAACATATGACGGAAGAAATGTTATAATAACGTGCTTGCACAGAGGAAGTAGTGATTAATTTTGTGGAGGAACCTGGAAGAAGGTCCCAACTGTTGATTCTCAAAGATGTGTAGGAGTTTGCCAGGCAGATAGGTGGGAATGAGGATGTTAGTCTGAGGGAGAAGTCTGGGCAAAGGAGCGAGTATGGAAAAACTGGGTCTGTTTTGCTTCTTTTGACCTTTAAACAACACTTGCTATAAACGGCAGGCACCCAATACATATTTGCTGCCCAGGAAGAGAATTTGGTTGCCATTTAAAGGTGCAGTTTAAAGTAGAATAATTAGAGGTGTAGTGAAGAGAACACTGCACTGGAAGTCTAAGAATTCTTCTGGTCCTGCCTCTGCCAGTAACCACAAAAAGACCTTGAATAAGTCACTTTCCTGCCGAAGACTCAGCTTCCCCAGGTCTAACACTTACATGATGGCTAATAATCCTGAATTGATTTAAGGGTCTGTTTGGAATGTCTTTATAAAATCGGGGCTGTGTTATGTAATGGGGTGGAGAGATTTCTTTTATTGGAGTAGCTGGTATCAGGGTCCCTCTTAGTGGGGGACCTTGTTTAGACAAATACCTCAGTAAGCTTGGGGACAGGATTGAGGGCTGGTAGAAGGTGAGACCCTCAGGGCCTAGGTGGTGACTGGCTTTGAGGCTCCAGAAAAGCGGCCTGCTCTGTCAGGACACAAAGAATTTGTTTGTATCTCCTGACAGGGAGGGAAGAGATGAAAGAACAGGAGAGAAGGGAGGGGGAAGAAAGAGAAGGCGAAAGATTGGGTACTGCGTGGAGCAAGGGCAGGGTAGAGAATCGTCCAGGGTGAGGGGACAGAAAAGGACTTTAGATCTGTGATCCACACACTTTAATGAATGGAATCTCCTGAGATCTTACTAAAACCTAGATTCTGATTTACTGGGGCTGGGGTGGGGCTCAAGAGTCTGCATTTCTACCAAGCACCCAGGTCCTACAGGTGCTACTGGTCCTCTGGCCACACCCTGAGTAGCAAAGCTTAAGAGAATAGGGAAGTCTCGTGTGGCCTGTTAACTATGCCATTAGAGGACATGCAGTGTGAGTCTCCTCACTGACACCAGCTTTTCCGAAGGCCTCCCATGCTCATACATGCTTTTTTATAGGCAACCTGACAAGCTGTAGGGCTGCGGCCCCAGGAATGGAACCGTAGCTGAGGCAGAGACCCCAAGCCCCCAAGAAGTCACAGGATTCAGATTTCCACGGGCTGTGCAATCTGAAGCAAAGCTTATTTACATCTCAAGGGAGAGGAAAGTCCCAGATGACAGATATCCGAGTCACACTTTAATATAAAGCCTTGTCAACTTAACTCCCCCGCCTACCTTTTTTAAAAAAAAATTAATTAATTATTTATTTATTTTGGCTGTGCCGGGTCTTAGTCGTGGCACACGGGATCTTCATTGCAGCATGCGGGCTTCTTAGTTGTGGCAATGTGGACTTCTTAGCTGCAGCATGCAGGCTCTGAGTTGCGGCATGCATGCGGGATCTAGTTCCCCAACCAGGGATCGAACCCTGGCCCCCTGCATTGGGAGTACAGAGTCTTAACCACTGGACCACCAGGGAAGTCCCTTAACTCCCCTTCTGAAGGTCTTTCGTCCTGTGTGGTGAAGCCCCTGATCTGGGGTCCAAGCTTGCCTCTCTGATAGGTTCCTACTGAGTGCAATCCCAGAGAAAGTGGTCAGATGGCTCGTGCTGACTCCTGTACAGCTCGAATGTTCTCATTTGACTCTGGCCTTGTTACAGGCTTTGCCAAATGCTGACACTTGTGTGCACTGCGTTGCAGTCGACAGGCGAGCTGGACAGCCTGTCATCATCAGTGCCTGGGATTCACACGGATGCTAGCAAGTGCCATTTCAGTGTGACCTGTCTGTGGGAAGGCTGCTTTTCAGAAGAAGGTGGAAGCATCTGGGTGGCTGAGGTGCTGCTAATTGATCTAATAGCGGTGCTCCTGGCAGGCAGAGGGAGAGCTGCTCTTTTTACTGGCACTGATGAACAGAAGTGCTTTAAGAGAATATATTGGTCCTTCAGACAGACAGGCGTGTGGGGTCGCCTGGCTTGGCATTTGCATGGATATCATTGCCATCAAAAGAGGCTTTGAGGTGATAGCCTAGACTTTGTTATTTGAGCAGTCATTTCTCCTTCTTTTAGGACACTAAACCCCTTTCCTTTTCAGTTCCAAGAAGCCACTGTGCAATCAGCCCCTGGGCAAACCTTGTCACTGAAGACCTTTCTGGGCCTCCCACAAAGGCGGTCACAGGACAAACAGGGGATCTAGCCTTTTAGAGTGATCAAGATGGCCAGCAGGTAAGGGAGCTCTGCCTTCTGAAGACTTTTCTGGAGGGGGGAGGTTTGCAAGGGGTTATTGTTTTCATTCTGGTGGAACTCAGTAAGCAGATTCGGGAGAAAGAATGTAATCATGAGAATATATAATTACACACTCAGCTGATGAACAGAAGTAAATTAATGTTTTTAAAAAATGGGTGCATTTTGCATTAAAAAAATCTTCCAGGTGGCACACAGCCCACAAATGTGCAGATCTCCAGAGCTGTGGTTCTTGAATGTAAAAGCAGTGATCACTGAGGAAAAGGGATTAGAACTGGGAATTATGCATAAGCTGCATCTTATTTTATCTGTACTGCTGCCTTGAAACAAAAAGCAACCCCCTGCCACACACACACAGAGGATACAGCTCCTCAGAATAGAATATGATCCCGTGTGTGTTTCCCTGGGGGGAAAATGTCCAGAACCACTGCTCATAATCTAAGAACTTGAAGGAATCTCACTTTAATGAGGGCAATGCACTTATTTGGTAGATAAGGAAACTGAGGCAGAGAGCTTAGTGACTTATCCGAGGTTACGTGCTAACAGCTTTCTATACACAGGGCTGAGCTGGAATTCAGCAGCTTTACTTCTTCCTGTAAAATTCATCTCACAAATCATTTTTAAAAATTTTACTCAGTCTTCTTCCATCATTTAAAAAAGTGAATTGGGTCATATGAAAAAAGTGGTAAGACTACATTAAAGTAAACATTAACAGCATTTCAAGCTAGCTTCTAGCATAGCTTTTAGTCCTGAACCCTTAGACTCAATAACTGTCCTAAAATTTAAGTGTTTTTTCTCCAACTAATTTATTACGGAATGTCAAAGATCTTTAATCTTCATGGTAGGCCATGCTATACACTTGACCTATTTTTGTAAAGTTTAGGAAACAAATACAAGAAAAAGAACCAATGTGATTCTACTTTACATGAAAATTTAAAGAGAAAAAAATCCTGTCCATGACACAGCAAGTAATATTTTAGCAGGAAATTTATTAAGATAGCAGAATCTTAATGTATAAACTAGTCCCACATTTTCCTCCCCCTTTTTTTGTTTTCTATTATCTTAAGGGAAATCAGCCAGACAACAGCTTTTGATGGGCTACCAATTAGTCTGGTTTGTACTGTCTCTTCTAGAGCAATTTTTGCAGCTCCCCAGAGGCTCACAGTATAAAAATGTAAGAAAGCCAACTGGGGATCAGATCTTTGACAACCTCTGCTTTGGGTCCTATGGACCACAGGGTAAAGGATGGGCTGGAGAAACGGGGCTGTTTCACCCAGGGAAGAAAAGACCCAAGGCATACATTGCTGGTGCAAATCTCTGAAGGGCTGTTGTGGGTCAGAGATATACCCTGAAGCCCTCCCAAGCCAGATCTAAGACCCAAGAATGGAGACTTCTGCAAATGAGAAGCCTAGATAACCACTGCAAAAAAAAAAAAAAGGCCAGTAAGAAACCAAGTGATCAAAAGTTTGCTTGATGTGCAGAGAACCAGATCAAGGGCAGTAACTTCAAAGACTTGAATGTTCCATGGCTTTAGCATCTCAGCACTGAATGCGTCCGTTTGCGCAATACGGCATGGACCTGCCTCTGGGCCTGGAAAGTTTAAGTCCTGGAAGCTGATGGATTTTTTCCCTACCCCACTATGTGGTTTCCACAGAGAGTTTTAGTTGTCAATTTTTAACAGGAAGAAATTAATTCTTTCAGACACTGCAGAAATAAAGCAGGCTCATTCTCATTCATGAGTATTCAAGTTGCCATTGCCATGAATACAGGACTAAGAGGGGTTTGAGAGATGTGATTAAAATGGTTTCCACAGAAAAGGGAGGTTAAGTTAGTGTGTCCTGCTGTTGTACCGACTTATCCCAGCTTTGCCCTAGTGCCATTCTTGTTCATCGTCCTGGTGTAGGCTTGGGGCCAACTAATTTTCTTAACTTTCTCAAGGATTTAGAAGGATACTGGTATGCTCTGCTATGTTAGCTTGGAGAATAACAAGAAGATTTTTCCTGAACTATGTTGCAGAACTGATTCTGGTGGCTTGGTACCACTCTCTTAACAATCACCGGAAATGACACGGCACAACTGAAAAAGCATTGAGTTAGGACAAAAGCTGACTTGGGGGCCTGGAGGCTTTTGCCACCAACAATTACGTGTTGCATATAAGTCAGGAAAAAGAAGCAAGGTTGTTCCATGCTGGCCTATCAGATGGTGCTGGCATCTGGAGAGAGCCTCTAGCATAAGCATGGCTGGAGGGCTGATTCCCCTGAACCAAGCAATGGTAGGAGCCCTGGCTTTGGGTAAGACTGAGATTCATGTGCCAACTCTCCCTTACTAGCTGTGTGATTTCAGGCAAGTTAATCTCTCTGTGTTATTTTCCCCTGCATGAAATGGGTTTAAGGATAGTTGCCCTGTCTACTTCATTGGGTTTTGTACAAATTTAATGTACAAGAATTCTGTAAGCTATAAAGCACTATATTAATATAAGTAATCATTATTACTTTTATTAACAGGTAAAGCTGTTAAGCTGCAAAGGCATCTGGTTAGAAGTGAAGAAACCTGGGTGTGGCACGAGTGCCTCGCCATCTAAGAGTTACAGGGCTGGGCCTATTGATATTTTCAGAAAATGCTCATTGTTGAAACCACACAAGTCCTTTTTCTGTAGAAGCTATTTTAACCACATCTCTCAAGCCTCTCTTAGGTCTTGTATTCACGGCAAATAGCAACTTGAATGCTCATGGAATGGGAAAGAGCCTGCTTATTACTACAATGTCTGATAGAATTAATTTCTTGGCAAAACTGGGCAAATACAACTCTCTGGGGAAGCCACATAGTGGGGTCTAATGTTCAAGTATATGCAGTGATAAACCTTATTGCTCTTAGGTTTCTTTTTAAAATCATAAACCTGTCAAATGGTAATTTGCTCATGATAAGTATGGAGGGAGCTGGAAAACCAAATGCACAAATACAAGTGCCAGTGTGTGTTATGAGGATAAACGGTACATAAATGTGTTTGCTGCCTGAGTAAGGCAAACAAGTTACCGTGATTGGTCCACTTACAGAGATTGAAGGAGACCTCAGAGAGGACCTGGTCCAACCCTTCCATTTGACAGAGGGGGAAACTAAGGCCCAGAATGATGAATGACTTAGGTAAGGTCTTAGACCCACTGTAGGAGCAGTTACTGAACACATATTATTAAATGCTTGCTATATATCAAGGGCTCTAAGGCACTAGAAGTATGGAGGTACATAATATAATCCCTGCTCTCCAGGAATTGACAATCTAATAGGGAATCAGACCCATACCTCCTGCAGAGAGTGAGTTCTAGATGTGATGCATGCTGAAATAGAGATATCTACCCAGAGCTAAGGGACGATATGGGAGACTAATTAAACTAGAAGAGAAAAAAAGGCTACATAGAAATAATGTCAAAATGGGAAAGGAGGGATGTGAGAATAGGTTATTTCAGGCAGATGGGAGGGCACAGCTCTCATAGAATCTTTGACTCTGAAGAGATCTGAGAGACCAGCTCTTCATATACTTTTAAAATTCCCTATATATTATCCTGGAGAGATGACAATTCAGTTTCTGCTGGAACATTTCCAGTGAGAGAAAACTGATTACCTCACCAGGCAGAAAAGGTTTAGCTCTAACCTTTTCAGGTGGTATTGCATTGTATGTGGGGGTCTGTCAGATTCTCTCTCTTCACTGTCGCTGAATAACAGGCTTAGTAATACTTGGTCTTTGACTTCCTCTCGAGGGAATGAGAAAATGTCATGCATTTTAGGACCTTTGACTTACAGAATGTTAGAGCTGGGAGGAACCTCAGATATCATTTAGTGCGATTTAAAAAAAAATTCTATGATTCACGAACCCTCTTAGAGAACGTAATAAAAATCCAAAGATCCCCCCCCCCCCACCAAATGTGCATATGCTCATGACACACAAAATACTGCCTACAGTTTCAGGGCACTCATGGAGCCCCAAAGCTTGTCCTGGACTAAGAAATCTTTTCATTTTACTGATGAGAAACTGAGGCTCAGAGAAGTGGAATGGTATTGAGTAGAATCATGGAAGTGATTCCCCATGGATCAGACCACTGGATGAGCAGAAGATTCAGACCTATGGGTCAACCCTGAAGAAAGCCATTGACAAACTGAACATGTCTGGGGAGCTGGCTGCAAGGGGATCTATTACAAAGTGAGAAGGAGAGCTGGGGTACGAGTGTGAGTATCATGAGCACCTTCTTTAATTATCTGGAAGTTGGTTTATAGAAAAGGATTTAGACTTTTCTCTTTTGCTTCAAAGGGTAGCTCAGGATCAAAAGGTAGAAAAGAACTTCTGCCAGACAGAACTGCCCACTAATGAAATGTGCTGCCTGAGGGGCACAGAACTTGTCACTTGACTTTCTGAGGACACAGCGCAACTTCCCATGCAAGGGACTTTGGCATTACAAGAGTTTGAAGTGGGTGACCCAAACTGGACTTGATTAGGTAACTAACTCTAAGAGTCATACTCAGTCTCATGCACTAGTCAGAAGGAAGCTCAGGTCTTCCGAGAGCGTGGTGGTAAGTGAGGAAGTGGTGAAAGTTCAGGATGGCTGAGGCCTCGAGTGTGAGGGGTGGGAGGGTGGAACTAATGGAGAGAAATGAGACTCGGAGATACAAGCGGAAGTCAAATGTTGAAGGGTCTGATGTAGTATCACGTATGGTATTCAAGAATGACGGCCTCTATAGAGCAGTGGGACAGAAGAACTGAAGCAAAGGACATTTCAGAAAGAGGAATTAGCAGAATCAGTGGCAGCAGCACTGGTAGGGAAATCAGGAGGCCAGGGGAGACAGGTTGTGATGAGTTGTAGGTTTCACACAGTGAGCCTGAAGTGACAGTGACAACAGGACATGCAAATGGAAATGTCCAGTGATCTGACATACTGGCAAGTAACAAGTGGAAATGCCTGGGAGGCAACGGACGATTTGGGATTAGAGTTCCAGGGGCTCAGGATGTGAGAGAGATGAAGGGGTTATCTACAGAGATGAAGTAATTTAAGTTTTCAGAGTAGATATATTTTCAGTGAAAAAGGTACAGCATGAATAGAAGTCTGAGGAGTTAGCCTGCAGTGCTGACCTCAGTGTGGAAATGGTAATGATTAAGAAGATGTGAGAAGGGAGAGTTCAGGGACTTAGAGGAGATCTGAGACTAGACAGTGAAATAAAAACCTGGGAAAAAGGAAGCTTCAAGGAATAAGAGTGATCAACATAAACACAGTCTTATTTTCATGTGCATTCAACTCTGTGCTTTGGCAGGGAAACTACAGTAATGTGCATTTTGGCAACCTCATAGGAGGTGCAGTATGAGTTGTAAAGTGCTTTTAAATGGATTATAGGTATTTCCTAAATAGTATTTTCTAAAAAAAAATGACTTAGAAAATATGACTAAAACTTCTCTCTCTCCCAATTTCTCTACCAGTAAAATAGTAATCCCTTTAAGTTTAATCAGTTTCTTGACATCCTTACTTTAAGGAAGGTGATTTCTGCCATCGTAACGTGAGAAATAGGGAAAGGTACGTTGAGGCAACATGATGTGCCTGGGCCAATGAGGCAGCAGCAGCAAAGACTGAATTTAACATTCTGATTTCTGTTTCTTAAAACCAAATCTAAAACCAAAATTAAACACTGACTCAGATTTTCATAAATAACTTCTGAGAAATAAAATTAATACAACTTAAATCAGTTACTTCTCCATTTAAATATTTCTCTTGGAGATCTATGCTACAATGTCTGTAGGAGGTGATGGTTAGGAAGTGTAAGAAACTTGTTCACTCCCAATAATGAGGACCAATAAAGGAAAGACTGTGACTGAGAAAAAGTACCGGAGATTTTGAGTTTCGGTAATTTCAATGATTATCACAGTAAGCACAGCTACCATTTAAAAGTGTTTTTAAAAATCAATTTCAGAAACTAAGAATTAAGAACGAAGAGGGCCTATCTTTCACAACACTGAAACGAATCAGGATAACAACTAAAAGGGTAGAAGGTGGGGGTTAGACTACAAAGATGTCTCCTAAATCTCCTTGTCGGTTCAAACCCTCTGGGCTTGGAGTTACAAAAGGCCATGTTAGGGAAAAAGTACTGCAAACCAGTACTCTTTTTAAGCATGGCATTATTTGAAACCCCTTCCCCCATACAGCTCTCCTGATAAATGTATTTTCAGTTCCCAGCGTACACTGACTTGGAACTCTTGGCCCCAGGCATACAGCCTCTGGGCAGCATCACTGGAAAAGGAGAGAAAGAGGAGGCTTAGGTCACTAACAACGAAGACAGGGGTTTCCACTGAGCTGGAGGGTGCCTAAAATCAGCTAGTCTAATTTATCATGTTTTACAGATAGAGAAACTGAGGCCCAGAGAGAGAAATGCTGTGTTCAGTTCATCTTAAGTAAATATCAGATGCTGGATTTGAACGCAGGTCTCCTTTTCACTCAACCACAATCCTTCTATTCCACTGGAAAGGGAGTTTGGGGTGGGGGAGAACTCTGGGGCCCCTCTCTCCAGGAACAAACTGGAATGTGTCTGGATCAATACACTCCTTTTTGGGAACATAGAAAGTCAGCCATGGTGGCTTTGTAGAGCCCCACCTCATATTCAGGTAGATATGACTTCAAATTCGGAAAGTGGATCCTCGCACATTAAACTTGAGATTATAGACACATCAGTAGTCGGAAATACAATATTCCTTCCCTTGCAGAGAATGTCTACTTGCAACTCAGGATAATTTGTCACATGCATTACCCACTTACAGTTGTCACTCACATGCAGAGAACTTTTATGAGAAGGCTGCAAAAGAGGCACGTAGAGGCTTTAGGTTAATGCGGGATTCTTTGGTAAAAGTGAAAAGAGCCTTGTTATGAGAAGAGTGCAAAATAACACTTCCCAAGATATCAACTATTTCAGAGTCGCAGAAAATGATGTGTTCCTGTCAATCTTGTCTTGAAGATTGACAAGATGGTTAGCATTCCAGCTCATAGTGGTATTCAACTTCTTACTAACATAGTTTATCTTGCCTTTTATTATTATTTTTAACTGTTATTTATTACACTTATGCTTCCTCCTTGTGGGCAAGATATGGTAGGATTCAAGAATTGGAAGGACTTAAGATTTGGAAACATTCAAGATACAGCCAGGAAGTTATCCCTCAAGAATCTGCCTGTCATCCGTATCTTTCTCATCAGAGGTTTCGGTATTACACCTGCTAACGCAATGCTCTCTTGCTATTTAAAATACCCAAAACAACTATCAAAGAAAAGGCAAACCAAGGCATAATCTAGAATCAATTACTTATGGCAAAATAATCACAATGTATAATAGGCAAAGATGACTATTTTGCATATTATATATCATTATCCAAAAAAGTGTGAGGTCCTCGAAGCAAGTACTATTTTCTCCTTAGGCTCAAGCCAAGAGTTTTGTATGTGTAGTAAGAATTCAATCAATATTTCTTGAATAAATTACATTACCTAGTACAGATTTGTTAAGGAATAGGTGGGGGAAAGCAAGTTATTTATGCAAGTTGGTTGCTTCAATCAAATCAATACTAGACTTAGTCTAGCAAAAGTAGGCTAGATATTGGCATAAGTCTCTTGTGGAAAGGTAGGAAAGGTGAGAGGACAGTTATCCCTTCGTAGCTTACTGCAGGTAGCACCCCCATCCCCCAACTCCTTGCCATGGGTGGGTGATTTGTTCCAGAGTTAGAAGGTCAAGGACTAACCTAGAGGAACAGCCACCAAGTAGAGATTAGGCTGTTATCCTTCCTGTTAGCTTCCTCTGAAGGGCTGGTGAGCAGAAGTGGGAAGGTGACATGGGTACAAGGATCACAGTGATCTCAGATTCCCTCCTGATTCTCTCTCCTGGCCACTCCCACCACCGTGCCCCATTCCACATTGACTCTGAGTTGTGAGAACACAGTCTCTAGATCTCATACTTACTTGGCAGCAGCATCTTTTCTCAACTGTTCATGCTTCATGAGGAGATTTTTCCGGTCTCGGAAAGCTTTTCTGACCTTGTACCCTTTGTAGACAGCCTGGATTTTGAAGGCAGCGATGTCCTGTATGGCTGCGATGGACAGGGCGCCGTGCTCCAACATGAACTGGATCACTTCATGGCGCTCACCAAGCAAAGCGTAATCGAGGGGAGTGTACCTGAAGCAGGGAGATTTTTTTTTAAGTGTCAGAATGTAGTTCAGGGCACAAACTGGCAACATTACGCAGCAGAAGGAAAACTCATTCTAAGATGTGGAAAAGTTCCTCAGGCAAAGGTATCTTCTGTACTCCAGGACTGTTCCTTTCTTCTCTGATGCACACAAAACAAGGGTGAAGCTGGGGTCAGGTGCTTTGTGCTGCTGACCATGTCTATTCCTCAGTTTTGCTAACTTGCTCACAAATCAGAACACATGATCACTTTTCTTCTTCCCCATGTTTCAAGTAATTCCTTGCTCCTATCTGAAGAAAGCACTGCAAATAATATTCTGTGAGATTCATAAGTTTGAGCCCATGATCACTGGTAGTTAATGCTTATGAAATGAAAACTATACCTCCAAATGGAGAGATTTAGTCTATGATAAAGATGGCCCTTTAAATCACCACAGTAAGGATGGGTTATTAAATAGAGTTGGGACAACTGGGCAACCATCTGGAAAAAAAGAGATTCTTACATCACATTTCACTCCAAAATGGATGAAGCAAAGACCTAAATATTAAAAAAAAAAAGAAACCATGAAAGTACTAGAAGAAATCATGGAAGATTTTTTAAAATATTGGAGTGAAAAGTTTTTTCCAAAAAAAGATACAAAAATTCAGAAACCTTAAGATTGATAAATCCAACTACATAAAAATAACAAATATTTATAAGGCAAAAATACCAAACAAAGATAAAAGTTCTTCAAACAGGAAATACTAGTGGCTCCTAACATATAAAAATATATTCAACCTTACTCATTAAAGAGAAATACAAATTAAGACTAATATGAGTGAGCACTTTAATCTAATGATCAGCTTAGCAAAGATCAGAAAGTTTAATAACACACTCTGCTGGCGAGGGTGGAGGGAGACAGGCTTTCCGTATGCTACCTTAATCTTTGGGGAGACACTTTGGCACGATATATAGGAATTATTCACGATCTGCCCTTGACATGGCCATTTCACTTACATGCATTCATCCTATAGATATGCTCTTCTGTGTGGAATGCTGTATGTACGAGGATATTCATAGAAGCACAGAAACAACCTCAATTCCATCAACAGAGGACTGGTTAAATAAAGTACAGGCCATCCATGTAATAAAGTCATCTGCATAACGCGGCCATTAGTGTGGTATATGCATATATAAGGAACAATTTCCAGGATGACTTGTTCAAGGAAGGAAAAGAGAAAAAAGTAAGAGACAGAGCAGTATTATGGTGTGCTCCACTGATATAAAAAGAACACATCCCTGTGTGCTCATCTATGTAAAATATATCTCTAGAAGTTTCCCAAGAAACTGGTGACAGTGATGCCTCTGGGAAGGAAGCTAGTTGCCTCAGAGATAGGGGTAAGTGGGACACTTAGTTTTACTAAATGCCCTTAAATTTTGTACAATGTGCATACCTTTTTGATAAATATATTATTTAGAAAAGATGGGTATTAGTGTCATATAGTTATGTATTTGAATCTCAACTGACTACTTTCTAGATGTGTGATTTTAGGAAGATTCCTTTAAAAAATATATCTTCTCTTGGGACTTCTCTAGTGGTGCAGTGGTTAAGAATCTGTCTGTCAACACAGGGGACATGGATTCGAGCCCTGGTCTGGGAAGGCCCCACATGCTGCGGAGCAACTAAGCCCATGAGCCACAACTACTGAGCCTGTGCTCTAGAGCCCACGAGCCACAACTACTGAGCCCGCGTGCCACAACTACTGAAGCCCGTGCACCTAGAGCCCATGCTTCGCAACAAGAGAAGCCACTGTAATGAGAAGCCCGCTTACTGCAACAAAGAGTAGCCCCTGATCACTGCAACTAGAGAAAGCCCACGTGCAGCAATGAAGACCCAATGCAGCAAAAAAAGAAAAAAAAAATCTTCTCTACTTTTGGAAATATAAACCAAATTGGATAAATACACAGAAGAAAATAAGTCATCTATACTCCCACACTCAGAATTAGCCACTGTTAATATCTTTGCAAGTATGCTTTCCTTTTTTAAAGAAAAATGATTACTTTGTAAAAATGACACATAGTTTAAGAATTCAAACAATGCAGGATGTACAAAAATTTGAAGTAAACACCCCAAATTCTACCATCCAACAATGGTAATGATGGTTGTCACTTCCTAACCAACTTACTTGGTGCTTCTAAGCCCCCCTTTTCCTAATCACAGACTTGGCATGAAGAGAGAATGAAATAATCAATGTGAGGAAGATAGCAGTGCGCCTGGCAAGAAGGAAGCAGTTCATAAAAGTCAGCTGTGATTGTTGATATTACAGGACATACACTGCAGCACAGTTGGTGATAGCACAGTCACTTATCACGAATATTATTTGCATAGGACTGAAACCAGAACTTATGACTACTGAAAAACCATCTGATCGGATCCCTCTGTGTGACTGTTGCTGAGCTAGTGGGTCAGAGGTGTTGGGAGGAAATAATCAGTTGATTGATGAGATGGAAAATTGATGATTATATGGATGCATGATTAGACACAGAAAATCATCCAATGATTACAGAAAAGAAACTTGCTCTTCAAAACTCACCTAACAGTCACAGGAAGATATAAAAGGGAGAGGTTTTCAGTAAAAGCAAAGGGTGATTTGATCACTTTAGTAAGGAAAATATAAGATCAGAAGGAAGTCCTAAATGCTAAAATTAAGGAACCCCCATTTTAGGACAGCTTGATCTGCCACAACTGTTCAGAAACCAGAAGGCCATAAAGTAGAGGTGCCTATATAAACTTTAAAACATGATTTATACGTAAATAGCATTTTGTAAATTCAGAAAAACTTTCACATATTTCACTATATATTCTATTAATAAAATGCCTTTCAGGGGCTTCCCTGGTGGCGGCGGTGGATAAGAATCTGCCTGCCGATGCAGGGGACACAGGTACGATCCCTGGACTGGGAAGTTCCCACATGCCGCGGAGCAACTAAGCCTGTGCGCCACAACTAGTGAGCCTGTGCGCCACAACTACTGAAGCCCGCGTGCCTACAGCCCATGCTCCGCAACAAGAGAAGACACTGCAGTGAGAAGCCCACTCACCGTAATGAGGAGTAGCCCCCGCTCGCTGCAACTAGAGAAAACCGGTGTGCGGCAACAAAGACCCCACACAGCCAAAAAAAAATGCCTTTCATGACTGTACTTTCCCCAACAGAAAAAATCATCAGAGTCATAGTACCACACAAGAGTAGAGCTGAACTGAATTTTAGAGGTTTAGTTTAACACCTTCATTTCATAAATGAATAAACAGACTCAGAAAGATTAAGCAACTTACTGAAGGTCAAGTTACTAGTTACCTGCAAAATCTAGATGAGGACTAAAATCATATGACTCCCTGTTCAGTAATCCTTCCATAATTCATCTATCAATTATTGAATATATATGTCTCCTATAGAATGAAATTGCTTCTAAATCAACATGCAAACAACATATGTATTTTTAGTAAGCTTGATCATTTTTTCTATAATTACTAATATATAGTGTCTTTCACATAGTATACAAATAGTATTATCAAAATATGGCTTATGAAAATGAGGCCCAAATTATGCATTTACTTACAAATATGACAAAAAGAAATGACATGGGCATAATATACCCTAAAGAATGCTGAACTGCAAGTCAGCAGACCCCTGGGCATTCTCTTCACTTCTCTGAGCTTCTATTTCCTCATCTGTAAAAGGTGAAATGAAGGGAAGAAGAAGAACTAGATCTCTCAGGCTGCTTGTGGATAGAAAGTTGCATTTCAAATATGTTAAATATTTTTATTACAAAAAAATTATATTTTTATTATGAGAAAATTCAAGCATAAACAAAAGAGAACAGCATAATAATGCTTTATATTCTCATTACCCAAATTTAATAATTAGCAAAACTTTTGCCGTATTTGCTTCATCTATCCCCTTCCTTTTTATTTTTGCTCAAGTATTTTTAAAAAAATTCCAGGGGAATTCCCTGGCGGACATGGCGGTTTCACTGCCAGATCCTGCAAGCCGAGCAGCGGCACGGCAAATAAATAAATAAACAAACAAATAAAGCAAATCCCAGAGCTCCTATCATTTAATCTCTCTGCATTTTAGATTCATCTATAAATAATGTGAACATAACCACAATGTCCTTGTATTAACAAAATTAACAGGAATTCCTTAGTAAGATCTAATGCCCACTCTAAATACATGTTCTCCTGATTTTCTCAAAAATGTCTTTGTTTTTTAACAATTGGTTTATTCAAATTACAATTCTCAGTCAATTTTTGATTCAGGGAGACACAATCCAAATATCTAGCAAGGTTTAAGATTGACATCTATACCTAGTGTTTAAGCAACTGACCATATTGTGATTATTACTATTGAATTTTTCTTCATCCCAAACTCAATTTAGAAACATTCTAGTGTTGTGAATACTCCCATCTATGTCAGAGTATGGCTGTCAGATAGTTATTGACTGAAAATCAGCAGTGATTGGCAAAAATTATGTCTATACAGTGCACATCAAGTGGTTTGTGTCAATGCACGTGAAGTAAAAATTAGCACTACATTGATGGTAACCAGTCAAGAAACAATGTAGATAAAGACAAGCGACAAGATTCAACTGGACTTGCCATGTGGGAATGGTCTGATGGAATAAGTAGAAAGCCTACACTGGAATGTCAATAAATATAAAAGGCAGTGCCAAGTCCCGACGTGTGTACATCAATGTGCGTGGCTGATGAAACATTAAAGGAGACTGGGATATTGCCACTGTCTCTTTTTACCTGTAGACTGGCAAGTACACTTAGGAGACTCTTTCTTTTGGTCTTTTGGTCTGTAATTAAACATATGTTTACTCCAGCAGGCAGTAAGCACCTTAATTCACATGCTTACTTAGGTCTGAAATTTAAGGGTTAGCATATAAATGGAAATTGAATTACAAAATATTACTTTTTTTATTGTTTCCTAAAAAAATAGCAGTCAGGCAGTAAACACTGTTATAGAATACATCCTTATCTTTCCCTTTTGTTTTTTCAGGGTTTCAAAGGGAGAAACCTTCAGCACCTTCACGTATCTGTTTTTGTTTTTGTTTTTTTTAGTTTTTAAAGGAATCTCCATACAGTTCTCCATAGTGGCTGCACCAATTTACATTCCCACCAACAGTGAAGGAGGGTTCCCTTTTCTCCACACCCTCTCCAGCATATATTAACTTTTTAACGATGGCCATTCTGACCAGCGTGAGGTTATACCTCATTGTAGTTTTTTTTTTTTCCCCCCCGCCCCTCCGTACGCGCGCCTCTCACTGTTGTGGCCTCTCCCGTTGAGGAGCACAGGCTCCGGACGCGCAGGCTCAACGGCCATGGCTCACGGGCCCAGCCGCTCCGCGGCATGTGGGATCCTCCCGGACCGGGGCACGAACCCGCGTCCCCTGCATCGGCAGGCGGACTCTCAACCACTGCGCCACCAGGGAAGCCCCACATATCTGTTTTAATGTCAAAACCTCAGCCTTGAGGACTTCACTTGGCTTTCCAGTTTCCTTAAGTGTTCAAATACCTAAATCTTCAAGTCTTTTTTTGTTTTGCAATTGTCAGTTGACTATAATAGAGACAGTGAGTTCTTTATATAATCGTTACCAAGTTCAAGCTTGCTCTGCTCACCACACGACAGGCCAATGAATCGGAGACGAGGTGTTGAGGCAAGGAATACTTTATTTGGAAAGCCGGCAGACCAAGATGGCAGACTAGTGTCTCTGAAAAACCATCTTATCTGGGTCTGGATGCCAGTTTCTTTTACAGAATCAGAGAGGAAGAGGCAGTGAAGAAGTAAAATAAAAGGGCAACCAGTCTTGCAAAACATCTGGAATGGCCAGCCTCAGTGAGGGGATGTGTTGGTTTCCTTTTTCTTGCAGCCATTCACAGGTGGGCAGCGTTCCCTGAGGCAGGCCATTATGTATGATTATAGTAACAAAAGGAACGAAAAGCTAAGGTTAAAGTCAAAGACACTGATCCAATGTGGAGTCCGATTTAGCTCTTCCCTGTTACTTATCACTCCCAAAGTAAGGCACACTAAGCTTCTTTATCTAAGTCTGCACATGGTCTAAGAATTCCACGTAAGTTTCTAAGGCTGGTATGAAGCAGGGTGATGCTCCTAGGAGCCTGAAAACACTGATTTGACAACTGAACAGTTATTTACTGAGCATCTACTTCATGAAAGGCACTGTGAGCAATACAGAGATGACCATGATCTTCAGGAGCTCTCCATTAATAGGGAAGACAGATTACATACAATCATAACATAATGTGAAATGTGCCAAGTGCTGCAAAGATTCACAGTGTAGGGAGAACACAGTTTGGGACACATGACTGTGGGGCAGAACAATCTTAGACAAGACTGTATTTGAACAGGGGAACGACATGATTAACAATTATATTAGTGATATGATTTAGAAAGGCTACTTTGGAAGGTGACGAATTGAAGGAGGGAAAGATCAAAGGAAGGAAAACAAGTAAGGCATTGCGATAATCCCAGAAAGAGTCAAAGAGGGCAAGATCTAGACAATGGTGCTGGTAATGAAGTGGAGATGACAGTGTGAACCAAGGAGGGGTGCTGAGTCTGAAATAGAGATTGAGAACTTACCAGCACCCAAGTGAGTGCGGAAGCCTCGGTGGTTGGTCAGGTCCCCAAAGGAGATAGAGATACAGTCCTTGAAGACTGTTTATATTTAAAAAATAAAAAATGGAACAGAAGCCAAAGAAATGGAGAAGGCGCATGATTAGAAGAGAACTGGGGGACTTCCCTGGTCGTGCAGTGGTTAAGAATCCACCTGCCAATGCAGGGGACACAGGTTCAAGCCCTGGTCCGGGAAGATCCCACATGCTGTGGAGCAACTAAGCCCATGTGCCACAACTACTGAGCCTGCGCTCTAGAGCCTGAGAGCGACAACTACTGAGCCCGTGTGCCACAACTACTGAAGCCCCTGTGTTCTGGGGCCCACGTGCTGCAACTACTGAAGCCCACGCACCTAGAGCCCGTGCTCTGCAACAAGAGAAGCCACCGCAATGAGAAGCCCGCGCACCACAACGAAGAGTAGCTCCCATTCGCCACAACTAGAGAAAAGCCCACACACAGCAACGAAGACCCAAAGCAGCCAAAAATAAATAAATAAATAATAATAAAAGAAGAGAACTGGGGAAATTCCTGGGCGTTCCAGTGATTAGGACTCTGTGCTTCTACTGCAGGGTTTGATCCCTGGTTGGGGATCCCGCAAACTGCGAGGCACGGCCAAAATAAAAAAATAAATAAATAAAATAGAAGAAAATATACTGTCACAGAAGCTTAGAGAAGATATAGGCTCAATAAGGTAAAGAAGAGGAGGCAATAGAAAGGAGATAAAGAAAGGCCAATGAGGGTGGGCAGAGAAGACATCATGAAGACATCATGTGATTTATCAACTAGGAATTTGTCAGTGACCATTCAGACACAGATTTCAGTCTAAATGTGATGATAAAGAAATGCAGGCAGGGAAGACAGTGTGAGAGAAGGCAAAGAAGACAAACTTCAGAAGAAAGGGAACTGGAGAATAACAGATGGAGGTATAACTAATGGGGAAAGGTTCTGAAAGAAGTGGGAAAGATGAAGGCCCCATGTTTCCTCCAAGACAGCAGGACTAGAGAAACCCTCTTTCCTACAGAGTCTCCCATCTCCTGACAGAAAGAGCTGGTGGTGACCAAGAGTGTGGGGATGGTGTCACTGCAGGGCCATTTTAGTGACAGCATCCATGAACAATGAAAACTAAAGCACAGACCTGGGCTGGGGGGACTCGGGTATGGAAATCTGATTACCATCTTATTCGTTACCTACAAGTTACTAGAATCTTCCTAGATCCAAGACCATCAAGAATCTCTCTTGCTTAGACTTCACACTATGTCTAGTCCTTTTTATTGGGCCTGGGTTCTTGGACAACAACTCCAGCCTAAATCTGTGGATCTCATATTATTCAAGAAATCTGTATTTAAATTAAAATCCCAAACTTTCATCTTAGTTTTTCCTTATTTTTTCATGCTGCATGGTGGCACCTCTGTCCACTAACTGATAATATCCTCTTCATCAAGAGAAACTTCTTGAATATATAACACATTCCACTGGCCTAACCGAATTCGTAGTCCTGGTGAGTCAGGACTCCCCTGACTTGATGCTACCAGCCGAAAGCCAGAAGCCCTAATTTCTTCATCTGGAAAATGTGAGCTTGCCCTAGGCAATATCTAAAGTTCTGAGTAGCTTTAAAATCCCATGATTCTAGAACATATGTATATGTATAACTGATTCACTTTGTTATAAAGCAGAAACTAACACACCATTGTAAAGCAATTATACTCCAATAAAGATGTAAAAAAAAAAATCCCATGATTCTAAATCAACACTGCATAGAACTTTTGTTCTTTTCTTCTGGTTCAGGATTTCTTAGTGTAGTGTTTCCTTATGAATATACTTATTTCTGAACCAATATCTAAACTTGAGATTTTTAAAATATGGCAGAAAGGATGTGAGATGAACAACAATATATTCCTTTTATCAATGGCTTACCTCTCTTCATTGTTTTCCATCTGATTAGGGAAAGCAGCAAAGTCTAGTAGTAATTTAATGGCATCAAGGTATCCATTGTTACAGGACCAGTGCAAAGCTGTCCTTCCCTACAAACATAAAGAAAAATCAAGTACATCTGGTGTCAGTATTTTTGGACACATAGTTATTTATGATGACTCAAATATATAAACACTTCTCTCAAGCTGCTTAATTACAAAAAGAGAAAATATTAAGTATACAGTGGAAAAAATGGACTGTATCTTAACCAAATGATCAAAATTAATACTATGTTAAGAGGCATCAAATGTCTCCAGAAGTGATACCCCGAGAATTCAATATCACTTATGCAATATTCCAACCCAAAATGTAAAACTTGAATCTAATTATGATGAATCATTAGGCAAACTCAAATTGAGTGAAATTCTATAAAATAAATGGCCTGTATTCTTAAAACATTTCAATGTCATGAAAGATAAAAAAGGCTTGAAGCATTGCTAGAGATAAAAAGGAATACTTCATAGAGTTAAAGGCGTCAAAGAGGAAGATATCACAATCCTAAATCTGTATGCACATAATAGCACAGCTTCTAAATATACAGGATTAAAATTGACAAAATTGAAAGGGGAGATAGTCATATCCATAATCACAGTGGGAGATTTTTAACCCATCTTTACAATAGTTGATAGAACAAATAGATAAAAAAGCAGTAAAGATACAGAAGGCATGAACAATACAATGTAAAATTTGAACTAAGTGATATGTATATAAAACGTTGCATTGAACAATGACAAAATTAGTACCCTTTTCAAGTATACATAGAACATTTACCAAAATCAACCAAGTGTGGGGATATGAAGAAAGCCTCAAAAGCTTTTGAAAGATTAAAATAGTTCAGAGTATGTTATTTAACTACAGTAAAATTTAAGCTACAAATCAGTGCGGTAGGTAGAATAAGGAACTCCCTTGCAAAGATGTCTACATCCTAATCTCTGGAATCTGTAACTATATCATATTAAATGGAAAGGGGGAATTAAGGTTGTAGATGGTATTAAGGTTACTAATCAGCTCACTCTGAGTTGGGGAGATTATCCTGGATTATCCAGGTGGGCCCAATATAACCACAAGTGTCCTTATAAGTAAGTGACAGAGAGAGGCAGAAGGTGAATGCCAGAGTGATGTAGCATGAGCGAGACTCAGCCAGTCACTGCTAGCTGTGAGGAATGCAGCCACAAGCCACAGAATGTGGGCAGCATCTAGATGTTGGAAAAGTCAAGGAAGCAGATTCTCTCCTAGAGCCTCCAAAGAGAATGAAGTCCTGCCAACACCTTGGTTTTTAGGACATTTTGGACTCTGACTTCCAGAACAGTAAGATAATAAATTTGTGTTGCTCTAAGACACTAAGTTTCTGGTAATTTTTTATAGCAGCAATAGGAAACCAATATAATCAAAAACAAAAAGATAATGAGAAAATGCCCAACTGCCTGGAAATTAAATAATACACTTCTAAATAATCTATGGGTCAAATAATAAATCAAAATGGAAATCAGACAGTGTTTGAGTTGAATGATAGTGATTGTACAATTTATCCAAATTTGTAAGATGGAGCTAAAGCATGCTTAGAATAAGAAACATGCTTAAATACATATACTGAAAAAAAATATTGAAAAAAATCAATGATTTAAACTTTCATCAAAAGAATCTTTTAAAAAATATTAAATCAAATCTGATGGAAGCAGATGGCAGGAATTAATAAAGGTAAGAGTAAATGCCAATGAAATAGTGAAAAACTTAAAATATAGAAAATTTAAAAAGACTGGAGTCCTTTGAAGAGATGAATAAGCAAGACTGAAATTTTTTTAAAAAAAGAAAAGAGACAACATGTATTACCAATGTATGGAATGAATAAGAGGAAATCATTACAGGTCTTACAGACATAAAATAGAAAACAGAATGTATGATGAACTTTATGTGAATACATTTGACATTTTTAATAAAATGGATAAATTTCTCAAAAAAAATGCAACTTACCAAAGCTGAACGGAAAATGATTAGAAAATCTGAATTGTCTTTTTAATTATTAATGAAGCTGAATCAGTTATTAACAACCTTTGCACAAAGAAAACCCCTAGACCAGATGACTTCAGCAGGGAATTCTTCCAAACATTTAAAGAAGAATTTAACACAATCTTACACAAATTCTTTAGGAGAATAAGAAAAGAGGGACTACTCCCTAACTCTTTTCATAAGGTCAATGTAACCTTGCTACCAAAACATGACAATGTAAGAAAGGAAAATTATAGGTCAATCTCTCTCATGAACATAAATGCAAAAATATTAGCAAACAAAAATCCATCAATACATATATTTCAAAAATATATCATAAGTAGGACAATGTAGTCAATGTAATTCACCACATTAATAGCAAAGAATAGAAAAAATAACATAATCATGTTGATAGATGCAGACACAGTATCTGATGAAAATTAAACAGCTAATTGTGATTTAGAAGAACTCTTAGCAACCAAAAATATAAGAGAATCTATAGCAAACATCACATTCAATGGTGAAATATTTAAAGCTTCCCCTGAGAAGCCAGAATGACTGAAGGATGTCAGCTATCACCAGTTCTATTGCATTGGCGGTCCTAGCTAGTTCAATAAGGCAAGACAAAGAAATGAAAGTCATAAGAATTGGAAAGAAAGAAATAAAAATGTTATTGTTCACAGACAGCATGATTGTTTATTTGGATAGTCCAAAACAATACACATGAAAACTAACAGAAGTCGGAAGTAGCTTACATAAGTAATATACTACTTATGTATGAACTTGTAAAAAAAAATGTAAAAGGTACAACAAAGTATAAAAGATGCATTTCTAATAACATTGGTATAGGGACCATATTTTACACATTTTTCATTATGTTACTTTCACATATAGTAACAATCTTGATAAATACTTATTCAATGAATTAATAGGGAATATATTTTCTGACTTGGAAAACATAATATGCTAGTATTTTTAAAGAGTTAAAGTAAGTAAACTAGCAAAATATGTCAATATTGGCTAAACTCAGAGAAATCAATACACTGCTACATAGCTGAGGGAAGCATAGATTAACCTGTGTGTTTTAATAATTGGTGTGAAAGTATATATCAGAGCCTAGTCACATTCATATACCATTCATTACTTTGATTCAAAAATCTCACTTACATGAAATTATTCTAAGAGAATAACCCAAAAGGAAAAAGTTAAATGCACAAAGATGATTAATGCAACATGTTCTATAAATAATGAAAAAGTATCCAGCAATAGGAAGTTACTGATTTAATTCTAAAGTCTAGGTTACAGGCATAGCTTGGACCTGACTCCCCCGCAATACTCCCACCACTGTTGTCACCTTAGGGTAATTATTTAAGCTCCATGAGCTTCAATTTCCTCCCCTGTAAAACAGGGATGATAATAGTAACTACTTTATAGACTTGCTGTGAGGAGTGAATGAGTTATTTTACAGAAAGCTCTCAGAACTTTGGAATATTAAGCATCCATGATTATGAAAAAAATTATATACCAATTGAAAAAGTACTGGTGATAATTCTGAGGGAGCAAAACAAAATGTGGTTTGTAAAATCATATGATATATATATTTATATACCTATAATCATATGCCATATATATATTTTATAAAAGTTATCAAACCGTTCCCGTTCTATATGACTTTGTTAAATTATATATGCATATATAGGCAAGGACTAGAAGAGAACATGGACAAATACAAATCACTTTTAATTAACAGATTTGTGAGTGATCTCTTCACTTGGTAAATTGTTGTCTTCCTTAATTTTAGTTAACAAAGAGGCAATGCTCCAAACACTTTGGAGCAGACAATATAAAAAAGACGTAGAATTTCTACCTCTTTGTCTTGAATGTTAGGGTCTGCGTTATTTTCCATGAGCACGGCCATGCAGTTGATATATCCCCCATATGCAGCGCACTGCAGTGGGGTTCTTCCTGCATAATCCTGCACATTTGGGTTGATCTTATTTTCTATCAATATCTGGCAGACATCAGCATTTCCTCCCAGCGCTGCCCAGTGTAGAAGAGAATGTCCATCTTGGTCGACTAGATCTACCCTTGCTCCACCTGAAAAAGCAAAAATATAATGAAAATGTCTAATACAGAGAACATTTATCAAAAAGAAGTTTAAAAAATATAACAACAGTCCTTTAAACGCTTTACTCTCAGCAAAAAGCTTTCATGTATATCATCTACTTCAGATTTTTACAATAAGCCTGTGAACTGGTCAGGGTAGGACTCCTTCCCCTTTTACATAAAGTGAAACTGAGGATCAGGCAGGTGCAGTGACTTTTTGCAAATCAAACAGCTACTAACAGGTGGAGCTAGCAGTGAACCTTGAGTTTCCTGATGCCAGGCTCTTCCCTCCATCCTTCTACCCAGGCAGCTCTCTGCCATGTAAAGCTATATTTCAAAGGCGAATGGAGGGGCTTCCCTGGTGGCACAGTGGTTGAGAATCCGCCTGCCAACATAGGGGACTCGGGTTCGAGCCCTGGTCCGGGAAGATCCCACATGCCATGGAGCAACTAAGCCCGTGAGCCACAACTACTGAAGCCTGCGCGCCTAGAGCCCGTGCTCCGCAACAAGAGAAGCCACCGCAATGAGAAGCCCGCACACCGCAACGAAGAGTAACCCACTCGCTGCAACTGGAGAAAGCCCGCATGCAGCAATGAAGACCCAACGCAGCCAAAAATAAGTAAGTAAGTAAATAAATAAATAAAATAAATCTATTAAAAAATAAGGTGAATGCAAGAAATCCTACCTTTTGAGAGTGACTTGTTAGGAGCACTCTTAATAACTAACCTTTGATGAGTGTCTGAATCACATCTTTGTGTCCCATCTCACAGGCTCGGAAAAGTGGAGTATGTTTCATGACATCAGTAGCATCTACTTGAGCATTATTTTCCAATAATAACTTCACGGTGCTGACATGGCCAGAAAGGGCAGCAGCATGTAAAGCTAAAAAGGGAGCGAAAGAAAGTGAAGAGCTTCCAAATAACAGCTTTACCTTTTTATTATACTATGTGTCTTCTTCACTTTTGATTTTCTCATCATTTTGGCTAAATGCAATTTAATCTTCAGGATTCTCTATTTTTTAACTTTAACAGATTTCTATCTTCCTTTCTATTCATATGTATTACTCACACTTTTCCCCTTTCCTTCTACCTTTCTCATCTCACTGTTTTCTTCCTTTCCATCCTGTTGTTCTGAAATGGTCTCCTCAGTTACTAGTTTATTATCTTTTCCTCTTTCTAAGAGAGTAAGAGAACAAAAAAATGACAAAGAGAAATGATTTAAATGATGCAGGCAATTCTGCCCACAAACCCACTCAATTAGTATATGTCCCTGACGGGTTGTGTGACGGGACCGTCAATCTACTGTTCCTTCAGTTGGTTACCTGTGCTATTCCTGCAGTTGGTCTGTGTACCCACATGGTACTGAGAGTATGTGTATCTTACTGCACTGAGTGCATTTTTCATACAACATGACTCCAAATGCAAGTCAGCTATTTCCTCAGGGCGCAATTTCAAAAACAGCAATTCCTTTCAAGATTGGAGAAAAAAGTGAGATGGAATGTAGTCTCCTCTCTGGTAAGGGGTTTGAAAGAGTAATTTTGACTATGTGTGAGTTTCACATTACGCTGATCCCTGCCTACATTATTCCACTCTAGTGCTTATGTCATCACTCTTTAGATTACTCTTGAAATTCTATTTAATTCATCACTCTAAATTCTGAATTTTTCAGGATAACTGTCTAGGGGCCTGGGTCAATTCTTTCTAAGGGTTATGGCTCTATACTGTCTAGGATAATGTTTCTTTCATAAAGTGTGATCCATGGACCAAACCTGGGATGCCTATGAAATGCAGATTCCTGGGGATTTGTTGAGAAGCTATTGCGGACTGGGTACTAATATAATGCTGGGAATTCAGCAGGGAACAAGATAGCTAAGGTTATATTCTCATAGAGGAAGCAAAACAAAACAAGACAAGAACACTGAAGTAATAACATTTAAGTATTAGATGGTGATGGATGGTATAATTAAAGAAGTAAAAAGTATTTTGATATATAGAGTGACTGGGGGATTACTTTTGATTGGTGGTTAGGGAAAGCCTTGCTAAGGTGCTGACATTTAAGTTGAGAGTAAATCATAAAAAAGAGACAGCAAAGCAGAGATCTCAAGGGAGAGTAGTCTGGGCAAAGAGAACAATGAGTACAGGGGTAGGAATGAATCTATGTGTTTAAGGAAGGCAAAGAAGCTGCAGCACAATGAGTGAGAATGAGGTAAGTCAGAAAGGTAGAAAAGGCCAGACCATAAATGGCCATACAGGTCAGAGTGATGGAAGACACTGAAGGGCTTTACGTAGCTGAGTGATATTCGATTTATGCTTTCAACAGATCACTCTAGCTGTTTTGAGAATGCATTATAGTAAATTAGAGTGTAAGCAGGGAGACCAGTTAACGCTAGCGCAGTTGACTGGGTGAAAACAGTGGTGGCTTGAACTAGGGTGACAGGAATGGAGATGGAGAGAAGCAGAAAGATTTAGATTATATTTTGGAGGTGGAGTCAACAGGACTTCTTGACAGGATTTGATGTAGGATCTCTATATAGTCTGGGAACAGCCCTAGTAATTCTCATGCATGCTTGAGTTTGAAAAGCCTGACCTAAATGGCTGAATGTTAGTTTGGCCTAGACAAGATTCAGATGGGTGTGAGAGACTTCAAAAATCTGAAGTGTGTCATATGGAAGACAACGCAGAGTGGAACATTCAGTTTGACAAATTTTGGCTCAGTATAAGGAAGCGCACCCTGATAGAGTGAGATTAAGATGGAAGTAATGGGTTCTCTATATTGGAGCTGTTCAACCAGAGGCTGAAAGACACTGGGGAGATGTCTTTGGTGAAAAACACTGGTGAGAATGTTATAAGGCAAATTAAGGCATGATATATCTGTGAGAGTTCTGTGATTTTCACATTTAAGAGCATAAGAATGCTTTTTTTTCCTCCCATATGAAATTTTATACAACATCCAACATATAAAATAGTTAAGAGTTGAGTGGTTCTGACTAAAGTAGGGGTAGAGGGTTACTCACTTAAGCATTTACCCCTCAGCAACATTTCAGGTACCTCTATAGGAACGTGTTGCTCTGAAGAACATGGTTTGGAAAACCCTGGACTAGATTTAATTTTAAGGTACTTTTTACTTCTGAAATTCTACAATTATGTAATGTGGCTTCAAGTATGCAACAGATACTCTTCAGGCAAATATCAATGTCAAATTTTTAAAAAACAGACAAAATTTCAATTAAGCATAAGATAGAATTAATGATATTAAAGGAAATTCCCCATTTCTGACTTTTTTCATTTATTTTAAAACAATCTTAGACTACTATTGCTGCTCCCTCTTTGAAAAAGTACCACAAGTTTACCTAGGAGCTTTAAAAATTATTTTCAATAACTTTCTGTTATGGAAAATTTCAAACATATTCAAAAGTAAAGGCAATAATAGTCCAATGAACTCAATATTGTCATCACCCAGATTCAACAATTATGTGTTGGCTAACCTTGTTCCATCTAACTGCTATCCATTCCCCCACTTCTGATTTTTTGAAGAAAATTCTAGAGTCATATGCTTCCGTTTGTGAATATTTTAGTATGTCTGAAAGACAAGGATTCTTTTTTTAAACACAACCACTGTATCAGTCAGAGTATCTCTCATATAACTCTAACAGAATTCAATATGAAGAATTGCTACCTTTGTACTGAAGAACTGAAAAAGCAAAAAGGGAACAGTAAGGTATCACAGAGGCAGTAAATGCAGAAAACGGCGAGCAATTCTAAGACTGAGGAAACAAAAAGAAGAGGATGGAATTATTACAACTTTAAACGCTCAGAAGAGGCACCAGGCAGAGCCGAAGCTCAGACCTCAGAGGAGGGGCTTTGCTTGGCTGTTGCGGGTATCTCTGAGGAGGGTGCTCTTTGGCGGCTACCGTAAGTGCTGGAAAAGCTGCAAAGTGAAATTAACTGTTGCCACTGGAACAAGCTCTCAGTACTCTGTTGTGTGAGACTTACTAGGGTATTGCTGACAGGAACGGGAAACAAAAACAAGAATAGGAAGCAAACAGGAAGATGCACTCCCCTGCTCCTCTTCCAGCTTTCCAGTCTCCCTGTACTGCCCCCTATGGGCTGACTCCCCTGCTGGCAAAGAGGGAATGTGGTTTGCAGAGCCCCAGCCCCAGTCAAGCAAAGAAAAGATAGGCCCATTTTCATATCTAAAAAATATTAACAAAAGCTTTGTAATATCAAATATCCAGATAGTGTTCACATTTTCCTGAGAGCTTTATAATTTTTTTGTAATTTATTTATTTGAATCAAGATCCAAATAATACCCATATATTGCTATTGATAAGAACTCTTTTTTAATTAAGGCAAAACAACTCTGTAGAGGGATGATGGAAAGGAACTCACCTGCATAGAATAGAAATGTCAGGAAGGTATCTCTGACATATAATAAAATCTCCTTAGGATAAAGAGCCCAGGGAATGAATGAATTTGAGAGGAATTTATGTCTCAACCCCAACCATGATGCACATTAGAAAGGCAACTTTGGTCGACAGAATGCAAGTATCCTAGCTCATACTTTATTAAAATACATGAAAAGTTAAACAAAGAGTGATGCTAGTGATAAAGACTGCATACTAATACAAGTCTGACAAAAAAATTAAATATTCAAATCATTTATAAGCTCAGTGTCCTATGCGCCTGTACAATACTCCTTAAGAAGCTTAAGGTCTATTATGAAGCTTTGGTATAGAAATATTCAATACTTTAAAAAGTTAAAGCCTTTATCAAAATTGATATTACCTAAAAACTCTTTTTAAAAAATTAGAAGGTGAGATGGTCTCGGTATAGGGAGGGAGATATGAGGTGTAGCAACTCCATTCCCCTCTGTCCCCCAAGTGCTACATCAATAGTGTCGGTGGTCAAGAAAGATCTTATCCAGGATAACAGGTAGGTGCAAACAGCTCTAGTATGTTTCTACAAATAAAAAAACATAACATTGAGAAGCTCATAGCTGAGGTTTTCTTCTGTTCAGTGTTATTGTGCTGTTGTGTGATTTTTCTTTCTCTTTCTGACTTGCAATTTGGATATACAGGTGTCCCTTGATATCTGTGGGGGATTGGTTCCAGGAGCCTCTATAGATACCAAAATCTGAAGATGCTCAAGACCTTTATATAAGATGGTATAGTACAGTGAATACAAGTCAGGCTTCCATATCCGCAGATGCAAAACCCTCAGATATGGAGGGCTGACTGCAGTATATAAGGAAGAGACCTCTAAGGTGACAATGAGTGTTAAAAAACTTATACTTCTCTTACTAATCAACACATAGTTAGAGGGCTCTCTTATTAGAAAAAGAGATTAAAGGAAGCACCTAGTAAGAGATTTTGAAGCTTTGAAGCTTCTAGAGCCATGGGAGGTTAACTCTGAAATGGGAGATTCAGGATGCAGCAATGCTGTTCAAAACTGAGAAAAGAGCATATTAAATGAGCCTGGTGAGAACATACTTAGATGTGTGTGTTCTCTAAAATGTAATTCTAAATGGTTGAAAATATAGTTAATAATTGCTAGGTATGTATAGTTTTAAAATGCAGGTTCATTCTTTTTTACACAAAGATATATGACTAGAAGAGTTCCCGCAATCATGTCTAAGGAGCAACAAGGTTTGTAAATCAAATGCCAAGATTCACTTGGTAGAAACACAGGCTAATTTTAGCCATAATACTCGGAAGAAATAAAGCTGCTGGAGTGATGTCCTGGCAACCTAAACTTAAAAAGTTAAGATGAAAGTCAAACAATATTAGATTAGGAACAATGGTTTCAACTTACTATTTTGCAAAATAGCACCATCTACACTTTGAAGCTTGAATGAAAGCAAACTGAATATGTCTGCCAGTTCTTACCTGTACCTCCATACTTGTCTGCCATGTTAATGTCAATGTCAGATTTTAAACTCAGCATAGTCCTAAGGACGTCATCACTGCCTTTCCCAGCAGCCCACATAAAGGATGTTCTTCCTTCAAGGTCTGAATCATCTTTTACTGAAGGATGTTTTAGAAACACTTTAACTGTTTCCTGTAAGAAAACTTCATTTAAAAATTTGAGACAAGAGAGTAGCATTTTCTTTGGTAAGAAAGTCAGTGTTATATGTGACTTCCACTAAGAAGCAAAGTATTTTTTCCTCTACTTTTTTTTTTTTTTTTTTTTTTTTTTGCGGTACACGGGCCTCTCACTGTCGCGGCCTCTCTCGTTGCAGAGCATAGGCTCCAGACGCGCAGGCTCAGCGGCCATGGCCCACGGGCCCAGGCGCTCCGCGGCATGTGGGATCCTCCCGGACCGGGGCACGAACCCGTGTCCCCTGCATTAGCAGGCGGACTCTCAACCACTGTGCCACCAGGGAAGCCCCTTCCTCTACTTTTGAATCAAATGAAATTATCTTTTTATGAGTAACGAAATTACAATTTCCATTGAAAGTAACAATCTTCTGTCCTTATACATTGGTTTTAGTTTTCATAGCACTTCAAAAATATAACCTAACTCCCTCATTCAACATTCTAATAATTGAGAATGATCATCCTCAATTAAGTTTAAAAACTCAACTGCAGAGAAGCCTAATACATTCTCTCACTGTATGTTTTGTTGCTATTTTTAAAAATAGTGCATTTATCAAATAATTATGGGTGGTTACTGAGAAATGCAGTGTTCAATTCATCTAAACAAATATTTATTCAGCATTTCCTACATTCAAGGTCCTTCCTCTATAGAATCATACAAAAATTAGGACCCTTAGTAATTCTAACAGTGTTTAACAATTTTAATGGGGGTTAATATTCATAGCATTTAAAATTGCATCTTTCCTCAAAACTCAGATGCTTACAAGCTTTTAGGAAGATCATAGAAACTTTTGCTTGAATGGAAATAAAATAGTTTCAGAAGAAAACAATTTCTGGAGGCTGTGAGTTGGCCAAAAATGTACAAAATGTTGATGATCAATATTTCAGAGCAAGAAAAAATTTAAGGGCTCATCTCGTCCAGCTCCTCACTTTACAGATGACATTTAGACTCAAGGTCATATAAGCATTGGTAGCAGTTAACAGGAGTAGAATGCAGGGTTAAATCACTTCACTCTTTCCACTGTAACACACACTGCTTCCTCGTCTTAAAACTAGATGTTGAGCTACTGAGGTATTACAGCTTAGTGCTCCTTAGGATCTAGTGTATGTCCTTATTAAGTAGATTTGAATAAAGAAATAAAATTTTGGTACTTCCCTGGTGGTTAAGAATCCAGTGCAGGGGACACGGGTTCAATCCCTGGTCCAGGAAGATCGCACATGCTGCAGAACAACTAAGCCCGTGTGCCACAGCTACTGAGCCTGCACTCTAGAGCTTGCGAGCCAGAACTACTGAGCCCACGTGCCACAACTACTGAAGTCCGTGCCCTAGAGCCCATGTCCGCAACAAGCCACTGCAATGAGAAGCCTGCACACTGCAACGAAGAGTAGCCCCCGCTCGCCACAACTAGAGAAAGCCCATGTGCAGCAATGAAGACCTGATGCAGCCAAAAATAAGTAAATAAATAAATTTATAAAAAAAAAAGAAATAAGATTTTAAAATGTTGGTGATTTGGGGGGTTTCTTTTAATAATTTGCAAACATTTCTTTGTTGAGTATGTTTTCTTAATGATGAATGTTTGCAAGGGTTTTATGGGACTGTTGTGGTTGATGATGTTTTTTAAAAAGAGAATTTCAACCTTTTGTGAATTAGTAGAGTCCCAGGAGATCAAGGGACTTGAAACTGAGCCTATAAAATTTGCATAATTATTAAAAAACTTAAAAAATCATTTCTGTAATTGGCAGATTGTCTAAAGCAAGTGTTTCTTTGAATAAACATCTATAATGTTCTAGCGTTCTTTCTTACTTGCATTAGCGCAGTTACTTAATTACTGGTTTCTGTACATAGGTTAAATTTGGAGTCTAAGACTTGGGTTCAAGATCTTGAGCAAATCATTTACTCTCTTGGAACCTTGGTTTCTTCATCTGTAAGTAGGGATAACATATCCTTTCATAGGCCTATGTTGAAATATGGATTGAATTCTGATTTCCATAGGTTGAGTAGACTGGGCCAATTGGATTTCTTATCTATGTGTAATAAGAATGAACCCCTCCTCAAAAACTCTGTATTTTTCTGAGATCTTGGGAGATAATAGAAGATAATGGTTTACCAAAACTTTAGGTGATATATAGAATAGACTTTTAGGAATGCCAAGAAGGGGGATGATTGCTATAGTTGCTCTGGGTATCAGAGAGAAAGAAAAGTGGGAAAATAAGATGTTTTCTCAATCCAAGAATTCAGTGAATTCAATAGTGCATTTGGGGAGGTCAGGAAGATGGAATTATACTATGCTGATGATAACATTCTCATAATTTAATGAAACCAGGTGTTTCACTATGCGCTCTCATGTAGAAGGCAGCAAAATCCACTGTGACTGCGTTAATGTGTGCCTCTTTGGATGTGTCTCTAGTTCTTAGTGGCCACTAATACTCAGGAGGCTGAAGCAGCCTAGACATTATCATGTTGCTGGCTGGACTGAGTGACATAATGGATGAGAAAGTACTTTGTAAACTGTAAAGGGTGGCAGGAAGGAACTATTAATAATAGTTAATATCTTTGGATATATCAATAATTCATATTTTTGCTTTCTCCGATGTACAATATACAAAATTATTAGCACAAATAATAATAACAATGAATGCTATTTCTTGAATACCTACTCTATGCCAAGTATTACACTAGGCACTGGTCATAAACTTTCTCTAATCCTTACAATAATCCTAAAATAAAAGGTATAATTATTCTCATTTTACATATGAAGAAACTAAGATTCAGAGAGGTTAAGAACTTATGCAAGGTCATACAGCTAGCAAATAGCACAGTCAGGATTCTAGCCAAGGTCTATTTAGTTCTAAAGCCTTGCCCACTGCCTGCAGGACAATTATAGATTGCCAAACACTAGATTGTCTTTAGTGCCTTACAATTAACAAAAAAGATTAAGTACACTTGCAGTAAAGCAAAATGCTACACTGAACAGTTAAAATAAAAATTCTTTAAAACTTCCCACGTGACTAACAACTTTATAAAAATTCAGACTATCACCTGAATCAGAGAGTGAACAGTATGAGCAATTGTCAAAAAATAATTGCTACACAAACACACAAATGAGTACATGTAACAGTGTGAAACCTGAATAAGGTCAGTGGATTATATCAATATCAATTTCCAGTTTATGACATTATATTATACTTTTGCAAGATGTTACCACTGGAGTGAACTGAATGAAGGGTACACGGGATCTTGCTGTCTTATTTCTTACAACTGCATGTGAATTTACAATTATATCAAAATAAAAATTTAATTAAAAAAAAAGATAATTGTCATGGTTTACTTACAGCGAAATTACTCTGAGCTGCATAGTGCAAGGGTGTTGCTCCTTGGCTGTCAGATGGGATGGTTCCAGACTTATTTCTTTCTAAAAGGAGATGGACAATCTGTGCGTGGCCTGAAAGCAGACACAAGGTAGTTATCACATAAAAGAACTGATTCATTTATAATCTATTTAAAGGAAAGGGGTAAGAAAAATCATTAGCACATAAACCAGCATTCACAATGCCCAGTGCAGCCTCTTCTAACTTCTCACGAAAATACATGATTATGTAGCATAAAGGCAAAAACTTACAACACTAAAAACTTAATGCTTCCACCAGGAAGGAAACGACTAATTATAATAGCCAGATTGAGAAAAAACTGTATTAGGTATCCGCTCACTGCATCCCCTGGCTTCACCTTATAAAACTGCTCATAAAAACAGAAGGCAGCACGTTAGAAGCCAGCCCATCTCAGCCATCAGTGTCCCTAGTCTCCAGGTTCCATTGCACCATCAATCAGAACTGCACAGTTGTCCTCTTCTGCTATTCAGGAGGACAACCTATAATACAAACTCTTGTGACCTCTGAGGCCTTCTATCCATCCCCTCTAACCTCCCTCCCCCAATTTTTTAATATCTAGGCAGTGATTTCAAATCCCAGAAAACAAGTGGGCAGGAATGATGAGGTGGTAGTAGAGAAACATGCTCTGCAGTACACTTTGGAGGATGTGGATGTGGTCTCCACAAGTGAAGAACTGTAGAAAGGATCAAAGAATAAATAAGCCTGGTAATAGTATATTTAGGAAACCTGAATTTCATACATGCCATTGCTTCAGTGTATAGGGAATGAGGCAATGAAGAAGATGCCACATTAGCAGAGCAACAATACACTGCATGAAAGCCAGGCAGAAAAAAAGGAATTTGAGTGGGAGTTGTGCTCGTCTACCTGCTCTCCAGCTATGGTTTGAGATGGAGTTCTCCATAACATGAATGGGCAAAAACAGGATCAAAGGCAATCTATGCACATAGTTAATCTAAATATCTTTCTTTTTTTTTTTTGGTATGTGGGCCTCTCACTGTTGTGGCCTCTCCTGTTGCGGAGCACAGGCTCCGGACGCACAGGCTCAGCAGCCATGGCTCACGGGCCCAGCCGCTCTGCGGCATGTGGGATCTTCCCGGACCGGGGCACGAACCCGTGTCCCCTGCATCGGCAGGCAGACTCTCAACCACTGCGCCACCAGGGAAGCCCTAAATATCTCTTGTTTGAAAGATAAAGAGAAAAATTCAGAAAAGGCTATATGAAAACATACTCTAGGACAGGGAGAAAGGAACACCATCAGAAAGAAGAAGAGCATACCTCAGAAAATGATCTAGAGAAGGATCCAGAGGAAAATTTCAGGCAACTGTTTGGCATACTTGACTTTTGCAAAGAGATGGCCTCTATGAAATGAAACAGAATATCCTAAGAAGAGAATAATCTAAAATGAAAAGGTAATGGAAGGAGATAAAAAGGAAAAAAGCTGAGATAAAAAGAAATATGGATGAGAGAAGGAAATCAAAATATAACCTAAAATACAATCTATAAGAGGCAGAAAGAAAGCTGAACTTGTGAAACACAAGTCAATTTAGTGCTGTGGAGCCAAATTTGCAAAGTCCTCCTAGAATGCAGAGGAAAAGGGATGAAACTGCACCTTGAAATGAAGTCTAAATAATAATTATAAATCTGACTATAAAACTGAATGCAATCATTTAAAAAAGAGATAATGTGTAATTTAAAAACTAAGTCCATAATAATAACGGTTTATTATAATTATTAATATTAATTAATAATTACTATCAGATTATATTTACAAATACCCAAAGAATGATAAGTGAAAGTGTGCTAAATTCCTCATTTTAAATAGATGGGAATCAATAGACACAGTTTTGCTCTGGACTCTGATTTAGGCTTAAAAATTTAAAAGTAACTACTAGTAGAACCTAAAAATCCTCCTAAAACATTAGGCAATTCAAAACCAAACAACAACGAATATAATGCACACACCACAAGGCAGAAAACAAAGGAATCAGGAAAAAAACCAAAACACTAATAATACTCAAAGAGCAGAATAACAGAAAAAAGATCAAATTATACAATTTATAACAATGATTATCAGTGGGTAAAACTCCTTCACTAAAAGAGAAAGACTCTCAGATTGCCAAAAATCAGACACATACACATATATACTCTCTCATCTAAAAAAGTGATCCCCAAAAAGATTAAGTCAAAGGCATAACAGGAAATATGATGAAAAGGAAATCAAATATCATAGTATTAGCTCACACATAAAATTAAAGCCCTTCTCCAAAAAAGCAAAGGCATTGAATGTGATGATAATTTTATATTTACATTTGTCAACAAATGTGCATTACTTTTATAATAAAAATGAAAAGACACGATGTTGAAATTAATATATAACAGAGAATACATTTTATATTGCTAAAATTTAAGCATACAACAGAGGGATTTAGGTATAAAGTGCCACGTATCAATTAAAAACTAAAACAATTAAATAGGAGGTGGGAGCTGACAGGGGGAGAGAAGCCATGGAAAATTTCCTGTACTCATGCAGTTCCTCCTGCTGTTGATCCTTGGTTTCACATTCAACTCACCTAGTAAAGCTGCCCAGTGAAGAGGCGTTCGAAATAAGTTATCATAAGATGTTATATTGCAGCTTTCGTATGAGGTCAGGACATCAACCACTGTCACGTTCCCATCAGCAACTGCAAAGTGAAGAGGTGTTCGACCCTCATAGTCTTGCCAGTTCAGTAAAGACTCTGTTGGAGCAGCATCCTATTTTTAAGGAACCAGAGACATACATGGAATCCTTACTAAATCACATTTGACATAGTATTAACTGAGCAATTTTTGAAACCTACATATTCTCTCTCAGCAGAAGTGATACATTCAGAAAAAATGTATATAGTCTAAATCTTTAAAAATTAAATTTCATATTTAACTATAAAAAGTACAGAAAAGATACAATAAACAACATGTACCATCTATCAATAGATTAAATAGGGATCAACATTTTGCCTAATGTGCTTTTTTTATCTCTTACAGCTTCAGCTAAAGGCATATGTTTTGTATTTTTGCTTCATATATATACATCCATAAACAACAGTTAAATTTTGTATGTGTGTTTTCAATATTTATACTTATGTATTATACCATACATATCCCTGAATTTTTTTTTTCAAAATTATACTTTTGAATTTTTAATTCCAACACAATACATTTGGGTATCTATGATGATACTAGTCCATTTGTTAAACCACAATTTAGTTAACCATTCTCCTACTGAGGGATATTTAGGTTATTTACATTTTTTCCCACTATTAACAATAATGCTGCAATGAACACGCTTCCTTTACATGTCCCTTTGTGGCACATGTGATTTTTCTCTAGCCCAGACACCTAGATGGGAAATTGCTGGGTTGAAGGATATTTGTATCTTCAGCTAGTATTGTCAAACTGCTCTCTAAATGGCTGTACTAATTAACACATCCATGACGATGTGTAAAAGCTTTTATTTCCCCACATGCTGGTACATATTAACCACTTAGTATTATCAAACTTACAACATTTTTCCCCTTATAGGTATGAAAAGCATTTCACTGATGTTTTAATTTGTATTTCTTTTATGAATGAGGTGCAGTTTTTTTAAAATCATATGTTTATCAGATATTCGGTTTAAATTGATAGTTCACAACATTTATTTTTCTACTGGATCTTTGCAGCAGATATGATGCATTGCTTAGGTCCTCCTTCAAGACTAAAGGACCTACTTCCCCAGCTGCTGCAAGTGCTGCCAGCAAATGACTTTCTACTGTCATCCTTTTGGAATTGCTTCAGCTAAAGAGAGTTACCTCACCCACGGTCAGGTCCCTTCTCAGATTAGGTCATATCCAAAGCCAAGCTCTCTTGTCCAAATTTAAGAACTCTCTGAAGGGCCATCCCAGATTTAGAGCTGTCTATACAGTCAGGCTATTTTACAAAAAAGAGTATTAAAGGTATTATAAACGCTTCAAAAAAAGAAGTAGAATATTACCACAATGGTATTCTAGGGCCTTGAGTCTCCCAAGGACTTAGATGCATTTATAAAGGAGAAAAAAAAAGCCAAATCTGTGAGGAAATAAGATATTATGAGTGAGAATCATCCTCCAAAGACTTCAGATCTTGTAATTAACACATAAAGAATATAAAATAACTATCTATGAAACATGTAAGAAAATAAAAAATGAAATAAAAGGTGAGCAAGGAACAAAAATTCTCAAAATGATCAGGCAGATCTGAAAAAGAACCAAGTAGAACTTTTAGAAGTGAAAATGTAATCACTAAGATTGAAGACTAAATGAATAGGGTAAACAAGAGATTGGATGCAGCTGAAGAAAGACCTGGCAAACTGGAAGGCAGATCTGATGTAATTACCCAGAATGTAGTAGAAAGAGACAAGATGATAGAAATGTAAAAGAGAAGTTAAGAGACATGGAAAGTAAAATGGAAAAGTCTAAAATATGTATTCCTGGAGACCCCATAGGCAGGAGTAGAGAGAATAAAAGAGATGCAATATTTAAAGAGATAATGGTTATATATTTTCCAGAAATGAGATGCAATAATCAGAATGTATACCAAACAGGAAAAAAAAAAAAAAAAAAAGGCACACCTAGACAAACCGTAGTAAAACTGTAGTATGCCATATAGAAAAATTTTAAAAAGCAGCCTGAGAGAAAAGATATCTATAAAGGGGTGACATAGACCAATAACAGGCTCTTCAAGAGGAATTAATGAAAGGCAGAAAGCAGCAAAATGACAGTCTGAAAGAGTTGAGAAAAGTAACTACTTAGAACTGTGTATACAGGAAAACTATATATTCAAGAGCACAGTAGAAATGTAGACACTCTTAACAAATAAAATCAGGGAGGGCTTCCCTGGTGGTGCAGTGGTTAAGAATCCACCTGCCAATGCAGGGGACATGGGTTCAGTCCCTGGGCTGGAAAGATCCTACATGCCATGGAGCAACAAAGCCCATGCACAACTACTGAGCCTGAGCTCTAGAGCCCACGTGCCACAGCTACTGAAGCCTGTGCGCCTAGAGCCTGTGCTCCACAACAAAAGAAGCCCACACACTGCAATGAAGAGTAGCCCCTACTCACCGCAACTAGAGAAAGCCCATGCACAGCAACAAAGACCCAACACAGCCAAAAAAACAAAACAAAACACAAACAAATAAATAAGTTTATAAAAAAAAAATCAGGGAGTTTACCACCATAGATCTACACTAAAGGAAGTTCTAAGAATTATATTTCAGGAAGTAAGATAATAATAACTCTAGAAGGAAAATTTGAGACTCAAGAAGAAATGCAGAGCAAAGAAATTAGTTAACACACAAGTAGAAATAAATTTTCATTGTACAAATAAAACAATATCTTTTAAAGTCTAATTTGTGTGTTATAAGCAAATAGGACTAAATATTAGACTACCATAGCCTGTAAGTTGGAATTTGGGAAGGAGTGATTAGAAAACCTCAAAGAATATACTGATAAATATTCAAAATTAATAAGAAAGTATACCAAGTTGGTTAAATATATAATTAATGGCCCAAACTATCAATTGCATTTCTATATACCTGCAACAACCAGTTAAATACATACCCTAGATACCCTAGATATGCTTTTACAAAAGGTTCAGAGCAGCACTGTTGTAAATAGCAAAAAATTGGAAACAGTTCCAAATGTCAGTCAATAACAGACTGAATAATGTGTGTCATTTAATCTTCATAAAATGGAATACTATACAGCAGTAAAAAGTAATATATTACAGCTACACATAGCAACATAGATAAAATCACTAGCTTAACACTGAGCAAGAGAAAAGTATGTTGCGGAAGAATACATACAGTATGATTCTATGAATATAAAATTCAAAAATGTTAAAAACTAAACAATATATGTTTTAGGGATACAAACACATGTCAAAACTATAATGAAAACCAGTGGAATGATAATCACAAAACTGAGGATAGTGGCTGACTCTGAGAAAGGAGAGAAAAGAACGGTACTGGGAGGTATCCAGGGAACTTCAATGGTAATGTACTTGGCTCCTCAACTCAGTGATGAGTACATGAGGATTTGTTGTTTCCTTATATATCTTAAATGTATTATATAAATATTCACTTACATCTGTTTACTATTTAATAAGAACAAGTATAAAACAAAGACAGGGATGATAAATATAAACTCAGAAAAGCAGTTGATAGGGGACAGGAATGGCACAGGGAGAGAGAATGTATTTGGAAACTGGCACATAGGAAAGTTCTGTTTGGTCTTAAATAACAGTATTAAAATGTTTTATTTCTTGGTGATGAGCTCACATGTTTGTTATACTCTTTTGCTTCATAATTTGGTTGTGTGTCATATAAATGCTTTTGCATATATTGGATATTTCATTTTTTATATATATATATATATATATAGTGTGTGTGTGTGTGTGTGTGTGTGTGTGTGTGTGTGTGTATATATATACATATATTTGGAAAGGCCATCCATTACACCCACCAGAATGCATCGCACTGTATGAACAGCACTCGGATCTTTGTGGTTGGCTGCCCAGTGAAGTGGGATCTTGCCTTCGACATCAGGAATTCCAATGTTGGAATCATGCTTGATGAGCAGCTTCACATGCTCAGGGTTATTGTAGTAGGCACTCCAATGCAGAGCTGTTTGCTGCAAAATTGAGAGATTCTCAAAATAACAGTAACTACAGTAACAGTGAAAACACAACAAACTCTTCCCAAACTTTCAGTGTGTGACAGGCACTGTCGTAAGAGTTTTATATATTTTATCTCATGTAGTCTATATCATGACAACTCTGGGAAATGAGTACTCTTGAATTTGCATACGACTGGTGAGGAAAGTTAAGTACGAAGAGGGTAAGTAATCTGCTCAAGGGTGTGAAGGTAGCAAGTGGCTGAATAGAGAGTTTAAACCCAGTCAGTCTGACTCCAGAATCTGACATCTTAACCATGGCAGGGATTTAGGTCATCAAGTACTAATACCTGATAATACTGAGAAAGAAAAACCCAGCGAAATATTTTATGAATAATTATCAACAAAGCAAGTGATCATCTTTTTTTTTTTTTTTTTTTTGCGGTACGCGGGCCTCTCACTGTTGTGGCCTCTCCCATGCGGAGCACAGGCTCCGGACGCTCAGGCTCAGCGGCCATGGCTCACAGGCCTAGCTGCTCCGCGGCACGTGGGATCCTCCCGGACCGGGGCACAAACCTGTGTCCCCTGCATCAGCAGGCGGACTCTAAACCACTGCACCACCAGGGAAGCCCCAAGTCATCATCTTGATATTGTACTAAGCACCTTAAGAATCTGATAGAAGGTTTATATTTTAATATCTATCAGAAAAGATCCATGCATAGGAAATCATGGATCTAGAATCCATTTTTTATATCAAAGGATAAATTTAAATTTAACTAATTTTACAGGATAAATTGTTAAGATATATTTTAAAAATACAGCAACACTTGCTTTATTTTTAGATAAAGTTAAAAATGAACATGCTGAATTTGCCAATGTTGCTTTAAAAATCTCTTCTGTCATTCTCATCAACATACTGGTTTCTCTATTAGGAGAACTATTAATGAAACCACAGAGAAACTGTTTAGATATACTTTATACCTTGAGAGTAGCATTGTCATGAATCCAATCTAGAACGAAATCATTTAACAGCAAGAACCAAGCTCAACTGTCACATTAAAAACTTTAAATGTTGGCATATGTGGTATTCATTCAAAGTGAACCTACAGGCGTCTAACATGTAGAGTTATTAACTCATTACTTTTTGTTTAGTGATAACTGAAGAATAAAAAAGTCACAAATATCAAAGCAGTTAATCGCCTAAAGCCACATTTTCAGTAAACAACATGTACAGTTTCTGTAGTTCTTTTCTTTTCCTATATTTGTTCTTTTTTAAAGAATTAATTAATTTTTGGCTGCGTTGGGTCTTCACTGCTGTGCGTGGGCTTTCTCTAGTTGCGGCGAGCCGGGGCTACTCTTCGTTGTGGTGCGCGGGCTTCTCATTTTGGTGGCTTCTCTTGTTGTGGAGCATGGGCTTTAGACACGTGGGCTTCAGTAGCTGCAGCACGCGGGCTCAGTAGTTGTGGCACACGGGCTTAGTTGCTCCACAGCATGTGGGATCTTCCTGGACCAGTGATTGAACCCGTGTCCCGTCCCTGCATTGGCAGGCAGATTCTTAACCACTGTACCACCAGGGAAGTCCCTGTTCTGAATATATTTACTGAAATATATTATGCTGTTGAACCTAACAGTAAAAAGTTTGGGGTTGCATTTTTTTACATCTTTGTTTTTTATTTTTCTAGTAATTCTTTTTTTTTGGACTGTGGTAAAATGTACATAACATAAAATTTACCATTTTAACTGTTTCTAAGTGTAGTGTTCAGTGGTATTAAGTACGTTCACATTGTTGTGTAACCATCAGTACTATTTATCTCCAGAATTTTTTCATCTTCCCAAACTGAAACTCCATACCCATTTAACAATAACTCCTAATTCCCACCTCCTCCCCGTCACCTGGCAACCACCATTCTACTTTCTGTCTGTATGAATTTGACTCCTCTAGGTACCTTGTAAGTGGAATCTTACAGTACTTGTCTTTTTGTGTCTGACTTGTCACTTGGCATAATGTCCTCAAAGTTCATCCACATTGTAGCATGTGTCAGAATTCCATTCCTCTTTAAGGCTGAATAATATTCTACTGTATGTATATACTGCATTTTTTTAATCCAGCTGTCCATCAAAAGACATTTGGGAGGTTTGTGAGTAACATCTTTGGGCTATTTTGAGTAACGCTGCTATGAACATGGATGTACAAATATCTGTTCTCATTCCTGATTTCAATTCTTTTGGGTATATAACCAGAAGTAGATTTACTGGATCATATAGTAGTTCTATGTTTAATTTTTTGAGGAACTGCCATATTGTTTTCCACAGTGGCTGTACCATTTTACATTCCCACCAACAGTGCACAAGGGTTCAAATCTCTCCACATCCTCACCAACACTTGTTATTTTTGTTTTTTTGTGATAATAGCTATCCTAAAGGGTGTGAAGTGCTATCTCGCTGTGGTTTTTGATTTGTGTTTCTTTTGTGATTAGTTATATTAAGCATCTTTTCATGTGCTTATTGGCCATTTGTATATCTTCTTTGGAGAAATGTCTATTCAAGTCCTTTGCCAGTTTTTTAATTGAGTTGTTTGGTTTTTTGTTGCTCACTTTTAATGTATTTTATAATATGATTGGTCTGTGACAGATTAGAAATTTAAAAAAAAACGATCCTTCACCTCAGATGGTTTGAGACTCAGTGCTCTATGCTTTTGTCCTTCTTTCTTCTCTGTGGCTGCCTGGACTATGCAGATCCATTTTCCATCTCTCTGACTGAATAACCTCCCATCCCTGTTCAATAACAGAAGAACATACAAGGACTGGAAGACAGCAGGAAGTTCACAGAATATATTGGGGAAGACATGAAGCCCAAAGACAGTTGTAGCTTCTCAAGTGATTAATGGGTCTTGTGCTTTTTTCAGTGAAATATTTATTTATTTAGCCACTTGGCTTGTGGAATCCTAGTTCCCTGACCAGGGATTGAACCCAGGCCCTCAGCAGTGAAAAGACAGAGTCCCAACCACTGGACCACCAGGGAATTCTCAGTGAAATATCAGCACTATAAATGCTGTGAGTTAAGAATAGTATTAATTTACAAGTTGTAAAATAAAGTTAAAGTTGATTTCAGAACTCTGGGTTATGTGAATGACTACTAAACAAAATCTAAAAGTCACATAAAGAACACTATGGGAGTGAAAATATTATTGAATATAAACCCAGTGAATGACTTATAAGAGTTTTAATTACATGAGAGTGCTGGAGTTAGCAAGACTCTATGATTAAGTGCCTGATGAAAAGGAAGAGGATGATTGCATTTGTCTAACTAAAGACCACATTTTTTTCCTGTAAGGAATGATCAGAGTGTTGACCAAAACAATGACCAATGGGCACACTATGTTAAAACTCAAGAGCAGGGAAGATAATGGACCCTAGTAAGAATGCCAGAGCAGATGTTAGAATCAAAATGAACTAATAATAATAATTTTAAGCTAATATTTATTGAGAGAATACTATGCACTGGGCATTGTGCTAAACACTTCATATATATCGTCTCATTTTATCTTCAACAACCCTTTATCCCCTTTTTGCATATGAGAAAATTGAGGAATAGAGGAGTTAAGTAATTCAATGGACATAGAACAAGTGGTGGCTTTTACACTGAAACCCAAGAAGAATGATGCCTAAGCCCAGGCCATTAAAGCACTATGCACTTAGTTCATTACCCAGGGCATTTGGCCACCACAAATCTAACTACCTTTAGCAACTATCTTGACTAGCAGTCAAATACTGAGTTGGAGTTAGACAGGCCTGGTTTGAATTCTATTCCTGCCAATTGGATCTCGGGCAGAATTTTAATCTTCTTGAGCTTCAGTTTTCCCATATGTAAAAAGATGATACTACCCACCACATCTCGTTGCTGGGAGGATAAAATGACAGAATTTAAGTGAAATACTTTACTGGGGTGTGTGGAGACTTGGAATTGTTCTACCATGCATGAGTGGTAATTTAGGCCTTCTTCCTTGAGATTTCACATCATAAAATAAAGCATTTGCTTTCTGCTCTATTTGTCTTCGATTTTGACAGTCCGTTACCTTGTTTTTATCCTGTGTATCCACTTCTCCTGGTGCCATAAACTTCAGCAGAAGCGCCAAACACTTAGGGCTCTTGTGCCGGGTAGTCAAGTGTAAAGGAGTCATTTCTTCTAGATCCTTCTGCATCCAGTTTGCTCTGCGTGTAAGTAAGAGTTTCATGAAACGATAATTTCCCTAAATAAAAAATAAGAGACAGTAAGAAGAAATTTAGTTTGGAGCCAAATTTTTTTTAAAATTTTAAAATGTTTTAAGCATTTTAATTATTCTGCTAGAATAATAACATTCAGATAAATTAATAAAAGGAAAATACATATAATTCTACTACTCTAGCAATTGTTTTATTTTTTCACGTTTCTTTCCAACTGCTTTCTATATGCATTTAGTTTACTCAGTGGCTGGTCAATATTTCATTGTGTTAAGGCAAGACATTTTATTTAATCATTCTATTATTGCTTGTAATTTTTTTTAATAGAAAATGCTACAATGTACATGATTTTTCACATATTTTTTTTCCATAGAATAAATTATCAGGAACCAAATAACTGGGTCAAAGGAGTTTGTGCATTTTATGGTTTTTGGTGTATTTTCCAAATTGCTATCTAGTTGCAACAATGTGTGAATGTATTAGTTTCAGCACAATCTGACCAGCACAGCACATATTATTTATATTCAAAGTATAATAACTTTGTGAAATAAGTAGAGATTTTAAACCCCAATTTACAGGTGAGGGAATTGAGATTCAAAGGGGTTAAATATTTTGTTCACAGTCATTTGGTTAATAAGGAAAAGGTGGTTAGCTTTCTTGACGAGAGCTATTTACAGGTACAGCTAGGGTAGAAGCAGCTTCCTCAAAGTTCAGGTCCCAGACTCATCTGTTCACACAAACACCAACCCAGAAGTCACTGTAGGCCGCCCACTTGCAGGCAGTGCTCTCTGCACCAGTTAAATCCTCCAATCTGGCAGAACCAACCCATCTGGAGAAAGAAGTTTAGTTACAAGGGCTAGAGTAATACACTGGTGGGGACTCAGGTCGACCATTTTATAGTACGTCTATGTGAGCTTTGAAACCCTTGAAAAATATTCCAGGGGCTTCCCTGGTGGTGCAGTGGTTGAGAGTCCGCCTGCCGATGCGGAGGACATGGGTTCGTGCCCCCTTCCGGGAAGATCCCACATGCCGCGGAGCAGCTGGGCCTGTGAGCCATGGCCGCTGACCCTGCGCGTCCGGAGCCTGTGCTCTGCAACAGGAGAGGCCACAGCAGTGAGAGGCCCGCGTACCGCAAAAAAAACAAAAACAAAAACAAAAACAAAACAACAACAACAACAAAAAAAATATTCCATAGTTCTGGGTTTCCCTGGTGGCGCAGTGGTTGAGAGTCCGCCCGCTGATGCAGGGTACACAGGTTCGTGCCCCGGTCCGGGAAGATCCCACATGCCGCGGAGCGGCTGGGCCCGTGAGCCATGGCCGCTTAGCCTGCGCGTCCGGAGCCTGCACGTCCGGAGCCTGTCTTCCGCAACGGGAGAGGCCACAACAGTGAGAGGCCCAAGTACCACACACACAAAAAAATAATAAAAATAAAAAAAAATTCCGTAGTTCTTTTAAACTCTTTCCTGAGATCTAGCTCCATATTTCCAATTCTGATTGGAGTCTTCAATATGCTTGGTATCACAGATATTTCAAAGTCAACATGAACAAACTGCATTGCATGATCAAGTTCTCTGTCTACTTCATGTGTATTTTCTCTTTCCCTATTCAAAGCATAGTGGCAGGCAGGGCTACCTGTCTTTTTCATCTTCTGAGACCCTCTACATCCTTAACATTGTTGGAAATGTGACCTTTAAGTATTATAATTACAATGCATTAATGTTCTACTATCAGGAGCTATTGGTATTAGTAAGGAAGACATTTATTGATTGAGCAGGTTCCCCACTGTGATGCACGTGAGGCTCTAAGTAAGGCAAAGGGAACTGAGCAACAGTGAGGTGCAGAAGGAAGAATGAGACTTGCCTGCTTGCCTACAGGGGCAAAGACAGGATTCAACTCAGCTCCAGGGCTGGGGCAGAGATAAGGGAGAACAAGGCTAGGAAAAGGGTCATAAGGCTGTCTATACTAGATGGACAAACTTGGAATGGACTGAAAAACAAATGAATGCAGCTTATTTATTTCCTTTCAGAGAGGCTTTCCTTGACCACCCTAAGCAGAACTTATTTTGTTCTTCTTTATTGCAGTACCCTTTCATTTCCTTCATAGTACTTTCCCCAGTTTGTAGTTACATATGTTTTTATTTCCCTTCACTGAGATTTCCCTCATAAGCAGTAAGCATCATGAAGGCAGAGACTATGTTTTGTTGACCACTGTGCTCGGCATGGTTCCTGGCACATAATAGGTGCTTAATAAATATTACTTGAAGGACTGAGTGAATAAGAGGAAATGAAATATCTTATAGAGGTTTTTGTTTTTATTTAAAAATTCTTATTTACAGTTGCTAAATTAGATCATAACAGTTAAGAATATTAACTCTCAGGGCTTCCCTGGTGGCGCAGTGGTTGAGAGTCTGCCTGCTGATGCAGGGGACACGGGTTCGAGCCCTGGTCTGGGGGGATCCCGTGTGCCGCGGAGCGGCTAGGCCCGTGAGCCACAGCTGCTGAGCCTGCACGTCTGGAGCTTGTGCTCCGCAACGAGAGGCCGCGACAGTGAGAGACCCGCGCACCGCGATGAAGGGTGGCCCCTGCTTGCCGCGACTGGAGAAGGCCCTCGCACAGAAACGAAGACCCAACACAGCAAAAATAAATAAAATAAATTAATAAACTCCTACCCCTAACATATTAAAAAAAAAGAATATTAACTCTCAAATATCTGGAATTTGGTTACTATTACTTTTTAATGTTTTATTTATCTGAGCTTCATTCATAGTGGACATCATTTATCTGGATTTTCTGATTTCACCCAATGCAAGTTTTTGAGAAGGTACTAAAATTTCCTCAAGAGGGCACCCTGCTCTAAATCTCTTGCCATCTTTTCTTTCAGAAAAAGAGAAAAATGCCCAGGAAAAATAAACATATGTGGTACTTCATACCAAAAAAATAAGGTTTGACCTTTCTGAGCATAACATTTCAAATATTACAGAATAATTCATCATGACTTTTAAAGATATTCAATCAGTCATTGTGAATTTGAAATTTAGAGGAAATGGGAAGGAGAAGGAGGAAACTAGAATGTGTTAGGGGGTGGCTACTGACTTATAGACAGTGCTTGGTATATTTACATTTCACATTATTCTGCAGATTCTACCTACAGAAAACATCGTACACCTCAGTAATAATCACTCATTCATTCAACAAACATCCATTGAACCTTGTTACAAAGCAGGAAGGAGTAAAATGTTTGTACTTTACTTATTACAAAGCTCTTTGACATAGATTTCATCTTTGCTCCTCACAGAAGTATCGTGGAAAATTTTTACATATCAATTAAAGTATCTTCCTGTGACTCTAATTTCCTCATCTGTAAAACAGGAATAATAATAGTACCTGAGATTATCATGCATATGAAATGATAAAGGTAATCTCTGTACTTAGAACAGTACACAAAGCAAATGCTCAGGAATGTTTGCTAACTTTATTATGGACAGTTTTCCAATGTGGAGGAAGCAATAAAACATAAATGGTCAAGTGGAACCAAGAATGGCCCATGACAGAGGGCATGTAGATAGAAAGATCTAACTGAACATGGTATACATAGTTCAGCTACTGATTAAGGAGAGAACCAAGGTTAGGAACAGGTAAAAGTAAAAATAGTTGGAATGTTATAAATAATGGCTTTTCTGATTTTTTTTTACATTGAGAAAGATGTCTATACTCTACTTACGGATAAAGGTGATATAGTACCAACAAGAACATACCCAATAGGAATTTAGCTGGTACCCTGAGGAGGGGTCAGCTATATGATCAGGCCAGCTTCTTCTATTCCAAAGGACAGAGACACATCAGATATTACTGACGAATGCTGGGACTAGAAACAATATAATCCATTTGGACCAAGGTCAACCTCCTTGGTCTCATGAACAAGCATTTATTAAATGCCCAGTGTATGCAAACTCAATTCTGAGACTGAACAGAGGGGACAGACAACCTTTGAGCTAAAATCAGGAGAGTATTTGTAATATCAGTGGAAAAGAGGACAACACTAGTTTGAGGCAGCAAGCTATTTTGATAACCCCCTGAAGACTGTATGACCCTGGGGACACATGTTATAGGCTACTTTGTTTCCCGTAAAGCCTCCTCAATACAAAAGCAAACAGACAAAATGTCTAAACATTTCCTCACTATTGCTTGAAATTTGGACTTCTTAAGTTTTCAAGTTTATTATAATACAAATACTTTGGGGATGATTTGGAAGTTAACAATTTAGTATCATATCTTAGGGCCACACAGAACATGATCCTGAGGTGAAGACTGTTTTGGAATTTGCTTTTATAATTTCTGACTGGGTAGGAAATAGTATAAGATCAAAAGAGATAATAGATCAAAAGAGTGTATATTCTTAAGAAAATTCCGGTGGTAAGTGAGCAGAAATGAGAGCTAAAGTTACAAAAAAGTCCTGATTTCATCACTAAAAGGACATTAACTCTGATATGATGAGGTCTATTATGCCAGCGAAATGTGAAAATATTTCCTAATGTCTCTGAAACATTGAATAAGACGTCGTTTCTCAGTTTCTGGTTTTTTGTTGTTGCCGTTGTTGTTAGGTACTAATAATCCTCATCTTAATCTTCCTGTAATTATTAACACCATGAGCTTCTTTTGTCTGTAATGTAAGTGATTATGACATTTGGATTTTCCCCAAATACATGAAAAGGAGTATAATATCTGAAAGGGTAAAAGAGAATGAAAAAGCTCTCTGACCTGGAGAACAGCTCTTGAAATGAATCTGGGAACAAATCAACTCAAAATGCCACTTAAGCTCATATTTTTGTCTGTCCAACTTGCTAAGAGGAACTCCTTTTTTTAGGAAAAGTCATTTAATCTTAATAACAATGATATGGAAGTTCTGAGTGAAATACTTTGAAATTTTGTTTTAGATTTTTCATTTTTAAGAAATAAAACATAACATATATGGTTAATACTCCCTTTGTGTCCTTCCCCAATTCTATTACCTTTTCTCTCTTTGGAGAACTTGGTGGTTATCATTCCAGTGAATGTTTTGATACATTTTATTTCTTACAAATACATGTATTCATAAACTACATAGCATTATTTTACATGTTTTCAATCTTTATATAAGTAGCCCTACATGAATCACTTGCCACCTTTAACTCAAAGCAATATTTTTGAGATGTATCCAAATTGCTTTGGTTCATACATTTTCACTGAAGAAAGCTTTCTGTCATATGAAAATAATATTATATTTATTTATTCTCTAAGGGAATACTTAGCATGTTTCTCACTTTTCACTATTACAAACAATACTGTAATGAATTTTCTTGTAGCTCCTGGTACACGTGCCAGAATTTCTGAAGCTGCTGGGCTGAAACTGTTCTCTCAAGTAGTTACTCCAATTTACACTCCCACCACTAATGTTTGAGAATGCTTGTTTCGCCACATCCTCTCCACACTTGGTTTTGTCAGACTTGCTAACTTTTGCCAATATGATGGGTATACAATTGTATTTTACCATGGATTTAATTTTCATTTCCCTTCTTGAAGTGGAACGTCTTTGTTAGCTATTTGTTTCTTCTTCTGTGAAGAGCTTTTTTGCATTGTTTACTCATTTTGCAACTGAGCTATTTGTCTTTTTCTTACTGATCTATAGAAGTTATTTACATATTCTGGATACTAATTCTTAGCTTGTTTTGCAAATATCTTCTCTCTTTGTGTGGCTTTTCTTTTTGCTTTGTTTATGTTCTTCCGCTAGGAATGAATTCATGATCTGAATGATGATACTGGTAGCTTTCTTAGCATGAGATTTCTTCATATATTTTGTTTGAGGGCTCATTTTAAAGAGAAGATTGTTTGCTGTTATTTTTTGTTTTTTTTCTTTTTTTCTCTTTGCTCACCCTTATAGCTGCTAACATCCAGCTCCTGGTCCATTATAAGAATCTGTACTTATAATGATGTTTCGCAGCCCCATGTCTAGTGATACTAGGGGTATCACAGTTACTGTCACTGAGCTAGTGGGGAGCTTCCTGGTCCTGAGGCTTATCTTTGTCCTGCTCCTGCCACTTCTCTAAAACAGCTTCCTCTAAAGCTATAGCCTCATATCAAGGCAAAGAATACTCCCAAATTCTAAGTATTTTCTTGGCTTTAGTGTGAATATAGGACTGCCTGTAGCAGTCCTTTCCCCCACTGGGACACTGAAGAGACTAGATATTTTCTCAAAACCTACATATTTTCTGATGAATCTCTTTGCATTCTTGTTTTCTGTGTCCTCAGCACTTAATTTACTCTCACTGTAGCTGGGGAGAAAACAATTGTCCACCAAATGTTAATTTATTTTTTTTGTTCATTTATAGGTTTGTGTATAATTTTGTCCTGGAAGTATTATAATTATATGTATAATAGCACAAATAAATGTAAGGTAGGCATTCTGCCATATTTTATTCTAAATCCTAATCATACTACACACCAAAAGATACATTATTTAAAACTGAAATGGAAATAATAGAAACATGATCTGTTACTATAAAGTCTAATGCTATCTATGTAATTACATATTTATAAACTCTCAAGGCATTTACCATGTTAATTTTTAAAAAGAATCACTAACTCCAGGAAGTATATAGGTCACAAATATCAATAACCTCTTTATCTCAGTCTTTCCTGTAATGGTTGCAGACACAAATGAGTCTTAGAAACACCACAATAGTGTTGGGAGAGGCAATCTGCCGTGGGCCCTGAGTGTCCCTGCATGTCCTTACTAAATATGCCAAGAATGCGAAGCCTCGACTCCTCTACCTGGGCCATTTCTCAGAGCTGGGTTTGTATCAAGCAGTCTTAAGGGACATTAATGTCTCCCAGGACATTAGATAGAGAGTCTTGCTTACTACTTACTAAAGTAGGTAGTAAAGTCTGGAGCTACCCCAAATTCAGCATTCCTCAGATGCCATGTGAACCCCAGTGTCCATCTGGGGCCTCTGCGTTGCCTCCTGGTTCTTGGGGGTAAGGGATGCAAAAATGCAAGTGCTCATGCTTTTGCCATCAGTGATAAAGCTTTTTTTGTCTCTGATGGTAGTCTTATGTCTTCTGCCAGTACTCAGAACCAATTTATTACCTTGTAATAAGTTGGCATAAACAAAGAAAAAAGTAGGGCAAATTAAATCCAAGACCTGACAGTACAGGAAATGAGGAGGGGATACTGACGGAGACATAGTTTTCTTGAAGAGTAAGGACCAGGGCCCTGCAGGTCAGGTTCAGGGATGAGAAGATTCCATGTGATCATACCCAAGCGGTGGGCAAGGTTGGGGAGATAAGGGAACCCACTGTCCTGTTAATGACTCGGTGAGGAAGAGCAGGATTGAAACAAGCCACCCAAATGATGCCTTGGTCTTGGCTCACCTTCCCCTGGGCAAGCAGAGGAAGGGATGAAAGCATGACAATGGGGCAGCAAGCTGAAGGGCAATGTAGTTGTGGCCGCTGAGTCAAGGAATCTCCAAAGTGGAAACCAACGGAGAAAGCAGTGAGACCCTGCTACTTGATACAGAATTTTGGGTGGACTGAAAACAGCAGAGGTTCCCTTGGCGGAGACATAAGTGGGCAGCTGCTCAAAAGTGAAAGTGAATGCAAAGCCTTGCCTGATAACACAGAGCCAACTGTGCCACGTACCTGATCCCTGCTATAGTCTGCTTTGTCTGGCAATGAGGACAAAGAACTGGGCGTGGAGATGGCCACTGTCTGAGGCAAACTGCTGGTTTAATGGTGCCCTTGATGCTCAGGGGTTCCCCTGAATGCCTTGTCCTGGTTTACTGATGATTTGGCTAAGTTAAAACCTCATGGCAACCACTGGGAGGCAGTCCAACGTCCATGACAACTCTGGAAGACCGACTGTGTACAGGGCAGGTCAGCTCTCTACATTCTATGGGCATTCTATGCCCCATGCTGTCCTCAGGAATCTGAAATGATCAAGAGCAGCCATGGCCTCCTTGAAAATAAACTCAGAAAGATTTCTGGTTCCACCTCAGTTACCTCTTCCTGATCCACACACCTGAGAGAGGTAGGGTAGTTTGGTTACTGTATGTGGCCACCCGCAGAAAGAGCTCATCTCCTCATGGCAGCCTCCTGGGAAGTAATCAGGACAAAAGGAGTGGGGAATCATATACACCTATGTTGAAAATTTGGGGTTCCGCCCTGTCCATCCCTGGTTATGATGCTTCTTTCTTTCCCCTGAGAGTAATCCCAGGCTGGCCTCACTGGTACACTCTCTTGGTGGCAGCCCAACCAAGAGGGAGCTTAGAGATTCAGACTTAACTCTGGCTCAGCCACCTGAATTTGTTTGTTGATCGACATGGTCCTACATCATACACATCCATAATGACCACTTGCTTGAGTACACTACTCACAAAGTCCTCCTAAATGCCCACGTGGGCTAAAGTGGGGGACATAATGGGTCTCTGTAAATTTGTCCTATATGTATCTACCCTTCTAGGTGAAAGGTATGGGTGCAAATAGGAGATGAGGAGAGAAAAGGTGAGGAGTTCTAGCTATTAGGGTGGGACACACTGATTTTGGGGTAGAGGAGGGAATGCGACAACTTTAGCACCTGGGAAGGGGACACCTTGGGAGGTACAGGGAGGAAGAGGACAACTGATGCTCTCTTTGTCCTCTGGATCCAGTACTGTATCCCAGAAAAAAACAAAATTACTTTTCACTACCTGAATCAAATAGCAGCTGAGGCTTGCAATCTGATCTGCTTTTGTGTTTGTCATCCCCATCCATGTGCTATGAAACAGAAAAATTCATGGGGACATGGATGGACCTGAACTCTTCTGCCATGCTTGATGCCATCAATGGCAGCATGAGAAGCCTTGGGTTATGCCATGTATGACAATCAAAGCTGTAACTACTTGGTGATACTGCCCATGTGGCTTAGCCAAACAATGAAATGGTGATCCACGTTTAACAACAAATCCTGAACTAAAGTGACTTGTGCCTCTTCAGGTTATATGTTTGTATCTGGGGGAGAGAGGGCCATGAAATAGTTCTCCATTGGGCTTAGGGGTTGCTTTTCAGCCCCTAGTGCCTCATGTAATTATTGGTAATAACACCAAAGATCAGCAGGTCAGTCAAACTCCCTTGCGTGGGTCATAATAGATAACAGAATAGCCTTAGAGTATATCTTCGCTGTATAAAGTAAGACCTACTGTCTCCCCTGGTACTTATTCACAGTGGACTTAATCCAGGACACTGAAGTCAATACTGCAGGTTGTTCTCATCCTGCGGCTTGGAGTTCTATTATTTAAATGCTGTATGAGACATATTAAACAGATTTGTTCCCAGCCTCTGTTGGTCAGATTAATCAGAGTAGCTGACAGAATGGCATGCTCATGTCAAGAACATGTAGGGCTAAGTGACGGGTTGCTGGGAGAAGCAATTTACCATGGGCCCTAATCATCACTGCATGTTCTTATGCCAAAAATGCAGAGACTTGACCACGCCTGGCCTAGGCAACTTCTCTGGGTTGTGTTTGCTGTAATCAATTTGAGGGGTGAGGTCATCTCTTCTGGGTTTACTAGCTGCTCACTACAAAAGCGCAGATTCCTGAAGTTCAGTGTTCCTCTGTGCTATGATGGAAAACTGCTGTGTGTACAGCATCCATCTGGGCCTTCTGTGACTCTCCCATGGTTCTTGGGGGAAAGGGAAATCAATACAAACATATAGGTGCTGATGCTTTTTGCTATGCTGTGAATAATAAACTTCTTTGTCCCTGACCCTAGAGGCTTGTGTCTACTGTCAACATCCATGAAGCAGTAACAGACTAACTTCTTATCTTGCATATACGGTGACACAAAATCTCAAGCCTCGAAGATAGTTCTATATTATTGTAATATGAAATGAAGTACTGAATATAAGAAGTGAAAAATTGATTAGAGAGGTGAGTAGGGGCTAGAAAATGGAGAGTCTAATACAGTATGACGAAGAGTAAAATTTATCGTATAGGTAATGGGGTGCCAGTGAAGAGTTGAAGGAGGAAATGACATGAGTGGATTTATGTTTTTAAGAAATATCCTGGAGGCTGTGTGAAGTACTGATTTGAGGGAAACAAATCTTTGGTAGTGAGACTGGTTAGGGGGTTACTACAGCAATCCAGAATAGAAATGATGGGAGCTAAGTGGAAATAAGAGGACAGACTGTGAAATATGTAAGAGGCCTCCTGAATGGGTACAAAATGGAGAGTGGTGTCAACAACTGAAAGGACAGAAGGAGAAATAGGATCAAGGATAAAGGTTTTGAGTTCTGTTTTTCTAACATGTGGAGTTTGGGGTGTCTGAGGGAAATCTATATAGAGATATCTAGCAAAAAAAAAAAAGAAAGAAAGAAAAGAAAAGAATCTATATGGAACTGAGATTGGAAGAGACAGCTAGATTCAAGATATAGGGTTAGGAATCATCTATATTAATAGCTGTTTCAACTATTTTATCTAAAGACATAATTTCTGGCATAAATTAAAGTACATGAAACTGGAAAAATGAATCTATACATCTTAGCTGAAATAAAAACATGATTTAAATATCCACATAAATAGCTCAGTACAATGCAATCCATACTGTTCTTTTACCTAGACCATGAGATACTACTACCATATCAAGTATAGAGTATAAGTGGATTGGAAAAAGGATGGGCCTTTCCTCATTATTCTTGTCTGCGTGGATCATTCTTTGATCCCGGTTGATTTAGGTGTCTCATTGTACTCTGGTTTCCTGCTTTTTTTTTTCTTCTTCTTCTTCTTTTTTAAAATTTAATGTGAATCTTTACAGGAAACAGTTACAAAAACCGTTTTTGAATGACATGAATTACTGAGCTATAGAAATGAAATTAAATCTGCATTGCTTTTCCCAATCACAGACATTCTCTTTCTTTTCTTAAATTTCTGATTTCAAGCCTAAATACTGTGTTTTACAGCTAAAATTTCTAATTACTCAACAATTATGACGGTAACCACATCACTAACCTGTCATCTTATGCAAATCTGAAAAAAAAATTTTTAAAAAGCTATTTGACAATTCTCTAAGCAAAAGTTAAGAATGGTACTTCAAAGGCAGAATGGAGCTCTATTTGTTGCTTTTCAAGTTTAAGATGTTCATCCATCTGGCAGAGCAGCTAGACAATACATCAGCCAAGAACATCCCTCTGGCTTGAAACAGATTCTGGCTCTCAGAGAGGATTTGACTGAAGGAAAGGCAACATCTTTATTTGCTCTGTGGCTGAACTCTTCTAATATTTCTCCTCAATGCCTCCTCCAAGCCTTGGCTCCATCTACTAACTTGGTTTCCATAGGAATAGACAGAACTATCAAGTGGCACATAGTCAAACAGCACAACAGAACGAGAAAATGTTACTGTCAAAAAAAAGTAGACAGACTTTTCTCTAAGAAAAGAAACTATGAAAATATATCCTTGACTCTGAGGCTTCCTTACCCAGTGCTGGATTTTTCATGTGCTTTTCCTGCCTGACATAGACTATTTTTTTTAAAGATTATTATGAAAATTAGTCCCTTCAGTGGAGAGGATTTCATACAAAAAATATTAAAAGTTATAAAACGCCGTGATGCTTATTTCCACAAGTAAAATTCTCTTGTGCTTGTGAGCTACCCTCATTTATTCAGAGTGGTGCTTTGAGTTGGCAAAACCTTTTGGGCTGATTATAAAATGTATTTTGTTTCTCATAGTTTGACATTTTATTTATAGGAAAACATTTATTTCATCTTAAATCAGTAGTTCTCAAACTCTAGCATGCATCAGGATCTCTGGAGAGCTGGAAAACACAGTCTGCTGAGGACTTCCCTCAGAGTTTTTCATTCACTAACTCTGGTGTGGGGTCCCAGAATCTACATTTCAAACAAGTTTCTGGGAGACACTGGTGCTGATAGGTCCAGGAGTTCACACTTTGAGAATCATTGTTTAAACAAAGAATCTAATAACAGAGTTCTCAACCCTGAAGAACTTAAAAAAAACAAACAACAAAAACCACCAAAAAAAGAATACCTGTTTCATCCTAGATCAATGAAGTCAGAATTTCTGAGGCTTTGGCACCAGAAAACTACTAGAGCTAATAAATGAATTTGGTAAAGTTGCAGGATACAAAATTAATGCAGAGAAATCTCTTGTATTCCTATACACTAACAATGAAAGATCAGAAAAATAAATTACGGAAACAATCCCATTCACTGCTGCAACAAAAAGAATAAAATACCTAGGGATAAACCTACCTAAGGAGGTAAAAGACCTGTACTCAGAAAACTATAAGACACTGATGAAAGAAATCAAAGATGACACAAACAGATGGAGAGATATACCATCTTCTTGGATTGGAAGAATCAATATTGTGAAAATGACTATAATACCCAAAGCAATCTACAGATTCAATGCAATCCCTATCAAACTACCAATGGCATTTTTCACAGAACTAGAACAAAAAAATTCACAACTTGTATGGAAACACAAAAGACCCTGAATAGCCAAAGCAATCTTGAGGGAAAAAAATGGAGCTGGAGGAGTCAGACTCCCTGACTTCAGACTATACTACAAAGCTACAGTAATCAAGACAGTATGGTACTGACACAAAAACAGAAATACAGATAAATGGAACAGGAGAGAAAGCCCAGAGATAAACCCATGCACCTATGGTCAACTAATCTATGACAAAGGAGGCAAGGATATACAATGGAGAAAAGACAGCCTCTTCAATAAGTGGTGCTGGGTCAACTGGACAGCTACATGTAAAAAAACTGATATTAGAACACTCCCTAACACCATACACAAAAATAAACTCAAAATGAATTAAAGACCTAAATGTAAGGCCAGACACTATAAAGCTCTTAGAGGAAAATATAGGAAGAACAATATTTGACATAAACTGCAGCAAGATCTTTTTTGACCCACCTCCTAGAGTAATGGAAATAAAAACAAAAATAAACAAATGGGGCCTAATGAAACTTAAAATCTTTTGCACAGCAAAGGAAACTATAAACAAGACAAAAAGACAACCCTCAGAATGGGAGAAAATATTTGCAAATGAGGCAACTGACAAAGGATTAAGCTCCAAAATATGTAAACAGCTCATGCACCTCAATATTAAAAAGAATAAACAAGCCAATCCAAAAATGGGCAGAAGACTTAAATAGATATTTCTCCAAAGAAGACATACAGATGGCCAAGAGGCACATGAAAAGCTGCTCAACATCACTAATTATTAGAGAAATGCAAATCAAAACTACAATGAGGTATCAACTCACAGCAGTTAGAATGGGCATCATCAGAAAATATACAAACAACAAATGCTGGAGAGGGTGTGGAGAAAAGGGAATCCTCCTGCACTGTTGGTGGGAATGTAAATTGATACAGCCACTAAGGAGAACAGTATGGAGCTTCCTTAAAAAACTAAAAATAGAATTACCATATGACCCAGCAATCCCACTACTGGGCATATATCCAGAGAAGACCATAATTCAAAAAGCCACATGCACTCCAATGTTCATTGCAGCACTATTTGCAATAGCCAGGTCATGGAAGCAACCTAAATGCCCACTGACAGACAAATGGATAAAGAAGATGTGGTGTGTATATATATACAATGGAATATTACTGAGCCATAAAAAGGAACAAAATTGGGTCATTTGCATAGACGTGGATGGACCCAGAGACTGTCATACAGAATGAAGTAAATCAGGAGAAAAACAAATATCATATATTAATGCATATATGTGGAATCTAGAAAAATGGTACAGATGAACCGGTTTGCAAGGCAGAAATAGAGACACAGATGTAGAGAACAAATGTAAGGACACCAAGGGGGGAAAGCAGGGGCGGGGGGTGGTGCTGGTGGTGGTGTGATGATTTGGGAGATTGGGATTGACATATACACACAGATATGTATAAAATAGATAACTAATAAGAACCTGCTGCATTAAAAAAATAATAATTCAAAAAAAGAAGAATTTCTGAGGCTTTGGAATTAATATTTCCTAAATGCTCTGTAGGTGATTCGAAAATGGTATTAAGATTGAGATGTGCTGACCTAATTCAATAATTCATTCCACATTCAACAGTTACTTACTATGTAATTACCCTGAATCAGACACTACGCTAAGGGTTTTGGAAGCTTTAAAAATAATTAAAATAGAGATGTATGCTCATTATACACTATGACGTAGTACAAGCAAGGAGGGGCAAGTGCATAAAAAATACAAAATGGACCAGGCAGGTTGGATGAGGATGTACTTTCAGCCCTTTATGGGGAGGGGAAATGTTAGAACAGGAAAGACCCCATGAAGGACATGGCAGTTGAGCTGGATCTTGATTTGGGGTCACCAATACTTTAGCATCTCTCCATGTCTCCATATTTTCTCTCCTCCCCATTTCTTTGATAGGGACAATAGATATTTTCCGAATTTTATGCAAAGTGCTATACAAAGATAGCTTTGAGTCTTATTCCCACCCCTTCCGATCAATTTGTCCCCATAAGCTTCTCCTATGGAGAAATTCTGAAACCAACATTAGTTAAGTTGTATGTAGCAAGTCTCTCATATTCACTTATTACATGGTGCAGTTAATCCCACACTATCACCCACTCTGGCCGTAACACATGGTGAAGCCATTTGCAAGTGTTGCTCACTGTTGTAATACAACGAATGAGATCAGCCCTATGTAAGGACAGTGGTAAGAACTCTAAAGAGGGGTACCTCACCCAGCCTTGAGGGGTCAGTAAAGGTTTCTTGAAGAAAACAGTGCCTGAGCTGTATTTAAAGCCAACTTAAGTGGGAAGTGAGTGTGCAAGGGCACTGTGCATGGAGAATGAGGGTGAGGAAGAGGTGATTAGAATAAAAGCTTTAAATAGAGTAGAAAGGGAGACACATGAAGCTGAAGCCAAAAAGGTAAGCAAGGACTAGAGGATGAAATGTGCCAGGCTAAGGAGTTTGCACTTTTTCCTTAGGGTTTCTGAAGCAGTACTGAAGAATTTAAGTAAGGCAGTGACATGAGAGGGTCTCAGCCAGCTCAACCTCACATATAAAGGCAAATTATTGATTTTCTCCCAGCCTCAGTTTCTTCCCACATGAAAAAAATAAGGAGGTTAGATTATGATCTAAAGGCTTACCCAGCTTAATGTTCTTTGACTTTATGATTCTAAGAAGCAGATGACCCAGTTTTTATAGCTACTTCAAAACTAAGTGTTTTTTATTCTAGCTGCCTCAATAATAACCTAAATTTCTAATAATTTTCATTTTTCCTAAGCACAGCGTAATAGTTTTTGAGTCTATTTCCTTTTCCCAGATACAAAAATTCCTTTTCCTAGCATAATGAAGTTCAAGCTTTAGGGGAGCCAGAAATGCTACCCATGGGGAGGCAGCATGGTGTAATTAAATGAGAATGTGTTTTGGAACCAGTCAGATCTGGGTACTTCATTGGCTGTATTAACTGTGAGCATGTTATTTCTCAAAGCCCCAGATTTCCCACTGGTAAAAAAGAAAAAAAAAACAACACCCCAAAACCCATAGTGACCAGTTCACAGCAAGGGCTTAATAAATATTGGTTTCTTTCTCAGATACCATTATGGTTCTCCTCTCATCATAAAAGTAGTCCTTGTAAACAAAACATTTTTTATTTGACCATATTTGTTGTTTCAGATACAAAAAAAAGAAAGAAAGAAAGTATTTGCTCCTAGTGTTCTCATTGCTTGATGAACATTATAATCTGCCTGGTCTGTTCTCCTCACTGACCCTGACCAGTCTTCTGAGTTGCACTGCAAGTAGTTACTTTAAAAAATCATGTTTCAACATTAAGTTCAGAAACTAAATCCAAACAAATCTTGTTTAACACCCGGTTCCTCTGAAGCACCTCAAGTCTTGCAGTAGGCTCCATCTTTAGCTTTTCAACAGTGTACCTTAGTTTTATTGATCCTAACATGCAGTTTAAAAAAAATCAATTCATCTACTTGGCTTAGATATGTGCCTTTGGGGAAACTGTTGCAAACAACTGATTGAATCCATCTGTTGCCTTCTCTACTTCAGTTCCACACTATGGAGGTGATTTCTTAGATAGTGAAAAAGACAAATGACAGATAAATGTGTAAATAAGTTCAATTAAACTCAGAAATCCTTAGTGAAGCTCATTCAGGGTATGCATTAAAGGTTTTCATTAAATGCTGAGCACTAAGTAGTTATCTGACTTGGTAACCATTACCCATTTTCAAAACGGTAGCCAAAGTCCTCACAGTGGATAGTGATGCTTGAATTGAAACACGTATCTTCTGGTCTCAAATCTAGCCATCTTCAAAAAATCATATCACAAACCACCTCCATCTACAAATCCATCCCTGAACTCTGTACTGTTCCTCACCTTTCCTTCACTGTTCTGGGACCTTTTCTCTTTGAAACTAAGAAAGAGGCAACTGAGTCAGTAAAAAATAATGCTAGTAGTGGTTAGAGTGGGGAAGAAAGAGTTGCAGATCAGAGGTTATTTTAGTTGTGCCATTTGGTAACTTATCCCAGGGTAGGTAGGTGTCTGTTTGCCACAGCTATGTTTCAATTCTAGTTTAACAGTTCTTCTAAGTTCAAGCACATCACAACTCTTAAATCAACATTTTAGTGTCTCCCTCAAGCTCTTTGTGGACCAATTAGATATAAACAAATATACATTTTAGAAAGGGATTCAAAAATTATGAATTATATATTTCATATGTATTGAAAAATTTGGAAAATTATTGAAAATTGGGAAAATAAGAAAAAAGATCACCTATAATTCCATTATCCTAAGTCTAACACAAGCTTTTGGTACAATCTCTTCCATTCTTTTCTAGCTTTTTTATTTAATGTGAGAGATGATTTTTACAATTTCCATCAGACCATTCATCTAATTTCATATCTAGAATAAGCAGTGATTGATTAAAAATAACTTTTACCATTGGCAGCCATCATAATATTAACTGACTCAGGTGGAGTGGCCGGAGGATGCTAATACTTGTGGGTGAAAGCTTGAGGAATAATAGGATATTTACATAGTTTCAAATTAGCTCTCCACAAAATACTTATTAATCACAAAGGAAAAAAAGTAAGGTTGCAGTGGAGCAACCTGGTAGATACCACTTTATCCAAATGATCAAAGTTAACATCACCAATAATGGGACAAATAACATCATGTGCTTTCTGATATGATGCACTAAGAAGAACACAACATCATTCCTGTGGTATTCGTACCAAAAATGCATAACCTAGATTATGAGGAAACATCAGACAAATCCAAAATGAAAGACAATATAACTGGTCTGTACACTTAGAATGTAATGTCACATGTGCACGCACGCACGCACACACACACACACACACACACACACGCACAAGACTGAGGAACTGTTGCAGATTAATGAAAACTAAAAAGACATAATAATTGAATAAAATGCCTGATCCTGGATTTTCTTTTACGTAGATGACGTTATTGGGACAATTGGCAAAATCTAAGTAAGATTTGTGGATTAGATAATAGTATTTATGTTAATTGCCTGATTTTGGTAATTGAACTATGGTTATTTAAGAGAATGTCCTTGTTTATCGGAAATATGCACTAAAGATTTGAGGGCAAAGGAGTATCATGTCTACAGCTTACTCCAGATGGTTCAGAAGACAATGTCTCACACTCACATATACTGAGAGAGAAGGATAAAGCATATCTGGTTAAATGTGCACATCTGGGGAATTTGGGTGAAGGGTATATGAGAATTCTTTACAGTATTCTCACAACTTTTCTGTAAATCTGAAATTATGCCAAAATATAAAGTTAGAGGAGAAAGAGGAAAAAAATTTTATTATCAAAGTAATAAGATATTCATTAAAGAAACTTCAAGAATAAAGAAAAATATAAAGAAGAAAACAATGAGCAGCCTGCATCTCACAAACCTCGGGAAACCATGGTTTACATTTGGATTACTCTCTGTCTCTTATTTATGGGGAATGTTTCTTACCCTCAGATGGGCATTTAAATTTTGAAATGTTCCATAATCATGCCTTCATCAATATTCACAATATCCCTGTTGTGAAAGCCAGAATTATTGTCACTTCATGGATTAAGAAACACAGATTCAAAAAGATTAAATTATGGGTTGACATTAGAAAGATTATCAGTTTATATCATATAACAGAAAAAAAAATAATGCCACTAAATAGTTGGTTGATCATGATTCACAAACTGGCCGCGATTTAGTTTCCTGAAAAATGATAAGTTGGGAGATGATTCTTGGGATTCCTTCTAACACTAAAATGTTACAATTCTAACCTCTTCTATTATCACCAACATTTTTTTTTTGTATGCAGAATCTGCAGTGCCTAGCATAGTGCCTTATATGTAGTAGGTACTAGATAAATATTTTTGAATGAATAACAAATGCATTACAAATTATAAAGTGAGTATTATGTTATAGAGGTTATGAAGATAAGAAAATGTATATAAAAGTGCTTTGTAAAGTATAACGTAATTATAATTGATTATTATTATATTGATTTGGAATAGAAAACAATATAGAACAAATTGCTCATTCTGAAATAGAGATTAAAGTTAAGATATGCCACCTCTTAAAAAAAAGAGATGTCACCTTTTTGTAGGAATCTAAGAAATTTACTATGAAGTTTATTTCTATATTACTCTTGTTTCAAGTATAATTCACCTTATTCTCATCAATAACCAATTTAACTGACTGTTTACAGACAGATGGAGAGACAAATGACAAACTAGTACTCCCCAGGTTTGTGGCATGGACATAAAAAGTGAATTTATTTTTCAGATACCTTTTATAGTCATAGCCTTGCAAGTAGAAGACATCTTATCTGGTTTACTATTGATCCAAATGACAAGGCTGAGCATCAGATTAAGGATATGTCAGAAACCTGAAAGAAGGCTACCAATGGATGTGGCAGGATGGTAGCTTCTTTCAAAATGATCTATTAAGGCTATGGTGTTTACAAAGGCAGTTGAGAAAACACAGCACAATATACAGGTCTGCATCAAGTAACTAGCAGAGCGCCCATAAAAACTTCTGATACTAATGTGAACCCCCATACCATCCATCATATCCATTTATTTCCAGCAATAAAAGCTATTCACAGATTTTTTTGATGCTAAAACAAACGATACAGGCATTTTTCTTCACCCCACATCCCTTTCCTATTGTTACAGTTTCTTTCTCCACAAATGGAAGCATTCCTAAGAGATAATCTGTTTTAAGATGATGGGAGATAATATATAATTTAAATTGACTGCCAATCAGTAAGGTCAAGCGCAATTCAAGAATTTAATTCTAAGATATCTTCTTTGGTGATAGTGAGATATGACTTAGCTAAGTATGGTAATGACCAAAAAATATTATGCCAAAATGGAGTCCTGAAAAATAAAAATTCCAAGAGTGTTTCTTATATATTGTACAATATTTTATGAAAAAAGAAACATCTTGGGGATAAGCTATCAAGCATGCTAAAAATATACAGCAAAATAAAAGAAGAAACCTGATCAGAGGTGGGAAAATCTATCTTTTGTGATCACCATGGGATTAGCACTTTTTTTAAAAAGTTCATTTATTTATTTTTTATACAGCAGGTTCTTATTATCTATTTTATACATATTAGTATATACATGTCAATCCCAATCTCCCAGTTCATCCCACCACCACCCCCACCCCCGCTTTCCCCCCTTGGTGTCCGTACGTTTGTTCTCTACATCTGTGTCTCTATTTCTGCCTTGCAAGCCGGTTCATCTGTACCATTTTTTTAGATTCCACATATATGGGATTAGCACTTCTTTAAGGGAAGATCTATTATTTTCTAGACTAGAATGAATTGGAGAATTTTGTGAGAATCATGGGGATAGAAAATGCTTCAGAAAATTCCCCTTTCAGATGCCTTTAGACAGACTTGAACTGTTTTTTTCAAAACCCAGAGTGTTCTAACCAATTTCAAGGGACCAACATTTGACATTGTTATAGACTAAAGAGACAGGAAAACTATTTAAAACATCAGTAAACTACTTCACTCTTTAGTTTTCCTTCTTAGCTAGCATGTCACATTTTACAGCAATGTAAAATCTTTCTTATTTATCACCAGCTTAAATAGTAGCAAATATAAGTTTAAATGCATTATCATTATTAAATGCTATGAGATATAAGTCAGGACATCTGGGTTTTGGTCCCGGCTCTAACTAGTTACCTAAACATGAGCATATCATTATTTATTATCTACTTTGTGGATGTAAGGCATTGTTTTTAGATGTGATGGGTAAGACAATTTTCTGGGCCCCAGTTTCTTCAACTGTGAAATAAAGATATTCGATTAAGTTATAAATTAGTATTTACCAAAGTGTTTGACCAGTTCCTTAAGATGCTATTAGTTTATGCTTTTAAAAAAAAAGTGCTGAGGGCTTCCCTGGTGGCGCAGTGGTTGAGAGTCTGCCTGCCGATGCAGGGGACACGGGTTCGTGCCCCAGTCCGGGAAGATCCCACATGCCGCGGAGCGGCTGGGCCCGTGAGCCATGGCCGCTGAGCCTGCGTGTCCGGAGCCTGTGCTCCACAATGGGAGCGGCCACAACAGTGAGAGGCCCGCATACCAAAAAAAAAAAAAAAAAAAAAAGTGCTGAAATCAAACGATTATGAAAAAATCCCGGATTAAAAAAAATACACAGGTTTCTTTACTATATGACTTTTCAGAGCCTTTAAGATGCTAATATGCATTGTGAATTTCCAAGAAAGAGCATGCAGTATTTCCCAAACTTATTTGACCATGGGACCCATTTTTCACACAACATTTCATGAGACTACTGTCCTAAGGAAGAAGCTTTGTGAAATGCTGTAGATAATGATTTTCAAGGTTCTTTTAAGCTTCCATAATTTTTATTGTTTTTTAAAATAAGAAACATACAGCAGCTTAATAACTACCCTCATTTTTCTTGGATAGAATAAACTTGGGAAATATGCTTGGAGGAAAAAAAACTCACAAAGCCAAGGAGAAAGTTACTTGAGACTATAGTTATCAACAATAAAAATCAAGCTACTGGGTAATGGGTAATATAAAACATCGAGAATAAATGCCAGGAACGTGGCAGGAAACAAAATTCAAAAAAATCACCCCAAAACCCCCAAAATACTTGAAGCAGAGATCATTCCCAATTAAGTCTCCTTTCAACCTACTTTATCAGAAATAAGGAATATGTCCTTCACAATGGCTCACCAAATGCTACAGATGCTAAACATCAAGTGTATATTGGACTTTATGTTTTGTACCTTAGGAGATAGAATTTGCCTAGAGCTATGGTGAAATACCTATTTTATTACTTCCAGCATGCCTTGCATTCACCCTCTTCAAGCCCATCACATTACTTTCATGCTCAAACTCCCAATCACATCCTTAACTCTACTCTGCCAATGGATAAGAGATATTGCTTTGGTTAGAAGAGATGGCAGTAAACAGGGCTGTAAAGCTCAGAGCTTCCAACGGCAGTCATGCACATCTGAAGAGGATTTCTGGTAGCCCATAATAAATCTAGTTAGTCCAAGGAGACTAAATTTATTAATAAGTCTGCTCAGTAATACACCCAAGCTCAAGAATGACTCTGCTGACCTAATAGTGGAATATTCAATGGAAAGGACAAACTTTGGACATGCAGCAACTTTAATTCTGAAGGCCACCAAAATAAGTAAGCAATGTCTGTGGATGCTACTGTATGAAACTGAAAAGTTTACGCTATAGACAAGTAAAACAGGGAAGGAAAAGATGGGAAAAAAGAAAGAAAGAAAGTGGAATAGGAAAAGAGAAAGAAAAGAATTAGGATTAGACAGGAAAGAAAGAAATTTGTATAATGGAAAACTAATTCATGTCTCATTTTCTTCTATAATCAACTTCCTCAATGTTACAAAAAAAAAAAAATGTTATGGCCATTTCTGTGGTTCAGTCTTTGCTCACTCTATTCCCTCTACCTGAAGTTCTATGCCCCATTCCCAATCCTTGTCTAAGTTTAACCATTTCATTAAGGCCCACCTGAAATTTCAATCCCTCCATGTATTAGGGATATTCAGTACAGGAAACAGCTATTTTTGCCATTTTACGCAGGAAGAATTTTTAATACAGGGATTTTACATGCTTATAAAATAATCAGAAGGATTCTAACTAGGCTTCAAGGACTGACTCCTTGAACAATGCAAAGCTACCATTGTGACTACAGTATTAAGTGCAATGCAAGTCTGTAGCTGCATCAGGAAGTCAGGGGAAAAAAGCTGCTGTAATAACGGCCTCTCAGTACCTAGGAGGAAGAACACCAGAAACCGGAACGCTGCAGAAAAGCTTCCCACCTGAGAAGCCCTTACAGGCTGACTTTCTTATGGGGGACACTTGGTATACCGACACTGTCTTGTAAAAAAAATACCCTCTTCAAGTATAAGCCCATTCTCCTTATCTTGGGTATAAGGCCCTTGTAGGGCATCATGACATATATCTCTAATTTCTTCCTTCTCCAATCAAAACTAACCCAATTCCTTTGGATAGTTGTTCAAAGTAGTAATAAGTTGCTAATTGTAAACATACTGCCTTTGCAGACCACACCTTTCCAATTTAGTGTAAAAGAGTATAAGTCCAAAACTTCCAAGATAATTCTAATTTTCAGCCTTATATCTTGTTGTGGGGTAAAAGATTTAAAATCTATTGTGGAAATTTAAGCCTATAATTAGCATGTAGTTGAGATTTCTTTTTTCCTTTGGAGATGGAAAGGAGAAGGATAAAAGGGCTTAGGGGAACAGACAGACACATTTCTGTTATCTCAGAAATCACTCTCAAAGCTCAACCTAAGGTAAGTTTGGTTTGTTCTTGGTTGGGCAGGTGTGCTCATGTTCCTGAGGTAAGACTTCTAAGCTCAAGTTTCCTCAAATGTGACACAGTCCCACTGCCTGTGCAGCATCTACCTGGACTTCCTTCTGCATTACCACTATAGGACTTGAGGGCAAGGAGAATCAATGCTGCCTGCTGTATCATGAATAACAAACTACCTAAATAAATTTGGTCTTATGGTCTCTTTACCTGATGAATCTATGTGGCAAGCCAATCTAACAGCTGTAATAGGGTGACTGCTTGACTATATTGTCTTTTTTTTTTTTTTTTTTCCTGGTACGCGGGCCTCTCACTGTTGTGGCTTCTCCCGTTGCGGAGCCCAGGCTCCGGACATGCAGGCTCAGCGGCCATGGCTCACGGGCCCAGCCGCTCTGCGGCATGTGGGATCTTCCTGGACTGGGGCACGAACCCGTGTCCCCTGCATCGGCAGGTGGACTCTCAACCACTGCGCCACCAGGGAAGCCCTATATTGTCTTTTGAGTGTGTGCTCATCAACTATTTGACAAATGAGTAAATGAATGAATAAAAGCTGTCTGCAGCATGGAGAATGGTTTGAAGAGGAAGAATTGAATCAGGAATACTGATAGGCTACTTTAGATTTTTTAGACATTAAATTATGGTGGACTGGATTAGAATGATGGAATAACAGAGATGGAAAAGAGCCAAAGTGGGAAAACCTCAGATATACATATGCACTCTCTGAAAATCCTTGGCTGACCCCTGAATTGCAAATGCATGTAGAAACTCCAAGAAGTCTGCAGAAACTAAGAAACTAAAGGTTGAAAAAGTTGATCAGAGATTTCAGCTACTATCCAACAGAGAGGAGACAGAATTTGGAGTTTTAGTCTCACCTAGTTAGAGGGTTTGGTACACATCTCAGGCTTTTCACTGAAATCTCAGAAAAGCCATGCTTTAAAAGCATAGATTATATACCAGGACTATGGGTCAGGTCTAAGAGATTCAACTAAAGACTATGAGAAAAAACTAAAACACTCAATAAGCTCAGTGTAATTAGCCAGTTTTAACTACCTGATAAAATTAAAAATCAACACTCTTAAGTGGAAGACAACAGAATGAAGAGTCCCCATACTGTACCAACTGAAATTCTGAGTATGCAATAAAAAATGACTACAGATGCAAAGAAACAGAAAAATAGGGGGGAAAAAAACAAATATAAATAGGCTTCAAGATGACCAAGATGTTGGAATTAACACACAAGGACTTTAGAGCAGCTATTGTACAAAACAGTGTGGTAATGGCGCAAAAACAGACACGTGGATCAATGGAACAGAATAGAAAGCCCAGAAATAAACCCACACACCTATGGTCAATTAATCTTCACAAAGGAGGCAAGAATACACAATGGGAAAAAGTCTCTTCAGCAAGCAGTGTTGGGAAAGTTGGATAGCCGCATGTAAATCAGTGAAGTTAGAATACACACCCTCACCATACACAAAGATAAACTCAAAATGGCTTAAGGACTTGAACATAAGACATGACACCATAAACCTCCTAGAAGAGATCATAGGCAAAACATTCTCTGACATAAATTGTACCAATGTTTTCTTAGGTCAGTCTCCGAAGGCAATAGAAATAAAAACAAAAATAAACAAATGGGACCTAATCAAACTTACAAGCTTTTGCACAGCAAAGAAAAGCATAAACAAAACAAAGACAACCTACAGAATGGGAGAAAACATTTGCAAATGACATGACCAACAAGGGCTTAATTTCCAAAACATACAAACAGCTCATACAACTCCACAACAAAAAACAAACAACTCAATCGAAAAAGACCTAAATAGACATTTCTATTTAGGCAGAAGACCTAGATAGACATTTCTCTAAAGAAGAAACACAAATGGGCAATAGGCACATGAAAAGATGCTTAACATCTCTAATTATTAGAGAAATGCAAATCAAAACTACAGTGAGGTACACCTCACACCGGTCAGAATGGCCATCTTTAAAAACTCTACAAATAACAAATGCTGGAGAGGATCTGAAGAAAAGGGAACTCTCTTACACTGTTGGTGGGAATGTAAGTTGGTACAGCCACTATGGAGAACAGTACGGAGGTTCCTCAGAAAACTAAAAATAGAATTACCATATGACCCAGCAATCCCACTACTGGGCTAATACCCAGACAAAACTCTAATTTAAAAAGATACATGCACCCTTATGTTCATAGCAGCACTATTCAAATAGTGGAAACAACGTAAATGTCCATCAACAGATGAACGGATAAAGAGGATGTGGTAAATATATACAATGGAATACTACTCAGCCATAAAAAAGAACTAAATAATGCCATTTACAGCAACATGGGTACAACTAGAGATTATCATACTAAGTGAAGTAAGTCAGAAAGAGAAAGGCAAATATCATATGATATCACTCATATGTGAAATCTAAAATATCACACGAACCTATCTACAAAATAGAAACAGACTCACAGACATAGAGAACAGACTTGTGGTTGCCAAGGGGGAGAGTGTTGGGGGAGAGATGGAGTGGGAGGTTATGGTTAGCAGATGTAAGCTATTATATATAGAATGGATAAACAAGGTCTTACTGGATAGCACAGAGAACTATGTTCAATATCCTATGATAAACCATAATGGAAAAGAATATAAAAAAACAATGTATATGTATGTAAAACTGAATCACTTTGCTATACAGCAGAAATTAATACAACATTGTAAATCAAATATATATTTCAATAAAAAATAATAGAGGCTATTATAACAGCTTACCAGAAAAAAATGGTCATAATGAACAAAAATATGAGGGAAAGGCATTTGATAATATTCAACACTCATTCTTGGTATACATTCTCAGCAAACTAGAATCAAAATAAATTTCCTCAATCAGTGTAGCAGTTATCAATTATCTGCCTTACAACTCCAAATCAACTCTTCTTTACCTTGTTTTATGATACTGGAACCAGACCTTATAACCATTTTCTCCTGTGCCAGCTGCCATAAAATTTGGCTTTAACAGTAGATGGTACAGCAGGAATACTGTAAGTTTCCATCTGGTGTCATTTCCTTTCAGCCTGAAGAACCTCCTTTAGTATTTCTTAAAATGCAGGTTTGTTTGAGATAAATTCTCTTATTTTTTGTTTGTCCTTATTTTAATTTTAATATGGAAAGACAGTTTTATTACATAAGAGTTCTAGGTTGATAGTTTTCTTTCCCCAAGCATTTTAAGGCTATCATTCTACTGTCTTCTTGTGTCTGTTGTTTCTGGGAATTATGCTGTCATTGGTATTCATGGTTTACCATATTGGGTTGTGTCTTTTTCTCTGGCTGCTTTCAAGATTTTCTCTTTATCTTTGGTTTTCAGTAGTTTGACTATGGTATTTCTAGGTAAGGTTTTCTGTGTATTTATCTTTTTGGGGTTCACTTGCCTCTTGAATTTTTACATATATGTTTTTCACCAAGTTTGGGCAATTTTTGGTCACCGTTTTCTCAATTATTTTTCTGCCCCATTTCTTCTCTCCTCACCTTCTGATAATCTCATCACAAGTATGTTAGATCTTTCAATATTGTCCCACAAGGCAGCGAGACACCATTTTTTTTCTTAATACATTCCTCTCATGTTTATGGTTGCACAATTTATATAGATCTATCTTCAAATCCTCTGACTCTTGTTATCTCCAATCTACTGATAAGTTCTTCCAGTAAAATATTTATATATTACATTTTTCAGTTCTAGAATTTCCGTTTAGTTATTTTTTTACAGCTTCTACTTTCTGTGATACTTTCTTTCTTTCTTTTTTTTTTTTTGCGGTACGCGGGACTCTCACTGCCGCGGTCTCTCCCACTGCGGAGCACAGGCTCCGGACGCGCAGGTCCAGCGGCCACGGCCCACGGGCCCAGCCGCTCCACGGCACGCGGGATCCTCCCGGACCGGGGCACAAACCCACGCCCCCCGCATCGGCAGGCGGACTCCCAACCACTGCGCCACCAGGGAAGCCCTTTCTGTGATACTTTCTATGTGTTTATTCATTATAAGCATATTTTTCTTTGCATCCTTGAGCAGAGTTAAAATAGCTGCTTTAAAATCCTCGTCTGCTAATTACAACATCTCGATCATCTTGGGTTGTTTTCCAAGATTTCCTTTTCTCTTGATTATGGATCACAGTTCCTCATTTGTTCACATATCTAGTAATTTGGGATAATATTTTCAACTTTGTAAATAAGACTTTGGATTCTGTATGTTACATTAAAGATTATAGACATAACTTATTTTATTGCACTTCACTTTATTGTGCTTAGCAGATGTTGCATTTTTTTAAAAATTGAAGGTTTGTGGCAATCCTGTGTTGTCAGATGATGGTTAGCATTTTTCAGCACTAAATTATTTTTTAATTAAGGTATGTACATTTTTAAGATATAATGCTATTGCACACTTAGACTACAGTATAGGGTAAACATAACTTTTATATGCACTGGAAAACCAAATAATTCATGTGACTTGCTTTATTATGATATTCACTTTATTGCAGTGGTCTGATATTGAACCTGCATTATCTTCAAGGTATGCCTGTACTGATTTTTTTTTTTTCTTTTTAAGTAGGCAGTTAACTTGACTGAACTCAAACTCCAAACTGTTTCTCCTGCATAGGCAGGCAGCAGCTAAAATCTCTGATGAGTTATTTTAGCCTTAGCTTGGGTACCTGAAGTTTTCCCCATGTACGTTTTGGTAAGGGGTCAGCCAGAGATTTCGGGAGTTTATATGTAGAATTTGGGGTATTTTTATTCTGCAATATCTTTCTTGACTTGGAGCCATTGCCCCAAATGTTATCCTCTGATTCCTCACAAGTAACAGTGCAGACTTCTATTCAATTTTCCTTCTCCTTGAAGAACTGACTAGGCCCTGTGATAAAAGTGGAAACCCATGCAATGTCATCCTTATCTTCTCTTATTCCAAGAATTTATTCCTCTCCAATTTCTGCCTGCATCTGTTTACTCTTCAGTTGCTCCAGGTAGTTGTTTTTAAATTTTGCCCATAGTTTTAAAATAAAATTTGTGGGAGGGATGATCCAAAATGAGCTACACCATCATTAACAGGTGTTGTAATTTTTCATTTCTTTCAAAAAAAATTTTTTTATTGAAGTATAATTGATTTACAATGTGTTAATTTCTGCTGTATAGTAAAGTGATTCAGTTATACATACATATTCTTTTTCATATTCTTTTCCATTATGGTTTATCACAGGATATTGAATATAGTTTCCTGTGCTATACAGTAGGACTTTGTTGTTTATCCATCCTATATGTAATAGTTTGCATCTGCTAGTCCCAAACTCCCACTCCATCCCTCCCCCACTCCACCTCCCCCTTGGCAACCACAGGTCTGTTCTTTATATCTGTGAGTCTGTTTCTGTTTTGTAGATATGTTCACTTGTGTCGTATTATAGATTCCACATATAAGTGACATCATATGGTATTTGTCTTTCTCTTTCTGACTTACTTTGCTTAGTAAGATCATCTCTAGGTCCATCATGTTGCTGTAAATGGTAAAGGCATTGTTATGTTTAAAAATCTCACAATAACCTGATGATAGAAGAAGTATTTAGGTACTCAACCATCCTCATAAGTATCACTTAACTATTTTATTTTGGATCTCGTGCTGACAATAGCAATACTTGATTAAAGATAAACTATAATCTTTACACAATTCAACATCCCCTCCTGCTGAACCCCTACAACAAGCTGGGTAACACAACTTCTCTCAGATTTGTCCTTGTCCAAGCAGGTGAGGTCAGTATCACACTTCTGTCCTTTCTCACTATAAGTCAAATGCTATATTTTGTTTAGTATATGTGCTGCCAAAGTGAGCATGCTATATTTTGTTAATAAATCCCAAATTTTGGATAATAATAGAGCAAATGCTATTTTTAACATCTCTTCAAAACTGAAAATGAAAGAACAAATAGATTCAAGGATGTTGGATATGAAACTGTATCCAGAATGAATTCTGACAATACTAGGACAATAATTCATTGTTTCATTCCTCCCAACACACAGATATTTATTTAACACCTATTTTGTGCAATGAATTGCAAGGGGATACAAAGATAAATTTGATAGGACTCTGTACTTCATGAGCTTACAGAACACTAGGAATGGATTTGTTCATGAATAATCATAATACAGGATAAAAAGTACTACGGTCCATAAGAGAAGATCTAATAAAATATTCTCAGAACTGTTACTTGATTATCTTAGTTGTTGCTTCTTAATTTTAGCTTCAAAGTGACTCATTTAATCTGCCTGAATATACTTTTTTCCTTACTCAACAGGCTTATCATTTTGGGACCCAAGTCAGGGCTCTTCAGACTATATGTCCCTTAACAGAAACAAAGGGTCCTTTCAAATCCAGGAATTTATTTAACCCCCATTAGAACCTTTCGAGATCAGTATTATCACAGATTTAAAGACCATGAAACAGAAGCCCAGAACATTTATGCTTAAAACTTGTCCCAAATCACTTAGTTAGAAAGAAGCAGAACCTAAGTCATGAATCTAGGTCTTCTGACTTCCAAATCTAGTTCAATATTTTGGCCACTGTTACAGGTAATATACCTCAGGGAAAAGAAAGAAATTCATGGAGAGGGTTATAAGGAAGGTCAAATGTACCAATGAAGTCAAGGAAGACTAGGACTTAGGAAAGGTATTTGAATTTGGTGATCAGAAAGGCATTGGTGAGTTAGCTACAAATCCCTTTCCTTCAGCCCAGTATAATCAATTTTCAAGTTTTAAATATAACCCTTCAATAAAATTTCAAATCCTTTCACTGTTCTCCATGTAGGACCCTTCAAGGTTTGACCCCATTTTACTTGCCCAATATCATCTCTCCATATTGTATACCTCATATTCAATGATCCATACATATTAAACTACATATTCTTTCTCTCCTTGAGAGTACTACAAGAACACTCCAAGGTATTCTTGGAGTGACCTTCCCACCTCTTTTCCCTCTCCACTTGGCATAGATGCTATTTGTTTAAGGAAGTCATTCCAGACTACAGCACTCCAGGGTGGCTTAGGTGCCCCTCCTACTTTTCTCCATGATATCCCTAAGCTTACTCCTTTTCTAGGATTTAACACAAGAATACTATAGTCTAATTACCATTTGCCTTGTCTGTTTTCCCCATTAAACTATGAAGTCATTGAGGGCAGGATTACGCCCTGTTCATGGGTGTATTTCTGAAACTTAGCATAGTGCTTTTGCATAAACATTTGTTAAATGAATGAATGAAAAAGATTATGAGGAGTTACAAAGCAACAAAGCAACAAAATATTCTAATGTGACTTCAAGAGCAAAGACTCTACTTATAGGTCACAGACAGTATGTTCTGATCAAACACCCTAATGTGAATCTAGCTACCTAAACATTGAAATTCTTTTACAAGGACATCAAGTTTCCCTCTACCATTTCCTGTGAGCAATTTTGCTTAAGAAAATGTGGTCACAATTATACTTTCACAGATGTAACTGTAGAAGAATTGCATAAAATCTGAGAGATTTCTGCAACCTTGAAGAGTTGTTTTGAAACTTTAAATTTTCCTAGCTTAGATCAAGCAAAACAAGTACTTTAGATAACAATTCTAATAAATGCTTAGTCAGCAGTATTGAGAATTTTCCTAATCTTCATTATGGACTATAAAGAATAGAACCTGGGCTTCCCTGGTGGCGCAGTGGTTGAGAGTCCGCCTGCCGATGCAGGGGACACGGGTTCGTGCCCTGGTCCGGGAAGATCCCACATGCTGCGGAGCGGCTGGGCCCGTGAGCCATGGCCGCTGAGCCTGCACGTCCGGAGCCTGTGCTCCGCAATGGGAGAGGCCACAACAGTGAGAGGCCCGCGTACCGCAACAAACAAACAAACAAAAAAAGAATAGAATCTTTATGGACTATAATAGAATCTTCAAGCTAGCACTTACATAGAAAGAACTTAATGAAATACTTGTAATGATAATGAATCTCAGAGTTTCAAGGACCCAATGAGGTCACTGGGTTCATCCATCCAGTGTCTAGCTTGTATATCATTCAGTTCTTTTGGCATTCTTTTCAGAGTCATTTCAAATTAGTTAGCAAAGCTTTGAATGACTATCGAAAAGAGACCATGGGGTTATAGAGATTGGCTGAATACATAATCCATTACCTAGGAATGCTTATTCACACACTCTTGACATTACTGTCAATTCACCTTTATTCAAGGCTTTCATCAAGATATACTGCATAAATGATGCTTACAGTACCTAGTGTACTGTAAAAGTATTTAAAACATTATGTATGCTTTTGGATGACAAAAATGCATTGAATTTAATTTGTACATAGAGAGTGTATACATAAGGAAACATAAATTTTGTTTACACATTGTGTTTAGCATTCATCATTAAGTTTGTTCCATAGAATTTACTGAAATTTAAAATCATTCACTTGGTCTTGAAGAGGCAGTATTAAGATTTCTGTACTAGAGAATAAGTCAACTCATTTTTTCCAAACAACTTCTCCATTCATACTATAAATATGATAGCATAAGGATACAGGAGTATAGGGGACTAGCATAAGTATGTAGGGATATAGAAGAGAAGAGGTTTTGAGCCTGAATTTATATGATAGCATTGGTATCATTTAAATCCAATCCTGTCACTTGTTCTAATTCTTTAAGAAATAAAGAATTGTGCATCCTTTTGAAGAAACAATTTAGCCAATGCATAATTCTTCATTCTTTGGGTTAGTTCATGTTGGGGTAAAAGAAAGATTTTGTTTTATAAGGAACCCCATTTCTAAATGAGTATGGGAGAAAAATACTGTCAAATATCCATACTTCATTATTAACTCATCTATCCTTTTAATTTAATGTCTCAGTTATTTTCTTTTAATAATAGTTAAAAATGATTATCAGTTGTTAGTTCTGACAATGAGATGACAATTTATGCAATTTCTCCTCTATAGTTTCATTCTTAATCTCCATTTAAGTGGTTAACCTTGTAGCATGACCAAAGACAAAAAGAACGAATCTAGATTTGTATTGTGTGTACGTGTGTGTTTTGCACATCTAGGCTTGAAGATATCATTTAAAGTTACATAGATTTATTATCCTAAGGGATCTCTAATTAAATAAAAAAGGGAGCATATGTTAGCTGAGTCGACTTCAGGATCTGTTCCTTTGTATAAAGGGCTTTAACATGCCTTCCTCCTCAATTCTGAAAGCGCACGGTTCCTATTCCCTTCACCATGAATAAGGCCGACATTTGACAGCTTCACAAGGCTGACAGGGTTACCCAACAGCCCACCCTCCCTATTCTCAATCCAATTAGACCTCTAATCCTCCAGATGAAAGGCCCAACTGCTCACGTTCTTCATGACAACGACAGCTATTGATTATTTGTCACTGCAGCTAACACCTTCCCTGTTGAGGCTGCTCTGACAGAGGCAAACCTACCAAATTAGACAGCACTTTATCTGCCCTGGAGGCCAAATGGCACAACAAGTAAAGGCTAATAAATGGTATAAAAATGAACAAATCATAACATTATGACAGGCTGATCGTTGCCAGCAGCCTCCCAGCTCAAGCTTGATGTTCTGTTAGGCTTGCTCCTTCTCTTTCCCCTCTGCTCTAGCTCCAACTTTGACTGAATTAAAGGCCAGAACAATTAAGGCATTTGACCAGCAAAGATAAGCCAATTGAAGTATCACCAAGGGACATAAATGCCAATAACTGACTGCTATTTGTCAATACAAACATTCTGGAGACGCAAATGCTCAGGCCTCTGCTCTCCACTAGGCTGCACTGACTCACTTTCCAACCAGAGTCAGCTCAAATAGACAGTCTGTGGCTATTTAACCAGAAGAAAAAAAAAGAAAAGAAAAAGAAATATACAGTCCCAAGAGAGGAAGTATTCTGTGAAGAACAAGCAGGAGGCATTGGGGTGGGGGTAAAGGGTTGTGTGAGAAAAAGAGAGATAGCAAAGCAGAGCTATTCTTCCTTTAAAAAAGTATTCTAATATAAGACAACCGGAATGGCATCATACGTTTTTAGTTGAGAATACATGCACAATGCAGGAAATGCTGGGCCACGTGGGAAAGTTAATGAAGCTGTAACTTTAGAAGTATACTCATTCATTTAATGAACATTTTCTGAGCACGAACCATGTACCAGGCACTGTTCTAGGCAATAGGGAGAAAACAGACCAAAAGAATCCCTGACTTTATGGAGTTTACATTCCAGTGGAGTATAAGACAATGAACAAGGTGAACAAGTAAAACATATAGTATTTTAGATGGTGTTAAGTGCTAAGGAAAAAAAGAAAGCAAAGTAGGTGGAATAAAATGTGTGAAGTGAGGAGGTATTAGATAGGAGAGCCAGGGGCGGCTTTACTGAAACAATGATATTTGAGTAAAGAACTGATGAAAGTGAGAGAGTTGAACACAGAGACACTTATTGGGATATCACTCCTAGCAGAGGAATGAGCAAATGCAAAAACCCTGAGGCAAGAGCATTCTCTGCTTCTTAGAGGAACAGTGCTGAAGCCAGAGTGGCTTATGCAGAGAAAACAGAGGAAGATTAAAAATGAGGTCATATAGGTAACAGGGGATTCAAAACATATAAGGATTTATAATCCATAGGAAGTACTTGGGCTTTTACTCTGAGGTGGAAGATGCTTGGAGGGTCTGGAGCAGAAGAGTGACATGATTTTTTTCTTGTTTTTTGGCTGTGCTGCATAGCATGTGGGATCTCAGCTCCCCGACCAGGGATCAAACACGTGCCCCCTGCTGTGGAAGTGCAGAGTCTTAACCACTGGACCACCAGGGAAGTCCCTGACTTAGGTTTTAAAGGGTCATTCTGGCTGATGTGATGACCATAGACTGTAGGGGCAAGAGCACAAGCCAGGAGGCCAGTTAGGAGGCTGCTACAATAATCCAAGCAAGGCTACTACATCATTAATCCAATCCAAGATGCTGGTGGTTACTACCAGGGTGGCAGCAGATGGGGTGTTGAGAAGTGGCTGAATTCTGGAAACATTTTGGAATGTGGAGCTGACAAGATTTGCTGATTGACGTCAGTCTTACACAAGAGAACAGGACTCTGCACGGTAATGGATGCTCAATACATGTTAGTTGAATTAAATTCTATACCTGGAAGTTCTATTAAAAATGCTCTTCTTGGGCTTCCCTGGTGGCGCAGTGGTTGAGAGTCTGCCTGCCGATGCCGGGGACACGGGTTCCTGCCCCCGTCCAGGAAGGTCCCACATGCCGCGGAGTGGCTGGGCCTGTGGGCTATGGCCGCTGAGCCTGCGCGTCCGGAGCCTGTGCTCCGCGGCCGGGGAGGCCACAGCAGTGACAGGCCCGCGTACCGCAAAAAAAAAAAAAAAGAAAAATGCTCTTCTAGTGAGACAGTGGCATGGACATATATACACTACCAAATGTAAAACAGATAGCTAGTGGGAAGCAGCCACATAGCACAGGGAGATCAGCTCGATGCTTTGTGTCCACCTAGAGGGGTGGGATAGGGAGGGTGGGAGGGAGACGCAAGAGGGAGGAGATATGGGGATATATGTATACATATAGCTGATTCACTATGTTATAAAGCAGAAACTAACACACCATTGTAAGGCAATTATACTCCAGTAAAGATGTTAAAAAAAAATGCTCTTCTTTGAAGCAAGGGAAGAGTGTCAAGTCAAATTTTCTAAAAGACAAATTTAAGCAAAGACTGTGTAGTCACATAGATCTATGTTTGAATCCTGGCTCTGCCACTTAGTGAAAAATTACTCAAGCTCTTTGAGTCTCAGTTTCTTCATCTATGCCATGTGGTACTCTATCATTCTCAGCCAAGTGAGAAAAAGGAGTAGAGATGTAAGATAAAAGAGGGTAAGTCTAAAAAAGCAAAAGACAACCACAACAGAAAAACAATCTTAGTCCTGAATTAGAATAGGAAGTGATAAAACTGTATTTTTATTGAAAAGTATTTCCAAGCAGTGTCCACTGTAAAGGCTTAGAAACAATCACCAACCCAGTAACAACGGGTTGTTGAGCACCTCTAGACTTTAGATTATAGTCTCCAAATACTTTTTCCTGCTATAAGGAACCGCAGTTCCTTGGAGAAATGGCTGATTCCAGATGTGGAGCAAAAAATATTTGGAAAATTTGGTCGTAGCAGATAGCAAGGGAGCTATCAACTCATAGGATCATGCCAAAAGGATCTAGGAACCAACTTGAAGGACCTCTCTCAACCAAAGATGGAGTAATTCGAATATCAGTTAAGGATAATAACGTCACTGGATTGATATAGCAAATATGTTAAAATGATACTAAAGGGACTTTCCTAGCGGTCCAGTGGTTAAGACTCTGCGCTTCTACTACAGGGGGTGCGGGTTCGATCCCTGGTCGGGGAACTAAGATCCCACATGCCGTGTTGTGAAGCCAAAAAATTTTTTAATTTAAAAAATAAATAAATAAAATGGAATCAGGAAAGCCTGAAGGAGAGCTCTCACGCCTGTACCAGTGTTACAGCCTGCATAACCAGCAGGAATAAGGAAGATAAAAATTATATTAAAAAAATGATACTATCGAATCCTATGCCTTGTTCATAATGATATTAAAAAGGAAAAAAGAAAAAGATTAATTGGTCATCATGGGGAGACTCAGGAAACCAACTCATTTTGAAAACTAGTAAATAGAAAGAATTAAGGATTTATTCTTCCTTTTCTACATGAACTATATATACCATTGAGTAATCTAATAGCAGATAAGGGTTAGTTTCTCTTTGATGAATTATTCCAGCTAATAACTGCAGAAGGGATAGTAGAATTAGAATATCACCATTTTGCAACACCTAATAAACAACTGGCTTTGGGCACTGAACATCAATAACTGCTAACATCACAAAAATAGAGACAACGAAATATTATGTGTCTTCTTGATGAGAAATGTATCATAACCATGAAGTGGTTTAGCCAAAAAAATTGAACCTGAATCAGATGAAGCCTATAGATAAAATAACTAATTTATAGGGAATACAGAAGACAGAGGAATAAGTTAACTATACCCAGGGAGAGAATCAACATAGTCTAGACTGAGAGAATCAGTCCTGACCAAGATATCAAGCTAGGGTAAGAGTTAAACCACAATTACAAAAAACTGTCAGCAAAAGAAGAAAGAAAGATGGAGGGAGAACCTACAGATTAAAAAAGACTTAAAAGACATAAACAAATCACAGTATATTGCCCTTTTTGGATCTTAATTCAAACAAATGTAAATCAACAAACAAAAACATTTATTAGACAATTCATAATTTGAATATCGATGGGCTATTTTATGATACTATACTACATAATTCTTGCTAAATTTTAATAAGTATCACAATGATTGTATTAAAAATCATTGTTATATAAATAAGTATTGAATATAATGATATAATTCCTGGGATTTGCTTCAACATCGGAAGGGGAGAAGTTCTCCCTAATAAAACATTTAAAAAGATATGAGGCTTAAAAAAACCTTAGTGTCAAATTCACTGACTTCTCCTCTCATATCTGTAATCCATCAGTAAATTCAAAAAATATTTAAAATTGAACCACTTCTTACCATTTTCACCACTTCCACTCTGGTCCAAAACAACATCATTTCCCTTTTTCCGCCCTCATCCTTTTGACAATCTATCCTCAGCACAGCAGTTAGAATAAGACTTTCAACATACAACCTAGATTATATTTTCTGTGCTCATACCCTTCAATAACCTTCCTCTCTCATGCAGAGGAAAAGCAGAATTCTTAAATATCCTACTGGCCCTACCTGACCTCTGACTTCCTCCTCACATCACTAGCACCCACAGTGGCCTCCTTGCTGATGGATCCTGGTAAATACCAAGCATGCTCCCATCTCAGGATCTTTGCACGTGGCATTCTCTCTCCCTGAAAGGTTTATTCTCTCATTGCCTTTAGGTCACTTAAATGTCAAATGTTTGCTTAATGTTACTTTTTTAAGTGAGGTTTATCCCCATCGCTCTCTTTATATTTGCAATCCCTAGGCTGCCTATCTCCTTCACCTGCCTTATTTTTTTTCCATAGCATGTACCCCCATCTGACATAACTTATTTTATAATATTTATTAATTTGTCTTCCACCAACAAAATATAAGCCCCTTGAATGCAGGGGTTTTGTTTTGTTTTGTTCACCACTATAGCCCAAACATATAAAAGAGTACCTTATGATTAGTAGATGCTTCATAAATATCTGTTCACTAAATGAATCCTTTGATTTTCAGACCAGTGCTCTTTACAACTACACTTCTCAATTAAGCTTGTGGGGTGAAGGGTGGGCTAACACAACAGGTGGTGCCTATATTTGTTACTGACAAAGCTAAGTGATCTGATTATTCTCTTATTTGGGAGCATTTGGGAGGAGATAACCATATTTGCTAAAAAACAGGAAGGACATCAAGGTAGGCTAAGTGTTAAACTCAAAATGGATCGAAGACCTAAATATAAGGCTGGACACAATAAAATTCTTAGAGGAAAACATAGGCAGAACACGCTTTCACATAAATCTCAGCAATATCTTTTTGGATCCACCTCCTAGAATAATGAAAATAAAAACAAAAATAAACAAATGGGACCTAATTAAACTTAAAAGCTTTTGCACAGCAAAGGAAACCATAAACAAAAGACAACCCACAGAGTGGGAGAAAATATTTGCAAATGAAGTGACCGACAAGGGATTAATCTCCAAGATATACAAACAGCTCATGCAGCTCTAAGTCAAAAAAAACGAACAACCTAATAAAAAATGGGAAGAAAATCTAAATAGACATTTCTCCAAAGAAGACATACAGATGGTCAAAAAGCACATGAAAAGATGTTCAACATCACTAATTATCCGAGAAATGCAAATCAAAACTACAATGAGGTATCACCTCACATCAGTCAGAATGGGCATCATCAAAAAGTCTACAAACAATAAATGCTGGAGAGGGTGTGGAGAAAAGGGAACCCTCCTACACTGTTGGTGGGAATGTAAATTGGTACAACCATTATGGAGAACAGTATGGAAGTTCCTTAAAAAAACTAAAAATAGGGCTTCCCTGGTGGCGCAGTGGTTGGAAGTCTGCCTGCCGATGCAGGGGACGCGGGCTCGTGCCCCGGTCCGGGAGGATCCCACATGCCGCGGAGCGGCATGAGCCATGAGCCATGGCCGTGAGCCATGGACGCTGAGTCTGTGCATCCGGAGCCTGTGCTCCGCGGCGGGAGAGGCCACGGCAGTGAGAGGCCCGTGTACCACAAAAAAACAAAAACAAAAACAAAAACTAAAGATAGAACTACCTTATGATCCAGCAATATGATCCACTCCTGGGCATATATCCAGAGAAAACCATACTTTGAAAAGATACATGCACCCCAGCTGTTCATTGCAGCACTATTTACAATAGCCAAGACATGGAAACAACCTCAATGTCCATCGACAGACGAATGGATAAAGAAGATGTGGTACAAATATACATATACACAATGGAATATTACTCAGCCATAAAAAAGAATAAAATAATGCTTTTGCAGCAACATGGATGGACCTAGAGATTATCATTCTAAGTGAAGTAAGTCAGACAGAGAAAGACAAATATCATATGATATCACTCATATGTGGAACATAATTTTAAAAAAACGATACAAATGAAGTTATTTATAAAACAGAAACAGACTCACAGATTTCAAAAACAAATTTATGGTTACCAAAGGGGAAATGTAGCAGGGAGGGATAAATTAGGAGCTTGGGATTAACATATACACACTACTATATATAAAATAGATAACCAACAAGGACCTACTGTACAGCACAGGGAACTCTACTCAATATTCTGTAATAACCTAAATGGGTAAAGAATCTGAAAAAGAATGAATATATGTGTATGTGTAACTGAACCACTTTTCTGTACACCTGAAACTAACACAACATTGTAAATCAACTATACTCCAATAAAATAAAATAAAATAAAAAGATATTCTTTATCATAAAAAAAAAAGTAGGGTAAGTGTTAAGCCACTCCTGTTGTAAGCAGAATACAACCTAAAGCTGGAGGGCGGTGCCATGGGTTGGAAGTCCACAAAGGCGGACTACGGTCATTGCTTTACATAGTAGTTATAGGTCCACAAAGCTCTGTTAAGTGTCCAAACAACATTGTGGCCGACACGGTAGAGTGCCTGCCTAACATCTACACCCATCTTCTTCCAGGCTAACAGAATCCTGATTTTTGTTGATCCTCCTTTAAGTAGTTTTGTCCTTCAGAGGAGGCTGGGCCCTGACCAAATCCAGACAGTGGCTTTGATTGATTTAAACAATCATGGCAGTTTTATTCTCCTTGCCTAGAGAATCAAAGAGATAGAAGGAAAGTCTGCCACAGGGCTTCTGGAAAGGTTTTTCTTGATGTTGAAAAGGTGAAAAAGACAAGAATGTTCAATTTTTCTGATTCTAGATATTGTGGTCCGTGTGCTACCCTTCCCCCAGGAAAAATTTAAGCTTAGCTCATTGGTGAGATCAGTGAGAGTCAAGTCAGCTTGGATGCCTTAATGTTGTGATCCAGATAGCATAACTCAGTTTTCTGTCTTGTTGCTGTGATCTAGTCCCATCTGGTACCTCCAGGTCTAGCAAAGGGATGCCTATCTATCCATCTATCCACTCAACAGTATTATGGTCTTAGGTATTGGGGCTCTAGTTTATGTTCTTTATATACTAACTTACAAACCTGCCTAGTATCCATATTTCTTCAAGCCTTGTCCTTTGTGAGTTCTCCCAGGGGATGGTGTACTGTCATGGCTCACCCCCCTCTTCCAATTTTGTGGCTGAGGTGTCGCTGACAAATTACCCACTTTCCTGTCTCCACATCTCTAGGAGATACTCTAGGATACCACCCATAATTTCTGGCTAGACTTTCCGTCATTTTCTGCCCATCCCAGTGATGTCCTCAGTCCCAGGTACTCCAAGTCTAGCTTGTCCACTGTCAATTGAATTACAAGTTCCACTTCTGATAGACCACACATAACATTTCACATTTTTTTTAACTCCAGGAGCTCATTTAAAAATATTATATAAAAATACTTCTCATTATTTGTTACAGCTACATAACATTCCATTGTGTGGACATACATTTGTTCATTCAATCAGTCCTTTAAAAGGACATTTCCCTTCATGCTTTTTTTATTACAAATACTGCTGCAATTGAATAGTCTTGTGCATACACCATTTCTTATTTTTACCAGTGTATGTTTGGGATAGATTTCTAGGAGTGGAAATGTTGGGTCAAAGGTAAATGCATATTCTTGTTAATTTTGCTGGATATTGTTTAGTTTTCCTCCATAGGGATTGTACTTTTTTTCATTCCCTCTAGCAACAGTTTTGCCATCAGAGCATACTGTCAAACTTTTTGACTTTTGCCACTGTGACATACGAAAAACATGTTATTGTAATTTTAACATGCATTTGTCTTTTGATAAACAATGCTGAGCGCATTTTCCCATATTTAAGGGTCACTTGCATTTCCTTTTCTGTGAACTATCTACTCATATCTCTTGTTCATTTTTTATAGAATCATTGGTCTTTTTCCTCTCCATTTTATACATTAGGGATATTAACCTATTGGTTTTTTTGTTTTTAATTTTATTTATTTATTTATTTATGGCTGCATTGGGTCTTCGTTGCTGCACGCAGGCTTTCTCTAGTTGCGGCAAGCGGGGGCTACTCTTCGTTGTGGTGCGCGGGCTTCTTATTGCGGTGGCTTCTCTTGTTGCGGAGCATGGACTCTAGGCACACAGGCTTCAGTAGTTGTGGCACATGGGCTCAGCAGTTGTGGCTCGCAGGCTCAGTAGTTGTGGCGCACGGGCTTAGTTGTTCCATGGCATGTGGGATCTTCCCGGACCAGGGCTCGAACCCGTGTCCCCTGCATTGGCAGGCGGATTCTTAACCACTGTACCACCAGGGAAGTCAGGATGTTAACCTACTGTTAATGACATAGCTTGCAAATATTATTTCTCAGTTTGTCTTTCTTTTTCTTTGCTTATGATGTTTTCTAGGGGGAAAAGTCTTTCTTACTTCTATGTAGCTATATTTATTAATATTTTTCCCATCACTTCTTTAATTTGATTCAGAGATAGGTTTCCCCTATTCCCAGATTATGCACTGTAAACCTTCATGGTATTGTTAACGTTTTATAATATGTATACAGATTACCATTCAATTAAATAACAATTTAAAGCATACACCTGGCGCAAATATTTGCGCACTCACAAACGCACACAGATTTTACTAGTTTACAATCAGTACAGCATTGAAATGACCAGTTACATACATGGTTAGAAATTTATAGTCATTACTTCAAAGTGTAGTCTGATATTTTAGCCCAAATTCCTAACAAATTGTTTGCAAAGAGTCAGTCGGATGAATGACAAAGAGATAGAAAGGATTTGAATAAAAAATTGAAAGAATACGAACTATATCTTCTGATATCCAAAACTGTTTGGGATAAACTGAGTATACTCAGTAAATTTCCTTAAAATGAGTAGTTTTATTTTAGCTCTATGATGTTAACTTTATGATGATTTAAATATTTAGACAGGTTGAATTTAAATACTTCAAGATATATAGCGCAATGCCTCAAACATATTAAATAACAAAAATTTATTTGTTGAACAAAATGAATGAATTACATACATCAGAATTGGAATGGCAAACAAGTACACTCTGATAGACTATATAAAAATTTTCAAGAAGCCTGGTTACCACTGATGACATAGTTTAGACAAGTATAAGGAAAGAATAAAATAATCTTTTAAATTGGTGAAGTTAATTTTAGTAGTAGTGTTTCAATGATTAAGCTCTTCTGCAGGCAGGTTCTATTTTGATATTAAAGATTAGGACGAGAATCTGGTGACTCATGTGTGGGAGAGATGACAACTATACTGGATGAGAGACTCAAGAACCAAGAGGACCTTGACAGGTTGCACGATGAACCCAATTCAATTCACCAAGCATTAACTGAGTATATGTTAAGTACTAGGCACTGGAAACAAAAAAGATGACTATGGCCCTCTTCCTGATATTAAGATGCTTACTGTCCATGGGGAAATCAAATGGGTAAACAAATAAATATCTTTTGGTGCGATAGGTGATATAACAGTTGAGTACACAGGTACTGGAGGAACAAAGGAGGGAATGGTAAACTCTACCTAAGTCAGTCTGGGAAGTTCAAAGAAATGATTAAATATAGGTATGATAAGATGCTATACTTGAGTCCAAAACCACAACAATATGAATACAGGATGAATTTAAGCAGTAGGAAGTATAAAGTAGACTTTAGAGGTTTTGTTTGAAAAACTTTCAACATGAATCAGCTATATTTGGCTGCCAAAATGCCAAAGATGAAGGTCATGCTATACTCTGTGCTCATCAAACTGGCACTGCATTCCATTCTAGGTGTCTTATTTTAAGGGGGATTTAGGCAACTGTGTACATATACAGTGAAAGGGATCAGGATGGAACAGAAACTTGAAAACATATGAAGAAGGGATGAAGGAATAGATAATGGTAAAACTGGAGAAAAATTTCTTTACTTGGCCAAAATGATTATTTTTTATTAAGACATGTCAGATCATGTCATTCCTTTCCTCAAAACCCTCCAATGCCTCCTTTATCATTCGGAGTAAAAACATATTCCTGACAATGGCCAAAAGGCCCTGCTGAGTCTGGCCCCCATTTCTTCCTTGTCCTCAACACCTACTGCTCTCCCCTTACTCACTCATTATAACCACACTAGCCTCCTTGTTACTCCTCACACATTCCAGGCATGCTCCCACTTTAAGGCCTTTGCTCTGACTGTTCCTCCAGCCTGGAATGAAAGAAGGTTCTTCCCTCAGCCATTCACATGGTTAACTTTCTCACCTTCTGCAAGTCTTGCTTCAAATGTCACCATCTCAATGAAGACTATCTTGATTACCTTATTTAAAATTCTAACTTGCCCTCCCCAGGTGCCTTCTCCCTAGCTTTCTTGATCACCCTTACTTTGGCATTTTTGTTGTATTTCTGTTATTATATTAGTAAGGGATCATCTGGGCTTTGTAAAATCTTAACGGTCAAAAGAGGTAGAAAGAATCCTATGATTGGTCACAGGGAAAATACTGTGCCCAGGGGCTGACAATATTCATACTATAGGAATAATAAGCCCCCTGATTTCCTCTCATTCAACTCTGAATAGTAAAATATAGGTAGGAAAAAGACAAGAAGAGGAAATTATATGAACAAATACAGTTCTATGACATAAGAAGGTAATTAGCAAATTAATGCTCAAATTTTCTTTGGAATTGATGTTATATACAAAATTAAGTTTTAGACATTTAAATGAAAGTAAATGGATCTGAAGTTCCTTTTTATCAGCTGTAAAAATATTCACTGGTCCTGTGCCCAGAGTTTAAAAGAAATCAGCATGAGTCTAATGAAAAACAAGCTGTAGGTCTCAGGGAAATTCAATACATACTCTTTCTTTTCCATTTAGTTTTTGATTGGTTTCCATGGGAATCTAGGCGTGTGGGGATCTCTAATCTATTCATGGAAAGCAGATGCTTGAATTTTCATGACAGTAAAAGTGGGGGTCAGTGAAGAGATAAAGATGATTAGAAAATGAATATGGTTGTAGGTAACATGATCATGTTCAAAACAAAATGCTGCAAGCCACGTAGATTTAAAAACAATCTTGCAAGGCAGTTCTACTGTGTTTGAGAGGTATTATATCATAAAGAAAGAAAACACTGGACTTAAAGGCATTAGCTCTGGGTTCAAATTCTGAATCTGGCCCATAAGGAAGAAGCCCTTAGGAGAGCAGTTCTCCTGGGTTCCCTTACCCTGCTGCTCTCTGCTTGAGCGCCCCTTTCCAATAAAGTCTTTCACTTTCTCAAGAAAGGAGAGGAAGGAAGGAAGGAAGGAAGGGAGGAAGGGAGGGAGGGAGGGAGGGAGGGAGGAAGAAAGGAAAAGAAAAAAACCTTTAGGTATTTCTTTGGGGAGCTGACAGGGAAACTGACTGGATCTGAGAATTGCTCTAAGACAGAAGAACCCGAGGCCTGAGGAAGGAAGCTGCAGAAGAGTAACTTCTCTTTCCGTGGAGCGTTATCAGGAGCACTGAGCGGGGAATCCAAAAAAACCGAGGTAATTCCTGACTCTGCAAATGACGAAGTGGCCTTGAAGAACTCAAACTAGACCTCAGTTTACTTCTATAGAAAACAGTTAACATTCTACTATTCTAACTGCTAAGAAGCTACTATGAAATTGAATAATTTTTTTCTTACTAGAACTATGTTACAACTCAAAGCAGTGATTTCATTGAAGATTTGCTGACATGCTGTTTCTTGTGACTATAAATTTCATCTATGCAGGTGGAAGTACATTAACTATAATCAAAGTATTAAAGAATGGACAGGTTTTTATTTCAATTCTCAGATTTGTTTAAAAATAGACCAATCTGGGTTTTGGTTGGAACACTCATTTGAATGTAAGACCCTAATTATTTGAAACCAGGGTCTAAACTGGAAAGCCAGAGGGCAAGTTTAGATATAGTTTCTAAATACTCAGAAGAGGACAAAACTAATGCTAGTTTGAAAGCCTCAGAAGTTAGAATGTAATGAAGCAAAGATTCTTCAGACTAAGACTCTGTCTGCCTGGAAAAGGTAGCTTAGCTAAGGTTGAAGTCAAATGGGGTAAACTGCAAGGGTTGTCTAACATAGCCCCTCTCAGTCCAGAGATGTCTTGAGAGATCATTAAAATTCCAGAATATAAGGGTTTCATATGCTCAGACTTTCCTACATTTCTAGGTAATGTGGGCACTGCAAACGTCTTTTGGTGCGTTCTTTTAGAAGCACACCAAAATCTAAAACCCCACTTGCTCACTCTTCAGATATCCTCTGGCAACACAGTTTGTGGCAGAGTGAGCAGCTATTAAATTGGTTTTAAACAGACTGAGTGAATACAGCCACAGAGAAGCCTGGAAGTACCCACTAAATACCCCAGGCCATCTTGCTGCTTGCTCAAGTTTAAGAACCACTGGATTAGAGCACAGACACAAGGCTTCCAGATGGCTCCTGAGGTGAAGGCTGGGGAAATGTGACCTGAGTGCTTAAAAGCCTAAGCCAGAAACAAACAACCCAATCAAAAATGGGCAGAACAACTAAACAGACATTTCTCCAAAGAAGACATACAGATGGCCAAGAGGCACATGAAAACATGCTCAACACTGCTAATTACTGGAGAAATGCAAATCAAAACTACAATGAGATATCACCTCATACCAGTCAGAATGGCCATCATCAAAAAGTTTAAAGGAGCTTCCCTGGTGGCACAGTGGTTAAGAATCCGCCTGCCAATGCAGGAGACACGGGATCGAGCCCTGGTCTGGGAAGATCCCATATGCCGCGAAGCGACTAAGCCCGCGTGCCACTACTACTGAGCCTGTGCTCTAGAGCCTGCAAACCACAACTACTGAGCCTGTGTGCCACAACTACTGAAGCCCATGTGTCTAGAGCCCGTGCTCTGCAACAAGAGAAGCCACCTCAGTGAGAAGCCCGCACACCGCAATGAAGAGTAGCCCCCGCTCGCCGCAACTAGAGAAAAGCCTGCACGCAGCAACGAAGACCCAATGCAGCCAAAAATAAATAAATAAATAAAATTTAAAAAAGTCTACAAACAATAAATGCTGGAGAGGATGTGGAGAAAAGGGAACCCTCTTACACTGTTGGTGGGAATGTAAATTGGTACAGCCACTATGGAGAACAGTATGGAGGTTCCTTAAGAAATGAAAAATAGAACTACCATATGATCCAGCAATGTCACTCCTGGGCATATATCTGGGGAAGAACATGGTTGGAAAGGATCCATGCACTCCAGTGTTCATTGTAGCACTATTTACAATAGCCAAGACATGGAAGCAACCTAAATGTCCATTGACAGGTGGATGGATAAAGAAGATGTGGTACATATATACAATGGAATATTACTCAGCCATTAAAAAGAATGAAATAATGCCATTTGTAGCAACATGGATGGACCTAGAGATTATCCTACTAAGTGAAGTGAGTCAGACAAAGAAAGATAAATATCATATGATATCACTTATATGCAGAATCTAAAAAAAAATGATACAAATGAACTTATTTACAAAACAGAAAGAGACTCACAGACTTAGAGAACAAACTTATGGTTTCCGGAGGGAAGGGTGAGGAGGAGGGATAGATTGGGAGTTTGGGATTGACATGTACACACTGCTATATTTAAAACAGATAACCAACAAGGACCTACTACATAGCACAGGAAACTCTTCTCAGTACACTGTAATAACCTAAATGGGAAAAGAATTTGAAAAAGAACAGGTACATGTATATGTATAAGTGAGTCACTTTGCTGTACACCTGAAACTAACACAACATTGTTAATCAGCTATACTCCAATATAAAATAAAAATTTTTTAAAAGTATAATAATGAATAACAACAACAAAAAGGCCTAGGCCAGGAACCATTCTTGCTTCCATTCTCCTTTTGCCTACCTACAAATAATGGTCACCAAGTTCTGGACATTTTATCATTTTTTATAATAGACTTTTATTGAGGCATAACCTATATATAATAAACTACATAAGTCTCAAGTAAACAGTTTGATAAATTTTTATGTAAGTAACACACAGATCAAGACATAGAACATTTCCAGCATCCCTGAAAGATTCCTCATGCCACTCTTCAGTCACTACCTATCTCTTGGGTAACCACAAATCTGATTTGGGTCACCATATCGTTTTGCCTGTTTTTAAAATTCATATAAATAGCATATATATCTGACTTCTCTCAATAGTATTCCATTGCAGGAATACACCACAATTAATTTACTCATTTGCCTGTTGATAGGCATTTGGACTGTTTGTGTTATTAGAACATTTGCTATTTCAAACAAAGCTGTCATGTATGTTCTCATACATGTCTTTTGGTGGGAAAAAGCACTTATCTCTTAGATATGACTGGCGTAGGGGTATGAATTGCAGTGATCGTGTGTGTGTGTGTGTGCGCGCACATATATTTTTAACTTTAGTAGATATATCTGATTTTTCAGAGTGGATGTTACCAATTTACATTCTTACCAAAAATATTTGAGAGTTCCATTTGTTCCATACCCTCACCATCAGTTGCTACTGTCAGACTTTTTCATTTTAGACATTCAAATGGTTGTGTGGCGGTATCTCATTGTGGCTTTAATTTGCATTTCCCTAATTAATAATGATGTTGAGCACCTTTTCATTTGTCTTTTGGGCATTTGGCTATACCTTTGTAAACTAGGGTTACATGTTTCAACATGAATAAATCTCACAAACATAATGTTAAGTCAAAAGAAAAGCAAGTTGGAGAGTAACACACTGTATAATACCATTTACATAAAGATTTTAAACATGCAAAATAATATTATTGTTTCTGGGCATGTAAATATATATAAAGTAAAAGTAGAAAAATACACATGGGAATTGAAACCACAAAAATTAAGATAGACTAAGGTGGCAGAAAAAGAGGGGAATGGGATTTAGAAGATAAAAAACTTCAAGTTTTATTTCATTTTAAAAAATCAGAACTAAAAACTTAAAAAAATTCAGGTTCATCTCTTCTGGATATTAGGTACCTGAGTGTTTTTATATTATTTTCTATTCTTACCTATAAGTTTAAAATAATTAATTCAAAAATAAGACAGAGGGCTTCCCTGGTGGCGCAGTGGTTGAGAGTCCGCTTGCCAATGCAGGGGACACGGGTTCGTGCCCCAGTCCGGGAGGATCCCACATGCCGCGGCGGAGCGGCTAGGCCCGTGAGCCATGGCCGCTGAGCCTGCACGTCCGGAGCCTGTGCTCCGCAACGGGAGAGGCCACAACAGTGAGAGGCTCGTGTACCGCAAAAAAAAAAAAGACAGAGAACATTTAGGCATATGCAAAGGCAAAGTGAATGATGAATAATTTATTAAGAGACGAGAACTGAAAGGAGAATTCACTCCATTTCCTCATCCAATGGCTAATTGGACCAGAAGATCCTAAAGGATCTTTCTGTTTCTGATGTCTACTGATTCCTAAAGACTAATTTGATGTTTACACGTGTATTACAGCATGACTAACAGCAATAACATTGATAACTTACACTTCTAGAGGGTATTTTCTCCACCAAGCAGAATGCTTTATATCTAAGAACTCATCATTCCTATATGGTGGGCAGGGAGAGGTATTGTCCCATTTTATAATAAAGAAATTGAGGCATACAAAAATTATATTTGTTGAGAAATTAAGCTCACAGAGTGTTATAAAATCCTACTTACAAAATTATGTGTTGGGGTGGATTATGAACAGGAATAAATAATATATAATTTAAACTCCAACAGTTTTGAAGACTATACCATTCATGATAAATTTATCTGATGTTCACATTGATTGATTGATTCCTTCATTTATGTATTCATTAAACAAACATTAACTGAGTCTTTATTAAATGGCAGGAGCTGTGTTAAGACTGGAACTATAAAATCAAATAAGGGACTTCCCTGGTGGCACAGTGGTTAAGAATCCACCTGCCAATCAGGGGACAGGGGTTCGAGCCCTGGTCCGGGAAGATCCTACATGCCACGGAGCAACTAAGCCCGTGTGCCACAACTACTTAGCCTGTGTGCCACAACTACTGAAGCCTGTGCGCCTAGAGCCCATGCTCCACAACAAGAGAAGCCACTGCAATGAGAAGCCCACGGACCACAACAAAGAGTTACCCACGCTTACCACACCTAGAGAAAGCCCGCGCGCAGCAATGAAGATGCAATGCAGCCAAAAATAAAAATAAATAAATAAGTTAGTTAAAAAAAAAAATCAAGTAAGACATGACCTCTGCCTTCAAACAGCATTAGAGGGTGTGAAATATACATAAGTGAAATCCATGGTTAATTGTTAGGTATACGTACTGAGGAGGAATAATGGAATACAGAGTTGAAGGGGACCAGGTAGGGGTTGTTTGGTGTTTAAGTGTTGAGTACGTGTAAGATAAGGAAACCAAATACTGTTAGGTGGTATTAAGTTTTCCAGAAAAGTTTCGGAGGTATTCTACTCTTCTCCTTTACTTTTTATAAGTCATTAACATGGAAACAACATATTTTTAAAACTGAAAATTAATATTTAATTTTCATAGATGAATGAGAATTCTCTCTGTAAACCAAAAAAGAAAAAACAACCCAACCACAACCTGAAGCTTCTTTAATTTTTGTGTTTAACATGATATATTTTTTCAAAGTGGGTAGTCAATCTTCTTGAAGCCAAATTAATAACTTCCTGGAAGATTAAAAATGCGTAACTATTAAAATTTAGTGAGATTGCTAAAGCTTTTTTTTTTTTTTTATCCTTATCAACAAATAAATGTATCTGTGGAAGTCAGAGAAATAGTAGCTTCCCAGGAGCAAAACATTTCTAACAATTAGATATCTTTTGTGAGAAACCCAGAAAAGGCATGACTGATTGCTTTCTTAGATTAAACTGAGGGTACTAAATGAAAAACAAATTAGGTACAGATGTTCAGTATATTGAGATTAATTTTAATCTCATGGGTATCATTTCCTTAGCTGCTTGGACTAACAGCAATTTGTTTCCAGAAAAGTGAATATGTGTCAAAATAACTAAGTCAATCAACACAGTTCAGTAAGTTTTTCCTATATATGTATTTTGAAACTGGATAAATGTTTCTAATAAACAAAATGTCTAGCATTTGTATTCATAATGACTTTCTATATAAGTAACATAAAATGTATTCATTTGTTCAACGAAGACATATCAGACACTGTGTTAGATTCTGGGGGATTCAAAAATAAATAAAACAAGTGTCCTCCTGGAGCTCCAATGTAGTGGGAAAGAGGCAAGTACATACAAGATAGTGGGGCTCTAGTAGAAACACAGACAAAATGCTACGCGAACGTGAATTTTTCTTACTAATCAATCTAAGATGGCATAATATAGTTCACTATCACAAAAAACACAAAACCATAATAAATAATATATGAGAATGGTTGATCTTTGGGTCAGTAATAATAACAATGCTGTTTACATGTTATGGCTGTTGATATTTTATAAAACACTTAGGTATATTAATATCACACATAGGTATACATACCTTACAGTAGATAGACCAACTTTAATTATCACTTAATATCTTTATCTATGGTCTTTGTAAGCAACTTAAGAGTAGGAATCATGTCTTTCATCTTTGCATTCCAAGACCTAGCACAGTGCCTGTTGCACAGTAACAGTTTTAACATATGTTGAATGAATGCATGCATGCACGTATACATGAATATTGATGTTACATAAATAGCACACTTCTGAGTTCACAGACAACAGAATTAAGTGCGATAGACAATACTTTACAAGAATATTTGATATCCAAAATATCAGAGAGGTTCACTAAACAAAGGGATGTGAAGTTTAATAGGGATCGGTACTGACAGTACTTATTTATAGCAGACATATGATTCATTTTTTAATATTCTCTCTAGATGTATAATCATGATACACAATAGACACTTGGCAACTACTTATTGAATGAACAGTTCTACCTCCACAATGTATCTATTGGATCCAACTGTTCCTCTCCATTGGCCTGAACTGTAATAGATTTCTATGTACCTCCATTCTTGTCCTCTTCCAAAGTAGCTTTAGTTGCCATATTTGTCTCCCTAAAATAATTTGACCATGCAACTTCCATTCTTAAATTTCCTAAGCAGCTCCCTAGAATTCAGGACCCTTCATTTAAAAAATGTAATTAAAAAAAAGACATAGGAAGTGCATAGTACAAAAGTCTGGCACTGGCACACAGCAGGTACTAAACAGCTAAACATTAATGAGCTAGGTTGTCCTGGGAAAATTAGTTATTCATATGTTTTAAAATGAGAATGGATCCCTACACAAAAATCAATTTGTTATGTATTAAAAGATTTAAGTAGAAAAGAAAATATAGGATAACGTAAAAACAATCTCTGCTTAGCTCTGTTTAGTCTACCAGCTGTTGTTTACTGCTAGGTTTCTTAGAGCCTTACCCTATACAAGCAGAGTTTAGGCAACTGCTAATGACTTGCGAGGAATCTGTACTCAGGTTTTTGGCTTCCTTCTCTTCAGGAGTTTGCCCTTCAAGTTCCAGCTACTGCTAACACCAAACTACACCTGGGTTTCCCCAGCTGACTAAGAATCCTGCTTCCTGCTAGGGTTGTATTCTTTTGCTTTCCAATTTAGAAAATGCCTTGAAGGAAAAAGCCAGGATAAATGCGGAGCTAATTTCATGTGCTTCCCTTCTCTGAATCATCCTGCCTATGCTGACCGCTCCCAGCGCCTTCAAACAATATGTTTTGTTCAGTTTTCAGATGTGTTTGGCAGATGAGCTGTTCTAAAATAGGTGGTCATGGTGAGAACTTATGCCTAGTCATGAAAGTCTCGGGTTGGCTGCTCCTTTTTGTGATTTCTTCTTTTATATCTTTAAATGTTCCATCAATGGTTAATTTATATTGTGTTTCTAATGGTGCCAATATCTGATGTTTTTGATAGAAATCTGTTTATTGTTTCAGCTGACTCTCCTTCATGGTAGATTGATTGCTCATGTGTTTGGTGATCTTTCACTGTGAGATCATGTTTGGTCTGTTTTAATATGGGGGAATCCTGGAAGTTAAAGGTGAAGATATTTTTTCTAAGAGAATCTGTGTTTGTGTCTGCTTAGAGGCAGGGTGGGCTACAGAGCTGGGACATATCATCTCCAACTATTTTTGAAAATTATTTCCAGGTCGTCCACCATCTTATCCCTGCCTGAAGTATACTACCTCTGATTTCTTAATCATGGTGCTTTTGCATGAAGCACAAAACCAAACACAATACCCAGGTTTGATCTGGACAGAGCGGAGTATTAAAGAATGATTATCACCCTTGTTCTAGAAATTCTACTGCTAGTATAGCTTAAAGGTATATTACGGCTTTTGGCAAACATGCAAATACAAACAGGAACACAGAGATGGGGAAACTCATAATTATCAGATAGCTGAAAGAACATGAAACTTGTTACTTATGAGATCAGCTATGTAAACTGTGACACGTAAATCACAGTTCTATTTATTCTTTGACACTAAAGAAATCACTGCTAAAAAAATAAAGGAGAAACAAAAAGCAAACAGAAGCAATGCACTGCATCTCACAGAGAGATTTAGCAGCTCACGTGTCTGGTTGTGCTCTCCCCTTCTCTCAACCTTTTTCACATTATACCTCTACAAAAATGTCATACTGTTGGATCATCAACTTAAATTCTTTTTCTTTCCTCACATGATCCACTTGATGTGCAGTTAGTTTCCCCCAACTTACATTTTTAAAGTTGAGTTTTAAACCTAAGTGAATCACAATGAAAAAATCTAAAGTGTGTCAAATTCTTAGTAGTGGGGCTATTCCCAATCTGAAATGTTTACTTTTTTATGATAACAAGTTAAATAGAGTTACACTTCCTTAGTAAATAATTTTAACAGCTGACAAGCCTAGGTGAAAGGTTTAAATACCTGAGCAGTAGTTAAAACTGAGATTGAAAATGAGAGATTTTTAAAAAAATTACTGTAATGAAAAGCAAATTCAAGAGCAATAACTTTGGAAATAACCTGACAGACCTAACTGATAAGAGCATATAACTAGCATATTCAGAAGTATATCTTAATGTCAGTCTCTTTTTATGCTTTCAACTAATGAAAAGGTATTTTTCTAACCCCTCAATTAATCAGCTATATCTGGTTCACATTTTTTAATGGGAAATAACTCTAATAGTTTCTGCTGGATCTAACTAATTTTCATTGCTTTTTATTCTCAAAATACATAAGTCTAAAATAACAAAGAGAAAAATATCAGGCACTGGAACTATATTTTATAGACCAAAATTTTATGGTGAGAAAAATCATTTTCAGATAAATAAGTTCAAATAAATTTAGAAGCTTCCCATTTTGTTGTTTTTTGATATGTTTAATCCTAAAAAACTGAGCTCTTAACAAGCCTTTAAAAACTTGAAATCATTTATACTAGCAATATACATTTAGATTTTTAAAAATTTGAAAATACATTTCAGAAAATAAATTTCTTTTATGCTCCCTAATGCCACATAGTTTATGGGCAACTACAACTTTTTATTGTAAAAGTAACATGCATTAAGGAAAACATTTTAAACAATGAAAAGTACCAAAATTCATATATCTTCCCAATATTTAAACTCAACCACTACTGAGATATATATACATTTCATATATATATATTTTGGCCGTACCGCACAGCTTGCAGGACCTTAGTTCCCCAACCAGGGATCGAACCCATGCCCCCTGCAATGGAAGCGTGGAGTCCTAGCCACTGGATCGCCAGCGAATTCCCAAATCCAACCACTATTGACAATTTAGTGTGTGGTGGTTTTCTTTTTTTCTTTGCCTTTTCTCATGCATAAATTGATTTGTAATATAGTTTAATCATATTAATACATATAATTTTATTTCCTTTTTCCCAACTGAACTTTAGATCAGAAAATAAATTTCATCGCTGGAGGAACTTGGATAAGTGAAAGCAGCCACTGATGGTTATCTGTGCTTACTCTCTGCAGTTTAAAGATTACAGCTTTTAGAGAAAACATATGAAACTACGAGTTATATGCCTGTGATTTCTTTACCATCTGTCCATCTCACAGTTCCATTAATCAATTAACAAATACCACAGAAAAGGTTTACTCTTCACGGTAGTTTTACTTCTCACCTTTTGAGCTGCAAGATGGAGGGCTGTTCTCTGGCTATGGTCAGTTTTATTAACATCTGCTCCTGCCTTCAGGAGAGTATCTGCACAATCCAGTCTGTCAGCCAACACACAATACATAAGTGGTGTTCTCCCAAATTGATCTTCTTTGTCTTTAACGGCAGAATTTCCTAGGAGGATAAGAAACAGATAGTGATATTTGATAATTATTGTTTTTATTACTAATATAACTATGAACTATATTTACTAGCTGTTTCTTATCAAGTACTGTGGTAAATGCATTAAATATATTATCTCATTTTTACTCACCCTATGAGATAGATATTACTGTCCCTATAGTATAGGAAACTTACACTTAGAGAAGTTAGGTAACTTGTACACATTACAATAACAGTAGGTGGTGAAGCTAAAATTCAAATTGATTGTTGACTTTAAAGGGTATGTTCTTAACAACTCTGTCATACTAAATAACATTTTGAGATGTGAGGTTATTTTTTTCCTCCCTTACTCCTTTTGTGAAAAAATACTTAGTGTAGATCATACACTAGGCATTGTGGTATGTTTTTGAGATCTACAAAAATGAATCATGGTTCGCTTCCTGTTTTAGACAATATGGAGCAAATGCATACTATCATGATCCTCCTGCTACTTAAAACTAAACACCCCAGGCAAAATAAATGAAAGGTGGCGAAAAGAAGGCAAATTGGTTAGGGAACTATGAAACTTCAGGAACAACCTGCTATTGCGTTCCCTGATTTATTTATTTATTTTTTGCCTCCTATATAAAGCCAGCCTGGGTGCTAAAGTAGCTCATCAGAAATACCAGTGGGCACATACACAAAATTCCCCAAGAAGCCTGCTCTCTCCAGTCAAAATATTGGGAAGGGAGTAGCTCTGCAGGAGTGAACTCTTTTGACTATACTTCTGCTACTCAAAGCACATACGACAGGGCTTCCCTGGTGGTGCAGTGGTTGAGAGTCTGCCTGACGATGCAGGGGACACGGGTTTGTGCCCCAGTCCGGGAAGATCCCACATGCCGTGGAGCGGCTGGGCCCGTGAACCATGGCCGCTGAGCCTGCGCGTCTGGAGCCTGTGCTCCGCAAACGGCAGAGGCCACAACAGTGAGAGGCCCGCGTACTGCAAAAAAAAAAAAAAAGCACATACAACCAAACAAATTGTACCTCTTTTCCTCTCCAATGGATATTGCAGAGACTGTGGGGAGGAGCCCTATGAAGCATTGTGCCCTGAATTAGGCAAAGGATGGCAACAAGGTGGTATCTTACCCCTTCCCAACTAGAGAGTGGGGAAAGGTTATGGAGAGGAGGAAGCTAGAGAAAGCAATTCTTTAAATCAGTGCATGATGCCATGGATAACTGAGCAGCCCATATGTGAAACTGACCAGAGTCAAAATAGCAAAAGCTTTGAGAATGGTACTCTTGGTGGGATACTTCCTAGGTTCTAAATTGGCCTGGGTAGCACAAAAATGGGGCAGACCAGAAAATAACTCACAAGAGCTCTCAAAGCTAACTTGACATTTGAACCACAGTCTACAAAATTGGACCAAAATGTTCATTCTAAACCTAAACAGATTGTCAGTGTACTAAAATAGGAGATTTAAAGTAGGATCCAGAGTCTCATAAGATAATACACAAAATGTCCAAGATATAATCCAAAATTACTAGACAAACCAAATACCAGGAAAATATTAAACAAGAAAACACAATCAGCAGGCTCCAAAACTGCGATGATACAGATATTAGAATTATCTGACAAAGATTTTAAAGCAATGGTCATAAAAATGCTCTGACGAGCAACTATGAATGCTCTTGAAACAAATGGAAAAATCCAAAGTCTCAGCAAAGAGAGAAAATACAAAGATGAACCCAGTGAAAAATTTAGAATAATAAATGTTTAAAAATAAGTAAAAAACCAGACTTCCCTGGTAGCACAGTGGTTAGGAATCTGCCTGCCAACGCAGGAGACACAGGTTCAAGCCCTGGTCCGGGAAGATCCCACATGATGCGGAACAACTAAGCCCATATACCACAACTACTGAGCCTGTGCTCTAGAGCCCGTGAGCCACAACTACAGAGCCTGAATACCACAACTACTGAGTCTCTGCACCACAACTACTGAAACCCACATGCCCAGAGCCCATGCTCCACAACAAGAGAAGCCACTGCAATAAGAAGCCCATGCACTGCAATGAACAGTAGCCCCCACTTGCTGTAACTAAGCCTGCACACAGCAAAAGACCCAATGCAGCCAAAAAAAAAAGGAAAAAACCAAATAAAATAACCAAAATAAAAATCTCACCTAATAGGCACAATAGCGTAATGGAAATGACAGAGGAAAGAATCACTGAACTTGATGACAGACCAATAGAAATTATTCAGTCTGAACAACTGATAGAAACAAAAAGAATCAACAGAGTCTCAGGGCTCTGTGGGATAATAACAAAGTTTCTACCATTTATATCATCAGAGTCCCAGAAAGAGAGGAAAAAGAATGAAGGGCTGAAAACATATTTGAAGGAATAATGGTTAGAAATGTCCCACATTTGGTGAAAGACACAAACCTACAAATTTAAGAAGTTGAACAAAGCTCAAACAAAATAAACCCAAAGAAATCCATACTGAGTCAATCAAAATCAAATTTCTAGAAACTAAATTCAAATTACAGTGTATTTCTCATAAGAAACTATGGAGGCCATAAGGCAATAGCACAACATTTTTCAAGTGTTGCTGGGAGGGGGAAGAACTGTCAACCCAGAATTTTATATCTAGTGCTTGCATAGGGTCAGGAGTAGGGAGAAAAGAGGAGTGTTTGAGGGGTCGTAGCTAAAGGGTACAGGGTTTTTTTGGGGGCTAATGAAATAAAATCAATTATGGTGATGTTTGTACAACACAACTCTGTGAATATACAAAAACTACTAAATTGCACACTTTAAATTGGTGAATTGTATGGTATGTTGGTATGGTGAATCTCAATAAAGCTGTTACAAAACACTCCGCTACATACACATTAAAATGGACTATTAAAAACATTTAAGAAATGTTAAATCCAGTGAGATTCTTCCTTGGAAGCTTGAGTAAAGGAGAGGATTTAGGACCTGTGGTCACAAGAACACATGTGATAAATGGAGGCAATCATCACACATTGGGACAATCCTAACTGATTAGGTTTCTCAGGGCCAAAGTGGAGTCAGAACCACAGGGATAATAGGTCACTCTACCTCCCAAGACACTGGTTGCTCCACTCTTACCAAGTCGGCTGTAAGATACAGGGAAACTTCAAGCCTTCTCTTCAATCCCTGACATACTTTGCTTTTGTGTAACGGGTATTTATACTTCCCAACAGATTTAATTGGGTTATGTCACCACCATCCAATATGTTGTGCCTATAAGGAAAATTTCTGCATCTGAGGTAGCTGAAAGCATGTATCCCCTAGTCATAATTAGAAAAAGCAGCACTTACTCTCACCTGGGTCCTGTTTTGAGTTGCTTTTAGGGGGATAGTGGTTCTATGGCTAGTTTCTGAGTGGTGAGTGTCCCATTAAGTTCTGAGCTTCCTGAACGAGAGTAACTGAGAAAGGCCTGCTTCTTTATCTAGCTACCCTACTCCCTTCCTTCATTTCCTCAGTTAACAACATTCAGCCAATACCTGTCCAGTCTCCACCATAGCTTATTTTGATGAATGAATTAAATGATTTATCGTTTGTGTCTGGTAACTGCAACATGTTATACACATGTGGGGCTTATGATGTAAACTAATATTCACTGGATGGCAGTGCATTTAAATTTGCATTCCTGTCAGGAACAGCTAATATAGGATGCAGCTGGCTAGTGTGCTGTGTTGTTTTAATTGTTCTGGCAACTGTGGAGGTAGCCTCTAATCCATGACCAACGGGGGTTGGCATTCTGCTTGTGCTCAGTCTGAACATAGATCAGAAAGCTGAGGTGGAACCATGATTGCTCTGCTGCATTCGGTTATTTTAAGGCTAGTTGAAGCAGAAGAGTCTCTGTATGTATGTGTAGAAACCAGAGCTCCAGCTCTAGCAGTTAGAGGAATAACTGTCACTTGTAGTGACAGTTGTGACACTCTACACAATAGCTATGGTGCCATACTGTCCAACACAAGTAAATCCAGCATTCTCTACTGATATCTTATTTGTCTGTTCTAAAATGTTACCTTTGTGTGGCATCAAAGATGCATTTATCTGTTTTCATCTACTTCTTCACACCTTTCATATTGTCACCATCATCTGTGGTCATTTAAAAATATCTGCTTATTGTAATAGAGGCAACACGTGAACAATGGAAAGAAGATAGGATTCATAATCCAATGACTTGGTTTGAGTTTCAACCTTGCAGTTATTAACTATGCAACTAAACTGCTTAACTTCTGAGTCTCAGTGTCCTAATTTAAAATGAGAATAATAATAATAACATGGGACATATTATATTTTGAGGGTACTTGAGATTTTAGAAAATATTTTTACACATCTCATTATCATTGTTGAGGTATCTTAAATATCATTTACACTCATTGCTACTTTGAAATTATCATAGTTGTGAGATCTGCCACTAGATCTTGCTATTTACTGCGTTAAAAAAATGACTGCAAGTATATTGCTACATCATAATTTGAAAATACTTTGATAACTGTATTTCAATACAGCTGATTTTCTTTGGATTCTTATTATATTATATTTAAGCTCTTAAAATATATATTTCTGAGAAGGGGTCCATGAAGTTCACCAGATTGCCAAAAGGGCTCATAGCACAAAAAAAATTCAGAAAAGTTCCAACTAGATAACCATGAATTTCATCTGTCAAGGTTTAGACCTAATCATCTTTCTTGTCTTTCTCATTCTCTATGTACTCATACATACGAATGTGCATGTATACTAGACATATCCACCCACACATGGAGGTCCCATATGTTAGTAGTTAAAAGCACGGGCTTTACAATCAGTCTTGCAGGCTTCAATCTCAGTTCTGTTACTTATTAGACAAGTTACTTAATCTGTCTGCATCTCAGTTTCCTGACCTATGAAATGAGGGAAATGAGAGTACCCCAAACTCTTTGTGGTGTCTTCCTATTAAATGAGTTCATAAGTTACAAAATGCTTAACACAGTGCTTGTATAACATAACTTTATGAATCTTGGCTCATTTTATTGCTATTATTAGTATGGATGCATATGTATGTAAGTATATTTGTAAATACATGTATATAAGCAAGCATTTATAAAACATTCAATGACCCTAACCCTCAGTGACAGGGTTGAAGTAAAGGAAGAAGGAACCTGAAATAATGTCACTGCTCTACCACTTACGAGGCTCCTTGCCACACCCAACTACTGTGTTGGGAGATGTTATAAACAAAGAGAGACAATGATTCAGAGAGATTTATATTAGTGTAGAACATGGACAGGCCAACAAAAGTTGTAGTAGAATCAGAAATGGTGCTGCGTGGTCACTTCGCCACTGCAAATGCCCCAAACACTGTTAGCAGTAATGCCAGGAACCATCATTACACAGTGAATATTTACAAGTTATTTTGTTTGGTTTTCACAAAGAAAGCAGTATCATTTTTTTTCTTAGCATTTAGAGCTTTTTCATTTTGAGACATTTCTGAAACTATGTAAGATTGGATTCTTTTACAGGAAATCCAACCTGATATAATAATAGTAATAAGGTTCTATTTATTGTCTACAATGTGTCAGGTGCGATGCTAGATATTTTACAGTCATTATCTAATTTAACTGTCCCACAGGCAAAGTGTTATAATCTATAGTTTACAGATGAGGAAACTGAGGGCTCAAAAAGATTAAGTGGTTCAAGCCAAGGTAATATAACTGATAAATGACAAAGCCAGAATTCAAGACTCAGGTTTATCTGACTCTAAATCTATAACCTTTCTACTACATTAGTATTAAAATGAATCTACTAGAATATATTATCAACGATGTCTCTGGTATTCAATTAAATTACTTGAGATGGATATTACAAGAAAAATCTACTTATATATAAATGATAGTCATAGCATGTAAGGATTTTACTATGTATGTTTATGTTTTTAGGGCCCAGGACTGAGCCCTAATTCATCTGAATCTAGATGTAATGAGTTATGTTAAAACATTAATCCATCGACACTAAACACTAAGAATTGCTACTAAAATGATGTCTCATTCAGGGAAAGCCTCTTCACTCCTCCTCCTGAACAATGGGCAGCACAGAAAGTGTTCGATTTAATTAGTTGTGTATGTAGAAAGAGATGCTCATCTGTTTCCATGGAGTCAAACACATCACGACATCCTTCTCCATGGAAACGGAGAAGGGAAAACAGAAAATGCTCAAGTGAATGAATTCACTGAGCAATTGGTGAGCAAAGATTGAAGAAAAAATATATCTCATTTGTAGTACTATGTGACTAGTTTAGAAAAGAGAAATAGCATATATTTAGAGATAGTCACTCTCGTGCTATATAAAAGAAGGTACAAGATACATTGAAATTTAAGATGTACCTTAATACTAAAAAAAAACACATTATTTGATAGGAATATACAAATGTTAGGAAATACCACAGAGCAAAGGTATTATTGTCTTTGCACGGAAGACAAAAATGGCAGAATTCTTAAAAGGTGAACAGTGTTACAGCTCAAAGTCAGTTAATGAATAAGGGGTTCCTTAGACAAGATGACAGAAAACATAGGGGACCAATTTATAAATACATTTATCAGCTCTGTACTCGTTTCACATCATGATTGCTTCTTTGTTTCTAAGGAATTTTTTCTTTGGGGATATAAAATTATAGGAATATTTCAAGTTTTGTTATGTAACACATTAATTTATATGATTGAGCCTGTATAAGTGTTTTGAATTTACAACATCCTGCACACTTTGTTCCCTTTGAAGATTATATTTCATGTTAAAATAATAAAAGATTTATTTAGGATATGTTTTCTTGAGGAATTCTGACTTAAATAAATTTTTTTTCCAATGGAATTTAGTCCTAACTTGTCTCTCAGTTCAATTCAACTCAATTCAGATTTAATCTCAGCCCTCTAGATGATTATAGACTTCTTGGGAGGAAAGATACTTAAAGAATGATTATGATATTTATTTACTCCTTCAACAAATATTTCTCATGTGGCTACTATGTGCCAAGCACTGTGCTGGAATTTGTGTATATAATGATGAACTAAACAGACCTAGTCTATACTCATGGAGGCTCTTAGCTTACAGAGGAGAGAGACATTAAAATAGTCATACATATACACACAGAATTACAATCTGAGATAAATTCTGTGAAGGAAAACTGCAGAGTTCCAAGACAGGACATGATGAACAGATTTCACTGAGAATGGATGGGCAGAGCAGGCCTCTTTGAATAAATGACCTTAATGCTGAGATATGAAGAATGAGTAAGGGTCAGTCAGACAGAGAATGGGGAGAATAGTATTTCAGGCAAAAGCCCTGAGATGGAAAAGGGCTTACAGATTTGGGAAATGAAAATAAAGCAGGTTTTTCTAGGAAGAGAGTGGTGAAATGTGAGGTTGGAGAGGGAAAGAGGTACAGGTACACTTTTAAATTTTATTCCAGGTACAATGGGAAGCAATTAAAGAGTTTTGAGCATGAAAGTGACATAATTGAGTACACAATTTTTAGTACAAGTAAACATGGAACATTTAGCCAAAAAAGTCCAGAAAAGCCAAAGCTAAACTATAGTGTTTAAGATATATAACTAGGTGGTAAAACTACAATATAATTATTACCGTAAACGTCAAGACAGCAAATTAGTCCAAGGGGGAGGGAAGGATGCAGTGGGGTTTCTGGGGGAACAGTGTTCTGTTCTTTGACCTAGTGATGATTACATGGATGTTTGATTTATATTTATTTGTTAAACTGAACATTTATGTTCTATGGACTTCACTATATGTATATTTCAAAATAAGAAAGCATGTTTTATTTTCTTTCAGAAAAATATGGATTGAGATAAATAAGTGGGGATAATAGGTGCAGGTGGCTCAAGAAGCTTGGTTTTGGTGACAGAGGGTGATAATTGTCCCCATATCCGTTCTCTCATTCTTCTTTTTGGGAACTGAACACCCTGCGTTTTAGCTGGGCATGATGCCATCCAGGGAGAGAGATTTTTTTTTAGCCTCTTTTGTCCTAGGTGTGGCTCTAAGTCCACCCATTTCCAGAATGACAAATTGCTATTCTGCACTCTCTCCTTCCCGCTTCCTGCTGGCTGGGCTGTGACTACAGTGGAAGAATCTGCCTTTGACCCAGAGATGGAAGCCACATGTTGAGAATGGCAAAGCTAAGCCCTAGCAGCATCCCTGGACGATTTTATGAAGCAGAGATGTTTATCCACCCTAGGCTGCCCACTTACCTTTGTACTGTTATGAGAATGAAACATACCTCTATCTTATTTAAGTCACTGTTATAGCAGTTTAGCCCATGTACTGATACACTTACACAAAGGAAAGTTGAGCGATATGGTAATACCTTGAGGGGGATGAAGGAACAGAGAAGGGATTTTTAAATAATGGAGACAATAGAGCATGTTTAAATGTTGATAAAAGAATATAGAATAGAAGAAAAGGTTGATGATATAGTAATCAGAGGTTTAAAAAAAATGGAACAAGATCCCTGAGAAGATAGGAAGCAATATAATACAGAGTATGTGTGGAAAAACTGATCTTTGACAGAAAGGGATATTTGCTCTGTTTTAGCAGGGAGAGAGAAGACGACGGGTGTAGCTGTAGGTTGATTTGTAGATATCAGGCTGAAAGATGAGGGAGTTCCTATTTAGTGTTTTCATTTTTGGTAAGAAGCATAAAGCATTAGCAGAGAAGGGACGGAGGGAGAAGCAGCAGAGTTTTGGTAGAGTGAGAAGGTATGGAACAGTAATTATGGAGAAATGTAGTATGATGAGCAGAGACTGTTGAGTGCCTTTATGAAATGGGTAGTCTTAAATTTAGGGTGTTACAAATCTTCCAGACAGGTTAAATTGTTCAGGGCTTGGCAGAGGTAGATGGATTAGGTCCATCCAGAGCTGGGCTTGCAACAGCCAGGTGTAACAGGTGAGAAGAAAAGGGAGTTTTTTCCAAGGGAAGGATTTTAGTAATAGACCATGGAATCAGGACTGAATAGGGACGAAAGTAAAGACAGAAGGAGACTGATGGTCGAAAGTGGAGAAGATAATGGATAGGGGGTCTCAGTGACATTGAAAAACTATTGTTCTCATTAGCAAATGAGCTGGAACTAACAGAGTTTTAGTTGAATGGTGGATGTTTGAATGAGTGATTCAGAGGTGGCTGAAGATGTCAAATTCCAAGCAGTAACTGAATGTAGGCAGCTGAGGTAATGTGAGGATCACACCTCTGATAGAGAAGAGAAATCTTTACAGAGAATGTGGTAAAAGAATTTTGTCTTTGAAGATGAATTGGAGTTTGTTTAGTAGAGAAGAAGGTAAGGGGGTAGAAGGTAGAAAAGGGGAGAAGGGACAGATGTATAGAGAAAACTAAAGACAAAATTCATGGCATACTGAGGAATAGAAAGCCTAGCCAGCAGTTAGGGTGCATGGGTAGTTCCTGGAGAAACTGGAAATGTAGGGCGAAAATAAATTCTGAAAGAATAGGTATGGAAGTTCAAGTAGTGTTGACTTGATTTTAAAGCCCAGGTTGTCAATCATAATGTCACTAGACACTGGTATGTATAGAGATTACAAATAACAGAAATTTTTATCTCATTTCTTTTCTTTGGGACTAATGACTTGTAAACATGTGGATTTGTGATTTTTACAATTCTGGAATATTCTTACCCACTGTCTTTCTCCTATTCACTTTATTCTCTAGAACTTCTCTAGAAAGTTCTTCTAGAGCCTCCATATTGGACCTTTCTCTCACTATAAGATAGGGTGAACACAATCAATTTAATTGAACACAATCAATCAATTGAATCAACGATAAGGAGAACACTGAATCAATTTTAAATCATTAGCAGAAACTAACACACCATTGTAAAGCAATTACACTCCAATAAAGATGTTAAAATTTTTTTTAAATCGTTAAAATTATTTGTAAACATTAGTACTTTGGGTATATATTAAAAGTTATAGCTCACTAGCCAATATCTCATTCCAGATCTCTGCTGTTACAAAGATGAATTAATTCTCTTAGCACCTTAAAGTACACATCCAGATTCAATGCCAAACACACAGATATTTCTCAAGTACTTTTCATCTAATCTTAACCTGTATTTTTAAGTTTCAGGACTTAATTTCTTTCTTGTCCAAGTCCTGAAACCAAATATAAACAATAATGTATTTCCATTAAAATGTGTAAGTAAATTGCAAATTAAGACTAAGATTAACAAACTTCCTTAGGACAAAGAGTTCTTTTTAAAGTTTCTGTACTTAAGGGGAGCTTGGAGCTTACCTATGATAAGCTTGTGAAGAGCACCCTTATCTCCATTAATAGCAGCAGCATGAACTTGGGATGCTAATGAGGAACCAGGAAAGAACAAGTTCTCTGACCTGTTCATAGTCTTCTCAACAACTGGAACAACCTGAAATGATGATGCAACCAATAAGTATCTGTAGGAAATCCATCTCATCAGTTCTAAATGGGTACGTTATAAACATGGTTTACTAGAAATATTTCACCAGGATTCAAAAAGTCTACAGTCCTAGTCTTAGAATTGCCATAATGGAGTAAATCAGGTGACCCCTTGTACAAGTTGCTCATCTGTAAAATGAAAGGATTAGATGCTTCAAGACCCTTCTCAGGGGCTGAGAAAAAAAAAAAGGCTGAATATTTAACATTAGACACAGGGTCCAAAAGTCACAGTGACTTGCTAAGTTAATACAGGTGATTTGATTCCACATAATACTAAATATTAGACTTGATATTGGGAATAAAGGTGATGACCAAGCCACAAAATAGGTATGATGTGAACTTAATTGTCAGGTTAGAATTACCTAGATTTAAGCACTAAATTAGAAGGTACTTCATTCTTTCTCTTATGCCCACAAAAGGAGGAATTTATATTTGTTCTCCCCTTGTGTCCACCAGGGAAATATACCTAGTTAGAGATCTTGACCTTAGGAACTTAACTTGGAAACCACATCATTAGGATAAACCATTTTTCATTAAGGAAAAATTTTGCTTTGACTGGTAGTCTCATATGGTTTGATAGAACCTTCTAGAAATGCATTAGCTGCATAGGAAAATAGTGAGTTCCTTATCATAAGAGTGTTTAAGCAGAGGCTGGATTATGTCAGAAATGCAGCAGGAAGAATTCAAGCATCTGATGGGAAGGAAAGAGGGGTAGTTTCATCAATGATCTTAAACTTCCATCCTAAAGCAAAGATGCTATATCAAAGTTCCAAAGTTGAATGCCTACAAGGATCAGGGAGGTAACAAGGGCAAGAAACATGGGGAGTCATGGGGAACATGGCAAAGTGGAGCATACGTACCTATCTAAAGGGAGCAGCTGTTAATTAGCTACAGTTAGTATCTGCAATAAGGGTAAGCAAGCCCTCTTCTGATTTTACCAGAAACTGACACTCCAATCTCTGTGACTCCCAAGGATCTGAGAGCTTTGTAAAATAAATTTATCACAACTCATGAGCTAGTACTTGGCTGTCATTGATGAAGATTTTTGGTTCAAGTTCTGCCTTAGAGTGAAAGCATTTTCTTAATTTTGGTAAAGTCAGCTCTTCATGGCTTTATTCTGCTGACAATCTGAGTTAACGTCTTGGCAGAAATGGGCGTTTTGAGAGACTCTGTCATGTCTGAGCATGTCTGTCATGTCAGAAAAACCAGTCATATGCAGGATTATATTAAAGTGACTTGAAAGAAGCTACAAAACAGGGGTGGAGGTGGAAACACGGTAGAAGAGTAATTGCACTTGGGATCAAGATCCAGTTCTGTTAATAATATGGAGTGAACACTTAGGCTGCCTCAGCTCTGCTTTTCTGTAAAATATGAAACATGAAATTGGTGCACCAAGTTGATCATTCAACAAGTTGAGTGCCAACTATGTGCTAGGCACTGTACTGAACTCTAATGCCTATCACTTTAGACTCTAGGTAATCAGAGTTTTATGCACATAAGAATCACAAAAAACTTTTGAAAATAAACTAAAAATTGTACCTGTTATATATTGGGTTGGCCAAAAAGTTCGTTCGGTTTTAAGTACAAATAAAAGGCATTTTTCATTTTCACGAAGAACTTTATTGAAAATCGTATTCACTAACCAAATGAAATTTTTGGCCAGCCCAATATATTTATATATACTTCATCTCATAATTCTTAGCATTTAGCACAGTAACAGGTGCTAGTGTTCAGTGAATGTTTGTTGAATGAAAAGTCATAGGCTGAGTGCTAAGTCCAGAGGGTGAGCAGGGTCAAAGTTTAGTTTCTTGGAGTAATGAGTTCATACTCATGAGTCTCTGCTCTTTTTTAATTCCTCATTTCTATCTCTCCGTCAGAAAGGTCACTGAGTAGTATAGATATAAGAACACTGGACTAGGAGAGAGGAGACCTAAATAAAAATCTTGGCTCCATCACTGTTTAATTTTGTCAGCCTGAGAAATCCATTCTTTAAGGTCCCCCCTCCTTTTTTTAAGCTCAAACGCATACGTATTTTTTTTTTTTTTAGCGCTAATGCTATTCGTAAATTTTTTACAGATGAAAATCAAAACCACTTTGTTAATTATGAAATGCTATACAATGCAAAGGTATAATCATCATTAACTAACTATAGAACAAGCCAGTGTAATAAATGCTCTAATAATTAAAACCATAGAAAACTAGTGGTGCTGTAGTCATAAGCAAAGGAAGAGTAATTTTGATTAGGACCAAATGGTTGGTTGTTTGGGACGTTCTCAGGGATGGCGACATTTGAGATGGCTATCCAGGTAGAGAAGGGGTTAGGGCCATTCCGGGCAGCAGGGAAGGTGAAGCAAAGGCAAGGAGTAGGGAGAACCACAGAAGAGTTAAATGCCTCACGGCTACTTAGTTGTGAATTGTGTGGCTACGATTGGGGGCACGTGGACCTGGCTGGGTGTTCGTAGATGAGGCTGGAGAGCTAACGGGGGCAGCCAGGTTGTTCCTCAACTGCTTGGCTAACGAAGTTTTAAATTATCCTGCAGGTGTGATCCATGCATTAGTAGCAATCACTCTCGCGCTGAGCTTTTCAGTTTACAACGTGCTTTCCCAGTCCATCCCACATCTATTCCTTACAGGAGCCCAAAGAGACAATTAGGGGTAAGTCATTGACACATTCCACTGAAACCCAGAGGGGTGGCTCGGGCTTTATAACGCAAGAATTAGCGCAGAGAGAAGAGGCAGCAGGCGAGGAGGCCAGTGATGGGAGGTTCAGGCCACAGCCCAGGACAGGAGGGTCGTGAGTTTGAGGCAGGGGCCAAGCAGTGCAGATCGATAGGAGCCTCCCCAGCCAGGCCCCCTCTTACTCACCCTCGCCTCCTCCAGGACTCACGTCCTGGGGGCGGCTCCAGGAGGCACGACCCCCGCTGGGCCGCCCCTCCTGCCAGGTCAGGCCACTACATCCGGCTGGGACAGAGCCCACCACGCTGAAACTGGCGGAGCCCCTCGGAAGGCCGCCCGAGACGCTCGACCGCACAGCCTTCTGGGAATTGTAGTTCCCGCCCTCCGCCCTTTCTATCCCACAGAGCCCCGCGCGCGGCGGGCTCGGTGGACCAGGACCGATAGGCTGATGGGAAAAGAGTTCTTGGTGCCCAATGACGTGCTCTTTGAGAATGGGGCAGGACTACATATTCCGATGTGCTCCGAGGTAGGCAGGACCCGGAAGTGAGGGTGTGCAAGGCCTCTCTGGAAGTTGTCCCGGGTGTTCGCCGCTGGAGCTCCGGGTCGAGAGGACGAGGTGCAGCTGCCGGGAGAATCCTCCACTGCCGCCGGCTCCCGGAGCCCAGCCCTTTCCTAACCCAACCCAACCCTGTCCAGTCCCAGCCGCCAACGCCAGTCCCTGCCGCGGACCCCGGCGTTACCATGAGTCCTGCCGTCTTCCTATCCTTACCCGACCTCAGATGCTCCCTGCTGCTCCTGGTGAGTGAGTAAAGGAATGACAGACCCTTCGGCAGATATTCGGATGGCCTGCCGCCCTCGCCGAGGGGGACACAGTTGCCGCTACCCTTGCTTTCCTATCTTTTCCCCTGGTGGCGAGGAGTGCACCCTCCCCCGCTGCCTTCATTCTCGGCATCCATCTGTCAGCTTCCCAGGCCCGGGGTTCCCGAGGCCTGAGAAGCCACGGTCGGAGGTGGGACCTATAAACCGGAGATTAGCCCTGGGAGAAGGATCTGTGGGAGGGTCACGGCGAGCAGCGCCCCTTCCCCTGGAGTTCGGAGGTTGTTTCAGTCCAGAGGGCTCACGGACTTTGCGGTAGACTGAGTACAGAAGGTCGGGGCATAGACCTACTGTTCCCTCCCACCCCCTCTTTTTGGGAAGAATGTGAGGCCGACAGGTGCTGGGGTCTTGTGCATCTCGCTCTGGAGCCCTAAAACGGTGCCCGGGTCGGCGGAGCCCTCTGTTGTGGCTTGATACGATTGGTTGGGAACCCGGAACTGGAAATTGGTTTGGTGTCCACTGGGGGAGTAAAGGTTTGAAGGGTGGAGGCTGTGATTACCAGAAAGCCTCAGCTCAGAGCCACCCTCAAATCTGGTTATACCTCCCGAAATTTAAACAGAGTTGTTCTTCAGTGCTCCTGATTTGTGAATGACCAGGTTTTCTGCATGCATGTGCACTTATTCCTTAACTTCCTCACCGGCTCAGCACCATCCCATCTTGTAAAGGAATCTTCCTACAGTCCCTCTTCCTCCAAATACATCTTGAGGGTGCAGCCTAAGTGATCCAGGCTGCAGGTCAAATTGAGACAAAAGTAAAGGACTAACTCCAGGTGGTAAAATGATGGACTTTTAACTGAGCTAGTGTTATAATACGATATTTGAAGTACTTTAATTGTAGTAGGTTTTTAAAAAGCTAAATTTAAGGTGAACACTAAGTCAAAATCAGTCTTGACAATGTAAAAAAATATAATTAAATGACTCAGGAAGGCGTATAGCTGGTTACCAGCAGAACTGGGATTTGAAGCAGATCTCTTGACTCGCAGTGCTTATTCTGCCATATCACGTTACATTTTTAATATTTGTGTTTGAAATAGTTTCTCTCTCCCTCTCCCTTTTCCCTCTCTCCCCATTTTCCCTTCTCTCCCCTCTCCTTCCTCTCTCCCCTCTCTTTTCTTTGTGATTTTCAAGTCATATTCAAAGGCCATACACAGTATTTGGACCTTTTCAGAGGATAAGTGCTATGAAAACTAAGGGGAATGTCAAAGTACTTTTGAGAACTAAAAGTTGCATATAAACATGGTGATGTTAAATGATGAAGTGTCTTATTGGGAATTCTTATAATTATATGGTAATGAATGGCTTCTGTATAGAGGAAAATACTCTGTAGAGAGCTGTTTCTTGGTAATTGCATTATACTCTGTGGCTCTCTTCCTTCTAGCAGTACTGGAATAATACTCATTGTTATCAGAGACCACTTTCTCTTTAAGGATAATAGATACTAATCTTTCCATATCCATGGCCTGAATTATGAGTTGTTTGCCAGAAATTACTTTTAGGTTACAAAAAATATGAAGGGCAAAAAATCTTAAGAGATGGGAAAGAAAAGTTGAAATACTGAATAGGAAAACTACATCAGATGCACTGTTTGGTTGTAGAGCTAAGTTTAAGAAGGAGAAAAGAATTTATTTTGAAATAACTCATACTTTTTATAGAAAACCTACAAACCCTGTTAAGCATAGAAAAGAGTTTTTTCTAATACTTTTAAAATCTAGTTAACATTTTGTATACTTATCTCTCTGAGTAAATGTAGAGGAATAGAAGACATTTTCGCGAATACCTGTAAAGGTTAGTATGCTGGAAAATAAAGCCCAAGAAAAGGTTTAGTAAGCCAGAGTTACGCTAGATTCAGTTTGAACACAGTATTTACCAAAGTAGTTTTAATAGTCATATACCAGTTAGCAAATATTTATAGAACATCTGTCTGATCACAGTTTGAAATACTTATCTAACTGGCAGTTCTGTTCTATTGATGGAAACTGCTTACTCAGTATCCCACCTGTCTAAAAATATACCCTTTATCTTCTCCAATGTGCTTTCTTCCTCCTCCCTCCAACTTCCCCTCTCAGACTTCAAGTTTATTCCCTCCCACATACAGCCATTGAATATCCAAGTTTCCCCCTAGCTGAGGTCATTTTTTTCCTTAAATGGCCTGCTATAAGAAGCCATATATTCTCTTACCACAATAATTTTTTTTTTTTTTTCAGGTAAACTCTACCTCAGCCCTAAAGAATTAGATGTATTGAGAGTTAGTGGTGTTCATAAGATAACAGCAGGAACATAAAATCCTAAACTTCTGCAGGCAGGTAGTGGTTTTTTTTCCCCCTCATGGCAAAAGCATGTTGGGACATATCATTCTATGCCTAAAAAGCCTTTCTGGGATGGGTAACTAAACACAGAAGTTTAGTGTGATAACTTTTTCCCCCTGAGCTTTTATGTATAGATATCTTTAAAGTCAGGGTCTTAGAGAATGAGTTCTTTTATTTCAGGCTTGCTTTTTGAAACACCCCCGTTGCCTTTAAATTATTTTTAAACTCCACTGAATTTGCAGCATGTCTTGGACAAAGTGTGGTAGTATAGGGGTGCACTGATTTTGGATAAATCTGAAGAAAAATTTGAGTCACCTGGCAAATGCAGAGAGGCATAATTCTCCTGATACCTTTTCTGTACCTCACGAATATTTATTGTTTCTGTAATGGTTTGAATTGATCCATTAGGTATGTGATTACAACTTTAGTTTCTGAACTGTATAATCTCTGCCTCCATAACTGTTCATCATATTTTGTGGATGATTGGAATGCTGGAGACAGCAAGGTTTCTCTGCTAAAACCCCATGTATATAATGTCTGGATTGGGAAATTCCTTCCCAATTGTGTGCTCTTTTAAGGAGAACTGAGCTGCCTGAATTTGAGGAAAGCACCCAGCCAGATGTATCTTGGCATTATCTTTTTTTTTTTTTTTGCGGTACGAGGGCCTCTCACTGTTGTGGCCTCTCCCGTTGCGGAGCACAGGCTCCGGACGCGCAGGCTCAGCGGCCATGGCTCACGGGCCCAGCCGCTCCGTGGCATGTGGGATCTTCCCGGACCGGGGCACGAACCCGTGTCCCCTGCATCGGCAGGGGGACTCTCAACCACTGCGCCACCAGGGAAGCCCTCGGCATTATCTTTTCATTTTGCTTTGTGACAGTCATTACTTGGCAGCTTATAGGATAAGTTAAATGGACATTTCATTTATCACTAACCAAAGGATCAGTTACTTATTAGTTAGCCCTTTTCTGCTTATCTTTCTACCTGAGATGGGTTTATTCAGGATTAAAAGTGATCATTTTCCCCTTAAATTAATTATTTCTTAGCAGTTGTTCTTCCTGCATTGGTTGTATACAAAAGTTTTGAAAAGGTGAGATAAGAGAAATAAGACTAAATTGGAATGAAGTTGTCTGATATAGCCTAAATGACCTTCTGTGCTTCAGAGGTTTGTAACCTGCTCCAGTTGTTTTATTGAGAATGCTTTCTTGTTAATCACTTAATGGTTTATGTTTATAGATCATAAGTTGTTACTAGCTCTAATTGCCTTGTGCCTGGACCTTAAGGCTTTTACCATTATTGCTCCTGGTTTGTTCAATATGTATAAGAAGCCAAGAAAAGTTTGCTTAGGAAACTAAGTAAATCAGAGAGCTAAGTAAACATTTATTTAACTTTATAAGTACCTTAAAAATAAGTACAGTAGAATTCAGAGTTGTCAGTTTTAGCCATTAGTGCCAATGATAAATACTGATTCCTACCTTCAAGAAGAGTACTTTTGGAGACATGTAGTTCCATTCATAACTCAGTGAGTTATTTATCCTATTGACATGACTTGCCCCAGATCAGTGGTTTACAAAACTTGGTGGCTCATTGGAACTGCCTGGGGCAGTTTTAATACAATGATGTGTAGGCCCTACATCAGGCTAGTTATATCTGTGGGATCCAAACACTGTTCTTTGTTTGTTTGTTTTTAATTCCCAGGTCATTTGTTTTTTCTTTAGTATGTCTCTCTAAAAGATAAGAATTAAACAACAAAGCAAAAACCAGAATGCCATTATCACATCTAGAAAAAGTCACTGAAATTTCTTTATGTGATCAAATATCTAGTCAATGTTCAGATTTTCTTGACTGTTTCAAAGAAAAAAAAAATTTTTTTTTAAACAAATTGAACGTTCAAAGCAGGAGCTATATAAGGTTCATACATCCCAATAGGCTTATATGTGTCTTATAAAACTTTACAAATCTATAGGCTCACTCTCCATCTCATTTTTTTCCCTTGTAATTTATTGTTGGGGAAACTGGGTCCTCTGTCCTGTAGAATTTGCTACATTCTGAATATTGCTGATTGGATCCTCATAGTGTAGTTTCATGTTTCTCTGTTCCTTTTGTTCCCTATAAATTTGTAATTAAATTTATGTGGGCTTAACCATCAACTCAATATATGGTTAGGTTCATTTGTTTCATTTAGCTTTCAGTTTTTTAAAAAATATCTTCTAATATATAATTATGTAAAATTTACTGCTTCCAAAGCAGATCTTTAAAGCAAACTATGTTTACAGCAGGCCAACTTCTATCCCTGTCTATTCTACTGCCTTAACTTCCTCCTAATATAAGAGACATTTAAAATTAAAAATTTTTTAAAAAATTCTTCCTTTTAAAAAGAAAATGTAAGCAATCTACTTGCACTTATATATTTGTGTATATTTGTTTCTCCCTCCCCTTGATAAACTCTAGCATATTATTAATACTTTCTCTCTCTACCTCTTTCTGTCCCCTTTTAAACTCTATAAAGTGTATCCTAGAGATCAGAATAGAAATATTCCCTATTTCTTTTAAACTGCTTATTGCTCCTCTGGGTAGATGTGCTACTATTGTTTCCATTCTTTTGCTTTAACAAATGTGTTAAACTACTTTGCAAAACTATTTTTGCTAGTGTATCTTTGAGATAGATTCCTGTAATTGACGTTGCTCAGGCAAATGGTAAATGTATTTGTAACTTTGTAGATGTTGCTAGATAGTGGAAGGAGTTTTGCCGTTTTGAGTTCTCACCAACAATGTAACAGACTTTTCTCATATCCTTGCTAATAAGGTTGATGTCAAATGATTGGGTGTTTGTCAATCTGATAGGTGAGAAATGGTATCTCAGTGCATTTTTTTTTTTTTAGCTGTTGGGGGTAGGAGTTTATTAATTAATTAATTAATTTTTGCTGTGTTGGGTCTTCGTTTCTGTGAGAGGGCTTTCTCTAGTTGTGGCAAGGGGGGCCACTCTTCATCGTGGTGTGCGGGCCACTCACTATGGCGGCCTCTCTTGTTGCGGAGCACAGGCTCCAGACACACAGGCTCAGTAGTTGTGGCTCACGGGCCTAGTTGCTCCGCGGCATGTGGGATCCTCCCAGACCAGGGCTCGAACCTGTGTCCCCTGCATTAGCAGGCAGATTCTCAACCACTGTGCCACCAGGGAAGCCCTATCTCAGTGCATTTTAACTTGATTCTCTTTTCATATGAGCTTTTTTCTGTGTAAAGGCCATTTGCATTCTTTGACACAGAGTTCTTAACCCTTTATCTCCTTAGTTGATCCAAGGATGCAGCCAGATTGAGAAGCACTGGAATATATTACTCTATTCAGTAATATTTCTGTTGGGTTAAAACTTGTAAAAGCCTTGGAAAAGATGTCTGATTGTCAGTTAATTGAAAACATTTTCCACACTATAGTAGCTCAACTTTTAGATGCACTATATCTTACTTCATCGTTTGTTAAAATACTATTATTTTAATATAAATTATGGTATTTTTAATATAAAATATGGTTATTGGTCATCTCCAGCTTTTCACAATTGTTAAAAAAAAATGTACAAATGATACATATACAGTGATGTTCACTGCAGATCTCCAAATATATCCTCAGGTTAATTTTCCAGAATTGTATTTCTTAGATCCTATGGTATATCTTTTATTTAGGATTTCTGATACATTGTACAAATTTGCCCTGCTGAAAAGTTGTACAGACATTTATTTCTGTCAACAGTGTATGAGTGGCAGGGCAGGAATAAAGACATAGACATAGAGAATGGACTTGAGGACATGGCGGGGAGGGGGAAGCTGGGGCGAAGTGAGAGTAGCATTGACATATATACACACCAAATGTAAAATGGATGGCTAGTGGGAAGCAGCAGCTAACACAGGGAGATCATCTTGGTGCTTTGTGACCACCTGGGTGGGATAGGGAGGATGGGAGGGAGGCTCAAGAAGGAGGGGATATGGGGACATGTGTATGCATATGGCTGATTCGCTTTGTTGTGCAACAGAAACTAACACGGTATTGTGAAGCAATTATACTCCAATAAAGATGTATTTTTTTAAAAAAGGGAGAAACACTTTGGTATTATGCAAACAAATTAAAGCAATTTTTCTGGAAAAAAACCCCAAAACAAAACTGTATGAGTATGCCCACTTCCTTACACTCTAGTTACAGTGGGTGTTTTTGTAGTCTGTGCCAATTTAGTAGACCAAAAATATTATCTGATTTAAATTTACATTTCTGTGATTACAACCAAAGTTGATTTTTTTCATATTTATTAACCATTTATATTCCTGCTTGAGTATGTATGTGTTTATGTTAGTTGCCCCCTTTTCAAAAATTGTTTACTCATTCTTCTTCCAGTAATTCAGAATAGATGTGCTCACAAGATACAGTTTAAGAATGATGGAAAGTGTTATTTCTTCATGTAGTGTCCATTCATGAGGTAGCATAGTGCAAAGAATACTGGACTAGCTGTCAGGGCATCTATGTACAAGTTCCACCTCTTCCATATACTTGTATCTTTGGATAAATCACCTAACTAAATTTTTTAGTCTATAAGTTAAACTTACTGGATTTGATGATTCAGTGATTCTTTGTGTAGTCTATTATGTTTTTTAAAAAGGATATTCCTGTAACTCCCTTAATTAATAAATTTATTATTTGATTGGGTATTTCCCCAAAAAATCTGCTAGCTTTGCAGGTCTGTGCCCCATCACTCTGCTATCCAGTGTAAGGAGTGGCATGCTTTGGCCACAGCTTTTCTGATATTACTGCACTGTATTTCATTTAACCAAGTAAATGAAAAACAGTTTGACTTTTCACAGAATTCAGTGCTCTTTAACCTACCTTTGATTCCATAGAGAGGAACTACCTATGGCCCAGGCTGCAGGAACTTTATTTCTTTGGTATTTTTCTTTCCTTTACTCCTAGCGTTTGAATGCCTGTTTGCTGTCTGCTGTGGAAAAGAAAAATATAATTGAGATTCATATCATGCTTCCAAGGAATTTATAATTCAGTGGGGAGATAAGATGTGTATGTAAATAATTAGAATTCCAAAATGAAAGTGATAGGTGCCCTTAAGGTATTTGTAGAAGTGGGTTGTAGATCTTGCTATACAGAAATGTGGCAGTGAGCCTGGGCATCACCTGGGATCTTCTTCCAGTGTCCTCACCCCAGGCCTACTGATTCAGAATCTGCACTTTAACAGTGTACCTAGCTGATTCGTATATGCCCATTAAAGTATGAGAAGTACAGCTGTAGATGTTTGAAAAGAAGCAAATTTATTCTCATTGGCAGAATCAGAGAAATCTTCTTGAAGGAAGATAAGAGTAGAGCCTTGAAAGGTTAAATTGATGGGTTAATTTTCAGGCTTGAGTGGAATGAATAAGAAGGCTTGTACCCTTCAGTAACTTTAACGTGAATTGGATACCTGCTTTTTTAGTTTCATTTTTTTTTAAGGAGTCTTGCTGTGTGGCTTACTGACATGGCCAGATGTCAGACTTGGCCCTAAAGAAGCTGGCAAACCCTTTGGCCAGTTTCCATTAGAACAGCTCATTATTATCTTAGCCAAAATAAAAATCATGGTCTTTAGTGGATTCTCACCAGCTTTCCGATTACTCCACTCAAGCGGAGAGGGACAAAAAAGGGACTTTGGAGAAGTTTCTTATGTAATGCCATGGATCTTAGGTCTTGGTTCTATTCTTGTAAAGATTGCAGTCAAATTGTAACTGCTTTGATTCCCACGGTAATATTGTGGTCAAGATCTCTGATTCCTCTAGCTCTGTGATTTTCTTGTTATGTAGAACCTTGAACATTATATATATATATATATATATATATATATACACACATATATTTATTATTATTATTATTATTTTGCGGTACGCGGGCCTCTCACTGTTGTGGCCTCTCCCGTCGCAGAGCACAGGCTCTGGACGCGCAGGCTCAGCGACCATGGCTCACGGGCCCAGCCGCTCCGCGGCATGTGGGATCTTCCCAGACTGGGGCACGAACCCGTGTCCCCTGCATCGGCAGGCGGACTCTCAACCACTGTGCCACCAGGGAAGCCCCAACATTATATTTTAATGTATCTAATTTTAGGCACCTGAGTTTGTAGACATGAACATTACTAAAATAATAGAGAAAAACAATGAAAATGAAGGAAGAAATCATCTCAGAAAAACATTCTAGTATTGGAGCTAAAGAAAACTGCAGGGTGAATAGTAGAGTGCCAATACTTCACCCATTTCTTCCTCAAGATTATAAGGGTCTAGTGGTGGAAGCTTTGGTAACTGGATTTAAGAGATTTTAGAAAAAGGTCTTTAGGAATCAGAAGAATTTTTGACCCTGGAAAAAAGGAATTGGAGGACTTTTTATTTCTATGGGACTCTATCGTTAATGTTTTGCTCAGTTCAGTAGGCGGGAAGGGATATAAGAACCATTACTGGGTCACAGGCAGTATGATGACGGAAGTTATAGTTATCTAGAATTGTACTGTAAACTTAAATTCATTAAAATGGAATAAAATAAAAATTCCGTTCCTCAGTCACAGTAGCCATATTTCAAGGGCACAGTAGTCACGTTTCAAGGGCACAGTAGTCACATGCAACTAGTGGCTACTGTATTGAACAATCCAGGTGCTGAAACATTTCCATTGTTGCAGAAAGTGCCATTGGATAGGGCTGGTCTAGAGCTTTGCTCTTGCTGTCTGTCTCAGAAACCAAGACAAAGGTGAGGTAAAGAATGAGGAAAATGCCTCAAATAGTGTTTCACGGCTTGTTAGGGACACATATTTTACCTGTCCAAGGAATAGCAATAACCTGGAAAAAAGCATCAATAATCTTATTAGCACAGATTTGGCTTTTGGTTGTTGCCTAATGGCAAATTTAGGGAAGCACCAGAGAATACTAGTTAAAACTTGAAAATAAGAGTTGGAGTGTTAGTATTTTTCTTTTACTAGTTCACAAGGTCATTTAGGGCAAATCTCTTTCCTTCTTGAGGGCTTAGTTTTTCAACTGAAAATTGAGTAGGATTGCATAGACTGTTTGGAGGAGTCTAGCAGACCTTCCAGTGGAATGTGACTGGGACATTGGGACTTGATGGCCTACAGTTTGTCTCTGTGATAGATAAAGTCCCTTTTGAAGTCTTCATTTTTAGAAATGATATAGAGAAAATTTTATTAAGTACGTACCTACATTTTTAGTTAGTAAAATTACCTGTAAAAAGATGGCCTGTTGATACATTTTGTTTGCCTCAGGTATCAGAAGGGTACCTTTGCCAGGAACTTAATCTTCTAATTTGATAAACTCAGAAATTACTGTGCATCTCTCTTCCTGCACCTGCATACTTTAAAAAGGCCAGAAGTTGTATGAGCTCATGAAGACAGGCTAATCTTTAATACATATAGCAGTTTTCTAAATTTGAGCCAATTCCAAAATGTGAAGAAGGTATGATTTAGTGATGGAGTAGAGATCGTGAATAAGTTTATAAGGTAAAATATTAAATGGAGTTAAAATTTCTTGGCCCTTTGGACAAGATACTCATATTTACATGCCTGCTGTTTAGGTGTTTTGTTGTATTTGAAGTTTTGTAAAATGTAGGGGGAAATGCCAACTCTTAAAATATTACTGACACAACATTAAAGTCTATCTGTGAGTAAAGAACAGTTTCAGTTGTGAATCTGATCTGAGAGAGAAATTTGGATATTTCTCAATTCCTTTCATTTTATTACTATGGTTCTGGCTCAGTTGCAGTAAAATCCCAACTAGCTGGTAAAAGCTCACGTTTCTGTAATGACTTCACATTCTGAAAGAGCTACATTTTTTTTTTTTTTGTAGTCAAAATAATTCTTTGAAAACAGCTACTCAAATTGACTCATTCCTCAGTTTCTAGCACCAGTATTTACTCTAAGAATGGATACTGGGCTTCCCTGGTGGTGCAGTGGTTAAGAATCCTCCTGCCGGGGCTTCCCTGGTGGCACAGTGGTTGAGAGTCCGCCTTACGATGCAGGGGACACGGGTTCGTGCCCCGGTCCGGGAACATCCCACATGCCGTGGACCGGCTGGGGGTCCGTGAGCCTGCGCGTCCGGAGCCTGTGCTCCGCAACGGGAGAGGCCACAGCAGTGAGAGGCCCGCGTACCGCAAAAAAAAAAAAAAAAAAGAAGAATCCTCCTGCCAATGCAGGGAACACGGGTTCGAGCCCTGGTCTGGGAAGATCCCAGATGCCGCGGAGCAACTAAGCCCGTGCGCCACAACTACTGAGCCTGCGCTCCTGAGCCCGCGAGCCACAACTCCTGAAGCCCAGTCGCCTAGAGCCTGTGCTCTGCAACAAGAGAAGCCACCGCAACGAGAAACCCATGCACTGCAATGAAGAGTAGCCCCGGCTCACCGCAACTAGAAAAAGCCCACGCACAGCAACAAAGACCCAACGCAGCCAAAAAAAATAAATAAATAAATTTTTTAAAAAGTTATTAAAAAAAAAGTGGTTACTGATTCTCATAGGAAGTCTTGTGATCTGTTCACAATTAACACAAGTACCAGTGTTGCAAAATACTTGGTTCTTTATTTAATCTTTGAATGAACAGTTTCATATACCCTAATTTTGCTTTAGAACTATAAAAACTGCTACATTTTAAAGCATGTTCTATTTATTTGTTTTAGAAATTGTCCAGTTTGTTTATTATTTAATTGTGCCTGTACTCTGGTCTTATAGAGTATCTTCTAGAGGTAAAGTGAAGTATTGGCTGGGCCAAAAAGTGCCTTGGGGTTTTTAAGTAAAAATAAAAGACACATTTTTTCATTTTCACCAGGAACTTTATAGAACAACGTGTTCACCCTTTTGTTCCACTACCTCTGCCATTTTTCAGGCAACTTCATAATTCCATCTTCCCAAAACTTTTTATCTCTTTGAGCAAAGAACTGTTAGAGGTGCCTTTTACAGTCTTCCAGGGAATTGAAATTTTTCCCATTAATAGAATTTTGTAAAGACTGAAATAAATGGAAATCTGAAGGTGCAATGTCTGGTGAATACAGTGGATGAATCAGAACTTTCCAGCCAAGTCGTAACCGTTTTTGCCTGGTTATCAAAGAAACGTGGTCTTGCGTTATCCTGATGGAAGATTATGCGTTTTCTGTTGACTCATCCTGGATGCTTTTCGTCGAGTGCCGCTTTCAGTTGGTTTGATTGGGAGCACTACTTGTAAGAATGAATCGTTTGGCTTTCCGGAAGGAGCTCATAATAGAGGACTCCCTTCCAGTCCCACCATATACACAACATCACCTTATTTGGGTGAAGACCAGCCTTTGGTGTGGTTGGTGGTGGTTCATTTCATCTGCCCCAAGATCTTTTCCGTTCCACATTGTTGTACGGTATCCACTTTTCATCACCCGTCACAATTTGTTTTAAAAACGGAACATTTACATTATGTTTCAGTAGAGAATCACATGTGGAGTTACGGTCAAGAAGGTTTTTTTCCGCTTAACTTACGTGGAACCCAAACATCAAAGCGATGAACATAACCAAGCTGGTGTAAATGATTTTTAACGCTTGATTTGGATATTTTGAGTATGTCGGCTATCTCTTGTGTGGTATAAGAAGATTGTTATCAATTATTGTTTCGATTTGATCGCTGTCAACTTCAACTGGTCTACCCAACCATGGAGCATCGTCCAGCGAGAAATCTCCAGCACAAAACTTTGCAAACCACTCTGACACGTTTAATCAGTCACAGCACCTTCTCCATACACTGCACAAATGTTTTTGTGCAATTCAGTTGCGTTTTTACCTTTCTTGAAATAATAAAGCATAATATGCCAAAAATGTTGCTTTTTTTCTTGCATCTTCAATATTAAAATGGCTACACAAAAACTTACCAATTTTGATGTCTTTTTTTAAATGCACGCTGATATGATAGCTGTCACAATACAATCTAACAAAACTGTTTTGAATGAAGTTGAAGACAACGAAGTGCTACTAGGGCCATCTTATGGAAAAAACCAAATGAACCTTTTGGCCCACCCAATATTTTCCATTAATAATAACTTGAAAATATATCAACTAAAGAGAAGACTTTTAGGAGAATATTTAATTTAGGAGTCAGAGATGTGGGCTCAAATCTTGGATCTGCTGCTTTTCACCTTTGTTATCTTGCCTGTTAACCTCTGAGGAATAATACAGGTTTTGTGTCTGACTTATAGGAGATGTTATTTGCGTGCTTCTATGATTTTGTGGAACAAAAAGTGTTAAAAAGGTATCACGCTTTCTTATTCTTAGATCTTAGTTTCTAGTACAATTACACAGGTTAAGTGCTTAATAATAATTTATTGTGTGTATGGAAAAAAGAAAAGGTACAGCTAGGGTAAGGAGGATCAGGAATGTCCAGGGGAGTGGGAGTTTGTAAGCATCACCAAGAAGGTGAGCCTTGAACTAGGTGAGGAAGTTAGTCATTTGGATTTCTTGGGGGGAAGAGCCTTCCAGGCAAGGGCATTAGCCAGTGCAAAGTTCCTAAGTGTCACAGGCATATTCAAGGAGCAGCAAGGAGGGCAGTATAGCTGTCAGGCTGTGAAGAAGTTGCAGCTTATTAGAAGATTAAGTCGGGAATTCTCCGGTGGTCCAGTGGTTAGGACTTCGCACTTCCACTAAGATCCTGCATGCCACGTGGCTGGGCCACAAAAGAAAAAAATTAAGTCATGTAGCTAAAACACAATTTCCAAAACTGTACTTACTATGTATGTTGTTTGCTGATGTTTTCTTTTTTCTTGTTTTCTATTCTGTGCTTTGTTGTTTTAAAAAATCGGGTGATCTGACCCAATAAGGTAGAACTCCATAACAGGGTTGCTGGCAATATTGATCTCCTCAGCCCTGGCCCAGTTGGCTCTGCTGGGAGTTGCCTTGGCTGTTTATCCCAGTGTTCCCCCAGTTTGCTATTTTCAGAATATTCCCTATGTGTGACAGGATGGGTCACAACCTGCAGTCGTAATAACTTAAACTGTGAAAACAAAAGATTTCCTGACATATTTTTTGATTCCTGAAAGCAGTATACTTTCATGGTACAGAAAAGCATAATGAAGAAAAAAAGTACATACCCCTACCACTGATAACATTTTAATGAATATCCTTCCAGTTCTTTTGTGTTCATATTGAAAGGACTTTTAACAGTAAAATGTACGTTTTGAACAATGTAGGGTTGGGCTCTCACTCTTGTTTGGTCGTGGTGTAGAGTGGTAGACTGCCAGCTACGTGGGAACAGAAGATGATGCCTGTGTGTATACCTGTGCTTGTACTCATAGAACTTGGAAATGGCACTGAGCTTGACCACTTAACTTTAGAAAGTTACTTAACCTTTCTGAGCTTCTTTTTTCTCACCTTTCAAATGAGGATACAGCCCTCTTTTGAAGAATTCTGGGAAGACAAAATGAGACTGTTTATGAACGTGTCCATGGTACGTTGTAGGCACTTAAACTTTTCCGACTTCTGTCACATCATAGGTGTTCAATAAATGTTGTTTAGATGAAGGAATCAGTGAGTGAATGAATGATTGAATACATTTGCTGTTTTGGGTAACTTTCAAATTGTCCACCCTGTGGTATTAAAATTGTGTACACTGAAGTAATGAGCTGGCGTGACTAGCTTCCAGCCCCCTGTGGTCTTCTGATGATAATTGCACTGTCAGTATTATACTAACAAAAACAGCTTAAAAATGTGACCATGAAGTGAATAAATTATCTGTCTAGTTCTGTTTTATAACTGTACTTAGTTTTGTACTTAAACTCAGTATATAATGATGAAAACAGTTGTATTTTGTTGTACAGACCGCTGGTTTTAGAATTAAAAGAGACCTGGTTTTGAACCCTGTTCTGCCACTAGTTTGCACAAGTGACTTAGCCTATTTGAGTCTTAATCCTTTAGCAAATATTTGCATATACTATATGTCACATACTGCATACTTTCATTTTCCTCATTTATAAAATAGGGATAATATAATTCCTACTTCAGCTTCAAGAGTTGATGTGATGATGTAAAAGAGATATGTGTTTGTAAATAGTAAATATATATGTTGTTACATTGAAATATTCTTGTGTGCTTCAAACATATGTTTGTTACTCAGATTTTTTTTTCCCCCCAGAAGCCTAGGTATGTAATATAGTTCATCCCTTTCAGGGAGAGTTGATGCATTATGGAAAGAGTTCTAGGGTCTGAGTTTCCGGGATAACTGACAATAGTAGAAGTAGAGTGACTTTGAAGCTGGAAAGACCTAGTTCATTCTTGGTTCTACCTCTTTGTAGCTGTGTGATATTAAGCAAATTTCTTTATCTTTCTGACCCTTCAATTTCCTATTTTGCAAGTGGGGATAATTATTTTGCAAGGTTGTAAGATTAAGATATAATGTATATTAAGTACTTTGCATCATGTCTGGCATATAGAAGAGATTTTTGTTTTGTAAGGTAATGAATAGAGAAGGAAAGGTTGCCAAGTGGATAGAGTTGTCATTATAAGATGGAAGAAGTACCTTGGAGGAGGATTGCGCTTGTTCTGACAATCTCTCTGTGCTTCTAGTGCCTTTTCGACCTTCTGAAATGAGTAAATGGATGAGGCTTTTAATTTTAAAAGTCTGATTCTAAATATTAGTGGTTTCTTAAAGTGCTTATCAACTTGTCTCTTTCCCCTGGTACGTTATGGCATAGTCTTATCAAAATAGTGACAAATGTAACTGTGATTGATAAAAATAAAAATCTAACTTGATATGCATTTCTGCCTTTAATACAAAAGCAAATAAATTCTTGTAAGTGGTATAAATGAAAGTGGGAAACATGCTTTATGCTTTGCTATTTGAAAGATATCATTTGTTCTACATAGAAAGGCATCATTTCTTTTACTTTGTACATTCAAAAAATACATCCCTGACTGTTGCAGTTGACTAGATATTTGGAAAATGATGATGATTCTTTAGAAATATATAATCTTTCTCTAGTAGAATTTAGTTAGGGAAGAGAAGATGAATTATAGCGTATTTTGGTCACTGAAAAGATGCAAATGTAAAAATCCTATTTGTGTAAGTGTGGAAGATTTCAAATTGCTGGTTATATAGTTTCATATGTTCCTATAAGCTTAACTTACATATATCATAGTTATCCCTTAAATATTGCTTCCAGTGAGGTGTGAGGTTATTTACACATAAGCATGTATGATATCTACTACTTTAATAAGTTTTGGCCATTAATCTAAATCTGCTTATAGATTTGATGAAAACTGAGGATATAACAGATCTTCTTGAATTTAGATACTGTGATGAAGGTATTTGGTAAGAACCTATTGGCATATAAGGTAGTTTATAATGAGAATTTCAGCTTGGATCAAGAAAAGCTCATCGTACGGTTTTCCTTTTCTAATCTCATGAATACATCTACAAACACCTTCCATTGGGAAGATGGGTACTTGGTTAGAAGAGGAGGGTAAATTGTGTTTTCCAGTCCACAACACTGTTATAAGGACCTCCTTCATATACACTGGTTATTGTCTGGAACAAAAGAGTGGTTAAGGTAAATATATAATAAGATGAGCCCTCAAGAAATAGCTTTTAATTCTGAGAAGTATCCAATATTCTGTAGCAAAATAACCAGATTTTCAGTCTTCTTTTTCTCATTTGGCCCATGAGGCAAGAGAAACCATCACTGAAGTAGTTAATTGTACTTAAAGTGTAGTGTTTGATGCCTTAATGTAAGTCTTTCTTAGCTTACATTATTTGGGGAATACTTATATGTACAGTGGTACTAACTTCCGTTGATCACCTTTAGCTGTTATTTCTAATGCAAAATAGATTGTGATATATGAGGAAATTAGCAGAGAGTTTGTCTATATTCCTATATGAGTTGATTTTCCAAGAGTATACTATTTTGGAATATTACTTTGAAGTACTAAGTTAATAAATATCCCTGAATAGTCTAAAGATGGGATAGAAAATATTTTCTTAATGGCTTAAAATGCACTTTTATTCAGGTTGTTTAAATGATTTTTAGTTTAAGGAACGAGGGTGTCTTCTGGGCACATTTTCTTCTAAGAGAAATACAGGACACTTGTATTACTATCAAAGTTTATTATCCCATTGTCAGGACTGGGGTAATTCCTATCAGTAAGTTGTTTTAGGTAATTAAAGTCAGTTTCATTCATACAAGCCAAATATATGTGAATGTGTCCCTTTTTTTTTTTTGCTGGAAATCATTAAAAAATATAAAGAAGCATTTCTCTTTCTGTTTAGCTTCTGAAATGAGGTTTGTTATGCCTAGTTCATAAGTCCAGAGTGACACATCATACAAGGAATCGCTAATTTTACCTGTTGGTGGCAGGCAGAGCCTATGTGATTTTGTTTGATTTGAATCTTGTGAAAGCAAATTTTAAATTTGTAGATTGAAAGTGTTTTAAGTAGAGGAGCTGGTGTCTGCCTTACTGGTGGCTACCAGACATGATTTAACTGTTTAAAAATGATGATTGTGATGTGTTCCCTAGGTCAGAGTAGCCTCCTAATTGTGAACTAGGCTACCCTTTGGTAAGTCTCTCACTTATACCCTTATAAAATTTCACTCTAAGTACCCTGTTTCTTCTTGAAGTAGTGTTTCCCCTGCTTCTTTTATGCTCTGGTGGTTCACTCTGTTTCTCTCTTTCTCCGTTCCTCTTTCTGTCCCCCCTCCCCCTCACTGGCTGGAGAAAGGGAAATGGCCTACATTTAAGTGACAGAAGGACAGTAAGGAGGTAAATGTACTGTCTAAGAGCTTCTTTTCTCCTTTCCCATCACATCTTGTCATCCAGTCATTTTAACTCACAGCCTTACCTATTGCCTCTAAAGACTGGAGTAGCTTGGGAGTCTTTTAGTGTTTTGTTAGTGCCTTGGGCGCAGTTGCTTTCTTGGTGTTTTAGTCCTTGGTGTGAAAAGTAGTCAAATATAGTTTCCAGACTTTCTGCTAGTTGGTAGAAGGCAATTCATCTTCTGTCAGCTGTTTTCTCATTGACTGGGCAAGGCATATAACTAGTGAAATTGAAGTAGATCAATGATTGCATAGTAATTCTTTCTCTAAAATAGTCTTACTCTCCTTTCAGTTCCTCTAGTCACCTAGGTTTATAGCTTTGGCTCATTGACTTTTGCAGCCCTTTAGTTTGTCACCATGACCCATTTGTCTTTCTTTTGAAAATTTCTCCAAATCTCCCCACCTCAGTCCAGGGCCTTGTTTCCCTTCCTTCCTTGTATTACCATTTCAGTCTTAGCTGTATAGTCTTACTTCTCCCCAGTAAAGGGAGGAGCACAGTAATTTCAAGACTTAAAGGTTAGTGCTCCCCCCTTACTGAGAAGTCTCCCATGGCTTCTTACTTTCTGCTACAGCAGATATCAGTTCTTCTATCTGGCTTTCAAGGGTATTATACTTAACCCTGCTAACACCTTGGTTTTTTCCTTAACATTCTGGCCCCAACCTAACCTTCCAGCTTCATCTCCCACTGCTGCACTACATGAACTTCCTTAGCTAGGCTTTCTCTTCACTTACTTCATCTATAGAAACTACTCTGCTCATTTAACTGATACAGCATTCTCTGCCTTTTTTCTGCCCTCTCTCTAAATTTTTCTGTAAGCCTTACAGTACTTGTGTCATACATCTTGGTAGGCTAACTTTTCATGCATGGTCATGAATATCTTGAAGGACAGAATATGCCTTTTATTCCCTGCAGGCCCTACCTGGTTCAGTGCTTCCATCCCCATAGGTTCTCATCGAAGGACTTCGGTGAGCTTGTGGGAGAGCACGTGGATGTGTTCCTGGTGAGCTGTACATGATAGAGTTGTGATGAATGTGTAGAAGGTAAAGGTGAGTAGATGTTCAGCCCAGTAAGGTAAAACTTTCCACTTTAAAGTGTATTGGTTCGTCCTGTGAGTTCTCTATAATAGCTAGTGTTCAGTTGAAGGCTGAATGGTCATTCTGCCAAGGATGCTGTCAAGGAGAGTCCTGCATGAGGTAGGGGGGGAGGGTATTATTCAATCACTATTCATAAAATAGTGCCCCCTTCACTTTGTAATTCTAAATAAGTACTATTTTGACCTAATAAAATAGAGGCCAGAGAGGCTGATGGGAATTGAGGAATTGACAAAGGTAATGGTAAGAAGTTAAAAAATAATACTTACAATTTATAGCTGAGTAATCTTTGTAGTTTATAGACCCGTTTTTCAGAGCTCTCTTTGCATCTCATGATGTTGAAAACAAAATTCAAAATTACAAAATATATTTTTGTGGCCTTCACATTTGGTTATTTCTTTGACTACTGAGAGAGTTCTATTTAGAAGACTATCTAGCCTACATAGATGCTTTATCCGAAAGCTTTATTGTTTTGAATTACTGAAAACAAAATGTTCATCGGAACTGCTGTGTTCATTTTAATTACGATAAATAGGAAAATTATACTCCTTCCTGCAAGGATAGAGAATGTGAACTTCGGTTGATTGAAACTTGCCTTTTTTTCTCTTTTTAAATGAATCCAATGGTGATTCATTCTTTTAATCTGATTGTGAATTGATTTGTCACTTTTTTACTTGCTAGTTTGTCCTAAGGCAGGCCAAGTGTTCTTCTCAAGTCTTTTTGGGGGTGGGAGGTCTCTAGAATTATTGCTGTTTGATGAATTATATGTTTTTTCTATTTAAAAGTGATCCTTTTCACTGTCATAATTTGAGTTCTAGTCCCCAAGCAAAGATTTCAGAAAATGCCTTCTAACAGCAAAGTAAATGTCATTCATGTCCTCTCCCAACTTTAAGTAGTTGGGCTTCTCTTGAGGTCTCAAAGAATTGTAGAATGTCTAAACATGAAAGAATTTTAAAGTTACTTGTTTAATCCCTTTGTTCATTAAACATTGTGGAGTCTCTACCAAGTAAATGAATAAAACAGTATAAAAACTACACTTCATTGGCAAAATAAAATTTTACTAAAAAATAGTAAAGTAAAATAAAATTTTTGCAGAGCAGAAAATTTTAATTTTAATGATGTCCAGCTTATCAATTCATTCTTTCATGGATCATGCCTTTGCTGTTGTATCTAAAAAGTCATCACCAAACCTAAGGTCATCTAGATTTTCTCCTATGTTATCTTCTAGGAGTTTTATAGTTTTGTGTTTTACATTTAGGTTAGTGATCTATTTTGAGTTATTTTTTGTGAAATGTGTGTGGTCTGTGTCTACATTCATTTTTTTGCATGTCCAGTTTGTTACAGCACCATTGTTGAAAAGGCTGTCTTTTCTCCATTGTATTGACTTTGTTCTTTCATCAAAGATCAGTTGGTTCTATTTATCTGGGTCTATCTCTGGGCTGTCTATTCTTTTCCATTGATCTATTTGTGTATTTCCATTCATCTTTTGCCAATACCACACTGTCTTGATTACTGTGGCATTATAGTTAGTCGTGAATCTGTGGTGTCAGTCCTCCAATTTTGTTCTTGTCCTTCAATGTTATGTTGGCTATTCTGGATCTTTTGCCTTTGTGTATAAACTTTAGAATTATTTTCTCAATATCCATAAAATAACTTGCTGGGAATTTGATTGGGTTTGCATTAACTCTGTAGATCAAGTTGGGAAGAATTGACCTCTCGACAATTTTGAGTTTTCCTGTACATGAACATGGAATAACTCTCCATGTATTTGGTTCTTCCTTGATTTTGTTCATCAGAATTTTGAAATTTTCCTCATATAGATCTTGTACATATTTTGTTAGATTTATACTAAGTGTTTCATTATGGGGGGTGCCAATGTGATGCTGTATCTTGAATTTCATATTTATCTTGTTTATTGATTTAGGAAAGCAACTAACTTTTGTATATCAACATTGTATTCTGCAGCCTTGCTATAATCGTTTATTTGTTCCAGCAGTTTTTTTGTCATTTGTTTTGAATTTCTACATAGATTATCATGTCATCTGCAAACAAAGACAGTTTTATTTTTTCCTTCCCAGTCTGCATGTTTTATTTCCCTTTCTTATCTTATCACATTAGGTAGGATATCCAGTATGATCTTGAAAAACAATGGTGTGACGAGACATCCTTGCCTTATAATTGATCTCAGTGGAAATGCTTCAAGTTTTTCACCATTAAGTATGATGTTAGCTGTAAGCTTTTTGTATGTTCACTAACAAGTTGTAGAAGTTCCCCTCTATTCCTAGTTTACTGAGAGTTTTTATCATGAGTAGGTGTTGGATTTTGTCACATGCATTTTCTGCATGTATTGATATGATCATATGACTTTTCTTCTTTAGCTCATTGATGTGATGGATTACATTAAATGATTTTCAAATGTTGAACTGGCCTTGCATACCTGGAGTAAATCCCACTTGGTCATGGTATATAATTGTTTCTGTTCGCTGTTAGATTCGATTTACTGATATCTTTTGGAGGATTTTTGCATCTATGTTCATGAGAGATATTGGTTTGTAGTTTTATTTTCTTGCAATGTTTTTGTCTGGTTTTGGTATTAAGGTAATACTGGCTTCATAGAATGTGTTAGGAAATATTCCCTCTGCTTCTGTCTTCTGAAAGAGATTGTAGAGAATAGGTATTTCTTCCTTAAATGTTTGGTAAAATTCACCAGTGAACCCATCTGTGCCTGGTGCTTTCTGTTTTGGAAGGTTATTAATTATTGATTCAATTTCTTTAATAGGTATAGGTCTATTTAGATAGTCTGTTTCTTCTTGTGTGAGTTTTGGTAGGTTGTGTCATTTGAGGAATTGGTCCATTTCATCTAGGTTATCATATTTGTGGGCATAGAGTTGTTGTTAATATTCCTTGATTATCCTTTTAATGTCCATGAGATCTGTAGTGATGTCCCCTCATTCATTTCTAATGTTTGTAATTCCTAATTATGCCAATGCTTTTTCCTTCTTTCTTTACCTCTATCTCATGGCAGTTAAGAAAAGGGAGACAAAAATGCACAAAGGAGATAGATTCCTAAATTCAGATTTCCTTTTAGCAAACCATGGTCATTTCCTGATTAATATTTTGGTAGACACATAGTACATGGTAGTGATGGAGGTCATGAGATAATGACCCTTAATATATATGAAAGCTTTGCGATCATCTGTGGGGGAGTTTTAGACCAAATGAGGGAAAGACAAACCCATTTGCTTTACAAAGTTAATTAAAACAGTATGTGGCATATGAGGCAGCATTAAAGAGTCTCTCTTCTAATGGTTATTTAATTAGTTTAGATGTCTCAGCAGTATATGCCCTTTCAGGGCTTCCCTGGTGGTACAGTGGTTAAGAATCTGCCTGCCAATGCAGGGGACATGGGTTCAATTCCCTGGTCCAGGATCCCACATGCCATGGAGCAACTAAGCCTGTGTGCTACAACTACTGAGCCTGTACTCTTGAGCCCTCGAGCCAAAACTACTGAGCCTGCGTGCCACAACTACTGAAGCCCGCATGCCTAGAGCCCGTGCTCCACAACAAGAGAAGTCACTGCAATGAGAAGCCCGCACACCGCAACAAAGAGTAGTCCCCCACTCCATGCAACTAGAGGAAGCCCGCGCACAGCAATGAAGACCCAATGCAACCAAAAATAAATAAATAAAAAATTAAAAAAAAAAGTATATGGCCTTTCGAGGACTACTTCTGATTGACGTTTAGAATTGGTTTGGTTAGAAGTAACAGGACAATTATTAAGGAAACATGTTTTTAAAGTAAGCAGTGGATTAATACATTAGGCCTATATAATAATGGAATCATCCTTGGATTTGGTAATAAAAATATTTTTACCCTAGAACATAGTACTGAAGAATAAGAAACTAGAAAGCCCGAGTTCATTCCAGAACTAAATAAATGTAGAAAGTAGGAAACCAGAGGTTTCACTGAAGAACAGTTTTTCGTTGAAGGCTGTTGACTCACCAAAAAAAAGTCAAGTTCACATGTTTAATAGTGAAATAAAAGCATTCTTTGACATATGTAGGAGATATTTCCTTCATATTCATATTCTGCATTGTAGAAGTGCATATGCTACCAGCAGAATCTGGTAAATAAGAGAGTTCAAGAATTTAAATTACATAAGTGAAAACATTGGTATTTATTTCACTATATTATATTATATATTTGCTGTCTTTCCCATCCTACTTCCCCATTTTTCTATGGGTCCTTCCTTTTTCTCCCAAATAAACTGCTTGTACTTTACCACTTGTCTCAGGGATCCACTTCTGACGGGAGCCCAAATGAAGATAGGCTGTCATTTTTCCTATAAAATTCCCTTTATTTTGGCATAGCTTCTTGCATCTTCATGGTGTCATTTTACATGTTCCTCTGTATTCATTGTTTCCTATACACTAGTTCTTGGGCTTGATTAGATTGTGGTCAGGTTCAGTTTTGGGGGGTTAAGGTTACTTAATAAGTGGTGCTTTTTATTTCCTATTGCATCCTATCAAGAAGCATTAGTATATAATTAACACTGCTGAATGCTATGTGAAAGTTGTAATGAAAGTAAATCCTAAGCGTTCTCATCACAGGAAAATATATATTTTTCTTTTATTTTGTTTCTACATGAGATGATGGATGTTTACTAAACTTACTGTGGTAATCATTTCATGAGTGTATACATCCAGTGATTATGCTGTATGCCTGACACTTACACAGTGCTGTATGTCAATCATATCCCAAGAAAACAGGAAGAAAGAAAAAAGAAGCGATAATATGTAGTTGTCCCACTTTCAGTGGTGTTAAGATTGTTCAGTGACAGTGTTGATGCAGTTGTTCCACATTAAGATTAACTCAAGGATTCTTGAAACCTACGCAAAAAGGGAGTATGACATACTGTGTAATTCTCATTGTTCAGTGCCCAGCAGTTATGTTTTGGGAATAGATCATGACTTTGCAGGAATTATGGTGACTCTTAAATTAAAATACTTGAGAGAGAATCTTCTCTTTCTCTTTTTTAATATGAAACTGAAATTGTTAAGTTTGATGATCTTGCCAGGTGTAATATAAATATCTATATAATGTTATTCACACCCCTTTCCCCAGTGCCTAGGACAGTGCCTAGCATGTAATAAATGACTCAGTGAAAGATTTGTGGAATGACCTAACAAAAGAATGCATGTATCAACATGTTTGTAGACTCTCTTAAGGGAACTTTCTTTCATCAGGCACCCTGGGGAAGAATTACAGTGTAGCACAAGGCGGGCAGTCATAATTTTCTCTTGGCATATATGTATGAATGTTTGTTCTGGACTGTTACTCACAAGATCCAGTGCTGGGTACTAATCGGGAGACAGTGATGAATGGAACATTGTCTCACACATACTCCCCCCCCCCGCCCCCCTGTAGCCCTGGGTCCCAGAGGGTGTTCAGAAAAAGAAGAAAACAATTCTCATCTTGAATTTTCTCCCAGTTCCTATGCTTTGTTAGTACTTTCATTGCTAGGTCTGGGTTTTAGTGAGATGGTCGTTTTAACAGAAAAATCCTTTCCACACATTGAGAAGCTCATTCCCAGTTGTGAAGAACTTTTTGTAATAAGAGCGTTCTTTCCTGAAGGTCGGAGAAGTGCACTGTCTATTCCAGGTAAATTAATTCATTCCATTTTTAGAATACAGTGAAGAACAAAACACAGACGACATCAATTTTTAATGGAAATCCATGCATGATTAATAACTAATATGCAAGAAAAAGAATGAATTGCAACAATTTTTTTCTTTTTATTTTCTATAGTTGTTTTTACTGGCAGAATTTGATTTTAGGGGTTATATTATTCATATTTGAATTATTTGTTTTTGCATAGAATTTGCTTTCACAAACATGTCTGTGCCCACCATATTTTGAGTTATTTAATGAAGAAGGTTGTGACTGTTTTAATGTTTCTTTATAAAAGCAGATTGGTTCTGACTTGTCCAAAATGGGTTGCCCTGATATTATAGGAAGGTTGTATCACTGAGCAATTTAAGGGTTAAAGTGGCTTTCCAGTGCTATTCTATACTTAGTCCTATTTTTCCCCTCTCTTTGAACTTCTGGTTCATTATAATGCTTCTGGGAATACTAACAGTGAGATGTGCCTTGATTGATACTCAGCTTCAATACAGTGCCTGTCAGCCTTTCTCTGGGGACCTTTCATATCTCTTAGCTCCTTGCAGCTAACTGCAGACCTCTATGTTTCTGCTGCCTGCCAGCGTAATGCAAAACTGAGAGTGAGAGTAGTGGCCCCAGGGAGGAGAAGCTGCCTGGGTCCCATGGCATTGGGACTTCAGGTGGGAGGCTGATTTGTCAATCTGGATTAGAAATAGAAGGGAGCTGTTGCCTGGTACATTACTTATTTGTTGCTATAGAAGAGACATAGTTTGTAAAGGGCTTTGAGAATCTCCCAGCAGAAAGGCAGGTAAATGATAGATTTAGCAAAAATACACTAAGCTGTTACTGCAGAACTCCTAGCAGACGTAATGGCAGTTGAGAACAGTAATGCTGTAGGGAAGGAAACATCCTCTATTGAAGCTTCTATTTTTTGCCAATAATTTTCGTGTAGAAATATCTATTCAAGCAGAAGGCAGTATACTTTGAAAAATTAACATCAATGTAGATTCTAATGAGATTTTAGATTCCACATTTTTCTAAAATCACAGTATTACGCATCTCAATACAGAATTCTCACGAATGAGTAGTACTGTATTCATATTTGAGGACCAAAAACATTGTACAAGGTTTAAAATGAATTTACATGCTTGTAGAGTCAAGAGTTTTGTTCTCTAAGGCAGTGGTACTTAATATGCATAGGAATCACTTGGGGATCTTATAAAAATGGAGATTCCGTTTCAGTAGGTCTGGGGTGGGGCCTGCATTTCTCACAGACTCCTAGGTGATGCCAGTGCTGCTGGTTCAGGGATCACCATTTGAATGCAAGGTTTTAAGTATTCAGTTTTAAAACAAACTCACCGACTTTCTGTTTTCTAAACTTATTTATACTAAGATATTCTAATAAAACACTTAAAGTAAGGCCTAGCAAATGCTTTTGTGACTGTAAATCTTGCTATCAAATAATATTTAATAACCTCTTCTTCCTGGTACTTTATTAGCTTCTGGTCCTGAAAGTCGGAAATCATTTATTTTCATGACTGAATTAACAACCTTACAATGGAACAATACAAGATGTATTGGATTTTTATCCACTAACGTAGCATGGCTATTTTTAAGTGAGGGTGTTCTATGTGCTGAAGTGTCTGGAAGTCATACCAAGGAATAGCTTGAGGAACTGGAAGAAGGTATTGCTGGGGATTCGTGACGGCTCTTAGACAGCAATATAGAGGGGTTTCTGCAGTGGGTGGGAAGATCACTTCTGAGATTCCCTCTAAATCTGAGTCTATGAATCATCACCTAGTATTGCGCTTTTCATCCTTACATTATTAAAAACAAATTTTAATGCAGACTTTATTCCTATTTGATAACCTTATTTTCCTCAAACATGTTAAAAATATTTATTTTTATTTATATTTATATGGGAGGACTATTTATATTTATTTTTATTTATATGGGAGGACTATTCCCATTTCTGAACCCCTTTCCCCTATTTCTTACTTCTAACACCCTCCCTCTAAATTCTTAGTGTATTACCATAATCCACCCATTCATTCACTTAGTACATCTTTGAGTGCTCATTGTGTACTGGTAGGGTACTGTAGTAGGTGATATGCGGGGTACAAAATTGAATAAGGAACAGTCTCTACTTTCAAGGTACTCAGAGTCTCCTAGAGGAGGTAAGATGGCACAAATAATCTGTGTGAAAAATAATATGTTAACACCCTAAGAAAGTGCTCTGGAGGTTCAGAGGAGAGAGAAATTAATCACTCTTGTCTGGGACCATCAGGAAAGGCTTCATAGAAAAGATAGCATTTGAATTGGGTCTTGAAAACTAGATAAGCTTTCCTAGCTGTTTCAAGCAGAGGAAACTACATGAGCCAAGTATGGAGGCACGAGACTAAGATGATACATTTTAGGAATTGCAAGTACTAAGACCCCTTGCATTCTTGGATTTGTAACTTAGAGGATTTGGACCATTTGTGAGTGACCCTTGAAGGGTCATGTAGTAATTTTTCTGAGTTACTGATTTTATTCCCTTCCTAAGAGCCTAATGTTTCAAGTCAATGACTGAGGCTAGTGATTGGTTTAACTTAGCATTCATATCTTGGTCCATCTTTATTTTTCTCTATTCATTCTCATCCCATTCTCATTTTACCGCATGTTATATGGGAGGACACTATATGCTTATTAATAAGTTAGAATTTGTGAAGAGATTGTTATGGTTCCTCTCAGTTGCCAAGAGTCTACTGAAAATAGGGTGACCATATATATAATTTACTGCCCAAACTGGGACCCTTTTGAAAGAGAGTGGTGCTATTAGTAATATTCCAGGGCAGCAGGCATATCCTGGGTTTGTCTCAAGCAAGCTAGAGTATATGGCCAACTAGAAAGTATGGTTACTCTAACTATAGTTCTTGTTAGTTGGAGTATAGACTATGGATGGGGAGCAGTACCATGTGATTTAGGAAGGCAAGTGCGGGCTAGTTTGTGAGTGGTCCTAAATGCAGGCTAAGGAGCTAGGCTTTTATACTGTAGACAGTGAAAAACACTTGGAGTTTTTTTAGGGGCAGAGGAATCGATATATGCAAAGCAGCGTTGGAAAAGACTAGTCTGGACTCTGTGGGCAGGTTGGATTGAAGGGAGATATCGATTCAGAGAGTGTCATAGTACTCCCCTTTAAGGGTATATTCAAATGGTAACTACTCGAATGGTCTTAATGTACTAGGAAAATGTATTTATTTATTTTAAAAATTATGCTGAGAGCTTTAACAACTCGCTTCCAATATGTGTTATTATTGATTTTAGTTCGTACTTCTAAAGATCCTGTTAGGTTGGTGTTTTGTTCAACTGATGTTTTTTTCAAAAGAGGAATAGCACTGGGACTTAGCAGTGAATGCCAGAGCATTTGGTATGTGTTCGTATTATAGCATGTTTATGTGTTAATATTGTAACAATTAAAGTTCGACCTAACATTGAGAGAGAGTGCATAGTAAAAAATCTTCCCAAGATTTATTTCTAAAATACTTTTTTTTAAAATCATGTAACCGACTTTTCATTGTATCTTGTTTCAAACTGATGTCTAATTTAGAGAGAATTTTGATTTTGCAGTAACTCCCACTTCCCTAACCTACATTTTTCCTTTTTCTATCCTCATGGAGTAGGTGGGCTTTTGGGAAAGAAAAGGCATTTTCTACCAGGAAAACCAGATAAAGCATCATGGAAGAGGGGATCAATCCTTGAAGGACTGATTATGCAGTAGTGGAGAAGAGGACATTCCACATAGAGGAGACCATGTATGCAAAGAGAAGGAAGCAGAAAAATTGTGGGGCATATTTTGGGAAAAGCAACTGGCTACTGGGTGGCTTAAAAAATGCTGTGGAAATACAGCTAGTGCACTGGCATCACCAGCCAGTTAGGTGGTCATGAAGGATACAGGGAAATTAAAGGAAAGGAAAGCTTTTTTAGTTCCGAAAGATATCTCAATGTTTAAAAACCATCTAATGGAAGAAAATATACTTACTTGCTAAAGAAGCTCCTATTTATTTATTAAATTAAAAAAAAATTTATACAATTTTAAAGGTTACTTTCCATTTACAGTTACTACAAAATACTGGGTATATTCCCTGTGTCGTACAGTACATACTTGAGCCTATCTTACACCCAATAGCTTGTACCTCCCACTCCCCGACCCCTATATTGCCCTGCCTACCCCCCAGCCCCACCACTGGTAACCACTAGTTTGTTCTCTATATCTGCTGAGTCTGAAGAAGCTCCTATTTAAAGCTAGCCTTTCACTTTATTTATTTATTTTTTAATGAATTTGGGTGCAGTGTTTACCATTTACTATGTGCCTTTTATATAAGATCATATGTAGACATATCTCAGACTGAAATGTTTAATATTTTGTACAGTAAATGCATGTGGAAGGAATTATCTAATGAATTATAGAAGATTATTGGAGATGCTTCTCGGTTTTCTTGGCAAAAAAATGAGCTAATGAACTGAAGCGAGTGACCAGTTTGTAAAATACTTCATAAGTTTATGTCTGTATATTTACATATGTTGTAATATTCCGTCATTAAAGGCTAAATTCTCCATGACTGTTAGGATCTACGGAAAATTTCTGTGTAGGTTTTTGTTGTTTCTTTAAAAAAAAAAATTAAAAGTTTACTTCAAGTTTAAATTTAAAAATTAAATGATTTCCCTCCTCCCTTCCTGGTTTAGAGCTACTTGTCTTTATTTTACTTAAGCACTATAGCATTTGACACATAAAGGTGTTTCCCCAGGAGAATATTGTTTCTGCCCGGGGCTGACATGAAAAGAAACGATTTGTCAGACTAGTGGAGCTTGCTAACAATTCAAATAAACAACCTGTCTTTCCCTTCATACTGCATATTAATAGAAATGTTAATGATAAACTGCCTCTTTTACACCCTACAGGGAGGAGAGATTATTGGGTCAGAGACAGTTTTCTTGCTTTGGGCCCTCTTAAACACAGCTGTTAACAGAATCCTTCTTACCAGTTGCATGCTTATTAGCACAATGTTTCTTACATAATGGTTATGTTTAATACAGCCAAATTGATTGTGCCTCATTTTTGTCATTATCTAATATGTAAAAAGCAATTAAATTTAGAATATACTTCTCTGGAAACATGTATTTTGATAGGCAGTAAGTAACTCTTCAAAAATGGGCTTCCTTGGATTATACAACTGAAGGCCACGATCATATCTGTATTTATCACTTTTTCCCCCCTCCTTACCACCACCACCACTACTCCTTGAGATAGAGTATGCATGCTATGCCTTATGCATTTGTGCCCTCAGTACCTAGCAGACACTGTAAATGACTGTCAAGTTATTTAATGACTTGAGATTGATAATGACGTTGCTTTATTTTTACGTGGTCTTCTTGAATTTTACTTCAGCATATGATCCACTCTAAAATCTTCCTTTATCAATATAATTGTTAGAAACAAGACAACAGGCCCCAAATGGAGTTGCTTATGCTAAGCCCCACATCACCAAACTGAGGCTTAACTTACAGTTTAGGCTCTTCCAGAAATGGAATCTAAAGCAGTCAGTCAGGAGTCTCCTGATCAGCACGTGTTAGGTAATCTGCCAGATAGACCCCTGCCATCCTCTAAAGGAAATTAACTTTGCAATAACCAATCCAATTTTTTTGCCTAGTATAACGTCCTTGTTCCTGCTCCCCTCTGCCTATAAAAGTCTGATATTTTGTACAGCTCCTTGGAGCTCCTTTCTATCTGCTAGATTGGATGCTGTGTGCTTCAAATCGATTTCTGCTCATATAAACCCTTAAACATTTTAATACGCTTCAGTTTATCTTCTGAAAGTTTATATAGTTGTCTAGAGCTGGTCATACACTGATGTGGGAAGGATCTGTTAATTGAGGTATGGGTAGTAAGTAATGACTAGTGACGGAAGTCTGATCTTTCCAGTTGATTTTTGAGGTATTGAAAATAATGAAATTAGTTATAGAAGTAAAATATTCAGGGATTTTAAGTTATCTAGCTTACTTTTAGGAGAGTATAATTTACTGGTTGCTAACAGAAATAATGTCAGCTATTGGCTACACTATTATGGTAACTTGAAAATAAGACTGGTATCATTCTTAGGTTTTTTCTAAGAAAAGAATGAATTTATAGAAATATTTCAAATAATTAGCTGGGCTTATTTACCTACCAGCATCAACATGTCTCTTTATACTATTCAGAAATTGAATTGTTGGTGAATTATAAAATTTTGAGTTGTAACTGTTGTGAGTACCAAAAGTGTCCATGAAATGAGTGGGCAGAGGAGTGTCTTCAGTACCTTGATCAGGGCCTAATGTTAATTGTCACTTGATAAAGAGCAGTGGTTCAGCAAATGGATTTCCATATATAAACGGGATTGAACAAAAAACTGTCCAGGCATCAAATGGGTGCAACCTAGATGTCCATCAACAGAGGAATGAATAAAGAAGATGTGGTACATACATACAATGGAATATTACTCAGCCATAAAAAGAACAAAATAATGCCATTTGCGGCAACATGGATGGACCTAGAGATTGTCATACTGAGTGAAGTAAGTCAGACAGAGAAAGACAAATATCATGTGATATTGCTTATATGTGGAACAAAAAAAATGGTACAAATGAACTTATTTACAAAACAGAAATAGAGTCACAGATGTAGAAAACAAACTTATGGTTACCGGGTAGTGGGGGATAAATTGGGAGATTGGGATTGACATATACACACTACTATATACAAAATAGAAACCTAGGGAATTTCCTGGTGGTTCAGTGGTTAGGATGCCGCACTTCCACTGCAGGGGGCATGGGTTCTATCCCTGGTGGGGGAACTAAGATCCTGCGTGCTACAGCCAAAAAAAAAGAGGGAGAGAAGAAAAAATAGATAACTAATAAGGACCTACTGCATAACTCTAGTCAGTACTCTGAAATGACCTATATGGAAAAAGAATCTAAAAAAGAGTGAATATATGTATATGTATAACTGATTCACTTTGCTGTACACCTGAAACTAACACAACATTGTAAATCAACTATAGTCCAATAAGAATTTAAAAAAACAAATAGCAACATCAACATGGGTAATCCTGTTTATGCTTTTGGGCCAAATGTAAGTTTCGAATCTTTCCTTATAGCTTGCTGCCAAAGCAGATGTGTGTCTCTTTTTGAAATTAAATACTTAGTTTCTACCTTTATCCTCTATGCTGATTTTGTATGTATTCATTCCTTGCTTGATTTTATTTTTCATGGCCTTGTTCACCAGTCCCACCAAATACGATGCTGAAACATCTCTTTTTCACTCATTGTATTAGATATTATCAAACTACTTACTGTATTAGAGACAATACACGATTTATTTGATTTTGTTTTTGTAACTTAATGCCTGTTTCTCCATTAGACAATAAACTTTCTGAGTGCAGAAAAAACAAAAACCCACAAAAAAACACATAATGTATTAAAGATGGAACCTAAAAATAAAATACACTAAATATTACTTTTTAAAATAAGTAAGCAGTTGTTAGTTTAGTTTAAAATCGTGCCTTTTCTTTGTTTTGCAGATGGCAAGCTGAGATTTTCTTTGAACACTAAGAAAAACTAAGATTTTGATAAACTTGAACTTAGTGTTTTAGACACGTTAAAGTGGATGCACTTTACTGCTCTTAACTCTCTTTTTAATAACCTCTCACCTAACACATCGTAACCACCTGTAAGTGAAGGCCAGGCAAGAAGGGCTTTTGGATAACAATTTGAAAAGTCTTTCTTGAACTGTTCTTTTTATTATTTTGTTCTGTCTTAGAGACATAGTGGGATAGAATCAGCAAACTTAGCTTTGGTTTTATATTCTTTCAAAACAGTTAATTATCTGGCAAAATTTTTCTTGTGGCACCAGAGGTAAAGTTGTTGAGAATATTAATTTAAAACAGTGAGTACATTTTTAATTTTGAAAATTGTTTGGAAACAATCTCTTTTATGTATTTAGAAGTATAGGAAATCTATTGAACCAGTTTCTAGGCTTGAGAAATTATACTTCTACTTCACTGATCTTGTGAAGGGTTAGAATAGATAATAAAGATTAAAACCAACTGATGGATAATTTTTTAAATAGTGGAACCAACTTAATTCATAAATTTTCTTTTTCTTTTTAGACTTTCAGCATTATTTGCCTTTTGTGGAAACATTTATTAATTTCACATTTTTTAAATTTCTAGGTAACTTGGGTTCTTACCCCTGTAACAACTGAAATAACAAGTCTTGATACAGAGAATATAGATGACATTTTAAGTAAGTACCTTGATATTTTTAAAGTATACTTTCTTCTCTCTAAAGAGTTAGTTTATATACAAAAACAAAATAAAATCTCATTTATCTAGAACAATTGAGGAGCCAGCATTCTGATTAATTCCATGGTATAGGGAATTAACTAAGCACTTTTGGTTTTAGTTTTTAGTAAAGTTTCTTAAAATGCGTAAGTCTACTTTCCTGTGTTACAAGTAAACTTTTAGTCTTGTTTTGTTTCTTTGCCTTGTCATGAATACCGCTCTTAACAGTTGCCTTGTCATGAATACCGCTCTTAACAATTCAGAGTATTTTGTTGCTTAGAGGCCAGCAGTTTCCACTGTGCAGTATTACATGTCAATGACCTTAGGACCCAGCCTACAATTTTTTTTTTTGTCTTTTTTTAGCTTTTAACTAAATCACCTACTCTGATCTCTTTTGTCATTAGTCCAATTAAGTTCAATAATTGTTTTGCTTGTTTGCTGACAATGTGATTGTAGATACAGTTAACTTGGGGGAAAACGTTTCTTGTTTTTAAAAGTAGTAGAGGGAAGGTGAAGATGTGGGTGATAGAAAAATCACAACTTAGGAGTTTTAAGAAAATGTAGTGTGGATAAATAATGTCTTTTTTTTTTTTTTTTAAGCATTCCATTTCACCCACTGGTTTGAGCAAAACTAAAAATAGTAAGAGTTAAAAGGAGTTATTCATTGACCATCATATATTGTTTCGTGTTCTTGGAACTGGTTTTAAATGCTAGAAAGTCTGTTCCCATATTATGGTATCTCTTTAGAGAAAGGGTGCTATAAACTTTAGCCTGTATCAGTGTCACCTGGAGGACTTATTGTCAGTATTGCTAGGCCTGCCCCCAGTTTCTGATAGAAATTGCTAGACCCCACCTAAGAATTTGCATTTCTACAAGTTCCAGCATGATGCAGGTGCTTCTGGTCCCAGGGATCACAGTTTGTGAACCACACTGCTTTAGAGTAAGTAGCAAGTAAAGAAAAAGTGTTTTGAAGGTAAACAAAGGAAAAAGAGAATTGAAACTTGCAAATCATCTTCACTCCTTTTATCTTTCAAATTCTAGAGTATCTTTATGGGTATGGTTTCTGTGTGTGTGTGTCTGTGTGTGTGTGTGTGAGAGTACTGAGTACTTGAGTTTATTTAAGTTTCTCTTTGTTAGGTTTAGGCAAAAGGAACAGATATATCTTTCTCATGTCTTCACATCCGGATATGCAAATAATACTGTTATATTTTACAACAGAGAATAACTGTTAAATGGGTAGGAACCAGAAAAGGTACATCTTATGCAACACTGTTATTTGTAGATTACTTGTTGCAACTAGGTGGCATCTGAATTTTAGAAATAGATTAGTTATACAAGTCTGTTCTCTGAAATAGGATTTTATTTGCAAAGCTCGGTTATTCATGAATATGGAAGGTCAAAAAATGGATTATTAAAATCCTAATCACTCCACTTCACTTTTTATGAGAGTAAGCTATTTAGAAGCTTACTTGCTTGATCTGGGTTTGATTCTCTGTTTATTTTATATTCATTCAGTGGAGGTATTAAGATGGAGGACGATATAGAAAAAAGGAATAGGGACTCCCACAAATTATATAAGCTGTCCATGACTCTCTGTATGGGTTTCTGAGTGAGAGATAAGTTACTGTGTATTTTTAGTGAGCCTTTAAGAATGGAAAAAGACCATGATGAAAACCATATCTTTAATTATGTCATAATTATGTAGGCATGAGTAACTTAGGTTATTTGGTTTTGTTTTTCAATTTCAGACAATGCTGATGTTGCTTTAGTAAATTTTTATGCTGATTGGTAAGTAATATCTTATTTTTTTGGCGGGGGGGAGTGCATCATTAAGTTTTTTTTAAACTTTCTAGAGGTGATTTTTCTTTGCTAGAAAGGAGTAAGTGGGGAAGCCTCTTTTTTTTGTGAGACAATATTCCATATATAAAAATAAATTAAGGTTCATTCAAAGATGAAGCAGCTCAATTTGGTGAGCATTTGTTTTGAGAGAAAATATACCTGATTCCATTATCCCACATTTTAAAATAAAAGCAGGTAACATAAAAACTCAGATCTCTCTGTCTCTCCCTCTTTCTCTCTCTCTCTCTCTCTCTCTCTCTCACATACACACACACGCGCACACACACACACACACACACACACACACACACACACACACACACACAATTACGTATTGCAATTCTCTATTTTTCCTGACTGAGGAGTAAGGCAGTGTTTGGAGGTGAGGATGTGGGTGTGGCAAGTTTAGAAGGAAAAATAATGTTGACATTTTATAACATATACCATCTACTACTACTTACTACTTCTAGGAAGCCTTTACTCCTTTCCCTGTCTGAATTGGATTCTGTCTTATGTGTTCATATAGTTCCCTATGTACCACATTCTTTTCTTGCTACATTGTTTTTTTTTTTAACATCTTTATTGGAGTATAATTGCTTTACAATGTTGTGTTAGTTTCTGCTTTATAACAAAATGAATCAGCTATACATATACATATATCCCCATATCTCCTCCCTCTTGCGTCTCCCTCCCACCCTCCCTATCCCACCCCTCTAGGTGGTCACAAAGCACCGAGCTGATGGAGCTGATCTCCCTGTGCTATGCGGCTGCTTCCCACTAGCTATCTATTTTACATTTGGTAGTGTATATATGTCCATGCTACTCTCTCACTTTGTCACAGCTTACCCCTCCCCATCCCCGTGTCCTCAAGTCCATTCTGTACGTCTGGGTCTTTATTCCTGTCCTTACCCCTAGGTTCATTAGAACCATTTTTTTTGTTTGTTTGTTTTGTCTTGTCTTTCATTTTTGTGCTCTAGCAAACAGAGTTTGAGAGCAGAGATGTCTTACTTAGTATTCCCAGCATCTACAAGGGCATAGTATGTAGCAGATGTTAAAGAATGTGGCATGGGGATCGGAAGAAGGGAGCTTCAGCTGGAGAGAAGTTTGAAACACTCACATGATCCTTATTCCTAGACAATCTGTATCTTATATGACCCTTTTTGGCTTACTACCTAGTAGATGCCACTACCCTACTTCAGGCCACAGTCCTGCAATTTACCTAGATTCCTGTGACAGTCTCCTAGTTTATTTCCTGTGCTTCTAGTCCTATGTGTCTCCATTCTGTTCACTACAAAGTAAGCCGAAGTATGTTTCCTAAAGTGCAAATTGGACTAGTTTACACCTCATCTTAAAACCCTTAAATGTTTTCTATTACCTTTGCCTAGGAGGCCCCTGATGACCTGGTCCCTTCCTTCCTCTGTAGCTATGTCTCTTGCCTCTCTCCACTCCCACATTCTGTTCTGTTTTACTGAATGTCTTTCAGTTTATGTAATATTCTGTATTCTTTCATCTTTGGACCTTTAGTCATGGTATTTTCTCTGTCTGAATGGATCTCTCTTCTCTTACCCACTTGTTTACTTCCTTAAGTCTGAATCATCTTTCAAGTCTTAGATTAGATGCCACTTTCTCCAGGTCACCTTCCTACATCAGTACCCCTACCCCTACTCTTAAGTCAGGTTAGGAACCCTTTTTATATCGTCTCATAACACCACATACTTACCCAGTCATAACACTTGTATGCTGTGGTTTAGTTGGTACTTCCTTACTATATTAGTAGCTTTGTGAAAAGTTACCATATCTATCTTTTTTCAACATGAATCCCCAAGCACTTTGCATAATACTTGGCAGATAAGTATTAACATAATAAATAAATATTTATTTTATTTATTATATCATTTATTTATATTATTATTATATTATTTATTTATTATATTTATTAACAATAAATATTTACTGGATGAATGATGTATAGTATCTGTACTTGAAGAACTTCAGTAAAATGTTGAAGATATACAGAGAAAATACCATTTATAAAATGTACAACAAAAGGAAGCATTTTCCGAGGTAAATTAAGATTATCCAGATGTAACATTAGCCACAACATTTGGTAGAAGATTATTTAATTCAGTCCTTTTTAAAGAAAAAACTGAGATCCAGAGGAGTAAAGTATTTCCCCACAATCACCTGACTAGATTATGGCAGAGTTAAAACTAGAATGCAGTTATTTTGATGGAGGGATTTTGTGTGTTATAAGAAAACGAAATAGAACATGCCACCGACCTTGTTGCAAAAAGTGAATTGGAAATGTGGAATAACTGCAGTTATTTGAGAAACATATTACCAAAGAATACCTGGAATTGTTCATAAAGTAATACTCTTTTATTCAACTGAAAAAACTTGGGTAACTGGCTATAGGACATAGACTTACACTGTGTGGCCTCAAAGGCTGGATTCTGAGTTCCCTCTGGAAGTTATGGATGTGGTACAGTTTAAGGAAGAATTCTCTAATAGATCTGCCTAAAAATATACCTGAGAGGACAGTAAACCATAGTAGGAACTTAATAATGCTGTTATGTGCCAGACTCTTTACATATATTGCTTTTAATGCTCAGAACTACCCTGCAGGTAGGTATTATAATTTCCGTTTTAGGTTGAGGAAATTGAGGCTCAGAAAGGTCAGACGGCTAGTAAGTGGTGGAACTGGGATTTAAACTCAGGTATGTCTGACTCCAAAGCTTATTTTTTTCCCCACTAGGTTATACTATTAGCAGGTGCCCCTAAATTGTCCCTGCAGAGACTTTTACCCATTTGGTTGATTTGTAAAGGGTCGATTCAAGTACTAGATTGGAGATTGGATTCTGATGACCCTTAAGGCCCTGTTAATAGATCTATTTGCTTTGGTTGTGTTACTTTTATAAATGTAACTTTCCATATGTATGCAGGTACAGTAATATTGCAATTGAATTTTTATTTCATCTTCCCCTTTCACATTTTGGTATTAAAACCGATCCTATTTTAAACATGAATCTGTGCTTAAGTGCTTGCTGGGCAGCAAACTGGACAATCCAGAAAGGAGCCATTAATATCTGTCTTTACCTTGCCCATAAGCCAGGAGCCTGTCCACTGATTCTTTACTAGGCCATATCCTAATTCTTCAAGAAACCATTAATCAGTCCTTACCCCTTGCCTCCCTGGCCCTCTAGAACGCTATCTTCAGCAAACTGTAAGAACCCACAAAGCTGTGGTCCTAGCCTCTCCAGTTCCTCCAGTCTATCAGTTTATTCATTTAATAGACATCTACTGAAATGCTTATTAGAATATGTAGTCAAATAAGACACGGTCCCTGATATCCACAGACCCCACCCACCTATCCCAGATGGGAGAGATTTAAGAATGCTAAAAGAGGAAAGAGCCACTTGAAAGCGAGAGATTGAAGATACAGATTGTGTCTCCCTGGTATATTCTAGGACATCTCCTTAGGAAGTCAGGTGAGTGGGCTAGAAGAGTTACATACAGAAAGAAATAGGGAAGAAGTATAAAGTTTGTTTTCCTTTCACAGGCTTTAATAATATTTTTGTTGAATTATAGTTAATATGTATGACCTAATCACCTGTGGATTAAAGAGCTCACTGGCTTCATTTAAGTAAATTTCTTGATGGCAAAGGGCTCAGGAAGCAATAGTAGCAATTATAGTTTTGTTGTTGTTGTTGTTAACAAATACTGCATACCTTTTTCATATGAGAATGACCATTCTAGCCCAGCTGCTTGTGTGCTGATTCTTATTCTTCTCTTTCTTATCAGGTCCCTTTAATGACCCATAGAATATATTTGTGAAGTGGTTGGCCTGATTAAGGGGCAGTCAGAATTAGAGGTGTCAAGTTTCCTGAATATTGTGGGGTTTGTGCCCCCTTTTAAAAGTAAAAGCAAAACAAAAACTACAGACAAAGGAAACATGGACAGGAAAGTCTCATTTGGGGATTAAAAAATTCTGCTCCTGAATTTAGTATATTTAAGAGTTTATAGATACAAAAGCCCATTTTAACCAGAGGTAAATTTTGAGGGGGAAATTCACTCTATACCATATATCTTTTTTTTTTTTTTTTTTTTTTTTTTTGTGGTACACGGGTCTCTCACTGTTGTGGCCTCTCCCGTTGCGGAGCACAGGCTCCGGACGCGCAGGCTCAGTGGCCATGGCTCACGGGCCCAGCCGCTCTGCGGCATGTGGGATCCTCCTGGACCGGGGCATGAACCCGCATCCCCTGCATCGGCAGGCAGACTCTCAACTACTGCGCCACCAGGGAAGCCCCCATATATCATTTTTGTAAAACTTATTTATTTAGTATGCTAACTTGCCTATGAGATTTGACTGAACTTGTCAGGTGAGTCAGTCTAATATTTGCAATAAACTTACCATTTTAAAGATTTTGTAGTCTAAAAATATGTTATTTGGAGAAAACGAATTTCCTTCATAAATGCCTGAATCTTAGTAGTTACAAGTCCAAGTAGATACATCTTAGAGGGCTTATTTCAGACTTGTTTCATTGCCGCTGTGAGAGGTCCTTAGCTTTGTGCTCCATAATATTGGCCATTTTCTTCCAGTGGAAAAACCAGAATCTTTAAATTATTTGTCCAGTCTTTGAAATGGAATAGTCTTTGAATTCAAAATTGTTTTCCTCTCCAATGAATGACATCAGGATTCCTGAATTAACAGTGTGACTGTTAATTCTGTTTATTGTTATATGCTAAATATGAATGGATAACAACAGAAATATCAATAAAATTTTATTGCTTCTGATTTTCAGTTTTAATTGGTATCCTCCTCTGTGCATAGGTGTCGTTTCAGCCAGATGTTGCACCCAATTTTTGAGGAAGCTTCCAATGTCATTAAGGAAGAATATCCAAATGAAAATCAAGTAGTGTTTGCCAGAGTTGATTGTGATCAGCACTGTAAGTACCTTATAGGAAGTCTGGAAGAAACTGTCCCGTCCCCACCTCTCCTACACACACACACACTTTTTTTTTTTTTTTAATGCTCTGTTTTAAGTAGAGAACAAGCCAAAATGTTCTAGTGACCTTGGTTAAAATGTTAATATTTAATCTTTTTGTACTTAAAACACTACTTTCCATTCTGCCTGTGTGAGGGATTAAAAAATTTTTTTTTCATTAAAATATAGTAGTGCAAGCATAGAGGCAGTAAATCATTTTGGTTTTCTACCAAAGCAAATACCAAAATCAATAAATAAAATTGAAATATAGTTTTAGGAAAGGAAAGGATTTCTGTTAGTTTTAGAATCATGCAAAAATACTATTTGTAGTAATTTCAGATAAAACGATCTCAGACTTTGGGGTGGTTTCTGTTGTTTAAAAGATTATACTAAGATTGTCTTAGACTGTCTTTGAGGTGTAATTTGCTGTAGTTACGATTAAAAGTTTGTTGCAATGAGTTATTGGTAAGTTGCCCTGAATTACAGAACACTCCCATTGTGCAAATTTCCTATCCTTTATGTATCACCTGACAAGTAGAATTTCTGTGTGTGTGTGTGTGTGTGTGTGTGTGTATGTGACATACAGATGGCCAAGAGGCACATGAAAAGACGTTCAGCATCACTAATTATTAGAGAAATGCAAATCAAAACTACAATGAGGTATTACCTCACACCAGTCAGAATGGCCATCATCAAAAAATCTACAAACAATAAATGCTGGAGAGGGTGTGGAGAAAAGGGAACCCTTTTGCACTGTTGGTGGGAATGTAAATTGATACAGCCACTGTGGAGAACAGTATGGAAATTCCTTAAGAAACTAAAAATAGAATTACCATATGACCCAGCAATCCCACTACTGGGCATATACCCTGAGAAAACCAGAATTCAAAAGGACACATGTACCCCAGTGTTCATTGCAGCACTATTTACAATAGCCAGGACATGGAAACAACCTAAATGTCAAACGATAGATGAATGGATAAAGAAGATCGTGGTAACATATATACAATGGAATATTACTCAGCCATAAAAAGGAACAAAATTGGGTCATTTATAGAGATGTGGATGGACCTAGAGTCTGTCATACAGAGTGAAGAAAAACAAATATCATATATTAACGCATATATGTGGAATCTAGGAAAATGGTACAGATGAACCTATTTGTAGGGCAGGAATAGAGATGTAGATGTAGAAAATTGACATGTGGACACAGGGTGGGAAGGGGAGGGTGGAACAAATTGGGAGATTAGGTTTTACATAAATACACTACCATGTGTAAAATAGATAGCTACTGGGAACCCGCTGTATAACACAGGGAGTTCAGCTTGGTGCTCTGTGACGACCTAGATGGGTGGGATGGAGGGCAGTGGGAGGGAGGTCCGAGAGGGAGGGGATATAGGTATACATATAGCTGATTCACTTCACTGTACAGCAGAAACCAACACAACATTGTAAAGCAATTTTACTCCAATTAAAAAAAATAATAAAAAAGTGAAAGCTTGTTGCATTGAGTTATTGATAAGTTGTCCTGAATTATGGAAAACTCCCATTGTGCAAATTTCCTATCCTTTACATTTCACCTGACAAGTAGAATTTCTGTGTGTGTGTGTGTGTGTGTGTGTGTGTGTGTACACTAACTTTTCACTTTGCTGATGAGGAAGTGGAAATAAAGTGGCTTAACCAATGTCATACAGCCTACTGTCTAGTCATGGCAGGCTGAGAATCCAGAACTCCTGACCAAATGCCTTCCTAGACCTATTTGCTTCTTTTCTGTTCAATTCGACAAACGTTTTGGGGATTTTCTGGTAAAAAAATCCCAGAAACGGCTAACAGCAGAGCATTTCAAAATCTTCTAAGCCATACCCCACATTTCTATCTGCTGTGGTTCATAACTAGATACGATGAAGGGAGCAATAAAAGGTTGTCAGTGCAAGCATGGCCTGCATTTCCACACTGCTTTCTGCATCTTTCCTCCCACCTTTCACTGACAGAGAACATGATGTTTTTGGTGTGGACTCTCATTTCAGATTTTTCTATTCTTTATGTATTTAATTAGACATTAAAGTACAGACAACAGTGCCTACTTTCCACTGAATTTGGAGTATAAGATCTGAAATTATGCTCTCAAGCTTACAGTTATTAGAAAGAAAAATTAACTATTGTTGAACAATACATATCATTTATTCTACTTCTAGACATATTAACATATGAGATAAATCTGACATCATTGCTAGTAATTAAGTTCTCTTTTTATGGGAGTAAATAGCCATAGTTAAGATGTTTTTTTGATCCACCAGAGATATCTACAAAATTAGTTTTTTACTAATGAAAGTTATATCTGAGACATTGTGTATTTTCCCTAAATATTTTTTCCCTTCTGTGTAATTCTTCACTTTTTAAAGTGACATTATGAAATCCTTACTGATGATTTGTTCATGTTTTCCACTCTTTCTTTGAGATTGTATGACAGACTGTACTTTGGGTAACCCCTCATGTGCCAGTTGAATTATAGAGGTTTTGAACTGGAAGGACCGTAAGAGTCCTGTGGTCTGGAGAGAAATGCCTGTTAGGCACATTGTTCTTTGGTAGGATTTGCTTTTAAAAAAAAAGAAAAGATTTATTGAAGTATAATTGACATATAATAAACTGTACAAGCTTAAATTATACAATTTAATGTTTTGACACATGTATGCAGCTGTGAAACCATGATCACAGTCAAGATGTCAACATATCTGTCATCCCCCAGATTTTGCTTGTGCTCCTTTGTGGTCCCTCTCTTCCCCTGTCAATCCTCAGGGGGCCATGGAACTGCTTTCAGTTACTATAGACTAGTTTGTATTTTCTAGGATTTTATATAAGTGAAATCATACATCATGTGTTCTGTGTGTGTGTGTGTGTGTGTGTGTGTGTGTGTGTTGTTGACTCAGCATGGTTATTTTGAGATGGTTACATGTATTATTCATTTTTATTATTGAGTGGCATTCCATTGTATGGCTATATACTATAATTTGTTTAACTGTTCACCTGTTGACAGACATTTGGGTTGTTTCCATTTTCGGGCTATTATAAATAAAGCTGCTATGAACATTCAGATACAACCCTCTATACACATGTTTTCATTTATCCTGGGCAAATACCTAGGTGTGAAATATATGGGTCTTATGGTAGGTGTATATTTAACTTTTTAAGAAACTGCCAAACTGTTTTCCAAAGTACTTGTATTATTTTACACATCTACTAGCAGTGTATGAGTGTTCAAGTTGTTCCATATTCTTGCCAACATTTGGTATGGTCAATCTTTTTAATTTATCAGATCTGTTAAATTATTAACAGGTGTAATAATTTCTTATAATAAATTCTTACTGGGTTTTGAGAACTCTTTATACAAGTTCTCTTTTACATGTGTAATTTGCAGATCTTTTTCTCCCATTTTACTCTCTTAAGAGTGTCTTTAATTGTGCTAAAATACACAGAGCATAAAATTTACCATCTTTACCATTTTTAATTGTACAGTTCAGTAACATTAAATATATTCACACTGCTGTACAACCAGTCCCCAGAACTTCATCTTGTGAAACTTAAATGCTATACTCATTAAACAACTCCCTATTTCCCCCTCCCCGTAGTTCCTGGTAACCACCATTCCTCTTTATTTTTCTATGAGTTTGACTATTCTAGATACCTGGTAAAAGTGGAATCATACAGCATTTGTCTTTTTGTGGCAGGCTTATTTCACTTAGCATAATGTCCTGAAGGTACTTCCATGTTGTCGCGTGTGTCAGAATTTCCTTCCATGTGATGACTGAATGATATTCTGTTGTATGGCTATCCTACAACTTCTTTATCCATTTATCCATCGATGGACACTTAGGTTGTTTCCATGTCTTAGCTATTGTAAATAATGCTGCTGTGAACATAGGGGTGCAGATATCTCTTCAACATACTGTTTTCATTTCCTTCAGATGTATACCCAGAAGTGGAATTGCTGGATCATATGATAGTTCTATTTTTTAATTTTTGAGGAATCACAATACAGCTTTCCAAAGCAGCTGTACCAACTTTTATATTCCTGCCAGCAGTGCACAAGGGTTCTAATTTCTCCACATCCTTGCCAACACTTATTTTCTGTTTTTGAGATAACAGCCATCCTAAACGGTGTGAAGTGATATTTCATCCTGGTTTTGATTTACATTTCCCTAGTGATTAGTAATGTTGAGCATCTTTTCATGTGCTTCTTGGCCATTTGTATACCTTCTTTGGTGAAAAATCTGTTTGAGTCCTTTGCTCATTTTTTAATCCGTTTATTTTTTGTTGTTGAGTTGTAGGTGTTCTTTGTATGTTCTAGACATTAACCCTTTATCAGATAATAGGATTTATAAATATTTTCTTCCATACCATAGGGTGCCTTTTCACTCTGTTGATAATGTCCTTTGCACAGAAGTTTTAAATTTTGACGTCCAGTTAATCTGGTTTTACATTTGTTGCCTTTACTTTTGGTGTCATATCCACGAAATTATTGCGACTCCAATGTCATGAATCTTTTCTCCCCTATTTTCTTTTTAAAGTATTAATCATTTAGGTGGTATGTTTAGGTCTTTACCCATTTCAAATTAATTTTTGTATATGGTGCAAGGTAAGGATCCAGTTTCGTTCTTTTGCTTGTGTACATTCAGCTTTTCTAACACCATTTGTTGATGGACTGTCCTTTCCCTATTGAATGACTTGACACCCTTGTCAAAATTCATTTGACCATATATGTGAGGGTTTATTTCTGGGCTCTCTGTTGTGTTCCATTGGTCAATATGTCTATCTTTATGCCAGTACCACACTGCTTTTATTACTGTAGCTTTGTAATAAGTTTTGAAATCAGGAAGTGTGAGATCTCCAGTTTTGTTTGAGAGTATCTTCTGAAGGGCATATACTCTTAATTTTGATGGAGTACAATTTGTCCTTTTACAAAATGGATTATATTTTTAAATTCTGTATCTCAGAAATCTTTGCCTCACCCAAGATCACAAAGATTTTCTGCTATGTTTTCTCTTTCATACATTTTATAGTGTGAAGTTTTACATTTAGGTCTATTATGCATTTGGAGTTAATTTTTACATGTGGCACAATGTATGGATTGGAATGCATTTTTTGCAAATAGTTATCAAGTTGTTCTGACATAATTTATTGAAAAGACTATCCTTTCTTCAATAACTAACTTTGCATCTTTGTTAAAATCAACTGACCATATATATATGGATCTATTTCTAGTCTCTATTCTGTACTGGATATATTTGTCTATGATTTGTTTATTTGTCTATGTTTACACCAATACCACACTTTCTAGATTACTGTAGCTTTATAAATAAGTCTTGAAGTCATTAGTGTAAATCTTCCAACTTTGCAATTTTTTTCAAAGTGGTTTGGTTACTGTAGTTGCTTTGGATTTCTGTATGACTTTTAGAATCAGCTTGTTAATTTTTAGCCAGAGGGGGTGTTGGGGGGGAAGACTGCTGGGATTTTAATTGGGATTACTTTGAATCCTTAGACCACTTTGTGGAGAACTGTCATTTTGACACTATTGAATCTTCTAATTCATGAACATTGTATATCTCCCATTTATTTAGGTCTTTTCAGTTTCTCTTAGCAATGTTTTGCAGTTTTCAGCAATGTTTTAGTCTACATGTCTTTCACATCTTTGTCATATTTATCACTATTTATTTTTTGATGCTGTTGTAAATGATATTTTTAAAATAAACTTTTTATTTTTGGAACAAATGTAGAGATACAGAGAAGTTGCAAAGATAATACGGTGAGTTCCCATATACTCCTTACTCACTTTACCCTAATGTTGACATTTTACATTACCATGGTACATTTGTTAAAACTCAAATTTTTATTTCTGTTGTTTGTTGCTAGTATATAGAAATACAATTGATTTTTGTATAATGATCTTGTACACTGGTACTTATTAGTTCTAATAAGTTTTATGTAGATCCCATAGGATTTTCTACTTAGGCAATTATACTGTTTGCAAATAAAAAGTTTTACTACTTACGGTCTTTATTTCCTTACAGTATTCTTTCCAGCCAAGTGTACCTACTTGCTGCTTCAGGATTAGTTTCTGTCAGGCAGAAGTTCTCTATGAAGCTTCCTAGCAGAACCAGAAGGTGACCTCAGAATCAAGATATCATCCTGCTCACATATGTGTTCTTATTAATCACCTGTCTGGCATTGTGGCAACCCACTCTGTCCTGCCTTCTGATACTTAAGTCTGTCTCTCTTGTTTCCGGCTCAGTGTGTCACCCAGAACTTCCATTCATAGTAATAGTGTTATTTCTTGGAAAAGGTCTTGTAAAAAGTTTCTAGTCAAATTGCTGGGAAAAACTATTGTTGATGTAGTGCTTACTTGGAGTTAGGCATGCTTTTTGAATGTATTATTTCAGTTATCTTCACTGAGATACTGTTATGCATTTATTCCACAACATTTTTTTTAATATGCCTGCCCTTTAGAATGCAGTGTGGGAGGTTCTAGAGATATAGCAGTGAGCCAAACACACCCAGAAAGGCAAGAGCAATAAATACACAATTGCTTATTGGGATAACTGTTTTGAAGGGAAGGTTTTGGGTGCTATGAGATAATAAGTCTGACTTAGTCTAGGGGCATAGGAAGGTCCTCTCTTGAGGCAATGATACAAGACCTGAAGGAAGAGTAGGAGTTGTTTGTTTTTTTTTTTTTTGCGGTATGTGGGCCTCTCACTGTTGTGGCCTCTCCCGTTGCAGAGCATAGGCTCCGGAAGCGCAGGCTCAGCGGCCATGGCTTACGGGCCCAGCCGCTCAGCGGCATGTGGGATCTTCCCAGACTGGGGCACGAACCCGTGTCCCCTGCATCGGCAGGTGGACTCTCAACCACCGCGTCACCAGGGAAGCCCAAGAGTAGGAGTTTTTAAGGGAAAAAAGGGAAGAAGAGTGTTTCAGACAAATGGAGGAGTAGGTGTGAAGTTTCTGAGGTGGTAATGAACATTGGACTTTCAGAGAGCTGGAGTATATTATCATCTTATAGATGAAGACACTGAAAGACTTAGAGAGGCTGAGTGATTTACCAAGGTTACATAGTAAATGGGGGGAGCCAGACTTGTCACCAGCAGTATACAGCTTTTATCAGGTAACTATACTATTTTGAAAGTCAAAGTAAAGTAATTTAAATTGAGGTTTCTCATAGAAACTGAGAACTCACCCAGTTCCTGCATAAAAATGACTCAAGGGGGCTTCCCTGGTAGTCCAGTGGTTAAGACTCTGTGCTGCCACTGCAGGGGGTGCTGGTTCGATCCCTGTTCAGGGAACTGAGATGCAGCATGCTGTGCTGCATGGCCAAAAAAAAAAAAAGACAAAATGTTTGTTATGAATAATGTAATAGTCTGTTTAAGTTATCCCTACTGAGTCAGTATATAAACAAAAATGTAGTTACTTATATGTGGTATTATTGTTTCTATACTGTGTGGCCCAACCCTCTACTAAGGTAGAATCCTTTGTTCTGGTACCAGAGGCCTACTACTTACTAAGTCATATACAGTTGGGCAAGTTATCTAAAAAAACAAAAAAATTGCTAAACTTGATTTAGGACTCACCATAAAAAGTGTGTGTGTGTGTGTGTGTGTGTGTGTGTGTGTGTGGTGAGAAAGAGGGATATGGTAACCAAATGTGGTAAAATGTTAAATCCAGGTGAGGGCATACAGGTGCTCATTATATTACTTTTTCATCTTTTTTTAAGTTTGAAAATTTTCAAAATAGAAAGCTGTTATAAAAAGTCACTGAACCTGTAATTTGTCTGGTTTGGAAAAGAGGGAAGAGCGCCTTGTTGCTTTAGAGTTTTTGAGAGAATATGTGTGAAAGAAGCTCGAAATCTGCACTATACAGATGTACTGTGATACTGTTAATTGTAATTTCTGTTACTTTCACTATGATAAGTAACCTTCAACATGATTATTGAATTTAAAGAGAATTTCCTTGGATAGACTTTTACTGGCATTTTGAGGAATACTTAGAGCCACTTGATGGCTTTTGGAAACTGAGCCCTGGTTCTCTCTGTGGCTGTCTCGATTTCTTAGTGAAAACCTCCTGTGTGCAGGCATGGCAGTTGAAGGCATTTTGTTGGTCATGAACTGCCTTCTCTCATAAGTTGCCATCTCCTGGACAGCAGCACGTCTGCATTACCACTGGGTCCTATGGAAGGTAGATGTACCTTTTGTGAATATTCTCCCATTACCAAGTAGAATGCCAGTAACACAAAGACGGCTTAATGTTAGGAAATAGAATAAATCCCATCAGTATCTAAAATGGGGAAAACCAGCTTATCCTATCAGTAAATGCTGAAAGACTTGATAAAACCCAACAAGGTTCCTGGAAGAAATTAATGTGGCAAAATGAATGAGCCATCCTTTGCTTGCATTGAATTTTTAAAATCTTTAATGACTATGTATTGCTTCTTAACATTTTGCAGGCTCGAACTGAGGTGTGACACATGTCTGAATTTAGTTGTGAGTCTGTCTATCTTAGCCACAAATCTGGTATATTGTCGTGCGTTTGGGAATTTCTGCCAGTGTGGTGTTATAGTTTTTTTCTTTATCAGCACTACTTAAGAATTGAGGATGAGGTGAGACCATAAAGTGAAGAAACAAACAACATAATTACATAACAATATAAAAATGTAATGGCACTAATTTTCATAAAACATGCCGAGTATTTTCAAAGCAGCCCCTGTGGGAGGCAATGCATTTACTCATCCCTTAGAACCTGCTGGGCCTCCTTTTGGAGTTGTCCTCTACACCAGTTTACTAGTTGATCAGGAAAAGTTATCTCAGTACATAATTCTATGTTTGCTGCCCGCATTTCTTTCTATCTCTGTCTCTTCCACTTAGCAGCATCCCATGGAGTGCTTTCTGCCCTACCTTTATCTCACTTCGTTATATGCCCTTCCTAGGACTTTATTTGATGAAAGGTTCAGGTAAATAGGCTGAGAACTTGGAACTGGAGAAGGAGAGAAGGCAAGAGTGGATATAACAGGCTCATTTCACTCAGTCAGCCCTTTTGTTTCTGTGTATGAGCTGCTTGCAGCAGCTTTGATTTCCCTTCCCCACTCTACCGCCTTCCTCCAAAAAGGTTGGAAACTGTAAGAGAATTTTAAACTTAGACTGTTGCTGGAATGACATCAGGAAGCTTCCAACTATTTAAGCTTAGCTATATTTTTTTGAAATCCCAGTGTAAATCTTGTAGCTTGAAAAACCCTCATCTAGTGGTAAAATTTAGTTCACCTCCTAAGCCCCTAAGTTCTCCATCTGTTGTATTTAAGGTAGGGAACAGACAAAGTAGAAGAGAAGTAGAGGAAGAGAAAAAGGAAAAGGAAGTCAGGGCAATTGAAGAGACAGACTCAAGTTACACATAGAGGAGCAGCTCCCTCCTACAGCCCAGAGAGCATTTGCCGCTGTGTCCCCACTTATCCTGCAGAGGACGGGTACTGTGTTTCATATTTGTCACAGATCTGACAATTGCCCTTTTAGTTTCTCCCAGCTGGGGGTCCCATGAAAGGAATCTCTACATCTCTGGTGAAGACATATTTATTATGGACTTATTGGAGGATTTCTTTTATACTGATCTTAGGGAATCCAAACTGGTATATCTTTTTGTTACATGTATTATACATTTAAGAGTTTTAAGAATTTCATTTAAGATTCTGGTCTGTGGAAACAATTAGAAGTAGCAGCAGCAGCAGTAGTAATATTAATGATAATAACAATAATGATAAAATGTAAGCTTTATAAGAGCAAGAACCTTATCTTTTTACCCCTCTATCCCTAGCACTGGATTGGGGTGTCTAGCACATTATCTGTGTTTATTTATAGTTATTGAATAGATGGATGGATAAATAGTAGCCAGCATTTATGAACTATTAGTTTTATAGGTGCTTTGTTAAATACTTTAAATAGGTTATATCATTACCTCTCAACATACGGTAAAGTATTTTTTGCAGTATTTTGTCAAGTTTACTTGTCACTGATTATAAGGCACACTTTTATCTGTAACTGAAAAAAAAACTGAGAAAAATTGAACTATGTTTTCTTTTTTTTTTTTTAAAGAAGATGTTGGGGATAGGAGTTTATTAATTAATTAATTTATTTTTGCTGTGTTTTGTCTTCGTTTCTGTGCGAGGGCTTTCTCTAGTTGTGGCAAGCGGGGGCCACTCTTCCTCACAGTGCGTGGGCCTCTCACTATGGCGGCCCCTCTTGTTGCGGAGCACAGGCTCCAGACGCGCAGGCTCAGTAGTTGTGGCTCACAGGCCAATTGCTCCACGGCATGTGGGATCCTCCCAGACCAGGGCTCGAACCCATGTCCCCTACATTAGCAGGCAAATTCTCAACCACTGCGCCACCAGGGAAGCCCTAGCACAATGTTTTCTTATCACTTAGGATTTTTATGTCTATCATAAGAACTATTTTAGAATTACTTAAGATACAGATTTTTTGTCATATCATTCATTTGTGTACCTAAAAGGAATTTATTCAAGTAATCCTGAAACAGTTTCACTTTCAGAATCTGACTCTTGTGCAATCATTTACCATTTCTGAGTCATTGATTTCTGTGGTTTTCCACACAATATTTATTGACTTCTGTGCCATTAAGAGTGTTGGTAACACTCTTGATTAAAGAATGTTACTCTACTTTTTCTAGAATTTTCTTCCAAGCTGCTCATACCCATTCTGCAAGTATTGATGCTGAGACTTTACTGTTTGACTAACCTTAGAGTTCATTTTTTCTCAATTGAAACATGTCAACTGCTAGTTAAGCAGCTTTTATTCAAAGTCAGCAAGATATAACCAAAATGTTAATAGTGGTTTTCCCCAGTGGTAGTTGGATTACAAATGGTTGTTTCCGTTTTTTGTAATTGTCTTTGTTTCCCAAAATTTCTACACACACACACACACACAATTAAAACTTGCCTTTGCTTCAGCTATGGATCATGATATCACTTTATCTAATCTTATGCAGCCTCTTTTGGAGAGTTTGAGAGTAGAATTCATCACTCTCTCTTGGTGGTCATGCTGCCTTAGATGTAGGAAGTCCCATCCATCTGCCCCTGGTGGGACCAGGTTCTGTGCTGCCCTCCAGTGGCTATAGGCTGTATAGCACTGAGCAAGTGACGTTCTTACATTATTTGCTGGCCAGTGCAGAACATTGACTCCCACTAACATTTTTAGGAATGTACTTTGTAATTGTCCTTGAATTAGGCAGCACTTGCTCCCAAATACCAGAGTTACTCACACTTGTCTGCCTTCCAATGCAACTTGAACCTTCCACATTAGAAATTGAGAAGTTTTTATAAGAGCTATACACAAATGAGACATTAAGAATAGGAAAATAATTATAGACAACAATATTGTATTAACATCAAACTTACTAAGAGACTGGATCTTAATTATTCCCACCACAAAAAAAAATCATAATTATGTAAAGTGATAGGAGTGCTAACACTACAGTGAGGATCATATTGTAATATTGCAATATAGAAATGTAGCAAATCAACATGTTGTACACCTTAAATTTATATACAATGTTATATGTCAACTATATTTCAGTAAAAAAAAAAAGAGAAAATATACAGTGAAGAGTTCATGTGCATAAAATAGAACTTGGATGAGCAGGTTTAGTCTGAATCCTGAGTAAGCTTATAGGCTTTGTTTGTAATTTTTCTGTTTAGGGTTTTATTTTGCTGTTGTGTTTTTGTTTTGCTTTTTTTTTTTTTTTTTTTTTTTTTTTACCACATTGTGGAAGGGCATGGTTTGGGAATGGAAAAGGTACATAGGCGGCAGTGGTCTTTATCCTGGAACCAGAACAGTAAGACCTTCCTGTTGAAATCATCTGCCTCTTTTACTATCTGACATGGATAATCATAGCAGGGAGGGACATTGCTGAGACAAGAGGAGAGGCATTTTCCCATTTGGAACCCTGCTGGGCATTAGGCAGGCAGGCTGGCAGGCAGAACCCATCAAGGCAAAGTAAGTGACCACTGAAGCAAAAGTACGTGCTAATTTTCCAGTCAGCGAGATGTTAACCTTCTTAAATTTATAATTCTTTGACATCCATTTTAACATTTGATCCATCCAGTTAATAATAATAAAAAACCCCTCCATTTATTATACCCCTTAAGTCATTCTTTGTTATACTGTCAAAATGTCACATTGTAATTATCTTAAAATCACTTTTGACCAAAGCTTGTAAAAAGTCACCTTTATGTCTGAGATTATTGATCAATGTAATTTTAAGGTTTTTTTTTTTTTTTTTTTTCGGTACGCGGGCCTCTCACTGTTGTGGCCTCTCCCATTGCGGAGCACAGGCTCCGGACGTGCAGGCTCAGCGGCCATGGCTCATGGGCCTAGCCGCTCCGCGGTATGTGGGATCTTCCTGGACCGGGGCATGAACCCATGTCCCCTGCATTGGTAGGCAGACTCTTAACCACTGCACCACCAGGAAAGCCCAATTTTAAGGTTTTTGCTTCTTTTTTTTTTTAAATATTTATGTATTTTTGGCTGCGTTGGGTCTTCGTTGCTATGCGCGGGCTTTCTCTAGTTGCAGCGAGCTGGGGCTACTCTTCATTGTGGTGCATGGGCTTCTCATTGCGGTGGCTTCTCTTGTTGCAGAGCATGGGCTCTAGGTGTGCGGGCTTCAGCAGTTGTGGCTCGCAGGCTCTAGAGCGCAGGCTCAGTAGTTGTGGCACATGGGCTCAGTTGCTCCACGGCTTGTGGGATCTTCCTGGACCAGGGCTTGAACCCATGTCCCCTGCATTGGTAGGCAGACTCTTAACCACTGTGCCACCTGGGAAGTCCCAGGTTTTTGCTTCTTAATAATTAAAAGCCACTTCATTATGCAGTATTCTTGCTGTCATGATGTTATTTGAGAATTAAGCAAGCAAGTATCTATTCCTCTAATAGTCTTTAAGTGTTAAATCTTTTTCTGTCCATAACTAGAATTTTAAGGCAACCTAAAGGTTGTACTTCTAAGTTGGTAAACAGACTCTTATTTCTCCAGGACTATTATAGTGACTTCCTTACTAGTTTCCCTGGTTCTCTACCACTGTTAGGTGAATATTTTTAAAGCCCAGCTTTGCTGCTCAGTGTCTTCTTATCACATGTAGGATAAAATTCAAATACCATTAATTTAGCACTTAAGACTCGCTGGAGTCCATCTGTAGCTTTATTTATTTCACTTCCAGTTTATGCGTATTTGCTATTAGCACACTGTTTTCTGGTTATGCCCACTAATTCACCAAGTTAAGGAAGTTGAAAGCATTATATTATCTCTAGCAGTGCCTCTTGCTGTCCAATTTCATACTGATCCTTAGGCCACAAATAGAAAATGGATGTTTTGTCTTACACTAGTTCATTTCTTTCTGGGTCTATTGCATATTTTTTCTGCCAAATCCTTTGGGGATTAAATTCCTTGGCAAATCAGGCACCAGCTAGTCTAGTTTAGCTTTTTTTCTTTTTCTTGGATGCATTGGGTCTTCATTGCTGCACACAGGCTTTCTCTAGTTGCAGCGAGCAGGGGCTACTCTTTGTTGCTGTGCGCGGGCTTCTCATTCTGGTGGCTTCTCTTGTTCTGGAGCACAGGCTCTAGATGTGCGGTCTTCAGTAGTTGCAGCATGCGGCCTCAGTAGTTGTGGCACACAGGCCCTAGAGTGCGCTGGCTTCAGTATTTGCGGCACGTGGGCTTCAGTAGTTGTGGTGCATGGGCTCAGTATTTGTGACGCGCAGCCTCAGTAGTTGTGGCGCATGGGCTTAGTTGCTTCGCAGCATGTGGGATCTTCCCAGACCAGGGATCGAACCTGTGTGCCCTACATTAGCAGGTGGATTCTTAACCACTGCGCCAACAGGGAAGTCCCTGGTTTAGCTTTATTAACATTGAATGTGCACCTAAATTGGACCTAGTAGGATATATTTCCCCTTTGTAGGGCTTGATAATATTGATTTAAAAAATTCTTAAAAAGTTATTGTTATTTTGCTGATAGGATGGGCCAAATGTGTTCTCTGGTAATTTTAATTTGTTACTTCTTAATTACAACTGAGCGTGTTTTTACATGTTTATTGGCCATTTGTGTTTCTTTCATAAATTGACTGATAATCTTAGCCCATTTATCTTTTTGATGGTCCTTTTGTAACTGTTCTTTATATATTCTGAATATTAATAATTTGTCTCATATATGTCACCAATATCTTTCTTCCTCTTTGCCTTAAAAATTAATGGTGTTTTCAACATCTAGATGCTTCCTTGCCTAGGCAGCTTCAAAATGTGGCAGATGTCTTGGTTGTATGTTTGATGCTGATGCAGGCCTTTATACAATTAGACAGTATCTCCTAAGCACTACAAGGCCGTGGGAGATTTTACTCTTTTTAGCTCAATCCCCAGCTTCCTATGCCACCCCTGTACTCAGTAAATATCCTCTGGGGAAAACTTCCTGTGTGTTTCAGGGTCCCTTTCAGTCCACCATTCCAGCCCAGGTACTATAAGTAGCTTCACTGATTTCTCTTTCCCTCTGCCTATGCAGGTGTAATCCTTGGCCCTAAATCTGCACAAGTTACAGGTTTAATTTCTAAAAGGAATATTGCATAGGAAACCTAGCGGAAAAATAAATGCCAGTGAGTGAGCTTTTGCTTACTTAGGAATGGTCCTTTCCTTTCTGGAATTAATGTGCCTTTAAAAAAAAGGCATTTTTTTTCCTAGTCATCACAGCAGAAGCAGTAGATTTCTGCTACCTACTATATCCTGCTTGAAAGTGGAAATCTTTTCGTAGATCCTCTTTTGGGTTTTCTGTGAACGCAGTAAGATTGTCTGCAAATAATGACATTTTAATTCTTTACCAGTGTGTGTGTGTGTGTGTGTGTGTGTGTGTATTTATTTCTTTTTCTTATTACACTAAGAACTCCAGTACAGTGTTATGTAGAAGTGATGGCAAGCATTTTGATTTCTTTCTTGATATCAGCAGGATAGCTTTTAGTGTTTTACTGTCAAGTTGTTTGGTATTTGTTTATTTAGATACCCTTTATTAAATTAAGGAAGTTCCCTTCTATTCCTAGTTTGACAAAATTTTAAAGTGTGAGTAGATGTTGATTTTACCAGATGTTTTTCTGTTTCTTTTGAGAAGTAGTAGAACCTTTCTCTTTCATTCTGTTAATGTCATGAATTACACTGATTGATTTTCAAGCATTAAACTGAAGTGCTAGACTAAATCCAGCTTGTGATGTATTATCTTCTGTACACAGTGCTAAATTCACTTTAATACTTTCTTTTTAAGTTTTGCATCTTATGTTCTTGATTGAGACTAACATGTATTTTTCTTTTCTCATCATTTCCTTGTCAGATTTGGCAGAAAGATTATGTTGACCTCATATTTGGGAAATGTCCCCTCTTTTTGTTTTCTCTGAATGGTTGTATAAATAGCATTATTGGCTCCTTAAATGTTTGGTAGAATTTGCTGGTAAAGTTTTCTAGGAATGGAGTTTTCTTTGTGAGAAGGCTTTGGATTATGGGTTCAGTTTCCTTAATTTTAGGACCAGTTATATTTTCTAGTGTTGGTTTGGTGAGTTGTGGTTTTGTGACAATTTTTGCATTTTATCAAAATCTCCATACCATCATTAAGTTATTGATAATATTCTCTTATTATCTGAGTTGCAGACTCCCGCTATATTCCTGAAATTGTGTTTTTTCTCTTTTTTTTTTTCTGGGTTGGTCTCTCCAGGGCTTTATTGATTTTATTATATTAGTCTTTGCAAAGAACCAGATTTTGGCTTTTTTTGTATTGTATATTTATTTTCCACTTCATTAATTTCTACTTTTATCTTTTTCATTCACTCCTTTCTTCTTTGTTTTTCTTTTATGATTTTTTTTAGATTAATACTTTTTTGTTTTTTAGCCTTTTCCCCCTAACATATACATTTTAATGTTATAAATTTCATTCTAAGCATTGCTTTGGCTGCACGCTGCAAGTTCTGATATGTATTTTTCATTATCATTCAGTTCAAAATATTTTCCGGTTTCCCTTTGTAATTTCATCTTTGATCCATGGCGTGTAGAAGTTACTTTATTCTCATTATGAGTTGAATCGTTTGAAAGTTGTTGAGACTTTTTTTGTGATTCATCATATGTTTGTTTTTTATATGATATATATACCTGCAAAAAATGTGTATGTTGCAGCTTTGGGATAGTGAATAATATATCTGTCAAATAATTCTGGTTTCTTAGTTGTGTTGTTCAAATTCTCTATATTTTATTGATTTTATTTGTTATATCAGTTGCTATAAGAGGTATGATAATAATCTCCCACCATGATTATAGATATTCCTTGTAGTTCTGTCATTTTTTACTTTATGTATTTTTAGGTTTTTATTTGACACATAGAAATTCAAAATTGTTACATCTGCGTGGGGAATTGAACTTTTTATTAGTATGAAGGGACCTTCTTGATCTGTAGTAATGCTTTTTGCCTTAATGTGTACATATTTACTATTAATATAGCTATATGAGATTTTGTTTGATTAGTTTTATATAGAATATTTTTTCCCATCCTTTTAATTTTAAAGTTTTTGCATCCTTATGTTTAGATGTATATTTTATAAGTAGTATATAGTTAGATTTTACTTTTGCACCTTTGTCAAAAATCACTTCTACATGTATATGTGGGTCTGTTTCTGGACTCTCTTCCATTGATCTATTTGTCTATCGTCTGTGTTTATGCCATTATCACACTGTCTAGATTCCTGTAGGTTTACAGTAAGTGTTGAAGTCCACTAGTGTAGGTCCTCTAATTTTGTTTATTGGGTATATTGGTCTGTAATTTTTTTATAATGTCTTTGTCTGGTTTTTGTATAAGGGTAATGCTGGCCTCACAGAATGAGTTGGGATGTAATTCCTTCTCTTCAATTTTCAAGAAAAGTTTGTGTGGAAATGGAATTATTTCTTCCTTAAATATTTGGTAGAATTAGCCAATGAAGCTCTCAGTGGAAAGAGCTTAGAAATATGTATTTTTGAAAGAGAAAAACAGATCATGAATTTTTGCTAGTAGTTTCAATTCAAACTAAATATTACAGGGTTTTTACTTAATTCCCTCAATTTTATATTTGTATCTTTTTTCCTTATGCTGAAATCTTGATTCTTAATAGCACTAGCGTGATTACTCGTGTGCTTTATCTATAATTTGTGCGTGTTTAGTTAAAAATAACAATTACAGTATTAAAATTTTTTAATCTAATTTTGTTTTACTATTAAACATTTCCTTGGTCCCAAGTCAAAACTGTAAAACCAAGGTATAGTCAGGGAGATATGAATTCCATTCCTGACTTCTCCTTCCATTCTCTTCCATTGATGTTGTTTTTTGGAGGAGGTAGCATCGTAAAGATATATAGATAGATAGATAGATACACACACACACACACACGTATATATACATATATATATTCCTACTTATCTTCCAAGTTTCTTCTCCATATTTCTTTCACATTCTCTGCACCTGGCTTTTTCCACTTAACACAGTGTATCTTGGAGATTGCTCCTTAGCAGCACAAAGAGATCGTTTTCATTCCTTTATATAACAGCCTAGTACTTCATTGTATGGGTGTACCGTACTTCATTTAACCAGTCTCCTACTGATGGATATTTGGGGGAAGTAGGAACTTCTAAAAAGACATTTTCCACATTCCAGACCACAGCATTGTAGCATTGGCTAGTATTATAGAACTATTTAACCTAATTTTAACAGCATTTTTATTAAAACCTTTTCCATTTATATATCACTGCAAAAATTCATTTTACAGTATGCTAGGTTTCAGTGTGTAGTGTTCTGGTGACTGAATGAGTTTTTTAGTTAGGAAGGTAAAGTTCCGTACTTCTTACTATTTCTTTGGGCTGATTTTCTACTAAGTAGTTTAAGCCTAAGCCTTTGTGGCCTTTGCCTTATAAGAGGTGCCTCTGTTTATCTTAAAAGACTTCTACTTGCTTATACAACCACTCTTACCCCTGAATTTCTAGTACCAGTTTAATCTAATTAATTCCTTGATCAGGTAATAGAACCACCATTTTTACGACAACTCAAAGACACGTTTTCTCATTAATTTATCAGGTTGAAAAAGGGCTTATGGCTGATATATCCACTAGTGTTCTGCTTCAAAAAGTATTAACTCCTAAACCAAACAGATTAATGTCTATTTAAATACTTGTATATTAAGGTATCTTAATATTATTTCAGATTTCTGTGATTTGGTGAATAAAATATTCTCCTCGATCTCATGTATGACCAGTGGTTCTGTCTCTTTGCTCATATCTGTCTTCTGTTTAAAGAATTTTAATAGTCAAGTATATCCCCTTTATAAATCCTCCATGGAGTTCAACAAAGTGTTATGTGATCTTAATTACATAGTCTTTTCTCCAAACCCCCTTCTGAGAACCCATATTCCATCCTTAACTTCTAATACACCGTTTTAGTATTCTTTGATTTCTTATCTTAGGAAAAAATGCAACCTTGACTTATCGAAATAGTATAAGTATTTTTAGCTCTTCCTAGGCAGTGTGTAGACCTTAGAATACTTAGAATCATTAACCTTCTGCTTACATCCCCTCCCCCAGTTTATATGCTGTTGTTGTTATTATGTATTTTAATTTGTGTCAAACTCCATAAGGCATAATTATTGTTGTTGTTTTGTATAGTCAGTATTCATTTAGATTTTTAAAAATCTTTTTTGAGGTATAGCTAACCTAGAATTAACTGTAAAATGTACAAATTAAGTTTGACCTATGTATACACCTGTGAAACTGTCAGCACACATATATATATATATACCCTCTGGTACAGTTGTTTCTACCATCTAATCTCCTAGAAAATTAAGATGGTTAACAGAGTTTATTGCAGTTCTGTTTGTTTTGTTTTTGTTTTGTAACTACTAGGAATGGAGGTAGGGCTAGAGAATTTTCATGTGTGTGTGTTTGTTTTTTTTTTTGCCACCGTTTTAGAATTCTGCCCTCATTTTAAAACTCAGTTTAAAAAATTCTTTTTTTCATCTGTTTTAAGCTACTTGTGCTCTCTCAGGTCCCCTTCACTCTAAAAATGTAGTGTATCTTTTATCATTCTCATACATGTGACTAGCATGCCATACGAGCTTTACCAATGTCTAGAAACCATTGATTTCTCCTATTTGCTACCTCTTGGAAATAACAGCAGAAAAATTTAAAGGCTTTTCCATTCTGATTGAGTCAGTATCTTAGTAATTGTCATTCCTAAAAGTGAGATCAGCATACATTTTTACTTAGTTTCTTATTTTGAGGCTATAAATCCTAATTTTAATGATTTGTGTGAGAGTATACCCATAGGTCATAATAAAGGGATTTTTTTTTAGTGTATACTGCTGAGTTTTGCTCTTAATTGTATTAGCTTACACAAAATTTGCATATGTGTGATTATAAATTCTTCTACTAGCAAAGAATCTAATATTAGATTTTAGCCTTTAAGAGTGATTTTAATTTACATTTAATTCCCTTTTATTAAATACTGTAAGAGATCCTCACAACATAAAGTGATTTGAATGACTGTTTTCAAAATTGGAATTTTGTACATTCCAATTTTTTTCTAGACTGTATCTATAATAATACTGACATTTATTTAGAGTTTACTCTGTCATGCATTTGTATTGTCTCGTTTAGTCCTTAAAACAACTCTATGTAGTAGAAATTATTATCCCTACAGATGAGAAACTAAGGCCTGGAGAGTTGATGCACCTTACAAGTTCACACATACAGTAAATAGCTTTGGGATTTAAACCAGGTAATATATGTCTGGAGCCTGGCCTCTTAACCAGTATAAACTCTTTTTTTCTCTAATACTGGAAAAGAATTATATGAACCAAAATGTTCTCCCTAAATAACTGTAAGATTTTTGACTGTTGGGCTAATGGGCCCACTCAGACTAAGTTTGAGGGTGACGTTACTTTTTTTTTTCATTCTTTTAGCTGATATAGCCCAGAGATATAGGATAAGCAAATACCCAACCCTCAAATTGTTTCGTAATGGGATGATGATGAAGAGAGAATACAGGGGTCAGCGATCAGTGAAAGCACTTGCAGATTACATCAGGCAACAAAAAAGTGACCCCATTCAAGAACTTCATGACTTAGCAGAAGTCACCACTCTTGACGTAAGTCATTAACTTTTGCTGTATCAAATGAAGCCTGCCTGATTAATGTAAACAAATTCTTATGCAATCAAAGAATCTGGCATTTTCTTATACTTCATTGCAGTGGATTTTATATATATATATATATACACACACACACACATACTTAACAAGTTGAATTTTTCTTGAATTAATTCTCAAGGGAAATGCTAATATTTTACTGAACCTTTGGATAAAATGTATATAGCAATACAGTAAAGTTGTACTAATTTGAATTAATTGAGGGTAAAGGGTAGCCTGAATTATGAAGAAATAGAAGTTAATGTCAGGCATACACAAAGTTTCCATAGTTTGCTTAGTGGAGACCCTTATGTAGAAGTGTGAGAGACCCACGGTGGAGTCTCTACCAACAGTCACACATTACGAATTGATGTATTATTTTAACACATCTTAGAATTAGTCATCTTATTTAGGAAGCACTGTCACTGATTAAACAGTTATGTATTTCTTGAAATTTTAAAATAAAATGTTGGAAGGAAATTATTAGATTAGATGATAGTTAAGACTGTTTTCAACCTAATGTAATCTTTAATAGTTTTGGACTAGGTGTTAAAAGCCAATTATGCATTTATAGTCATACTTCATTTGGAGATAATTGAACAGCAGCTGGGTAAATGCAATAACATTATTCTTAAAGAACTATATATGTTTATAAAGTAATTACATACTTTATTTTACAGCGCAGCAAAAGAAATATCATTGGATATTTTGAGCAGAAGGATTCAGAAAACTATAGAGTTTTTGAAAGAGTAGCAAATATTTTGCATGATGATTGTGCCTTTCTAGCTGCATTTGGGTAAGTAGGCTGAGAGTGTGTTAGTGGGTCGGGTCAGCTCAGCTGTCGTGTTAAATTCTTGTTGTGTGTGGTCGTTTTCTGAAGATGACCTCTCCAAAGATTATCTCAGTCCTCTTAAAGTCACCAACCAATTTTTACACCTATCTCTGACTCTTTCTAAGAGTTTAAGTCTGTTAATTATTCTTTCTGTACTATATTCTATTTCAAAATGTGGGTAAGAGGAAAAGGTTGGACAGGTTAACTCTCATACTTTTGTTCAGCTCATTTACTAACACTATCCTGTGTCACAAAAAATGCTTATTAACCTGTGGGGTTTCCAAACTGAAACAACACAGTGTTTCTCCTTAATGACCATGAACTTCATCATCTTTACTCATCTCTGGCTCTCCACCACCTTTTCTTCTGCCTTCCCTGTCTCAGAGGAACAATGCTCCTTTCCACGGCTAACCTCTTTACTTGTTTCCTTGTAATTGTCCCTTCAAAATCCTCTGGGGCTTTGATCCATCAGTTGTCCTTGCTTTCTCATGTTTTCAACCTGACCCTTTTCATGAACTCTTTCCTTTTCCAAAAACATGATTCTCTTTCCTGATCTGTCCCTTCTGTCTCTTGAGCTATAATCTCATTTCTTTCTTTTCATTCTCAATTTTTTTTCAGAGATTAGTTTTGCTTGGCTACCTTGAATTACTCATATTTTAACCAGTTAAAATACCTTAACCTCCTGGAAGCTAACTTTTACCTCCATTACCCTAAAGAAACTTCTGTCTACACAGTCACGAAGTGACTTCTTAATTAACAAATCCAGTGGCCTTTTTTCAATCTTAATCCACTTCAATATCTCTGAAGGATGTGACCCTCAACTACCCTGTCCTTTTTCTTTTTTTTTTTTTTTTTTTTGCGGTACGCGGGCCTCTCACTGTTGTGGCCTCTCCTGCCGCAGAGCACACGCTCTGGACGCGCAGGCTCAGCGGCCATGGCTCACGGACCCAGCCGCTCCGCGGCACGTGGGATCCTCCCGGACCGGGGCACGAACCCGCGTCCCCTGCACCGGCAGGCGGATTCAACCGCTGCGCCACCAGGGAAGCCCCTGCCCTGTCCTTTTTCTGCTGTGTCTACACTTTATGTTGAACTCCCTGGTTGATCCTTACCTTTCTGACTTCTCTGGCTTTATCTTGTTTTTTTTTTTTCTTTCTCTTTCAAAATGGAATCATTCTTATGGTTCTGTGTTTGACTCTTTCTTCTCATTGGAGGTTATCTTCCCCCATCCTTTGATGTTATACAATATTATTTTTCTCTTTTCTTTGGCCTATAACTGGTAGACTCTATTGTGGTACCTATCTTGAGTAGAGCCCAGATTTTTGGCATAGTATGTCCTCTTCATTTTGTGACCTTTCTCCTTGTTTTAAATGCTTCTATAGGTTTTTTATGTGTGTTTTATTGTAAACATTATCAGTGTTTTTTGAAGATTGTTGTAGAGAGTAAATAACGGAAGAACTTCTCCCCCATGCTTTTTGTAATACTGTTTCCAGCCATGCAGGCCCCTTGCTATTCCTCAAACACTGCAAGCACACTTCTGCAGCAGAGCCTTTGCCCTTACTGTCTCTATCCGGAGTGCTTTGTCCAGATATCATCTCATCAGAAAGATCTTTCCTGATAGCTATATATAAAATAGCACTATCATCATCCAACTTGTCATTCTTTATCCACTTATTTTTCTTCATAGCACCTTTTTTTGTTTGTTTTTAACCACCCAAGATAAAAATATCTAGTTGTTTTTTCCCACAAAAATGGAAGCTCCATGAGAGGATGTTGTCAGTTTTGTTCACTGCTGTGTACCAAGTGCCAAGAACATAGCTGGTACAAAGGAAGCACATAGCAAACAGTGAATGAATGAATGGAGCATGTTCTTCCTTTCTGTTCCAGTGTCATCAATCTAGCTTAGTACTGCTTGCCCCTGTCTCCTGACTACTGTAGTCAGAACCTGGAGCTAAATCAGGGTTCAATTAATCCAAATATAATTTAGAGAGAGGAAAAAGTTACCCATTTTGACTTATAATTTGTTGTAGAATTCACTCACCAAATATTTATTCACCCATTATGTGCCTGTACCAGGCATGGGAAATAGTAAACAAATAAACAAAAAATTAGTTATTTATGGAACTATATTCTAATGATGTGTAGGTTATTTCATTTCATCTATTTTTTTTTAGAAGTTTTGGTTTAAAAAATTAAAAGAGAATTCATGGTTGAGTCTGACTTAACAAGCAGATAATATGTTTGTGTGACTGGTTTATGTGACTACATCAATGACCTTGATCCTCAGTTACTAGAAACAATCTGGGGTCAAAAACAGCTATTTAGTGCCAAAACTGCCAATCCACAGATAAAATACTGAGTCACAAAAACAGCTAACTAAAATTTCCCTTTAAAAAAATCTGCCTCATATTAAATTTTTCCTTTAAATGTATGCTTTTGTTGGTATTGCATAATCTTTATTTATTTATTTATTTATGGCTGTGTTGGGTCTTCGTTGTAGGGCGTGGACTTTCTGTAGTTGCGGTGAGTGGGGACTACTCTTCGTTGTGATGCGCGGGCTTCTCATTGAGGTGGCTTCTCTTGTGGAGCACAGGCTCTAGGCGTGCGGGCTTCAATAGTTGTGGCGCATGGGCTCAGTAGTTGTGGCTCGTGGGCTCTAGAGCACAGACTCAGTACTTGTGGCGTACAGGCTCAGTTGCTCCGTGGCATGTGGGATCTTCCTGGACCAGGGCTCGAACCCGTGTCTCCTGCATTGTCCAGTGGATTCTTAACCATTGCGCCACCAAGGAAGCCCGGTATTGCATAATCTTATAAGTAGAAAAGAAGATGGACAAGTATATATTTCAAGTTGTTACAGTTCATATGTTGCAAAACAGCTAGGGAATTCTGCTTCATTCAGGTATATTGCTGCTATTAGTTTTCTCAAAAAATATTATTACTGCTTCTCTCTTTCCATTAGAGCTGTTTCAAAACCAGAAAGATACAGTGGAGACAACATAATCTACAAACCACCAGGGGTAAGTTGCTATTTCTTAGTGTATAATTTTTAATATAATTTAAATACATATATAGTATAATCTGTAGTTTTGTACATGTTAATGTTCATAGAATCATAAAGTTTTAATATACAACGGAACCTTAAGGCATCATTTTGTGCTAATCTAAACCTTTCAAAGTAACGATGAGGACACAAGCCTAAAGTCACTCGGGCATTTAGTGGCAGAGCTGGGACTAGAGATCCCCTGATCCCCAGGCCTTTTTCACCTCTCTGTTTTGCCTTTGGCCTGGGACTCAAATTAAAAAGAAGACTTCAGTGGTCTGTGATCATCACTCCAACTTGAGTGAGACTAGCCAAGCTCCCAAATCTCCTGGGGTATAAGTCCACCTGGTACTTGCCAGATACTAAGGAGTGCTAAGTTGTTTTTAACCCTTGGCTAAGAAGTTAGGTGTGTCTAAACTTAGAAGTAGCTGTTTAGGCCCAGGTGATGGTAGCCACAAAAAAGACAGAAATCACAGTATTGTCACCCCAAATTGACGTAACTGTCTGTCATTGCAATTTTCACACACACACACAAATAGAAATCTATGGATTTTTTTTTAATTCATAGTTTTCACTTTAATTTTTTTTTGCGGTGTTTTGACACACTGAAGTTGTTAACTTTTCTATAGCCATATGAATGAATTTTTTGCTTAGAAAGCTCATTTCCTATTTTGAATTCACATAGGTATTTGCCTGTATTCTCTGCAATTGTATTTCTTTAATAATAGCTTACATAGTGTGACCATCTCTGGATTATCAGAATCTATGTGTCTCTCAGTGTAGCTTTCTTGTTAAGAGCACAGGCTCTGGAATGAGACTGTTTTAATGTCAAATCTGCCACCTTCCTTACCACTTCACACTGGTCAGAATAGCCATCATTAAAAAGTCTGCAAGTAACAAATGCTGGAGAGGGTGTGGAGAAAAGAGAACCGTCCTACACTGTTGGTGGGAATGTAAATTGGGCAGCCACTATGGAAAACAATACGGAGGTTCCTTAAAAAACAAAAAATTGAGTTGCCATATGATCCAGCACTCCCACTCCTGGGCATATACCCAGACAAAACCATAATTCAAGAAGATACACACACCCCTGTGTTCATAGCAGCACTATTTACAATAGCCAAGATATGGAAACAACCTAAATGTCCATCAACAGATGAATGGATAAAGATGTGGTACATATATACAATGGAATATTACTCAGCCATAAAAAAGAATAAAATAATGGCATTTGTAGCAACATGGATAGACCTAGAGATTATCATACTAAGGGAAGTTAAGTCAGAAAGAGAAGGACAAATATCATATCACTTATATGTGGAATCTAACATACAGTACAAATCAACATATCTAGAAACAGACTCACAGACATAGAGAACAGACTTGTGGTTGCCAAGGGGGAGAGTGGGTAGGGGAGGGAAGGAATGGGAGTTTTGGATTAGCAGAGGCAAACTATTACTGTATATAGGATGGATAAACAAGGTCCTACTGTATAGCACAGGGAACTATATTCAATATCCATAATGGAAAAGAATATGAAAAAGAATATATATAGATTCTTATACATACATATGTATAACTGAGTCGCTTTGCTCTATAAAAAAAAATAACACAACATTGTAAATCAATTATATTTCAATAAAATAAAAAAAGAATCTGCTACCTTCCTAGGTGTATAACTCTGGGGAAGTTTATTAGCTTCTCTGCGCTTTAGTTTGTTCATTAGTAAAAACAGCCATGATAATACTGGTACCTGCTTTATGGGGATGTTTTGAGGATTAATTGAGTCAACACATACAAGGTGTTTACAGTGGTAAAACAGTGCTTGGTCACAGTAAGTTGGCTTAGGTAATGTTAGCTATTTACCATCATTTTAGGCACTTCATAGATACAATTTTGAGTGAATGTGGAAACGGATACTGCAGTTAATTAATTTTAGAGATAGCCATGCCTTAGATTTATATAGTATCATGTATTTTTCAAGGCTTTTTCACTGGAAGTCTCCAAATTTTCTTCTAACATTTTTGAAGGGAGAGATAGCTAAATTAAATCATTAGGATAATTCTTCTTTTTACAATGTCTGCCTGCTATTGATGAAGATACTGGTAAACATGTAATTGACGCAAATCCAAGGGAAAGCAGAAGGCTTACACATCACAGGTTGGATAATCAGGTCCCCGATAATCACAGAGTTATCAGCTTATTACCATCTATAGCCCTCTTTCTCAGAAGTTCCATGTTTTTTGTTTCTTTTGTATCCTGTATAGATTTTCTGGGTTCATAGATGGCTTTAATAATGCATTTTTGCTAGCGCAGGTTAGATTTGTTTAATTTTTTTCTTTGTTTTTATAACAGCATTCTGCTCCAGATATGGTGTACTTGGGATCTATGACAAATTTTGATGGGACTTACAATTGGATTCAAGATAAATGTGTTCCTCTTGTCCGAGAAATAACATTTGAAAATGGAGAGGTACAGACTTTCTAATGTGTGTTGTTAGTTTTAATTAAGATTTCCGAAAGAGCAAGCTTCCTCCACCCATCTTACTATTTTACCACAGAACTTATCAGTTATAAAAATCATACAGTGAACATAAGTACATATAGCTATTTCCATAATACAGGCCAATGGTTCTCCACCTCTGCTATCCCAGAACCCCACTGTTGTATTTCCTGCAATAGCAGTGGTTCATGACAGCCTTGAAAATGAGTTTGAAAGTGCCTCTCAGGTGATTCTGATCCCACCCTTGGTTGAAGATCCTTGTTTAAGGGGATTGCTTTAGAAGCAATGCTCTGCAGATTTTAGTTACAATTAATTACATACAGTGAATAATCATTTGGTATAAAAAGGTTTTTCTGATTCCTGTCTATCCTAAAAGAATGAAACTGTGTTCTCTTTCCATCGTAAATAATGAAGGCAATTATCAGTTGTCATGTAACTGTCCTCAGTGATCCCATGCGGCTGAAAAAAGGCCCATCCCAAACTCTGAACAACTCCCACAAAAACAAAACACAAAAACCTAAGAAGCTGGAGGAGCAAGTACAAAGAGCTGTGTCTGTGAGGTGCATCTCTCTGTTCTTTACTGTATTTGAAACATATCTTTCATTTCATTTTGTTCCTTCATTTTCAAAACCCTCAGTCTAAGAATGTAATTTTTAAAAAGCATTAAAAAAAGTTTAAAAAAAACCTTTCTATATGCATACTTACTTCAAAGAATTATAAGTGCATAGCTCAGGTATTGAATACACAGCTCAAGAAATTATCACAGAGTAAACACACCCATATAAGCCCCACCAAGTCAGAGGTTGGCAATTCTGTAAGAAGTCAGACAGTAAATACTTTAGGTTTTGCAGTTCATATAGTCTCTGTTGCAACTACTCAACTTGGCAGTTGTGGCACAAAAGCAGCCCTAGATAGTACATAAATAAGTATGGTTGTATTCCAGTAAAGCTTGCTTGCACGCTTATTGTCTTAATTTCTATCAAATGAACATCCCTTCTACTTTTCTCAGTTCTCAGGGTTTCAGGTATGTTTAGCTGAATTAACTTACATTTTTATTGTATCATTTAGTCCTTAGAGGCTTAGAAAGATCTAGTAACCTGTCACGATTATTCACCTGCTTTGACAGTTCTTACAGGGATACTTTCAAAACAATTGAAAGTTGTGGATCTGGAAAATCTTAAACAATTAAACAGGGTCTGTCCGTCCTCCCCCAGCCCTACCTCCTGCCCTACGGTAGTTGGCACATTTAATAATTCTTTAGATTTATTACATGTTGTAACCAACTACCCATAAATCCTTTAAACTATGGGGAAAGATTTGTTAACCTCTGAATCTGGTTGTCTTGCTCTCCCTCTCCTGAATCCTTTAATACCTGCTGGGTAAAGAATATGTTGGTATGGATGTGGACATGGGTACACTTGGAAGCTCTAGCAGCATAAACTACCAGCTACTATGTTAACGTATGTACTGATAAATTAGTTTAGCAAACTAATTCACATAGTTTCGAATTATTAATCTATTACTTGCCTCTTAACAGCTGTTATTTCATCCATATTTGTGTTTTTTTGTTTAAACAAAAAATTTTTTGTTTACTTACGAAATTAGTAATTTTGTTTATTACTAATAAAGTAATACATTTGTTTCTACTTTTAACTTCTTAGCTCTTAAATTTTCTAAAAGGTAACTGCTGAGTCTTCTTTCCCAATTAGTATTTATTCAGCAACATTTGTGTCTTCATTTATTCAGTCATAGGTTGATTCCATATTGTGTACAAAAATCTGTGAGCAAAGGAGAAGTGAAATAAGATTCTCTGTCTTTAAGGGGTTTTCAATCCAGTAGTTCACATGTACATACAATATAAAGACATGCCCCATGCCACATGCCACATGAGGGGCACTGAGAAAATGTTCTGAGAGTTCAGAGAGAACTCAGTTCTACCTTTGGCAGAAATGGGATAGAATCAGGAATGGCTTTCTAAAAGAGGCATTTCAGTCCTGAAAAGGGATAAAAGAGAAAGAGAAGTACTAATGGAAATAGGGAATTAAGAGGAGGGGACAGTGCATTTATGTTGAGCATTGAAGGTACTGGAACTGGACTTGGAGATAAGGGACCAATTTGAGTTGGTGACTGAGATTGTTGACCTAGTTGAAGTTGCCAGGCTAGAGCAGAGAAGTCCAAAGACAGAACCATGGAAGAGTAGTTGCAATTAATGTGTTGGGAAAGAAAAAATGTGAGCACAAGAGATAAAAAGTGAGGAAGAAGAAATTCTAAATCAGTTTGCTAAAACATCATTGTGATGCCAGGAGCTGGGGGTAAGAGAGATGGGAAGTGACTGCTAATGACTCTGGATTTCTTTTAGGAGTGATGAAATGTTCTGGAATTAGATAGTGTTGATGCTTGCAACCTTGTGAATATAATAAAACCCACCAAATTGTACACTTCAAAATGTACTGCATTTTATGGTATTTGAATTACAGTCATCTCTTGCTTTCTGCCGGGAATTGATTCCCAGACCCCCACGGATATCAAAATCCTCGGATGCTCAAGTCCCTTACAGTTGGCCCTCCAGTATTTTTGGCTTCCACATCTATGGATTCAACCAACTCGTGGATCCTGTGGATATGGAAGGCCGACTATATATCTCAATTAACAAAAAAAGGTGAACTTGATGAAAAGCTTAATCATTTATCCTATGTGTGAGTGCAACAGTCTTAAACATGGAGACAGGAACCAGAAGAAAACTCTTATCCTATAAAATAGGTTCCAGTTTCAGCTTTTTTAGGGTAAGGACATGTGTGCTTTCTCCTGAGGCAGTTCCTAAGTTATAGAGAGATAAGCAAAAGAATTGTTAATGGAAATGATTTTATTATGGGGCCCTTTCTGGACTTTTTTTATGAGTCAGAACTTAGCATTTGTCAGAGAGAATAAATGATCAAAATATGCTGCCTACTTATCACATTTCTCTTGTATTCTCCAATAACAATAATAAAAATTTTTTAAGTAACAAAAATTTCAAGATGTTTTTGTGTATGTATACATACAGGGTATCTAAACATACACATACATAGTGGCAAGTATTTGTTAATAATGTTGATAAATTGTGTATTGGTTGAAAACTGGCTATGTTACGGGGTTTTTGTCTTTTGTTCTGAATCACACTTTTCAGCTTTTGGTAGGTCTCATGTAAGTGGAGTGGGTTTTGCAATAAACCTTAGAATAAGCATAAGTTTGCAAATCAGTTAGATTTATTTATTGCTGGTACACTCAGTTTTTCAGTGTTATCCGTGAAGACTGTTTATCCTCTCGTAAAATCAACATCTTGAAAAAGAATCAGCATAGTTCCTCCTTTGGTCAACTCACGTTTTAAATGTCATGGCTTCATCCAATACTAGCTAACAGGTCAGCCTGGTGGTTACTTTAAGGCAGGTCAGCATCTACAGTACAGCAGGACATGTGAGTCCTCTGAGTGCTTGGATACTTAAGGTGGAGGGCATGCGTTCCTTCCTCCATTAAGGCATTTATTGACATCATTGGATCTCTTTCCTGGGATGTTGCAGCTGTTGCATGTTATGTGGGCTGGGTTTAAAATTGTTCCTACCTAGAAAATAGCTAGAGCTGAATGGAGAGGCCTGATAATTCTCACTGAATACTTCTCTATACAGGAATTGACAGAAGAAGGACTGCCTTTTCTCATACTCTTCCACATGAAAGAAGATACAGAGAGTTTAGAAATATTCCAGAATGAAGTAGCCCGACAATTAATAAGTGAAAAAGGTAGACAGATTAAGGTGTTTGTTTATATCCTTCCTTTCTCTATTTTTGTACCTTCTCCCTTTTCCATTACATTAATACAGAAACATATTTGGGTTAAAAACTTAACAAATTATTTTAACTCTGCTCAACTCCTGAATTTACATTGAAAACATGGGGATGGGAGGCGTCAGTAGAGATAATATGAAGCAATAGCTTTAAAAAAGAAAACAAACAAACCCTGACTCTTTTAGCTCTCTAAAATCAAACAGCATGAAAAGTGGGGTCATGGGTGGACAGTGTTAGTTTTAGGCACTTTCTTCCAGCACCTTGATACCTCTCTGGTCCTTTTCTAATAGTCCCAAAAATACTGCTGAGAGAACTTACACAGTCAGATTAACATTTACTATATTTCCAAGTGAAAGAAAGTTGAGTAGTTCTCTGCAGGCTTCTCCAAAGCATCAAAAAGGAATTTGAGGTATCACCAGCTTTCCCTCTGTAGTTAGAGAAGAAAGTCAAACAAAATAAACTGAAGGCTTTGTATAGAACCATGCCCATATTAGTTACTCTAAATATTTTTGGGGTTGAATTGGATTAAAAATCGACCAGTAGGGACTAGAAGGGCATCCTTGATGAAATGAAGATGATCCTATGAGAACAGATCATATGTCAGTTTCTGGAACTTGTTCCCCAGACCTGGGTAATCTGCAGAGCAAATGATTACCCACTTAAAGAAAATTTAAAAATTCACTATAGCATTTGAATTTGGGTTGAGTTCCTATAATTTTTAAGGAAATTATACTCTCTGCCCTAAGAATTAAGATCCTACCTTTTTAAAGTGTTGTAATATTTAGGCTTTAGTTTTTGTGGTCTACATTACTCTAAAGCATGTTGGGTTTTTTTAGTATGTCACTTTTTATGAACTTGCAAACTTATGAGAATACGCTGTGTGAGCGCTGACGGTTATGCTAGACAGAAATGTCTTAGCTGATTGCATGTCCTCTTCCTCTTTTGACCCTCAAAAGAATATTCTAATCTACCTCTCCAAATTCTATTTCTTTTAAAGGTACCATAAACTTTTTACATGCTGACTGTGACAAATTTAGACATCCTCTTCTGCATATACAGAAGACTCCAGCAGATTGCCCTGTAATAGCTATCGACAGCTTTAGGCATATGTATGTGTTTGGAGACTTCAGGGATGTATTGTAAGTATTCATTTTGGTTTTTTAAAATTACTGATATATGTCTCAAAAATGAACTTAAAATAATTGTCTGAATATTTTAAATAACCCTATGTTGAAATGCTTTGTTATTCAAAAGGAAGAGTTTTTTTTTTTCACTCCAGATTATAGTATAATTGACTGTGGGGAATTCCCTGATGGTCCAGCAGTTAGGACTTGGCGCTTTCACTGGTCGGGGAACTAAGATCCTGCAAGCTGAGCAGTGTGGTTAAAAAAAAAAAAAAAAGAAAAGAAAATGTTAACTGACTATGAGAATTATGATATATCCCTATAGAAATGCCAACATTAGATGATCCTAAATGCTTGGGAATTAATCTCTGAAAGAAAATTTTTGACCTATGAGAAATTCGTTTTGAATTGAGTTTGGTCTTTGTCAGCACATCAAGGAAAGTGGGTTAATCCTATGTAGGTTAAAGGAAATGGGTAATATTGCTGCTTATTTGTGACTGTGTCTACCGAGAACATTAGTGGTGTTTAAGACCCAGAAGATGGCTGTGACAAGGCATTTGTAAGGGCATACAGCTAGGGACCTTTCCAAGAACGGATATGCTTCCTGACTCTATTCTCACCTTTCCACAGTATTAATAAACATATAAACCTTGTAACTACCACAGATATTAAATTTTTATCAGCTTTCTGAGATGTTAAATACAGTGATTAAAAATGGAAATGTTTCTTCATATATGAAAAATTTAAGCAATACAGGTATTAATTCAAACTAGACCTTTTCTTTTCAAAATTCATTTAAATAACCTCTTTTTTAATGTCCAAAGATTAAATTTCACAGTTAGAGGGTGATTTGAAGTCCTATTGCAGGATGAATTACCTCATTCATTTCTAAATATTTTAATAGAGATGTGGTTCTTTGATAGAAGATTCTCAGTCCTCATATAGAGGAGGCCTACATTTGAGTCCTACCTCGGTCAAATCACTTAACTTCTCTGTTCTTGTTTCTTTACACTTAAAATATGGTTGGTGGTACAGCCTCCCTAATGGGATTGTTACAGAAATTAACAAGATGATGGCTGTGTTATGAACCTTAAAGTACTTACAGATACTGTTTTTATTTTACCTGTACTCAAAAGAATACCACTTAGCATATTAACTCATTGAAAATTTATCCGGGTCTTCTATACGACAGTTGTATAACATAAACCAAGTCATATAAAAACTAATGGTTTAGGGCTTCCCTGGTGGTGCAGTGGTTGGGAGTCTGCCTGCCGATGCAGGGGACACGGGTTCGTGTCCCGGTCCGGGAGGATCCCGTGTGCCGCGGAGCGGCTGGGCCCGTGAGCCATGGCCGCTGAGCCTGCACGTCTGGAGCCTGTGCTCTGCGGCGGGAGGGGCCGCGACAGTGAGAGGCCCACGTACCGCAAAAAACAAAAAACAAAAAAACCCCAACGGTTTAAAGTTTACTAAGACTGGATCCCTGCCCTCAAAGAACTCACAACCAGGTAGAAAAAGAAGACAAGCTGGGTAACAGGCAGTTGTTTTATAATGTGATAAGTGCTCTGACAGAGTTCAGCAGAAGGGGCACCTGATTCAAGATTTCTGGAGATGTTAATGCCTAAGGTAGGACCTAAAGTTCTCTAGAAGTTTTTCATGGAAGTGAGAAGGAGACAGGGCTTGGAGAAAAGTGATGTTGGTAGAAACAAGTACAGAGTCTCTTGGCTGAATATGAGTGAACAGCAGGGGTGTCGCTGAGGGATGCGGTCAAGAGAAGTAAATAGGAGCTTGTTCATGAAAGCTCCTACATGCTGTGTTAAGGAAGTTTGATCCTGAAAACTATGAAGAGCCAATGAAGGATTTTAATCAGGGGATTGTTTTTTTAAAGATCACTCTGAATGCAAACTGGAGAATAGATTAGAGGGAGTCAAAATAGGATCTAGGAGGCTGTTCAGTAATCCAGGCAAGAGTTGATGGTAGATACTTAAATGAATGAATTTCCAAAATTCTGGCAGTAGCACTAAGTAAAGCTAGAGAGAAGCAGGATTCTTGAGACTTTTTTTTAGGTGGAATAGGAGGACTTGTGGGGGAGGGGCGAGGCTAGCCCTGATGGCCAGGACTCTGATTTGGACAACTAACTGGGTTGTGATGCCACTAACTGAGCTGGGAAGTTAGTGGAGGAGCAGCCTTGTGGTAAAGATGACGAGTTCCTTTTCTTGGCATATTGAATTTGAGGTGCTTGTGGGCTACAAAGGAGAAGAGTGTCCAGAAAGGAGTTTATATGGCTCTGGGATTCAACAGTGAGATAAGGGCTGGGTCTTGAACACATGGGGATGTAGTTGAAGTTACTGAAACAGATGAGATGACCTAGAACGGGGTTGAAAGTGGAACCCTGATGAATACCAACATTTAAGGAGAGGATAGAAGAAGGAACATGTGCAGAAGACCGAAGAGGGGGAGGAATCAAAGAAGTGAAAGAAAAAACAGAAAAGAGTAATATGGTAATTGCGGGAGGAGCACTTCTAGCAGGAAGGAATGCGCAACCAGAAGATAAGGATGGAGCATCTGTTAGATTTGACCCTCAAAAGGCTGTATTGCAGTGAATTGAAGAGTGTTTGGTAAGGAAATGAAGATTTGACGTGAAGATTCTTGCAAGAAGCCTCTAAAGGGGAAGAAAAATAGGGAGAGCTCCAGAGAGACATAGGGTGAAGTAAAGGTTTAGCTTTTCTTCCCCCCACTCCCCTTAGGGTAACAAGAAACTAAATATGGTTAAATGCTTGTTGGGACAGAATCAAATGGATTTATTGAAGAGATAGGGAAAAGAGGGGTTCACTGATAAAGCAAAGTCGTAAGGAGCACAGAGGGAATGAGGGGCAAAGGAAAGGAAATAACCTACCCTCCCTAGTGAGAAAGAGAAGGAAGGGTGCAGCATTTCTTTGGGTTTTTTGGGGATTATGGTGTTAGCGACAGCAGCAGAAAACTGCTGAGGATCCTGTCTGATTCTTGTTTTTAACTGTGGCTAAGGAAGCAAGATCATTTGCTGAGTGAGGAGCTGGGGGATAGTTTGAGAGGGCAGGACTGTGCTGGATTTAAAAAGGAAGAGTAGTTGTTCCCAGAAATCCACCATAAAGATCCAGATCTCCCTAAAATCCGGCATTTATTTGGATAAAAATTGGAACTCATACAGTCCGCTTAGCAACTGTGTGAGCGTTGACTGTTGTGCTAGACAGAAATGTCTTAGCTGATTGCATGTCCTTTTCCTCTTACTTCATTGGCTTGCCTCCAGAGGCTGCAAGCTCAAGATAAAAGAACAAACTTTTTAGGAGAGGGGGCAGCTGTTCTAGTGGTTGAGTTCGCTGCAAGAGCTTCCAGGCAGTGACTGTGCTTGGCATTAAAATGCTGCCCTATTCATGGGTCATTTGCATAAAGTCTTATCAGGCCATTTCCCTACCTTTGGTAGTGGATAAATCTTGGGTTGATTATTTACTTCTTCCTTTCACTGGAAATTTACAGCCCTAATTATGAAGTCTCAAATTAGCGGAAGTCAATAGGATGTTGACTCAGGTTAGGTTTACCAATCAGCAACCAAGCTATGCCCAACTTTGGCTTTTATTCCTAGGAATGTTGTTACACGTGAAGGGAAACCTGTGACGAATTCTATCTTGGCTATCTTAAGTTTTTTCCTCCAGTTCTGAAGTCGGGTTTAAAACACTCTAGCACTTCCAATCCCATCTTGGTGTCTGTTTCTTAGACTATCCAAACTAAGGTAAATGGTCATATTATTTATCACATGACCCAGTCCCCCTATCCTCCAACCATAGTTCACTGGACCAAGAGATGGGCACTTGACCAAGAAAAGCTAATTTATCAGCTGGCAGCATTCTGCTTGTGCCCTGGTGCCAAAAGACACTGAGTCAGTAAGATTCCCCAAAGAAATATGGAAATGGGAAATGATCCTCTCCCATCCTGCAAGTGGTTAGTCCTGTGAGCAGGGACGGAGATAAGAGAAGAGACTGTATTTGAAGCTCTGAAACAAATTACTTCTTTAATTTCTCCCTTAGGTGCCTGATTTCCCCTCCTAGGCACTATTTCCTCTAATATTTTTTTAATTGTAAAGAGGCATATGCTGTGTGAGCTACAAACTGAGCCTATGTGAATAGATAAGTGTTAAAAATCAAAACATGCAGCAAAGTGAATCAGACACATTTAATGGCTTGTGTAATTGTCATTGTGCTGCATGGTAATTAAGGCTTAAATGATCAACAGTTTCCATAAATTGGTGTAATTACTATTACTTCTGCTTAGTAGCATGGCATTTCTGGGGTTAAGTGGGGGACGTATGGTTGTGGTAAGGAGAGACAAAGCAGATTTATGCTGCAGTTTCCTCCCAAGCTAGAGGCAGGCACTGTAGCATGGTGGGGGCAGGGCGAGGTGCTAACCAGTGTTGTATTCATCTCTTCTTGCAGAGAAAATGAGGGTTAGGGAGGTAAGGTAACCAGCAAGGCCGCACAACTAATTAGTGGCAGGGCTAGGAATCATGTCAGAGTATACTGAACCCCCAAATCCCAAGCTCATAACACTTGATACCAAAGCAGTTACATTTTCAGTATATATAAAAGCAGTGTAAGTGTGAATGTGAAAGATGTTTGAAGAGACAGTATTGCTAGTACCGGAAACTAAATCACAGATCTCTAAATCCTTAGTTTTTTTCTATAGATTGACCAGATTGGTCTCTTGCCAAATGTAAAGGAAAAACTTTTATATGGAGATGGGAATGGGGGGAAGTTTTGAAGCCCAAGAGCACATGAGGGTAGGTCTAGGAAATGTTCTCCAGTCCCGAGAGAAGAGAATAAATGATGGGGTCTGGTATAAGACTGTGGAAGGGCTTTCTAGAGAATCTTACCTTCTAAAAAACTGTGGCCTGCAAATACCCTACCATCTGTTCCTTTGCTTAAGGGTTCTTATGTAAGCTGCCACTGGAGCCCCAGTGATGGGAAAAAGCAGCAGGACAGACTTCAGGTCACTCCTAGGAAAATTAACAGGCTACTCTAATGCTAATGAGTTCCCCAACTCTGGGCTCTAGGTCATTTCTTCCAAATCACTATATCACTGAGAATTATGATCGTAATTCCTTGAAGTACTCAGGTGAGGGTGGTTGTGGTGAGCTGAGACGAGACTGAAACTACAGGGGTGGGGTATCTCCCTAATTCAGGAATTTGCTTGTCTGCCACGATGAACTCTAGCCTGTCTCGTTGAACTTAGAGGGAACCAACCAGGAACTGAATGAAATGGTAAAGAACTTGGAGGGACAGGTAAGAGAAATGTTTAGAATCAGGTCACCGTTAAGTTCCCCTTTAACCCTGAGAATCTGGTTTTGTTCTTCATTGTCTAGGGGGTTCTTTTTTTTTTTTTACCCAAATCAGGCTTTTCTTGATTGAAAAAAAAATGGTGCCGAGAAATCTTTTTTTTATTATGTTCTTTTTCTAAATTTTTTAATTTTATTTTTTATACAGCAGGTTCTTATTAGTCATCAGTTTTATACACATCAGTGTATACATGTCAATCCCAATCGCCCAATTCATCACACACCCCCCCCCACCCCCACCGCCGCCGCTTTCCCCCCTTGGTGTCCATACGTTTGTTCTCTACATGTGTGTCTCAACTTCTGCCCTGCAAACCAGTTCATGAGAAATCTTTTTAAAAGGCAAACCTTATTTAGTTTCTATTATCTCTTGTTATACTAACTGCTTTGTAATGGCATTAGTAGATGTTCATCCAGTGCTTTGCTTTTAGTTTCATCTGCTTATTACAAGATTAAGAGTTTGACTACTTTGAATGTATATATCTGGAATATATCCTAATATTTATCAACTACCCATCTGCCCTATTCCCCACCTCTCCTATTTATCTGTATACTTTTGATTCTCTGAATGTGTCTCTCCTGTCAACCACTGGGCAATATACACAGTGGTCCAGGTCCCTAAACACCATTTTTATTTTCATATACCGTACTTATCGTACAACTGATATGGATACGTAGTATTTATAAGTACTTTTTATTTTACAAATCATTCCAGTATATTTTACCTTATTTGGTCCTGCCAGCAAAATAGACATCAAACACTGACAGAGCCAGGCACTGTACCAGCCTTACTTTATACTTTTGTATGTGTTTTCAGTTAATCTATAACAAGCTTAGAAGATAGGTATTATTTCCACTTTTACAATAAAGAAGTTAAGCTCTGAGAGATTTATAAACTTTACTGAAGTGGAGTCACTATAGAGGCGATATAGCATAGTGGTTAGGTGCACAAGACTCTAGATCCGGACTGCTTAGATTTAAATCCCAGTCTGTTACCTATTAGTTATATCATCCTGGGCAGTTTCTTACCACCTCTATGCCTCTGTTTGCTCATCGGTAAAATAGGAATAATAATAGCATCTACTTAATAGGGTTGTTGTGAGCATTAAATGAATGTATCTATCTATGGCTCTTAGAACAGTGATACATGGTCAGTGCTATTAGAAGGCTAGCTATGATTATTATAGGCAATAATATATTTGGATTCAAATCCAAGTCTGTTAGACTATAAAAACAATAGTTAAGTTAAATAAAGCAGTTGTTCTCATTTTACATATCAGAAAGCTGAAGCTCAAAGACGTTAAGTAACTTAAATGGCAAGATACAGTGTTTTTACACTGTAATACATTGAATGAGTTCAAACTACATTATTGTATGAGTCAAAAAGTAGAAAACAATATTAGGACATTGAATCCAGCAGTGTATGAAAGAATAATAATATATCACAACCAAGTGGGCTTTATCCCAAGTGTGCAAGGCTCATTCAGCCTTCAAAAATCAATGAGAGTAATTCAGCATATACTGATTACATCAACATATGCAAGAAGCATTTGACAAAATTCAATATCCATCATGACAAAGATGCTTAACTAACTAGGAATATATGGAAACTTCCTCAATCTGATAAAGGACATTTACAAAGAACCTACTGCTAATACATATTTAATGGTGAAAGACTGAATGCTTTCCCCTTAAGATCAGGAACCAGGCAAAGATGTCTACTCTCTTTGTATGTGTGTGTTAAGTATATCATTTGTTCCTTATTTCTGATTATAAAAATTTTATCTTCTTTGTGGATAATTTTTAAAGTTGATAAAATGCCAAAGAATAAATTAAAAATCACCCATAAATCCACAAGAGATCTATACATGTGTTATAAAATTAGAGCTATGCTATTTTATGAATTTTCTTTTTATCCACATAAACATCTTCCCATGTCATTAATATTTTTCTGTTATTTCTAATGGTCAGATAGCTTGCCTTTGAATGGATTGTTTCATGATTTGTCTAAATAACCCCTGTTGTTTGAAATCCAGGTTTTTCCCATGAAAAAATAAATAACACTGCTAGTAATGGGACTTTACCTGATTCATCCTCATTAACATTCTTATAGTTTTGGGTGCTGTGGAACACTTTGAGTTCTGTGACACCATCATGATTTTCCCTCGTTTTCCCGTTGTTTTTTGGTGCTTTCATTGTCTTTTACTGATTGTGCTTGTCTTTCACCCTTTGTAATAATGATCATAGTACTGTGCTGTCTAATATGATAGTTACTAGCCCTATATGAATACTTAAGTTTACATTAATTAAAATGATATAAATTAAAAGTCAGTTTCTCAGGCACTCTAAACCCATTTGAGGTGCTCAGTGGCGACATGCGGGTAGTGGTTCCTGTATTTGACAGCATAGATATACAATATTTTTCCGTCTTCACACAAGTGCTCCATCCTTCTCTCTGGATAGCAGCTTCTTCTGCTGCTGTGCTGTAACTTCTGCATGGATGTGGTTTTTTTTTTTTTTTTTTTTTTTTTAGTTTTGGCTGCATTGGGTCTTCGTTGCTGTGCGTGGCCTTTCTTTTTAGTTGCAGTGAGCGGGAGCTACTTTTCATTGCTGTGCACGGGCCTCATTGCAGTGGCCTCTCTCGTCTTGGAGCACTGGCTCTAGGCGCGCGGGCTCTAGAGCGCAGGCTCAGTAGTTGTGGTGCATGGGCCTAGCTGCTCTGCAGCATGTGGGATCTTCCTGGACCAGGGCTCGAACCCGTGTCCCCTGCATTGGCAGGCGGATTCCTAACTACTGTGCCACCAGGGAGGCCCCATGGATGTGGTTCTGATTTATCATGACAGGACTTAGCATGAACTCTATATGATTTTATAACTCTTTGACTTTGTAACTCTATATGACTTTGTAACTCTAATCAAATCATCTGTGTTCCTTATATCTCTTAGTTCACATCCTCCAGGATCTGATTGGCTCAACACACATAGATTGGTTCCCTCTCCACTCCAAATTATATGTCCCCTCACTTTTTTTTCCAGCTTTATTGAGGTATAACTGACAAAATTGCATATATTTAAGATATATTTTGATATATGTATACATTGTGAAATAATTACCACAGTCAAGTTCATTAACCTATCACCTCCCGTAGTTACGTTTTTTTTTTTTTTTGGTGAGAACAATTAAGGTCTATTCTCTTAGCACATTTCAAATATACAGTGCAATATTAGTACTATAGTCACCATGCTGTACATTAGATCTCCAGAACTTACTCATCTTGCATAACTGAAACTTTGTATCCTTTGACCAACACTTTTCCATGTCTCCCACCCACTCAGTCCTTGGTGCCCACCAGTCTGTCCTCTGCTCCTGTGAGTTGTTTTTTCATATTTCACTTAGCATAATGTCATTCAGGTTCATCCATGTTGTCAAAAATGACAGGATTTCCTTCTTTGTTAAAGCTGAATAACATTGCATTGTGTGTGTGTGTGTGTGTGTGTGTATATAAACCTTACCCATATTTTCCTTATCCATTCATTGATTGATGGTCACTAGGTTATTTCTCTATCTTGGATGTTGTGAATAATGCTGAAATGAACATGACAGTGCAGATATCTCAAGATACTGATTTCATTTCCTTTGCGTATACACTCAGAAGTGGGATTGTTGGGTCATAAGGTAGTTATATTTTTATTTTTTGAGGAACCTCCATACTGTTTGCCATAATGGCCTTACCAGTTTACATTACCATGAACAGCATACAACGGCTCTCTCTTCTCCATATTCTTGCCAACACTTATTATCTTTTGTCTTTTTGATAATAACCATTCTAACAGATGTGAGTTTTGTAAAATCATTGTGCATTTTGCAAATCATTGTGGTTTTTGATTTGCATTTCCCTGATGCCTAGTGATGTTGAATACCTTTTCATGTACCCATTAGCCCTTCATATATTGTCTTTTGAGAAATGTCTCTTCATGTTCTCTGCCCATTTTTAAATTAGGCTTTTGTTTTCTTGCTATTGAGTTGTGTTAGTTCCTTATGTTTTTGGATACTAAACCCTTACCATGTATATGATTTGCATATATTTTCTCTCATTCTGTAGGTTGTCTGTTCACTCTGTTGTTTCCTTTGCTGTGCAGAAGCTTTTTTGTTTGATACAATTGCATTGTCTTTGCCTTTTTTTTTTTTTTTTTTTTTTTTTTGGCGGTACATGGGCCTCTCACTGTTGTGGCCTCTCCCGTTGCGGAGCACAGGCTCCAGACGTGCAGGCTCAGCAGCCATGGCTCACGGGCCCAGCCGCTCTGCGGCATGTGGGATCTTCCCGGACCGGGGCACGAACCTGTGTCCTCTGCATCGGCAGGCGGACTCTCAACCACTGCACCACCAGTGAAGCCCTATCTTTGCTTTTATTGCCTGTGCTTTTTGGGGTCATATCCAAAAAGTCATTGCCCAGACCAATGTCAAGAAACTTTATGCCTATGTTTTCTTCTAGGAGTTTTACAGTTTCAGGTCTCACATTTAAGTCCTTAATCCATTTTGAATTGATTTTGTATATGGTGTGAGAGAGATATACAAAATAAAATTGGGTAAGGGTCCAGTTTTATTCCTCTTCATGTGATTCCCAGCACCATTTATTTAAAAAACTACTCTTTCTTGGGCTTCCCTGGTGGCACAGTGGTTAAGAATCCACCTGCCAGGCTTCCCTGGTGGCGTAGTGGTTGAGAGTCCGCCTGCCGATGCAGGGGACATGGGTTCATGCCCCGGTCCGGGAGGATCCCACGTGCCGCAGAGCGGCTGAGTCCATGGGCCATGGCCACTGGGACTGTGCGTACGGAGCCTGTGCTCCACAACGGGAGAAGCCACAGCAGTGAGAGGCCCGTGTACCGCCAAAAAAAAAAAAAAAAAAAAGTCCACCTGCCAATGCAGGGGACACGGGTTCAAGCCCTGGTCCGGGAAGATCCCACATGCCTTGGAGCAACTAAGCCCTTATACCACAACTACGGAGTCTGTGCTCTAGAGCCCGTGAGCCACAACTACTGAAGCCTGCGTGCCTAGAGCCTGTGCTCCGCAACAAGAGAAGCCACCACAATGAGAAGCCTGTGCACTGCAACAAAGAGTAGCCCCCACTCGCCACAACCAGAGAAAACCCTGCATGCAGCAATGAAGACCCAACACAGCCAAAAATAAAATAAATAAATTAAAATAAAAACTACCCTTTCCTCATTGTGTATTCTTGGTAGCTTTGTGGAAGATCAGTTGACTATGAATGTCTGGATTTACTTCTGGGCTCTCTATTCTGTTCCAATGATCTATGTGTCTGTTTTTATAATAGTATCATATTGTTTTGATTATTACAGCTTTGTAGTATATGCTGAAATCAGGTAGTGTGATGTTTCCATCTTTGTTGTTCTTGCTCAAGATTGATTTGGCTATTCAGGGTCTTTTGTGGTTACATATGAATTTCAGGATTGTTTTTTCTATTTCTGTGAAAAATACCATTGGGATTTGGTAGGGATTGTGTTGAATCTGTAGATTGCTTTAGGTAGTATGGACATTTTAACAATATTAAATCTTCCAGTTCATGAACACAGGGTATCTTTCCATTTATTTATGTCATTTTTCATCAGTGTTTTATAGTTTTGAGTGTACAGATATCTTACCTCCTTGGCTAAATTTCTTCCTAAGTATTTTCTTGTTTTTGATAAATATGCCCACTTCCACTAGTTCTATTTAATGTCATACTGGAAGTCCTAGCAAGTACAATAAGACAAGAAAATAAATAAAAGGTGTTCAGACTGGAAAGAAACTATCTTTCTTTGTAGATGACATGATTATGTATGTAAAAACTCCCAATGAATTCACAAGACAGCTTCTAGAACTGATAAGTGCTTTTAGCAGAATACAAGGTCAACTTTTAAAAAATCACTTTTATTTCTATACACTAACAGAGAACAGTTGGAAACCATTAAACTTTTGAAGTATCATTTATAATAGCCCCAAAGGAAAAAAATTTTAAAGAACTATTTAGGGGGCTTCCCTGGTGGCGCAGTGGTTGAGAGTCCGCCTGCCGATGCAGGGGACACGGGTTCGTGCCCCGGTTCGGGAAGATCCCACATGCCGCGGAGCGGCTGGGCCCGTGAGCCATGGCCGCTGAGCCTGCGCGTCCGGAGCCTGTGCTCCGCAATGGGAGAGGCCACAACAGTGAGAGGCCCGCGTACCGCAAAAAAAAAAAAAAAAAAAAAAAAAGAACTATTTAGGTATAAGTCTAACACAATATGTACAGGATCTATATGCTGAAAACTACAAAATGCTGATGAAAGAAATCAAAGATGACCAAAAGAAATGAAGAAACATACTGTGTGCATGGATTGGAAGACTCAGTACTGTTAAGATATCAATTCTCCCCAAACTGACCTATAGATTTAATGCAGTCTAAATCAAAATCTCAGCTAGATTTATTATAGATACAGAAAAGCTGATTCTAAAATTTATATGGCAAGGTAAAACTGGAATACCAAAAGCACTATTGAAAAAGAAACAAAGTTGGAAGACTCATACTACCCAATTTTAAGATACACTGTAAGCTAAAATAATCACGGCAGTGTAATATCAGTGAAAAAGTAGGTACATAGAGCTGTGGGACAGAAAAGAGAATCTAGAAATAGACACACAAATATAGTAATTGATTTGTTTTTAAAGGTGCAAAGACAATTCAGTGGAGAAGGATAATCTTTTCAATAAATGGTGCTGGACCACCAGAACACGTTCATACAGACCAAAATTGAAAGGTAAAACTCTTACAAGTAAATGTAGGAGAAACTCTTCATGACCTGGTGTTAGACAACGAGTTCTTAGATAGAACACCATCCATAAAAGAAAACAATTGATAAACTGGCCTTCATGGTGTTAAGAACTTTTGCTCCACAAAAGATACTGTTAGAATATAAAGAAGATATATGAATGACAAATAAGCACATGAAAAATTGCTCAACATCATTATTCATTATAGAAATGCAAATTAAAACCAGAATGAGATCCCATTATACATCTTTCAGAATGGCTAAATTAAAATGCTGATAATACTAGGTGTTCATGAGGATATGGAGCAAATGGAACTCTCATACATTGCTGGTGGGACTGCAAAATGATACAGCCACTCTGGAAGACAATTTGTCATTTTCTTAAAAAGTCAAACATACACCACCCATGTAATCCAGTATTTTTCCTATAGAAATAAACTTACGTTCACACAAAAACCTGTGCACAAATGTTTGTGGTAGCATTGTTCACAATCACCAAAATCTAGAAAGAACCCAAAGTCCTTCAGTGGGTGAATGGATAAACTAGTTGTGGTATATCCACTCAGTGGAATTCTATTCAATAAATAAAAGAACAAACATTTTTATGCGTGCAGCAAAATGGTTAAATCTCAAATGTAGTATGTTAAGTAAAAGAAGCCAGTCTCGTGATTATATGCTGTATGATTCCATGTCCGTGACATTCTGGAAAAGGCAAATTATGGGAACAGAGAACAGATCAGCAGGAGTTAAGGGGAAGAGGAAGATATGAGTTAAAAAAAAAAACGGGTGTTGGTTCTGTATCCTATTTGGAGGTGGTAACAAGATGCTATAAGCCTATGTTAAAACTCATACAACTTAAGCCCCCCAAATGAATTCTACTCTATGTAAATTTTTAAAAATAATAAAAATACTTCTCACCTTGTATGCATTTGTCAAAGCTCGTTTAAATGAAACACTTAACATGTTTTGTGCATTTCACTGTATAAATTTTGCATCACCTAAAAATAAATACTGTAAACAAAAAAGTAAGTGGAGGATGGGAGAGAAACACTTAGGTGTTCTGATTAGAAAAAGTATACCTTAAAGTGTGAAAATATAATTGAATTTATTACAGCAAGGGTCCATTTATTCTCCTTTTTTAACGGATAACCATGTTGTTTTCTTGACAATATATTGTTTATTCACTGATTGTTACCTAATGATGGATAATTTCTAGCCACAAGCTAGATAAGAGTTCTTTTGTAATCTGTTTTCTACCACATCAATTCAGATTCATCCTATCTCTCGTCTTTGCTTTTTGCTCACAATTCTCTCATATGTTGACAAGGGGAAAAAACTCAAGCTGGGGAAAAATCTGTTTTGAGTGTACTCTATGAATTTGTTACACTTAAGATCTAATTATAAATTACTGCTCGACTAGCAGAAGCAATTCACACTGTATTGGTTGTGATCATCTTTGAACGTTGTAAAATAACAAATTAGCAGGGGCTTTATCTTAAACATTATAGATTCTTTGCAGTTCTTTGAATTGAATGGATATATTTTAGCACTTTCCTGCGGGTGACAGTAGATGATGTCAGATTAAATTTAAATTGATATCCTCTCAATGTTTATCTCTAGTGCATATGCAATTTCTTCTGTACCAGAGAACCTTTCAGAGGCATTCTGTCAATACAGCTACCTGACAGTCATTTGTATTTGTAAACTGTGCATTTGGCACCTGCTGGCCTCTGTTGCACTGGAGCTAGTGGGGAGCCAAAATGGGTGTACAATGAAGTTATTGGCTGTTACATCTCAGTGGGAGTTATTGAAGAGAAGAAACAGCACTTGCAGGACCTCAGGAGAGGATAAAAAGAAAAAGAAACTGGTAATATTAACACAAGCCAGGTATGCTACCAAAAAAGTAGTGATTTAAAAAGTCAGTTCTATTGAAGGAATTAAAGTGTTTGTGGACCTGCATTTTAATTCTTGTAATGGCTATAAAAAACAAAGTGTTTCTATTTAAAAATATAATGAATTTTAATTGATCTCGGTAGAGGACAATTCATATGAGCAGAAATATAAATTAAAACAAAGGAAAAAATGCTTAATTTCTGAAGAGATGGAAATTAAAATGCTGGTGTCTTTTACTTATCAAATCAGTGAAACAAATTTTAATAATAAACAAAGACACATGTGCTGACAAGACTTCAGAGAACAAACAGGTAGACAAGTAGCAGTAAATATCGATGTTTTGTGCCTATAATTTGCCCACACTTTTTTAAAGTTCTTATTCTTTAACTTATTACTCCTACTTTATCAGATACAACCCGAGGAAACAATTATGAAGAAAAAACGGCTGATACATAAATCTGCTTAGCTTTATATTGGTCTGTTTTGCTACAGTGCATGTTTCTGTACTGCAGATTTGCTCATTACAATGATTGGGAATTATGGGAATGATGTCAAGTGTATAGTGAGTTGTGTTGGTTCATGTTATATTCCTCAGAATAGTATGAAGCCACCAAAGAAACCTTTTTCACCATAAAAGACAATGCCTTAGTGGTATATGAAGACATTTAAAAAAAAAAAAGGCCACTTTCATGGCCTTGAGAAGTGCTTTGCTTTTCACAGTGTTAAGCTGTGAACACTGTGAAACTGCCTGTGTGGTTGAAGAAGTTGTGAAGAAATTTCCCCTTCTGTTTAAGAAAAACATGAAAAAGCTACACCCTGGTTTAGATTATTTTGATAAAATTGGTTGTGCTGGCAGTGAATGCCCTCAAGGACCTACATACATCTCAGAAGAGGACTGCTAAGCTCCAGGTTAAGGTTACATAGGGTCACCTGGCTGACACAGGGCTCAAATGCTGGAGGAGGCTGAAGGGTGCCAATATTTTTGCTCTAGGCTCTTAGTAGTACTCTGGTTACAAAGCTACATAGTTTTAAGTGGTTAGTCCCTAACACTATTTTTCCCTTGAGCCCCTATTATTTTTAGTGTAATTCTGCAGAACATAAAGTTTTGCAGTTATATATATTAAGGAAAATATGCCCAACAGTAAGGGAGTAAGTCTTAGGACAGCATCTTGATAGACTCTGATGCATCTGTTACAATAAGCATAGAAAAATGTCTATAAAACAAATGCAAGCATTAGAAGGCAAAATTGAGTATCTACATACCACGATTACAACTGTGTCAAAATGTTTGACATGTACCTGGCCTGTTTGTTAATAGTTATGGTAGGATGGTGGAATTGTAGGTAAGTTTTTTTAAAAATTGTTTTTAATGTTGTGAAGTTGGTAAAATAGATATAAGTCCATTTAAATAATTTAAGCTAAATTTTTATTTTACTTTGGTTTTAGAATTCCTGGAAAACTCAAGCAGTTCGTATTTGACTTACATTCTGGAAAACTACACAGAGAATTCCATCATGGTCCTGACCCAACTGATACAGCCCCAGGACAGGTAGGACTCTTGTTTGTTTTTCAGTGGGAACTCTTTTTCTTTTTCAATTAGTCTTGAGGAGACTCTGAAGCTCTTGCATAGGCTTGAGTTTCTGCCCCGAATGTCTTTGTAAAGTAATTCTGAACAAACTCTAGATAATATACAAATTATGTTCCTTTAAAAAATTTTAAACCTTCAGAGAAGTTGCAAGAATATTACAATATAGTTTCTTGATCATAAAAATGAAGGTTGTCTGAGTAAGTCCTTTGTGGAAAATGGCTATGAGAGGGTTAAATACAGTTGGCTTCATACAGAAGTAGGAGGTAGGGATTAGAAGCAGGTAATTAGTGAAGAAATCAGTGGATTCCATTAATTGTTCAAGCCTTCCTCTGTGGCTGAGAGATTGACCATACTATAAAGAAAATAATGATTTGATATCCTAAGAGCCCTCATAATGCTCAATGCTCAATGCTCAGTATTCATAATGCTCAAAACTTACAGTTTAATGCAGCTTTTCCATTTGAGATTTAGAGTGCTGGACAACTTTTTATCAGCACAACTTTATATTTGCTTGATATATAGATATATATTTTTTAACCTGAGAATTTCTGTTACAAGTAACTTTCTAAACTTCTGTACAAGTTCTGCTTAAATATTCCTAAATTTGCATTTTGATGCATTATTGATTTATATCACGTCTATTACCATTATACTGAGAGGGAAGATGATATATACCAAAACTCTTATTGCCTATGCCCAGAACTTCAATCCACTATTTTGTCCAAAGAACCACCACATGTAAAAGAAAAATAAAAACTAAGTGAATTTTTCTTTAAGAGTCAAATTAAGTTCAGCGTTAAGAGTTCCTTTTAGGAATCTGATGACATGCTTTTTCCTTGAAATCTGAGGTCAGATTTTCTTTGATAATTAAGCAACTACAGATGCAGGAAAACATTGTTGGCAGTATCCCAAAGTAGGCCTGCTTAGTATTTTATCAGATTAAGAAAAGATGTAGCTTGCTATTATTATATTATCCTGATTTGTTTCAGCGTCTCCATTAGACACTGAACTCATTGTATTTATTCATCTTTGCATACTAATACATAGTTGGCACCAAATACATGTTCGTTTCTTAGTAATATAGCTTCAGCTTAAACATCTCAGCAAAAAAATAATATATTGGGGAAGGGGAACATGACTAATAAGGGAAGTTTGTGGACACACTGCTTCCGATTATAATGGGAATGTGCTTTTTATATACACACACACATATATATATATCATGTACTATTATATGTACTATGTGCCTATGTAAACTACAGGAAATACTAAAACAATGATAATCATGTTTGTTCTTGAGGAGCTCATGGTGTAGAGATAGGCTACACTGTCTTTTCTCTGAAATTATTGGAAGTCACTCATATTTCCACTGTATATTTTTATGTACTGTTGGTGTACAAGTAAAATACTACAAAAATTAATTTCTTGCAGTATTGAAGTGTTTTTCTTCCTTACGTCAACTGAGTTTTGATAATTGCTGGCATCCAGGTCTCTATCTTCAGAGTAGGTGCCTTTAATAATCTCAGCAGTCATTTGTAAGAGGGAAGGGTTCTGGCTAACTTAGGGTTATGCTGCCTCTACAGAATATTCTAGGAAAGCAACCAGGCGTCAGGTATTTTGTTTCTCCACCACACCTCAGAACTGTCATCAGGTTCATGGTTCATGGCTCTGTGGCAGCCCTGCCTTGGAGAAGCTGAGTTAAGGGCATCTGAAATGGGGAAAGCAAGATTTCGAACTTAACTCTTGTCTTTGGTACATAGTAGCTATATATTATTGATTATTAAGCAGATAATTAAAGGGCAGTTACTATTCATCTAATACTCTTAAAATATTATAACTATAAAATATACTGATGTAAAAATGTTTTATTCTTTCCCTTGTAGGAAGTCCAAGATGTAGCAAGCAGTCCACCTGAGAGCTCCTTCCAGAAACTAGCACCCAGTGAATATAGGTATACTTTATTGAGGGATCGAGATGAGCTTTAAAAACTTGGAAAAACAATTTGCAAGCCTTTCAAACAGCAGCATCAACTTACATGGTGGAAATAGTAAACCTATATTTTCATAATTCTATGTGTATTTTTATTTTGAATAAACTGAAAGAAGTTTTGGGCTTTTAATTTTTTTTTCTCCCTGACTCAAAATGTATTGTCATTTAATACAGCCTCTTTTAAAAAATCTGCTAGGGTTAAAAAATAAATAAAAATCAGAGGCCTATCTTTACTTTAAATCGAGGTCTATCTTTGCTTTACATCTGTCTTGTAAAATTTTTATAAATCAAGTGAAAGGTGACATTGCCAGAAATATACCATTAACTTGCACTACTAGGTTAGGGAGGACTTAGAGATGTTTCTTGTGTAGTATGTGCTTTTCTTTCTTTTCTTTATATATGATCACCTCTGTTGGTTATTTTAGTTATCACATTTCTCAAAGCTAAGGGGGTACGTATTCTGGATACTTGGGGGAGGAATAAATTAAAATTTTCACACTGTGTACTGTGTTTTACTGATTGGTTGGATGTTGCTTATGAAAATTCCATAGTGGGTTTTTTTTGGATTCTTAATGTGTAACTTAAACATACTATGAAGAGGAGGAGAGCCATAAGCCAGAACATTTGGCAGGAACTGTCCTTATGAATTAAGAAAAAGAAAATGAAAAGTGTTATTAAATTTCTATGTGTTTGTCTAACAAAGTGTCATATGGATGGCATTTAAAACTTTGAATTATACCTAAATCTGGGAAAAGGAGATACTAGTGGAACAGATTACCAATATTGAACTAGATGACTTTTAAGGCTCCTCCTATCACGATACTTAAATTTCCAAAGAGAAAAACCATCAGAGAAAATGTATTTCAGTAATTCTAACCTTCTTCTATCTTGTAGTCTTGTTCTAGTTGTATAGACCAAAAATGAAGACAATAAGGCACATAGGTTGTTTTGTTTTGCTTTTTCCATTGTAAAATTGTTAGAGGACCCTACGCCCTATAGATTCCCTGATCTCCTAGGCCTGCGGTGTAGTCAAATGGGTCCCTGTGCCAGGCCTCAATACTGCCAGGGAACAAAACCAGAGGGAGAGGACCCTCAAGTGTCATATCAGGAAGCCCAATGCCAGAGGACAGGTTCAAAATTGGCTTTCCTCTGGGCCTGGGTTGGTGCTATAGGCCAAGAGTCATTTTATACTTGGAGTCTAAGTCAATCCCAGTTTGGGGAAAGATTATTTTTAAGCTTAAAAGGCTGACATGTGCCATTATATGTAGTATGTAATATATGTAACATCTTCCAATTCTTTTAAAATAAAATATTTATAATAAATATTTAATGATTGTTATTTTTAAAAATCAGCCTAAAATTCTTAGTTATGCATGACTTACCCATCATTTCATTTAGAATAATAAATGTTAACAAGGTAGTAAGGGGCATGTTTAGTAGAAGATGCTAGAAAAGCAGGACAGAGCTTCCTAAAGCTCTGGGCCTTAGTTCTGTTCTCTTCATTGCTTTCAATCATTAACTTTGAAATCAGAGCTACAGTCTTCAGGTCAGAAGATGGACCAAATGTGAGGTGGTCAGAATGAAAATTTACAAACATTAAACTAGCACACAAAACCAAAAGCACCTGCAGTTGACTGGAATAAATTTGTAATCCTGTAATTGGCTTTTAAAAAATAGTAAACAAAAGATAACACTTAAGAATTGTGTTGCACAGAATTGGTTTTAGAGTAGTTATTATGATAAAGGCCTCAAGGAGCACATGTTCAATGTGATCTAATTTAACTGAGTGCCTGTTAAAAAAGTGAGTGGATCTGAAACTTTATTTAGCATTCATGCATATGGGGACTTAAGCTCTAGCCCTGCCACTATCATCACTGTCTTCTCTAGAGTGTGAAGCCACTGAGGACAAGGATACTGAATTGTATGCCTATGTCTCCAGTGCCTAGCATTTCTGGACACTTAGTAGTCATCATCATATGTTTATTGAATGAATGAGATATGCAGTGACCTTGGGTAATTTTGTATCCCTGAAAGGCTCAGCACTCATGAGGACTTGGTGCCCAATTTCATAAAAAGTTAACAAGCTCAAGTGCGAAACAGCAAAATGCACTAGATAAAATAAGTTCTGCCACAGGGCTAGTGCAGGGTCGGGTGGGGAGAAGGCCTGTGGCTAGGGCAGTGAGAAAGAAAGTTGGAGCTGATTGTGCAGGGCCTTGTATGCCAAGCTAAGGAAGGGGTTTTTACTGTATCTTATAGCCAGTAGAGATCCAGCAACAAATTTAAGCAGGCAAGTATGTTCATATTTAAGTTTGAGAAAGAACACTGTAGCAGCAAGTCTAGGTTATGATTAAATTGAGTCCAGTAGAGGAGGGATAACGGCCAGAACTAAGACAGTGACAGCAGAGATGGAGAGGAACAAATACAAGAGATTCCATAGGGATTTGTCATCAGTTGGATGTAAAGAGAGAACTTCCAGGAATCTAGAACTCACAATTTAGACGTCTTCCCCTCTGAACCATGCATGAATCAGAGAATATTACAGGTGGAAGTCTTCTAATTTTATCCAATCTACTCCAGGCCTCAGGCTCCTTAGCCGTGAAGAGAAGGGATGCTAGACTAGACTGAAGAACATAGTCGAGTTGCAAAACCAAAATTAGACTGCTTGTCAGCCCACTACCTTTTCCAGTTTTTCAAAAAGTGTTACAGTAGTGAGGGGGACCATAAAAGGATGAAAACTTACTTTAGATGAAATTCTGAACCTTTTTTAAGTTAAATGGACCTAGAGAGGAAGACAGACAATGGGCATCTAAAGCATCTCATGGAGAGCTCTTTGATGAAGTCAATTTGTCAAGATCACATATAAAAGAAGGAAAAACTGGCATGATAAAGCCCAAAAAGAGCAAAGTGAAATATAAAAATCAGTGTTTGAAATGTTAAAGCTCAGAATGAGCTTAAATTTTAAAAAAAATTCAGAAAATGCTGAAGTTGCCAAGAAAGAATTAAAAACCTGAATCGGCAAAAAGAATAGAAAAGGAGTATATTGGATTAACAATCTGGAAAAGCAGAATAATTCAATGTTTTGTTTTGTTTTTCTCTGACAAGGAGGTCTAGTCTGCATGGACAAAAAAAATGACATAAGCAAAACTGCAAAAATGAGAAGTAAAAATCTTGTCACCTTGAATAGTTTTAGGATTCTTAGGCCCAAAATTCAGTATCGCAGAGAGCTGCTGGATGTTGCAAATGCTCTGTTAGCAACTGTTGTGAATTTCTGAGACACCATGGAGATTATAAAGTAACAGAAGACTAGAAATGGACAAATAGTATTCCAGTTTTCAAAATCGTTAAAGGGCTTTTGCTGTTTTCTAAATAAAATATGAACCAAACTGAAATGTTAGTAGTCTATATTTGGGGGAATGATTTAAATAACTGTAAAGAATAATCAGTTTTTAAGCCCAATATTTAAAGACCCTGAAGACAGTAAGTTGTTTTAGGACTTAAATTGTTTTATGCTGATTATAACTGTTTTATGTGTTCATTAAAACAGGTTGGATAGGACTGCTGCTTGGCAACTGTTTTTTAGCTGTGTTTGAATTTTTGTATGTATTTCCAAGTAATAAAACTATATTTATAAAATATTTCTATATTTGAGACTTTTTACTAATTCAATTTGTCATAAATATGAACATTCAGAATCCAGATGACCAGAGTCGCAAGATTTTCCAGTTTTAAAGTTATTTTTTAGATTATTTAATAGTACATGACTCAGAATGGGAAGCTATATGAATCCATGTGCAGATAACTCAAACCTAGCCTTTAGCTGAAGCGTCAAAGGTCCCTCTTGCACAGCACACTGGGGAAGGGCTGGCCTGCCCTTAGAGAATAGGTTTTAGAGTCACTGGAAGAGGAAAAGTGCAGCTTACAAATTGCTTCTCTAAAATGCTCCCTTTATTCCCTCTCCCCTACCTTGCCTAGTAAATTCCTTCTGTCCATCCTTCAATGCCCAGGATGAATTATCACCACTTGTGGTCCCACAGCCCTTTATTTATATGTTTTAGAATACCCAGTCTAATAGAAAATTGGAAGTATATGTATCCCTTTTCCTTATCACCATGTGAATGCTCTGGAAGCAGGAACTGCTCCATCTTTGTATTTCCAGCAACCTAGAGCACTGTGAGTGATTAATAAGTCTCTGATGGAAAAAAAAAAAGCCAAATTACATAATAAATGAACAAATGAATAAGGGACAAGAAAGCATCACCATAACTGGAATGGACTCGGTCATCTGTGAATCCCAATTATCTGATATCTAGTCACATTTAATCCTATACCCTAAATTGATTATGGGGTCTTAAGAGTTTTAGTCTAGAATAGATTAAAATCTTACACCAACCCAGAGATGCATAACTTTCAGAATGACACTGGAGTGCTCTTTTGGGCAGTGCAGAGTCCTGCAGAAGTGCTGGAAACTTTCCCATGAACACTACACATTTTCTGTGAGGCAGATTTGACCCCTAGCTTAGTCACTCAGCCTCGTGGAAGGACAGACTACAGTGAGTTGACAGAATGCCACATGTGGTTTACAAAACACCATACATTTACCATTCGGCAAGCATTAATCTACTGTTGCCAGGCTAAGGATACAACAGTGAACAAGACTGCCCCTACTGTCAGAGAGCTCAAAGTTGAGCGAAGGAGCAAAATACACGGGTAAAAAAATGATTATAATAGAATGTTGTAGGTGCCGTGCTGTGAGTTAACCACAGGCGCCTGGAGGTGTGTGTGCAGCTGGGGGGTCAAGGGAGCCTTCCCACAAGAAGTGGTTTTCTTGCATAGGAATAGAAAGAGCTATACTTTCCTAAATTTCTCCCCTCCAGGAGAATTACATTAATAGAGGCTATTTTTATTCTCTATTAGTATCTTACTTTAATAGCAAAGTATTGCTAGGCCTTGCTGTCCTGTTGTTTCTTTCCCAACTCGGCCACTCAGCTAAAAGATCACATACTTGCCCATCTGTGCTGTCTCTCATGTGTTTTACTTACTGGGATGAATGCCAGGGAGGAAGCTGTATGCCCACTCTCATGATGCCGTGTGTAAACTTGCCTAGGGAAGATCAGATCAGTCTTGGAAGCCTGATACTATGATTGTTTTCTTGCCCTAACCATTGCCCAAGCAGAGGAATAGAGCAGGGCATCCCTGGCTATGCACATAGGGAAAAAAACAAGGCCTCTCCTCTGATTTATCAGTTCTGCATAATTCTTTGCCTTCATAATGAGCATGGCTTTCTGATTTAAAATATTGTTGAATAGTCCACTTAAAAATTTTCTAGGATTAGAAGGTGAAGTCCCTGCTCTCTGGCTTCTGGAATGCAACTTTATCCCTTAAATTTTAGACTTTTGCCCAAGCTCAGTGTTCTGGCACCTTCTGTTTCCTGGTTCCTCGAAGATTACTGGTAGTACTTCAGGATCACATCTACAAGTTCCCACGAACCTTAGGATGTTTTTTTTTTTCTCTGAGCCTAGAAACTATAAATTATTTTAAAACATAGATGCTTTTTTTTTTTTGGTAACCCCACACTTATTTCCACTGCCTGTGTAACTAGGGTGACCGTGTAATTTTTTTCATCCAAACCAGGACATCTGAGAGTGAAAGGGAGCATTAAGTAATAATTTGACCAGGACAAGAGATGTAAATCAAGACTGTCCCAGACAAGATGGGATGTATCATCACCCTGTTCCTAACCAGATCTTATACATTTTTATGTTTGGGTAGCATTCTTAATAGAGAGAAAAAAGATTTACTTCCCACCAAGCATCTGTCACCATTATACCACCATCTTAATAACTAAGCCTATTAAAAAATTTAAGAATACTTGCTATTTTTTTTATCAAGTCTTCACTCATTTTAGGTGTCTCCCTAACACTATTCTTGTAGGTACATAATTTTTCATTAATGTGCCTTTTGTTTAAACTTTGGGGAAAAATAATAGTAATAGTTAACAACAGTAACAGCAACAACTAACATTTGTACAGTTACTATGAGCCAGGCTCCATTTAGGCACTTAACATGTATAACTTTTTAAATCTTCATGACTACCCTGTAAGATGGGTAAGGTACCAATGGGGAGGGGGATGCAAGGAGGGGAACACTAAGGAAGCCCTGAGTTGTTGGCCCCCATCCTCACCCATATAAGAGGCAGCAATCTGTTATGAAAAATAAAACCTAGAGAGGAAAGAAAGGGAAATAACACCTATGGACTAATTCTATGGAGAATTAGTAAGTGACGAGCACTTTATTCCTTTTCATTCCTATTAACACACTGAGAGGCTGTTTGGTGGAATAAGTACATGAATCTGAGTATTAGAAAACTTGGTTCAAATCCTGTCAAATGCCTACCTCTTAAATTGAACCTTGCCCTTGCCTAATTCCAATCTATTTGCCTGAGAAACCATTTAAATTCCTGCCACTATTCTGTTTCAATACTAGACCATCAGATTATAAAGCCTTCTTGGGTCCCTAATATTCTGAGCCCACTAATCTTATGGTAAGACAGAAAATAACACAATTTTCCCACATCATTTCTTCAGTGATTCATATCCTCTCTCTTCCAAGTCATGACTTTTAATTGGAAAAAGAGATTGAAATGTCTTTACCTCCAAATTCTGAAATTTTCAATTCATGACTTCCAAGTCTTAGAGATGTTATCCAGATTTCTTCTTTTGCTTCATTCATTCCTATGTTAATATACAAAAGTGAGGACTGAACAAAGGTTTGATACGTCTTAGAAAGCTTTTTAACATTTCAGTACGTATCCCTGAAAACAGCAGAACACACATGCCATGACCTTATCACTCACCATCATGGAGTCACTGATAGGGGTGTAGTTTCTTTTCCCCTTCTCATCACTGTACTTTGTGTTATAAAATACTCTAAGAAGCAGATGATAGGTCCCTTCCCTGTAAGAAGCTTACATTCTAGTTATGGAGATCACACTAGCACAAATGAAAGAATTTTATACCTATGAAGTTGTAAAACATTGCAGAATTAGCCCCAAGTGAAAATGGAAGCCACTGAATTGCAGTTGTCAAGAAATATTCATAGAGAGATGGAAAACTGGACCATGAAGGTCTTGGACACTAAAAGGCAAAAGTAAATTTCATGACTATTTTCTCAGTGGGTTTTCAATAAATATTTATGGAATGAATAACAGGACAGGAAGAAAGCAGGCATTCAATGTCAAGCAGGGGATCTTACAGCAGAGGCAAGAAAGCACAAATCATTTCTTACATGTGGGAAAGAAAAGCAAATATGCCAAATATACCAAGAGTCCAGGCAAATGTGAGGTTTATTACTAACTTCCCTGGCAACGAAGGCAAAAGGAAGAACTCAGAGGCTTATAACAGACTTGACACAAAGCAATACATTAATCCCTTTAAACAAAGAATTATTATATACAAAAATATATACATATTAAATACATATACACATACACGTATGAAAACTACCATAGCCTGTATTTTCATCTAACCAGCTTCATCATTCCCATTCCTTTGTTTTCTCTAAGCACACTAAAACATGAATATTCGTTCATGTTTTGAACCCTTTGTACGAGCAATTCCTTTACCACTTGAAAGCTCACAAACCTGGTCTTCAGTCAGGCAGATTCTTCTTTATAGAGTACTGTTCAAATACCACCTGTTCCACAAAGCCTTCCCGTCTTTTCTAGGCAGAAAGAGTCACTCCATTCTCTGTGTCCTCATATTACTTTGCTCTTCTTTTAGGGTACTTACCATGTTTTACTGTGATTTACTTGCTTTGAGTATCTGAATTCATTAGCCTGCATGGTTTACATGGGTAGATCCTACAGGTCTAATATTTTTCTATGTATGGCACTGACACTCAACATACAACAGGCATTCAGTTAAACGTTTGTTGAATGAATTTATTGCATGTTTCCTCATATAAGCACCACTCAGCAACATAAAAAGCGAATTCAGTAAGCTTTACATAATTTGTAGAAATTCTCACCATTGGGCCTTTTTTTGTGCTGAACCTTGCTAACACCAAGGGTTTTAACAATAAAATGGAAAACATCTTTAAGGGTTAATTAAAGAAATCTTGGTAAATATCTTTTTTAGTGATTAACCTTAATAAAAGACAATCTCAAGTACTTGAGAAATGTATGGATAACATGTATGTATGTACTCGAGTAATTTCCTCAAATATTTATTAGTCAAGTTTCTCACAGGAGCTGGACAATGGTCCATTCAAGTCTGGAGTATCTATGCTGCTAAATTAAAATCTTCATGCTTTGGCTATCCAATGTACAGGTGACAAGACTGACATTGTTTTGGAGGTTAAGAAATTGAATGTAATTTCCTCTGAGGGGACAAAAGATTTCTTCTCCTTAGGAAACAACTTCTAGACTTGTTCAAGAGCTTAAACAAAACTCAGTTGACTAGTTTTGTAAAATGTAGTATTACAGAAATTGCTTTAGTCTGGAAAAAAACATAAACATAGTTTATTACCAGTTTGTACCTTCACCATAGAAAAAGCTTAAAATCATTCTTACGGAATGTCTGATTTTCAGTGGCATTGTCAGATGGCTGAGTAGTGAATATGAAGAGACAAAGCTGGGGCGAGTATATGGAAGGCTGAACTTTATCAGGTATTCAACAGGATCTGCTGAAAATATTTCAGCAGAAAAATGAAAGACAGTTCTTGTGGCAATGATGTGGGGAATGGCCTAAAGTTGGGGAAGATGAGGTAGGGGATGTGAGGTAATAAAGTCTTTTACTAGAGTGATGGTTATGAATATATTTAAGAAATGAATGCAACTAATATTCAAACAATTAACAAGACCCAGTAAGAGGCTAGATATAAAGAATGGAGACTCCCTGGCTAGAATGGGAGAAAGGAGCCACGCTTGAGTAAAAGTGACAAAGCCACAAGTAAAGCTCTGATCTCCTGATTCCCCATCCAATTCTCTTTCCACTATAGCTGTTGACTGATTTGGAATGTTAAAGCTGGTGTGAAAGACCACAGGCTTCAGCGGGCAACCTGATATGGTGTAACAAACTCAGTTAAATTACTTTGTGGATTTTTTTTTTCTTAGACCATGGCTATAATTCTAGCTTTTGTGCTAACTAGCTTTAATCTTGGGCAAATCATTTGCCTTTGACACCTTTTACATTTCTATATGAATTTATTTCTGTTGTTAATATTGCACAGACGTTTTTCTTGTCTCCCACAATAAATAATTCCTCTGAGGGCAGGAATATGGACTCTATGTGGATCTTCTACCACTGATTGTTTACAATACCCAAGAAGTGTCTCTGTGAAATGGTGTCAAATTAATGAATATAAATAGTTGAGAACATCTTGTTAGAAACAACATGAAATGTTACTCAAAACACAAACAGAACCTGAACTGTTCACATTAATTTAGGCTAGGGGGAAGCCTCCCTACTTTTTATTAGGCCTCTGACTACTTAAAAAGAGTCTCTAGCACTCATAAGTACCTGATAGCCACCGCCATGTTATACTTTATTATGAGAAGAAAATGTCCCATTTCACAGGAGAACCATTTCCCCATGCTTTTCTTCATCCTTCCTCCCAAAGATGTCATGAGGCAGCAACGAAGGGCAAGGGGGACCCTGAAAATGACTTTTCTAAGTTAACACAAAGAATGGCTTGGTTTGGCTTCTGTGACCTTCACTGGAGAAAAATGGTGTACATTTCATGTACAGCGTCTTGTGATTGATAGACAACGCCAGTATTCAGTCCTTACTCCTGCGCAAACTACTTTGGGGCACTTACGGGCAGGCAGGCAGCCCACAGAGGAAGGCTTTTGGATTCGCAGAACTCTCCCTATACAGCACGCGGCTTCAGTATAACCTGAAAGTTCTTGCTCCGGGAACTCTGGCCAGCACACCCCTTTTCTGGGGCTTCTTAGGTTATTGGCTCCAGCTTAGGTGGGTAGGAGAGCTAAATCAGCAGAAGAAAAGCAAAACTGAGGAAGGAAGAGAGAAGAGGTCATAAGGACAAGGGAGCATAGTCTGTGACTGATAAACACTGAGATGGCTTTTTTATGTGATTTGTAAAATGTCTTTAGAGGCAATTCCAAAAGAAGAGTTTCAAAAATATTCTAAGTAATACTAGCATCACTACAGTAAGTGCATGGCCTCCCAAGGGTACCATTTTAAGGGATAATCATTTGATTCTATGAGTTATGATTGTTTTAAAAAATATTAAAGTTTACTTTAAAATTCAATATAAAAAGCACTGCTTAAGTGATGGCTATGACTCACAAATATAAGGAAATCTGTAGGATGTGTGGGTGGGATGGAAACACTATTAATTTTATAGTCTAAGGACCAAATTCAGCACTACGTACTTCTGCGTTGGCCACCATTAAAAACTTCGAGGCTGCTGGCCATTTGGTGAGGAAACAGAAGATTTTAAGAAAAGTGCAAATGAATGGCATGTGTAATTTCAAAGCAAGCCTGCCTTACAGAATATATGGGTGTTTGGGTGAAGCAGAGTGAATAGCCCATCTCAATTTTAATACACAGAAGCAACATAGTATGAGAGTAACAAAAGTTTTTGTAGTTCAACAGACCTAGTTTACATCCTGGCTTCACCCATTTGTAGTTGAATAACCCTCTGCAAATTATTTACCTCCTCTGAGACCCAGTTTCCTTACCTGTAAAATGCCTAGTGAAGTGCCTGGCAAACAGAAAATACTCCATAAATATCAGTTCCTCTATAAGGGTGTTTGTTGTTTTTTTTCCAAACTAAGGGTCAAAAAACCCTTTGGTAGATTATGAAATCAATTTAGTAGGTTACAACTAGAATATTTAAAAAACTGAAACAATAAAAAACATCAGAGTACACTATACATAATGGCAAGTATTGTTCCATAATGCACATGCTGAGTTTTGATATAAATGCAGTTTTTACTGTGGATTACAACCAAAAAGTTTCAAAGTCTCTGCTCTACAGAGAAATTCTCAGATTATTATATTAAAAAGGCTTTAGGAATGCTGCCTTTATCCAAATGAGACCCTGTAAATTTTAAGAACTTGAAGTGTTCCTTACCTTCTGACTTGTTGCAATAAAAATAAGACATGAATCATAGAGAAGATAAATTTAATCTGATACTGTAGGGCATTAAATTCTATTTTAAGATTGGTTTCTGTGTTATATTGACTAATTTATACTTCTAAACACTTTATAGTTTATAGGTATATCATTTATAGTTGTTTAAGCACATCTAGAATTTCTACAAAAAGTTGGCTATTAGGTTCTATTATGGGGAAATTAGATACAATTTCTAAATAATTTTAAATTATAAAACTTTTTAAAAGGATTGTAACTTGCCTAAGCATGAAGACTGTTAGAGTAATATTCAAATCCTGATGAGTAGTAAAAATCAAAGGCCTATATGAGCATATACCACAGTGATGTCCCACACTGCCTCAGTAAAAAGGAGAGCTCCCAAAACAAACTGTGAGGGTCAATAACAGGCCTCTTTTCTCCTTCACGTCTTGAGGTAAAACCAGCCTGACAGTATAATGAGTCCCTACTGCTGTTAAGACGGTGAGCTAGTCAATTTTAGGTTGGCAGAATAAGAATTTAGGTTGGCTGAAGGGTAGAATATTAGAAATTACAGAATTCAACAATACAGCTGAATCTTGATATAACTGTATCTTAAATTTATAATTTTAGCTGACCAGGCCAGATTGGCTATTATTAGAACCCATGGGACTGAAGTTTAGGAATCTTGTTTTAAATTAGCACCCTGGGCAATTCCGATCCTCATTCTGGTTTGAATGCCCTGTGTTAAAGGGACAGCAAGGATCAGAAAATATAGAAAGAAGGAGTCCAAAAGTATTTATCCCAACGTTACAGGTTGGGATAAAGATCACATATCAAATGCTGGATCAGAATCTGACACTTACTCAAAGTACTTGCCTTCTTGGTATTATATTAAAGATATGAGTCAGCAGGTAGCAATACTTGATGTTTTCCAGTTATTTAAGAACAATGAGAAATGGTGGGTTGCCTCATTGGAATTCACTGGTGAGAAGCAAAAAGTATGAAAGAGAAAGGTCTCTTTAGATTAGATACAGAAGTAAAAGGTAGCAATCAATAAAAGTTATTAAGAGTAAACTCAGCAAGAGAGAAGTGATAAACCATTCAACTACTCGATGAATCCATTTGGCTCCTGAGCAGAGAGTTCACATCTTCTGTGGTGTAGGTGCCCTTTCCTCTGTCCTCAGAAAATAAAGAATAAGGCAAAAGGTGGTTCCTTCCTATTTCAAATCAGTTGAGGGTACAGGATGAGGCTGCCTATATAATCTTAAGTTCTTTTTTTCTAAATTTAAAACTTTTCTGCTATTTGAGATAGACAGTGGGTTGGGCTGAGCCATGCTTGCTGTCAATGTCAAGTGTTGAGATTAGCACCACAAATCCTCCACCAGGACTGAGTTTTGGCATCAGGCTTTGTCCATCATCAACCTTGAATGTGAGAAAAGGCAAGCATGAATGCCATTCTTGGGAAGAAACAGCAGCTGTGCAAAATGAAGGAATCACAGGAGATAGCAAAGCCTGGGGAAAAGGATGGTAGCAATAGAAGTGAGGTAGAAAGCTAGTTCTTAGCTCCTCCAAGTGCCAGCTTAAGAGACTTAGGGTCAAACACTCCCTGCACGGCAAGTACATGAGCCCCCTGAAATTGTAAGATGCCCCAGGAAATGATCTGGTGTTCCCCCCTTGCTTATTTTTTTAGCTCAAAGTCTAACAGCGCTGGAAGTATTTGGAAATCGACACCTCCTCTTTCTCTCACTTTCTTTTTTACCTAGAGGTTACAGTAGAGGATGAACAAAGATGGCAGCCAATACCAAAAAAAAAAACAAAACAAAACAAAAACAATAACAAAAAAAACCAAACATTTGTTATAAAGCAGAAACTGACACATCATTGTAAAGCAATTATACTCTAATAAAGATGTTAAAAAAAAAAAAACAGATTATGAGAGAAGTCTGCATTACACATGGGTAGAATTCACCCCATAAGTCAAAGAACTTTTCAAAATTACAAGGGAGGGAAGGCAGAGGGGACTAGATATTTGAGGTGTTAAGAGACAGGCTGACAGAGCAAGCTTAGTGACTGGCTTTGTAAGTCTACCACTTGAGACTCTGTGTCCTTTATTTACAGAGAGGCAGAAAAAAGAGTTCAGAGCAGAAGCCAGGGTCATAAATTAAGATATCTGAAAGAGAACTTGGGCCTCTCTTTCCATTTTCTTACACTATTTGTTTCCTTCACTTGAAAATATTGTTAGACCAAATTGCAATAGGGCTCACCAAATGGACTCCGTTATGCAGTTTACTCATGCACCTTGCTAGGTCCTGATTTCCCTATTTGATATGAAAAGCTGCTGAACTTCTATTCTTTTCTCTGCTAAAATGCCTAAAAAAACTATATTTAGGAGATAAAGAAGCATATTTACAATATGCTTAGCCTTGGAGTCTCCAAGTCAGGGTTATGGAAGAAACTATTCTGAAAACTATTCTTCCATAACCCAAGATGTTCACACATCACAAATCCTTATCAAAGTTATGGTTGGGTTTTCACATTTCCAGGCAAAAAATCTGCTCCCTGGCAGTCCTTAAACTTTACCTGACAAACACTGTACACCCTCAGTCCAGGCTCCTCAATCTCTAACATCCCCATTAACACCCCAGTAAACAACAAAATATATCCACTTATCACAGTTCAATCCCACTTGAGCATCTGTAGCCACTATTTTGATATAATCATGTTCCAAAAGCTGACTGAGTGTCCAACAGCAGCAAAGGATAGACATGTTGGCGCCAGTAATACTGAAGTTTGGTTTTTAACTGCATTTTTTGTCAGTTTGGCTGGGAAGATTTGGACAGCTGGAAGTGAGCTTCTCCATCATTTTCTGTTTCTTTCTTTGTAACAATTTTCCACCTGTGAAGCCCAACACCCCACCACCAAGTGCAGCTGCAATTCCTGCCACTTTGAAGCCTGCAAGGAGGCCAATCGGACCCCCCACCACTCCTCCGATGAGTGCACCTGCCACAGGCAGAGCCGCCAGCTTGTATTTTGCAGCCTGTAAAAAAAAAAAAAAAAAAAAAAAAAAAATTCAATTTAGAAATTGAGTTGAGAATATCTCCCTGTGGTGATGTGCATTTTCCTCTCATTACTCCTGGCAATGCCTCTTTAACTCGTGGTACATAATTAACCTTAGAGATCGTTCTGGGGTCAGGGGAGGGGAGAAAATATTCCACAGGTACTACAATTGCTCCAGATCTCAGAACTTAAGAGAAATGAGCTACAAAGAGTAGACTGCTATAAATTGATTTTACTTGCAAAACAATCAATCCATTAACTATCTAGCTGGCTTATTTAAACAGTTTCAGCAGCCACAGATACTCCCAAAGCTTTTAAATTGCAGAGATTATTTCGTGCGAATACCTGGGGTTAAAAGCAACATTCTATGGGAAACAAATGGACCCACTCCATGTGTGCTGTCACGCCCTTACAATTTTGCCCCTATTGGATTCTGGAAACCCTCTCTATGCCTCTCCCTGAACTCCTGCAAATATCCCCTTGTAACACCAAATGCCTTAAAGTAGGGCTTCAGTTTATTCTCTTTGAAAAAATTTCTCTCCCAACAGAATGAATCTTAGAGCAGAATATTACAAGAGCCATTGATTTCTCGCACTACCTATGTGTCATTTCTTCCTTATTTTCTTAATTGCTGGTTCCCTCAACATTAAAGAGAGCAGATCAATTGGGTTAATACTAGGGATTCCTGAGAGCCAGAGTACCATTGATTTGTCAGCAGGAGCAGAATCTTACCTTCCCCAAGTTTTTGGTTCCCTCTTCAACGTTCACAGCAGCACTGTTGACATGGTCTTCAACGCTGTCAATCTTCTCCTGCTGAGACTAGATGCAAAGGAATTATGAGTGAGCGTCCCTGCTGGGGAGCAGCAGTCAGCCAATACACACTATTTTAATTCCTGTAATCAGAGCCCTGGGTACTGCAGCCTTGCAGTCTTAATAGCATCTGATAAACGATGTCGAAAGTAAAATTCACTCATATGAAAAAAAGAGGTTAACTTAATTATTAGATGAGGGTGGCACCTTTATAGGAAAAAGCATCTCACACTAAAATTCAATCAAACATACAAACATATTATTCTCCAAATGAATCTACTTTCCAGGAGGAAAAATATCTAAATAAGCATTTACGTGTCATGTTGGGTTTTACAGAAAAAAACAAAAACAAAATCAAACCAAAAAGCCTTTTCTAACTTACCTTCTTTGAAGCTTCAGTTTAAAACAGGCAAACTTCCTTAGGAGTTAAATGCCCTTGATCCAATAAACACAAATTATTATATTTTAGGAATAAGAATATAATATGGCTTGATCTGCCATGAAATTGTTCCACCTGTGATATGCACTAGGGAGTAGTAAATGAATTTACTGTCCCATGTTTTATTTTTGGCCCATGTTTTACACCTGTACACTTTAATACATTTTAAAATCGTGACAAGTTAAAATGTTTAATATCCAACATATTAATAAAGCATTCTACATAAAAAGGCAACACCTGTGCTGACACAACAGCAACTCATGGAATCTCTGGGTAGAAGGAATGTTTAGGTCATTGAGTGCAATTTTCCCCTCAGCTGTGTGAAGTCTCACTACACTTCTGACAAGTGGCTACTGAATCTCTGCTCAAACACCTCCAGTGACAGGAACTCACTACTTGACACAGGAACACACGTTTATTTTTTTATTTATTAAAAATTTTTAAAATTTTATTTATTTATTTTTGGCTGTTTTGGGTCTTTGCTGCTGTGCGCGGGCTTTTTCCAGTTGCGGTGACGGGGGGCTACTCTTCATTGCGGTGCAAGGGCTTCTCATTGCAGTGGCTTTTCTTGTTGTGGAGCATGGGCTCTAGGCACACGGGCTTCAGTAGTTGTGGCACATGGGCTCAGTAGTTGTGGCTCACGGGCTCTAGAGCACAGGCTCAGTAGCTGTGGTGCACGGGCTTAGTTGCTCCGTGGCACGTGGGATCTTCCCGGACCAGGGCTCGAACCTGTGTCCCCTGCATTGGCAGGTAGATTCTTAACCACTGTGCCACAGGGAAGTCCCACACTCCCATTTTTAAATCAACTTATTCATACGGAATTTACATATGATAATACGCGGCCAATTTTTAGGGCATATACTTTGATTAGTTCTGACAAATGTATAAACCCACGTAACCACAATCACATCAACATATACACTATTTAGTTTTTGTTTTTTTTAATTCACAGAAAAAAGAAGAGATTCCCTCTTTGATCCCAGCTAAATTTCAACTTCTACAATGACTGTGAAATAATTCAACTTTAATCCTGAAGTATTTGATTGCCCTTATGTAACTGACCTCTTCATTTATACTGAAGCAATTATAACTAACACACTGTTCTAATTCCAATCATTTCATTTGAGAACATGAAACCCAAACAACACATCTAATTTTTCTCCACAGTTGCTTTCTACCAGTATCAATGACATTCTTTCCCTTCTCATATCCTTTTCACTACTGGAGCTTTACATGGTATCCCTTCATTCCCATATTCTCCACTACTATCTTGACATCTCTAACACAATCCCTAAAAAAGTTCTTTATCAGTTTTCCTTCCAACATCTCTGTCAGAGCAAATACAACAGTGGTTCTCATGCATGAGTGTGCACCAGAATCACCTGGAGGACTTCTCAAAACACAGGTTGCTGGGCCCCATCCCCAGAGTTTGATTTAGCAGGCTTGGGATGAGGCCTGAGAATTTGCATTTCTAATGAGTTCCCAGGTGACGCTGATGGTGCAACTCCATGATTCTCATACTTTAAAAACCACTAGTATCTATACACCATAGGATTAAGGGCACAACCTTTGGTCAGATGTCCTGTGTTCAAATCCCAGCACTATCACTGTGCGCCCTTGGACAAATTACTCAAGCTCTCTAGGTGTCAGTATTATCATCTGCCAACTGAGGATAATGATCCTTACACCTCACACAGCTGAACTGAGGATAAAATGAGACAGTGTCTGTAGAGTATGAGGGTAAAAATTTGAAAAGTCGTTGTCTTCCCAAGAAAGCTTAACTCCCATCTTTTCTATCAAAAAATATATCAAACTTTTTCCTGTGATGCTTGAAAATTTCTGGGGCACTACAACATTAAATCTCTCGTAGCATTCACTCATTCATTCATTCAATTTGTATTTTCCTCAGACAATAAAACTTCTTTTATGTTGGCTTTCTTTTTCCAACCCAAAGAGGCATCGAGTGCCAGTGCTTGTAACATTGAGCTTGTCTTGATTTCTGTCGTTATTTCTATTTGGGACACCCCCAACATTTTCAGTTCTTGCCAGAAAGCCTATGCTAGCAGATCAGTCACAGGTATAAAATATCAACCGTCATATCTTGACTAGTTGAGGAGTAGAGGGAAAAGGCAACATGTCTCCTTTCTCTCAGCCCCAAAATAATTCTGCCACGATGGTACAGGCTGCCAGGATTATTGCCATTTCTATACTCCAAGAGTGATTTCAAGACCTCAGGAGAAAAAATATTTTTAATGATTTTTTCTAAAAAGGTTGGATACTGAAGCTCTATGACCTTTTTTCAATAAAGTGTAATTTAAAAAAGTTTTTAATATTTTTTTCCAAGGGCATGGAGTCAAGATGGCAGCACGGGAGGACGCGGAGTTCGCATCTTCCCACAGCTAGGGCACCTGCCGGACGCTGGTGGGGGACCTTGAAGCCCAAGGAGATGGGAGGAGGAACCCCCAAGTGACAGGATAGGATGTGGGGGGGAGTGAGGGGGGAGGAGAAGTGGAGGCTGGACAGGACCGGTGCCCATGAGGGGTGGCTGGGTGAGGGGAGGGGTTCCCACGCCTGGAGGAACCCTCAGGGGCTCGGAAGACCAGGGGAGGCGCGGTGGGCGTTTCCCCTGCCCACTTGGGCCCCGGGAAGCCTGCTGGGCTCCTGAGCCTGGTCCTCTGCCCTCTGGTGCCCCCTCCGGCCGCATGGGTCCTAGGGTTGTGGGAGGGATGGAGTGGGGAGAAGAGGAGGAGAGGTGGACAGTGGACAGGGAACCCTCTGGGACCAGAGGATCAGGGGAAGTGCTGCAGGCATTTCCCCTGCCCACTCGGCCCTGGGAAGCCTGTTGAACTTCCACATCTGGTCCCCTGCCTTCTGGGGCCACCCTCTGGCCACATGGGTCCTAGGGGCATAGGAGTGGGGGGGAAGAAGAGAGGCTAACAGGGAGGGAAGCTCTGGGATCGGAGGATGGGGGAACACGCCTAGCATATCCCCGACCCGCTCAGGCCCAGGGATCCTGCTGGGGTCCTGGACCTGGTCCTCTGCCCTCCAAGGCCAGAGGCACTCCTGGGCCCCTCCTTTTCCAGCCCTGTGGGCCCTAAACATAGGTCCCGCCCATCACCTAAACCCTGCCCCTGCCTAAGCCCCATGCCCCACAGCCAAGGCCTTTTCCGGCTTCTTTTTTTCTCCTCTTTTTTGCTATTGTGGTTGTTTTACATTCTGGTTGTTGTTTCATCTATATATATTTTTTTGATAAATTTATTTATTTTATTATTTTTGGCTGCGTTGGGTCTTTGTTGCTGCACATGGGCTTTCTCTAGCTGTGGCGAGCAGGGGCTACTGTTCATTGCAGTGCGCGTGGTTCTCATTGTGGTGGCTTTTCTTGTTGTGGAGCAGGGGCTCTAGGCACACTGGCTTCAGTAGTTGTGGTGCATGGGCTCAGCAGTTGTGCCTCGTAGGCTTTAGAGCACAGGCTCAGTAGTTGTGGCACATGGGCTTAGTTGCTCCATGGCATGTGGGATCTTCCTGGGCCAGGGCTTGAACCTGTGTCCCTTGCACTGGCAGGTAGATTCCTAACCACTGCACCACCAGGGAACACCCTCATCTATATTTTAATTTTTTTCTAACATATCTGTTAGTTTTCTAATTTATTTTATTTTTTACTCTTTCTTATTGTTCTGCTCCTTTTTTTGTGCCATCCTGCACGGCTTGTGGGATCTAGGTTCACAAGTCAGGGGTCAGGCCTGAGCTCCTGCGGTGGGAGCTCTGAGTCCGAACCACTCAACTAACAGAGAACCTCAGACCCCAGGGAATATTCAACAGAGTGAGGTATCCTGGAGGTCCTCATCTTGGCACCAAGACCCAGCTCTACCCAACAGCCTACAAACTCCAGTGCTGGAAGCCTCAGGCCAACCAACCAGTAAGACAGGAACACAATCCCACCTGTCCAAAAAAAAAAAAAGGGATGACAAAATATATGGCACAGATGAAGGAACAAGGTAAAAACCTACAAGACCAAATAAATGAAGAGGAAATAGGCAACCTACCTGAAAAAGAATTCAGAGTAATGATAGTAAAGATGATCCAGAATCTCTGAAATTGAATGGAGGCATGGATTGAGAAAATACAAGAAATGTTTAACAAAGATCTAGAAGAACTAAAGAACAAACCATCAGAGATGAACAACAAAATAACTGAAATGAAAAATACACTAGAAGGAATCAGTAACAGAATAACTAAGGCAGAAGAATGAGTAAGTGAGCTGGAAGACAGAATGGTAGAAATAACTGCTGAGGAGAAGAATAAAGAAAAAAGAACGAAAAGAATTGAAGACAATCTCAGAGACCTCTGGGACAGCACTAAACACACCAACATTTGAATTATAGGGGTCCCAGAAGAAGAAGAGAAAAAGAAAGGGTCTGAGAAAATATTCAAAGAGCTTATAGTGGAAAATTTCCCTAACATGGGAAAGGAAATAGTCACCCAAGTCCAGGAAGCACAGAGAGTCCCATACAAGATAAATCCAAGGAGAAACACACCAAGACACATATTAAACAAAGATTAAATTCAAAGAAAAAATATTAAAAGCAGCAAGGGAAAAGCAAAAAATAACATACAAAGGAATCCCCCTAAGGTTACCAGCTGATTTTTCTGCAGGCCAGAAGGGAGTGGCAGGATATTCTTAAAGTGATGAAAGAGAAAAACGCACAACCAAGATTACTCTACCAAGCAAGGATCTCATTCAGATTTGATGGAGAAATCAAAAGCTTTACAGAGAAGCAAAAGCTAAGCGAATTCAGCACCACGAACCCAGCTTTACAAATGCTAAAGGAACTTCTCTAGGCAGGAAACACAAGAGAAGAAAAAGACCCACAAAAATAACCCCAAAACAATTAAGAAAGTGGTAATAGGAACATACATTCAATAATAACCTTGAATGTAAATGGACTAAATGCTCCAACCAAAAGACACAGACTGGCTGAATGGATACAAAAACAAGACCCATATATATGCTGTCTACAAGAGACCCGCTTCAGACCTAGGGACACATACAGACTGAAAGTGAAGGGTTGGAAAAAGATATTCTATGCAAATGGAAATCAAAGGAAAGCAGGAGGAGCAGTACTTGTATCAGATAAAATAGACTTTAAAATAAAGACTGTTACAAGAGATAAGGAAGGACACTACATAATGATCGAGGGATCAATCCAAGAAGAAGATATAACAATTATAAATATTTATGCACCCAACACAGGAGCACCTACCTCAATACATGAGGCAAACGCTAACAACCATAAAAGGGGCAATTCACAGTAACACAATAAGAGAAGGGGAATTCAACACCCCACTTACACCAATGGACAGATCATCCAGACAGAAAATAAATAAGGAAACACAAGCTTTAAATGACACAATAGACCAGATAGATTTAATTGATATTTATAGGGCATTCCACCTGAAAGTGGCAGAATACACTTTCTTCTCAAGTGCACACAGAGTATTCTCCAGGACAGACCACATCTTGGGCCACAAATCAAGCCTTGGAAAATTTAAGAAAACTGAAATTGTACCAAGCATCTTTTCTGACCACAATACAATGGATTAGAAATTAGTTACAGGAAAAATGTTACAGGAAAAAACTCCACAAATACATGGAGGCTAAACAGTGCACTACTGAATAACCAAGAGATCACTGAAGAAATCAAAGAGGAAATAAAAAAAATACATAGAAACAAATGACAATGAAAACACAACGACCCAAAACCTACGGGACTCAACAAAAGCAGTTCTAAGAAGGAAGTTTACAGCAATTCAATCTCACCTCAAGAAACAAGAAAAATCTCAAATAAACAATCTAAACTTACACCTAAAGCAACTAGAGAAAAAAGAACAAAGAAAACCCAAAGTCAGTAGAAGGAAAGAAATCATAAAGGTCAGAGCAGAAATAAATGAAACAGAAACAAAGAGAACAACAGCAAAGATCAATAAAACTAAAAGTTGGTTCTTCGAGAAGATCAACAAAATTGATAAACCTTTAGCCAGACTCATCAAGAAAAAAAGGGAGAAGACGCAAATCAATAAAATTATAAATGAAAAAGGAGAAATCACAGACAATGCAGAAATACAAAGGATTATAAGAGACTACTACAAACAACTATATGCCAATAAAATGGACAACCTTGAAGAAATGGACAAATTCTTGAAAAGGTACAATTTTCTAACACTGAACCAGGAAGAATTAGAAAATATAAACAGACCAATCACAAGTAATGAAATTGAAACTGTTATTAAATCTTCCAACAAACAAAGCCCAGGACCAGATGGCTTCACAGGTGAATTCTATCAAACATTTAGAGAAGAGCTAACACTCATCCTTCTCAAACTCTTCCAAAAAATTGCAGAGGGAGGAACACTCCCAAATTCGTTCTATGAGGCCACCATCACCCTGATACCAAAACCAGACAAAGATATCCCCAAAAAAGAAAATTACAGACCACTATCACTGATGAACATAGATGCAAAAATCCTCAACAAAATACTAGCAAACAGAATCCAACAACACATTAAAAGAATCATACACCATGATCAAGTGGGGTTTATCCCAGAAATGCAAGGATTTTTCAATATATGCAAATCAATCAATGTGATACACCATATTAACAAATTAAGGGAAAAAAAACATGTGATCATCTCAATAGATGCAGAAAAAGCTTTTGACAAAACTCAACACTGATTTATGTTAAAAACTCTCCACAAAATGGGCATAGAGGTAACCTACCTCAACATAATATAGGCCATGTATGACAAACACACAGCAAACATCATTCTCAATCGTGAAAAACTGAAAGCATTTCCACTAAGCTCAGGAACAAGACAAGGATGTCACTCTCGCCACTCTTATTCAACATAGTTTTCGAAGTCCTAGCCAAGGCACTCAGAGAAGAAAAAGAAATAAAAGGAATACCAATTGGAAAAGAAGAAGTAAAACTGTCACTGTTTGCAGATGACATGATACTATACATAGAAAATCCAAAAGATGCCACCAGAAAACTACCAGAACTAATCAATGAATTTGGTAAGGTTGCAGGATACAAGATTAATGCACAGAAATCTCTTGCATTCCTATACACCAACAATGAAAAATCAGAAAGAGAAATTAAGGAAACAATCCAATTTACCATTGCAATAAAAAAATAAAATACCTAGGAACAAACCTACCTAAGGAGGAAAAAGACCTGTATTCAGAAAACTATAAAACATTGATGAGGGGCTTCCCTGGTGGCACAGTGGTTGAGAGTCTGCCTGCCGATGCAGGGGACACAGGTTCGTGCCCTGGTCCGGAAAGATCCCACATGCTGCGGAGCAGCTGGGCCCGTGAGCCATGGCCGCTGAGCCTGCGCATCCAGGGCCTGTGCTCCACAACGGGAGAGGCCACAACAGTGAGAGGCCCGTGTACCGCAAAAAAACCACACAAAAAACACTGATGAAAGAAATCAAAGATGACATAAACAGATGAAGAAATATACCATGTTCTTGTATTGGAAGAATCAATATCATGAAAATGACTATACTACCCAAAGCAATCTACATACTCAGTGCAATCCCTATCAAATTACCAATGTCATTCTTGAGAATGCCAAATAGCCAAAGCAATCTTGAGAAAGAAAAATGGAGCTGGAGGAATCAGGCTCCCTGACTTCAAACTATACTATGAAGCAGCAATAATCAAGTTAGTATGGTACTGGCACAAAAACAGAAATACAGATCAATGGTACAGGATAGAAAGCCCAGAGATAAACCCACACACATATGGGCACCTAATTTATGACAAAGGAGACAAGAACAAAAAATGGAGAAAAGACAGCCTCTTCCATAAGTGGTGTTGGGAAAACTGGACAGATACATGTAAAAGAATGAAATTAGAACACTACCTAACACCATACACAAAAATAAACTCAAAATGTATTAAAGACCTAAATATAAGACTGGACACTATAAAACTCTTAGAAGAAAACATAGGAAACACTGACAAAAACCACAACAAGATCTTTTTTGACCCATCTCTTAGAGTAACGAAAATAAAAACAAAAATAAACAAATAGGACCTAATGAAACTTCAAAGCTTTTGCACAGCAAAGGAAACCATAAACAAGACAAAAAGACAACCCTCAGAATGGGAGAAAATATTTGCAAACGAAGCAACTGACAAAGGATTAATCTCCAAAATATACAAACAGCTCATGGAGCTCAATATCAAAAAAACAAACAACCCAATTAAAAAATGGGCAGAAGACCTAAACGGACTTTTCACCAAAGAAGATATACAGATGCTCAACATCACTAATTATTAGAGAAATTCAAATCAAAACTACAATGAAGTATCACCTCACAGCAGTCAGAATGGCCATCATCAAAAGATCTACAAACAATAAATGCTGGAGAGGGTGTGGAGAAAAGGAAACCCTTTTGCACTGTTGGTGGGAATGTAAATTGATACAGCCACTATGGAGAACAGTATGGAGGTTCCTTAAAAAACTAAAAATAGAACTACCATATGACCCAGCAATCCCACTACTGGGCATATAACCTAAGAGAACCATAATTCAAAAGGACACATGTGCCCCAGTGTTCATTGTAGCACTATTTACAATCGCCAGAACATGGAAACAACCTAAATGTCCAATGACAGATGAATGGATAAAGAAGATATGGTACACATATACAATGGAATATTACTCAGCCATAAAAAGGAACGAAATTGGGTCATTTGTAGAGATGTGAATGGACCTAGAGTCTGTCATACAGAGTGAAGTAAGCCAAAAAAACAAATATCGTATATTAACGCATATATGTGAAAGCTAGAAAAATGGTATACAGATGAACCTATATGCAAGGCAGGAATAGAGATGCAGACACAGAGAATGGACACATGGACACAGGTGGGGAAGGAGACGGTGGGACGAATTGGGAGATTAGGATTGACATATATACACTACTATGCATAAAATAGATAGCTAATGGGAACATGCTATAATGCACAGGAAGCTCAGCTTGGTGCTCTGTGACGACCTAGACGTGTGGGATGGTGGGGGGGTGAGGGTGGGTTGGAGGGAGGTCCAAGAGGAAGGGAATATAGGTATACATATAGCTGATTCACTTCATTGTACAGCAGAAACTAACACAACATTGTAAAGCAATTATACTCTAATTAAAAAAAAATTTTTTTTCACTAAAATCCTTTGGAATAATTGGAGAAAGGACCACAAAACAAAATGAAGCCTGAGATCACTGATTATTTGAACTGTAATATTCCCCATCACCGCAATCACCAGTACTTGATAAAGCCTATCTCACCCTGGACAGTAGTCCACACCTGTAAAGACATATTTACTGATATCAGGAAGCTTGCTTAAATAATGGCATGGAGGTAAAGCAAAGCACAGACCAGCCCCTCTCCTGGGATCAACAAACAGTTGGCCCTCTTTCTTTTTATACTTTCTTCTTCCCCTATTTTGCTTGATTTGAGTCTCAAATTTTGCCCATATTTTCAAATTCTATTCCTTGAGTAAGGAGGACTCAGTGATATAGTTAGACAATTATAGCTAGGCAGCAAATTGGTGTCAGAGTTGTCTATCACTGTCCATAGAATGCCAAACTAGACTCCATTCAGAGCTGAATCTGGTCACCACTTGTCCACTATGACCTTGGCTCTTTATGCTGGGCCAAACCATACATACATAACTTTATCCTGGTACAGCACACCAAGGTCCTAACAACAGTGGCAGCTCAGAAGCCTACACACCACTATCTACCAGCCGTCCCTTTTTGCTTCTGATTTGCTTATGTTTGCTTTCATCTCCTAGGCCTCCCAAATCTGACAACCATTAAACTTCCTTTTTAACATTTGGCACCTCATATATGCTCTCAACATCCCTTTAACAATGAGTTAAAACCATTTATGAGAGACTCTGTAGCTTTCTCAAACTAGAGTAATGTATAGACTTTTCCCTTTTTAAAGGAAAACAATTCTCGAAATACTCTAAGAATATGTCTATGGATTTTAAGAAACACTGAATTAGGTTTCCTTGTCTGCCTGAAAAAAATAACAGAATCTTAATAAGCAGTTATAGGAGCACCTAAGAGTCTGAAAAAATGTGATTTATTAATATTTGTCAAGTAGAATGCAATTTAGGCATTTGAAGTCAAAACTAATGAAGAATTGTTTTTCCCTTGCTGGTAGTTGTACAGTTTAATCAGTGTGCTTGGAAAGCTACAGGTTTAAGAAGCTAATGCCAAAATTCCAGGTATGCTCCTTTATTCTTCACTCTCTAAATTCCAGCCAGCTTTCAAGGCCAGCTTTAGTCTTAGATCCCAACCAAGTGAGCTATCTTGGTTCTGAACTCCAAAGATACATAATCTATATGCCTTAATTAACATGCAATCATATACAAAGAAAAGCCCAGAAACAAACACTATGAGATACAGGCAGAGTATACTGTCCTACAGTAGGCAATAAACAGAGTAGGTAAGTATGGTGTTGACATTAGGAGATTTTAGTAATAGGAAAGGGACTATAGGAACCATAGCACTAAAATGTCTAAAGGTATTAGTGGTGGCAAAGCAGAATACCAAGCAAAGAGGGAATCTAATAAGGGAGGGACAAAAGAAGGAATGCAGTGGGTCAGTGTGGTAGGGAAGGGAGTGGGAAATAGTAGAAAATATCTCATGGAGTCTTCCCACCAACTTACAAAGCTAGTGTTGTTAACATCCTCAAGGTCGCATTGGTAATAAATGGAGGAATCTGATCTAATCTATTACAACCCAGTTTTATGCATTGGGACTAAAACTTGATTATAAGAGCCATAAGGAATAAGACAAAAGGTAGAGACAAAACTGGACTAGTAGCAGTGGTGATGTGCTGTTGAGCGAATGGCCCAGAGTTCTTCTAATTCCCCTTGACTAGAAATAGGGTTGGTTCCACAGTTACAGGAATAGAAGAGGACACTTGAGCAATAAGGTTGAAGAAAAAAGCAGGGTGCCTAGTAGATATTAATTTATTAACATGTATTGGACAACATGTGGATCTCTCAATGGCTTTGCAAGTACTTTTTTATTGTGGTAAAAATATATATAAAATTAACAATTTTTAAGTGTACAATTCAGTGGCATTAAGTACATTCACAATGTTGTGTAACTCTCTTGACTAAACTATAGGTTCTTTTTTTATACTATTCTCTATTCTTCATTGAGTTTGGCACAGTGTTATGCACATAGAAAGCACTCCATAAATACATGGTTAATTAGCCTAGATACTATCATGACCATGTGATGATAATGAGAGGATGTGGTCACTCTTGTTATGTTCCCAAATCATATGGTGTCTAAATGGAGTTTCTGTTGAGTGCTTGACAATGTGGTCATGAGAACTCACTCACCCTGGGAACAGTAATCAGGGGTTCTCCCTTGAGCTTTTGCCTAATAGCATTCTGTCTCATGTCCTTACACAGACTATTATAAATAGGACATTTGTTTACAGCCATGGCTATACCCAAAGTTTTCCTGCACAAATCTTCCTCAGATTAGGGGCTAGGAGCTGCTTACATAATGTAATCAGAAATACAACTTGTTAAATGGCCACAAACCCTTAATTCCCCTTTCATGTGCCTATTCCATTGGAAGAGAAATGTATTCCTTTTGAATGAGAAGAACTTTGTACATGTTTAGTTTGTTTTTTATATCAACTTTGAGGTATAATTTACATACACTGTAACTTATCCATGTTATCATGTACATATCGATGACTTTTGGCAAATGTAAATATTTGTGTAACCACACAGATTTTACAAACTATGTACAGATTTTACAAACTGTATTAGATCAGATTATGAGTTACAATTATTGAATAAATCTTGATTGTAAAAACAACAAATATTTTGGGATTTATATTGTATTATTCCCTTTTATATGCAAATATATTAACACACTATACAGATACCTAATTCAGAAATTTCAAACATTTTGCTGCTTCTGATTTAGAAGCATTTAAAAAAGGAAAATGCTTTTAACAATTTACTGTACTCAATTTTAGGCATTACATTCCAAGAAAAAAATCCACAAACTAGAAAACAAGCAGAGTAAGTCGCTAGTACTGAAAAGCTGAGAAATCATATTCTAGAAAGAACACATTAGAGAATCAAGAGTTCTTAAGAGAAGAAAATATGCTGAGGTGTGGTAGGGTTAGGAAGGATAATGTTGATCTCAAAAAAGTGAAAAACTTTTTGTTTTTTTTCCCTCTCCATTATGGTTTATTACAGGATATTGAACATAGTTCCCTGTGCTATACAGGGAACTATATTCAATAGGACCTTGTTGTTTATCCCTTCTATATATAATAATTTGCATCTGCTAATTCCGAATTCCCAATCCATCCCTCCCTAGCCCCACTTCCGCCTTGGCAACCACAAGTCTGTTCTCTATGTCTGTGAGTCTGTTTCTGTTTCGTAAATAAGTTCATTTGTGTCATATTTTAGATTCCACATATAAGTGATATCATATGGTATCTTTCTCTTTCTGACTTACTTCACTTAGTATGATAATCTCTAGGTTCATTCATGTTGCTGCAAATGGCATTATTTCATTCTTTTTTATGGCTGAGTAGTATAGAGAAAACCCTAATGACTCCATAAAAAAACTACTAGAAATGATAAATGAATTCACCAAGGTAGCAGGATACAAGATTAGCATACAGAAATCTGTTGCATTTCTTTACACTAACAATGAAATATCAGAAAGAGAAAGTAAAAAAACAATCCCTTTTAAAATCACATCAGCAACAACAAAAAAAACTTAGGAATAAACCTGACCAAGGAGGTGAAATAATTGAAAGCTGAGAACTATAAAACACTGATAAAGGAAACTGAAGATGATGCAAAGAAATGTAAAGATATCCCATGTTCTTCAATTGGAGAAATTCATATTGTTAAAATGGCCATATACCCAAGGCAATCTACAGATTTAATATTATCCTTATCAGATTACCCATGACATTTTTCACAGACCTACAACGAATAATCCTGAAATTTACATGGAATCATAAAAGACCCAGAATTGCCAAAGCAATCCTGAAGAAAAAGAACAAAGCAGGAGGCATAACCTTCCCAGACTTCAGACAATACTACAAAGCTACAGTAATCAAAACAGTGTGGTACTGGCACAAAAAAAAAAGACATATGGATCAATGCAACAGAAAAGAGAGCCCCGAAATAAACCCACACACCTACAGTCAAATCTTCGACAAAGGAGGCAAGAATATACAATGGGAAAAAGACAGTTTCTTCAGCAAGTGGTGCTGGGAAAGTTGGGCAGCTGCATGTAAATCAATGAAGTTAGAACACATCCTCTCACCATACACAAAAATAAACTCAAAATGGCTTAAAGACTTAAATGCAAGACTGACCCCTGAAAACTCCTATAAGAGAACACAGACAAAATATTCTCTGACATAAACTGTGGCAAAGTTTTCTTTCTAGGTCAGTATCCTAAGGCAATTGAAATAAAAGCAAAAATAAACAAACAAGACCTAATCAAACTTATAAGCTTTTGCACAGCAAAGGAAACCATAAATAAAAATGAAAATACAACCTATGGATTGGGAGAAAGTATTTGCAAACAATGCAACAAGGGATTAATTTCCAAAATATAAAACAGCTCATACAACTCAATAACAAAAAAACAAACAATCCAATCCAAAAATGGGCAGATGACCTAAACACATTTCTCCAAAGAAGACATGCAGATGGTCAATAGGCACAAGAAAAGATGCTCAATATCGCTATTAGAGAAATGCAAATCAAAACTACAAAGGGGTACCACCTACCACCGGTCAGAATGATCATCATTAAAAGGTCTACAAATATCAAATACTGTAGAGGGTGTAGAAAAGGGAACCCTCCTATACTGCTGGTGGGAATGTAAATTGGTACAGCCACTCTAGAAAACAGCATGGAAGTTCCTCAAAAAACTGAAAACAGTTGCCATATGATCCAGCAATCCCACACCTCTGCATATATCTGAAGAAAACTGTAATGTGAAAAGACACATTCACCCCAATGTTCATAGCAGCACTATTTACAATAGCCAAGACATGGAAGCAACCTAAATGCCCATCGACATAGTATCATGTCATCTGCATACACTGACAATTTTACCTCTTCTCTTCCAATTTGGATATGTTTTATTTTTGTCTTGTCTGGGCATCCTTGTCTTATTCCAGATTTTAGTGGGAAGGCTTTCAGCTTTTCACCGCTGAGTATTATGTTGGCTGTGGTGAAAAACTTTTGTATGGTAAAAAGACCAAACTTTTTCAGGATATGGCTCCAGAGGGCAAAAGTACTAGAGGAAAGTTATTAAGGGTAGAGTTTACTTTACATAAGAAAAAACTTCTAAGAGTTAGAGACTCCAAATGGAATGGTTGTATCCCTGCACTGTTATTGTTCAAAAATAGGCAAAAGATCATCTATTTGAGAAGTTGGTGCAAGAGTAGAAGGATTAGATTAGTAGGCCTCCTAAGTCCTTTCCAAAAGGACAATTCTGAGATTGTGTGATCTAGGAACTTCTTCTAATTTAAAGCCAGATGTCAGGGAAACCATAACTCAAAGATGTACAACCCCTAAATCATGGTTTGATCAAGAACAATGAACTAAACCCAGACAGAAGCATACGCAGAAACAGACTTGCACCTGTATATACATACGTATACACACACACACACACACACACACACACACACACACACACACACACACACACACACACACACACACACCCCTTCCCACAATTCCTGGGAAGGAAAAATAAGAATAACTTATAAAAATAATGACAAAATCTGTTCTATCTTTCCCACCAAATCTACTTTATGTTCCCTAGTCTATGTTAATAGTATCACTGGCTACCCGGTTACGCAGAATAAAGCCTTAATGTTTATTTTCTTTGACTCTTCCATCTTCCTCCAATTCCTACTAAGTCTACCCCAGAAATACCTCTCAGCTGTCTTTTATCTTTATACTTGTATTGCCATGCTCTCAGTTAAACTCCTGCAATTGATTCCTAAGGTCCTTCCACCTATAATCTCCTCCTCCCTAGGGCTATTATTCACACTGCTAACAGTGACCTTTCTGAAGCACAGGCTATCACATCACTCTAATCTGCTCAAAAATCTACTGGCTCCTTGATACCTACAAAGTAAAGTTCAAATTCTTTGGTATGGCCTTCAATGGCATCTCAATCTCCTTGCTTAGTTTGCCCATGGTATCTTATGCTTTGGTTACACTGTAGTTCTTGTCATTCCTGAAAGGCTATACCCTTCTTTACTCCATGTTTTTGTTTAGATGTCTTCAAATGCACCCCCTCATTCCCTCCTGTGGAAATTTTACTCATTTTCCAAGGCTCAAGCAAATGCTACCTATCTTGTGACACTATCCTTAATGCTTCTATGTCACAATCCCTGGCTCCCTCCCTTGGAATTAAACAATTCTCCTTGGAGCCAATAATACTTCTTTTCACACCTTATTTTTGCATTTAACAATAATGCTTGAAATTTCAGTTTTGGGTGAGTCCAAGCTTATGGCCACCCACTGTAAATCCTTAAAGGCAGACAGCAGGCTTCATTTATTTCTATATCCAACCTTGTCAGAACCCCAATACCAAGTACCTTTTGTGTAAAAAGTGCTTAATAATTTTTTTTTTAAATTGAACTGGGATTTGAGGACAGTTAGACTTCTGTCCATGGCTCAATACCAGTCTTAAAAATTGTAAATTCGGGACTTCCCTGGTGGCACAGTGGTTAAGAATCTGCCAATGCGGGGGACATGGGTTCGAGCCCTGGTCTGGGAAGATCCCACATGCTGCAGAGCAACTAAGCCCATGCACCACAACTACTGAGCCCACGTGCCACAACTGCTGAAGCCCGCGTGCCTAGAGCCCATGGTCTGCAACAAGAGAAGCCACTGCAATGAGAAGCCTGCGCACCGCAATGAAGAGTAGCCCCCGGTCGCTGCAACTAGAGAAAGCCCGCGCGCAGCAACGAAGACCCAACGCAGCCAAAAATAAAAAATTAATGAATTTAAAAAAAAAGAATAAAGATCCTTAATTTTTAAAAAATTGTAAATTCTATTAAAATTCTGCTCAGAAGCCTAGTGATTGATAAAAGTCTCTTATCCTATTAATCTAACATCTCTGAGCCAAAAACAGTTATATACTTACATTCACTAGGAGAGAGAAATCAGTGACCAGTTGGCTAAGTTCAATTAAGTCCTTAAAAAGAAAGAGAAAGAGGAAGTTACTTACTTTCATGCCTCACAGCTACCAAAAGGAAAATCATTTTTAACATACCGCTTCTAAGGTTTCCCATGATTCTGCAGCATTTTGATCTCGAGGAATTTCAGGCAACACATATATCTGAGTCATACTCTGAGGATCAGCTTCATCTTCAGCAGTGTGAAATGTTCCTGGATGAACATAGCCTCATGTTTAGAGTTTATCTGCTTTGTTAGAAAGACGGTAGAATGAATCAATTCCATAAAACAACTACCATGTGAAATGCTTACTAACAGAATTCAGGCTAAAAGTAAATTGATTATATATCTATGGGCAAGTTACTTAACAAATATTTTTTCTTTAATTATTCTACAAAGTCATCTAAAAAAATTGCTACAGATACAACTTACCCAATCTGAATAACTAGGGCTAGATGTGGAAGTAGCACAAAGTAGAACTATTCTATTTGGCCAATGTTCTATGAAGAGATACCCAGTAGATATGTTTAACACTCTTCATTGCTAAATCATTAACATTTCTTTGGCTATTTTAGTAATAAACATCAGATTCACAAGATTTTAAAAGTAGGGAAGTGATGTATTTTTAGCAATGAAAATCAGTCATTTTTGGTAACAATAAATTTGTCATCAAACTAACATCTCTTACCATATGTATCTTTTTGTACATATCGCCACCCTTCTCCTCAGAGTAATTTTTCTGGCCCATGCCTCCACTGCTTCTATGTCATTTCTGGATTTTAAAAAGTCATCAACCCATTAAGGCTTTCCTCATTAAACACTGTTATAAAGATGAATTAATTTATACTCCAAACTCCACTTTCAAGTCTTTCTTATTTCCTTCTATTGGTTTTACCAATCCATTCATTAAACTGATATTTATAAAATGCCTACTATATGCCAATCAGTGTGCTAAGGTAAATCACAAAACAGTTCCAAGTCATAGTGGTTAGGGGTATGGGCCTAGTCAGAACGATCTGGGTTAGAATCCTAGTTTGGCTATTTACTAGCTCTTTGACTTGGGAAGGTATTTCACCTCTTTGACTGATTTTCCTCATTTGTAAAATGAGGTGGTATTTATTTTGCACTGTGGCTGGCTTATCTATTAAGAACAAGTGGTTAATAGTTACTATTACTGTCACTGCTACTGCCACTATTGTTAATGGAACTTACTATATAATGTGTGATATAGACATGTTAACAGGCAAGCTCACTATAGTCTGATAAGAACTATGATATGGGTAAGCATGGAATGCTATGTGAGCACCAAAGAAAGGTATTTAACCTAGACTTGTGGAGGAAGAGTGGTCTGAGAAGGTTCTGAAGCTGAAGCCTGAGGATGAACAGAAATTATATAGCTGAACTGGGGCAAGGGTAGAGGGGGAAGGAGAAAGTATTCAGGCCAGGGAGAATAATATTTGCATAAGTTTGGGAACTGAAAGGAGTCAGTATAACTGAAGCATAGACTATGACAAGAGAAAGCAAAGGCTGAGGCTGGAAATCTAAGATGACATCATTTATGGCACTGTAAACTATATTAAAGAGTTTTGTCTTTCTCTTAAGATCAATCTGGAACTTTTAAAAGGAGTGGGAGACGGGAAGCTGAGGGTGCCATAATCAGATTTCAGATTTAGAAAGGTAACCACAGCTGTAGTGTGAACAACAGATTAAGGATGGAGTTGAAAGGTGAAAACTTAAAGAGTGAAAAACCAGTTGGGAGGCTTTTCAATGTGTCTGGTGCAAAATGATGATGGTGTGCTCTAGGATAGTGGCGGTGGAAATGGAAAGAAGAGATGTGAAGGTCTACTTCCCTTTGTCTTCCTTACTGCAAGCTCAAAACACCTACCACTTTAATATGTTCTGAGCACCCATTATGTATTGTGTTGAGTACCAGGGATAAAAAAAAGTGAATACAAAGTATCTGCTCTCAAGGAACTTATATTCTAGCAGAGAAGACATACAAAGAGACAATCCTAAAACAATAAGAGAGTGCACTGATATCTAGCTAAATATAGATACATATAGTATTTATGGGAGTTTCAAGCTGGGGGTGGCATCTGACCTAGTTTGGTGTGGTGTGCACCAAACTAAAAAAGGTGATCTTTCCTACTAGCCTAAGAAGATAGGAATATAAATTCTAGGTGGAGAGACCAGCATGAAAAAGGTCCTCAAAAAAAAAACAACAACCAATATAGCTTAATATAAAATCAGCAGTCTGGTCTTGCCAAAGCACAAAGTAAAAGACATACAATATAAAAGTGGTATTTTATAAAACTGCATTACTATTTTACTTTCAAAATTTGAGAATGTTTTACCTCTTGAGGAAAAAAACCCATCTGAATTGTTTAGGAAGGGCACAGTCAGTTGATTAAAAGTTAATTTGTAGGCTTATTAGAATTGACAGTGTTCTTTTAATTTTGAATCTTCACTGAAATGAGTACATTTCCCTACCTTAAAGGAAGAGCAAAAACTTCAAATACAAAATATGTTTTACATTACAACATATAGCAAATATCCAACATTTTAAAAGCTCTGATTTTTACAAATGCTTAAAAGAGTTATTTACCCTGTCTTAAGTTATCACATAAAAATACTTCTCAAAGTAATTAATTACTCTAAGATCTTTCTTCTACTTAATATTGCTTTTGTAATAAGAGCTCCCAACTTCTTTAATAGGATGATGAATAATGATAACTGTTATCATTAACAGATCAAATGTAAAGCAGAACTTTATAAACATAACAACACTCAAAAGATTTTTTTTTAAGGCATAATCTTCGTTCTGTTAGAGAAGATTCCAATGAAATATGCCAGGATGTATAACAAAATAATTATTATTATCGTGATTACATAAATTCTTGACCTAAAAAATGAAGGGATGGGAAATGTTTGACATTTGAAGCAAACACAAAAGATTTCCCTCAGTGAAAAAATAAAAAATGTTTAAGCCATTTATGTTTCACTTGAAACCAAACTGCGTATGCATCTTAGTTCAAATGGAGTCTTAGAACAAAGAAATCTGTTCTCTTCCATGGAAAATCCTGCTGTAAACTTACAACTCGGAACATCACTAATCAATTCGAGGCGTGACTAACAATAGAGAAAGGAATCTTTTAATTTCTACAACTTCCGTAATTCATTTATTCCAGCTTGTATTAAAAATCACTATATCTCAGTGATCATCCATTGACTTTGAACTTTTACAAGTTGCTACAGACATGATGAGGCAAAACACAGAGATAGATTATAGCTGCAGGAAAGATGGCTAAAGAGTTCTTATCCTGTCCACAGAAGTCAAAATTGCTATTGTTTTACAGGACATAACAATCTCAGTTCCATCCACTTGCAAACAACTGCAAATGTAAAGGGCACGTGGACTATACGTATCACTCACCAGTGTTTTTCAAATTCTATTTATAAAATATTATTGACTATAAACTCAAATAAACATTAAGATATTTTTAATTCATGTGAAAAATAAGCTTAATAACATGGACATAAGACTCCTCCTTTCTCTCTGTGTCTAAACATATTCTCTCTCTGCCCCCCCCCACCTTTCTCCATACATCACGAAGGGCAATGACTCTAGTAAGAATTACAAGACATATTTAAGGAATTTCTACTAAATTTTACTACATTAGAAAAAGTTCCATTATAAATCTAAGTTAATTCAAAAGCATTTCCTGAATTCTTTCATGTTCTAACAGCTTTAACATAGTGACATTATTTTACTGATCATCTACATAAACCTACCCATTGAAATAAGATGACTTCTAAGTCATGGCTTAACTAAGCTGCAGAGGAGAATTTTTAAGAATATTAAAACCAATACAAAACACACCTTCTGAATAATATACAAAAGCATCTACGTGATTTACAAAACTGTTCAATACAAGTGTCTATATGTACTGTGATAATATCTAATATTTCATTAAATTCAATATGCTGGTCTGAAGTTCCCAGCAGTTTTAAGGTTGGATTCTTTCCTTTTGTGAATATTTGTTTAAAATGTAATAAGATTCTGTTTCTATTGCACTGATGAAGTGTGTGTGCTGGATGGGGAGTAAGAAAGAAAGATAGAGAGAAGCACTGGTTTGCTCTGTATGCCTTGATACACCTTTCTAAATACAAAACAAATGTGTAGGCTCATCACTTCTCTTGGTGGGAGGCAATATGCTAAAAATGAACTAGACACACAGGAGAGAAAGAAGGGAGTTTCTCAGATCAGGCAAGATCGGCAGAGAAGATTTGCTTTAGGAACTCTCAGAATCTGGACAAAAGAAACAGCAAAATCATCACAGCTTCCCCCTAAACTTAATAAGCTTCTTTCATTCTCCAGAGAACATAAAACATTCTATTCTACTTGTTATTTCTATCTGTAAATGAAAAACTATTTTTGTATTTTGATCTCAGTCATGGAAATGTGGCAACATTGCTCCTGAATCTTGATGTTTCCAACCAATTTATTTATAATCAGATTGAATTTTTAAAGGAAAAAGTATTTTAAGGCATTAATTTCTGTGCAAATCAAACATATATTTTCTGTATAGGCTGTCATTACTATTATGAGTACCTAAAGCAAAAATAAGAAAAAAACAGAGAGCACAGTATAAAAACATGTAGAATGACAGAAAAGAGTCTACAGCGAGAAGAAGACCACACATGGAGCAAACCCAGTTCTTACCCCACTATTAAAGTCTTATGTATTAGTTGCTCTCTTTTCGTTATTCTTCTTTCCCACCCTCTCAATTAGTTGTTAATAATATTTATGGATTTAACACAACCTAGTAGAAACTTCACATTTGGTGAAATACTCAGGCATTGGGTGAGACAGTTAATTTTAACTGCTAATGTTGGCAATGGATTCAAAGTCAAAGCACAATCTGACCAGCAGACAGTTCAGAATTTGAAACTATACACACTGTTTTAGGTATAATTTAGGTATCTGATTTTATAAATAGAATGACTGTTTCAATTAAATCAGCACTAGATGCAGAGAGTTAATTTTGTAGTTTCTCTCAGTGGCAAGTGATTAGTTCTTTAGCTAATTTGGTATTCCATGAATTGAGAAGTTTGAGAACCAACAGAGTTGGAAAACAAATTTCACCTATTTCTTCTCCCTTATCCTCTGGCTCTGCCCCAATCTTCTTCACTTCCTCCGTACACATGCTTCCTCAAATTTTGCCAACATTTTTTTTTTAACACCAGTCAGCTCCCTACAGAGAAAGTTAATTGCCAGCAAACTGGGTAAACTACCTTTTTCTAATAATGACCCAATTCCTCTGATGACATATAAACCCAAACTTGTTGAGCCCAAACAATCCTACTGGTAGGAACACAAACAATGCAATACTAAAATGCAAATTAAAGCTAGAATACTTAAATAGAACTCAAAAGTTTTGTTTGCTAAGGAATTGCTGGTGATAGCGATTCAAAACTAAATAGCAGGGCTTCCCTGGTGGCGCAGTGGTTGAGAGTCCGACTGCAGATGCAGGGGACGCGGACTCGTGCCCCGGTCTGGGAAGATCCCACATGCCGCGGAGCGGCTAGACCCGTGAGCCATGGCCGCTGAGCCTGTGCGTCCAGAGCCTGTGCTCCACAACGGGAGAGGCCACAACAGTGAGAGGCCCGCTTACCGCAAAAAAAACCGAAAAAACAAAACAACAACAAAAAAAAACCTAAATAGCAAAAGAGACTGATGCCAGTGACTCTTACAAGAAAATCCAACATTATCAGTTTTATTACTGTCATCACAACTGTCACAATGTCTGGTAGATGACTCCTTAATCTCAGGGAACTTATAAGGCCCAGTTTCTCTATACACAAACATAAAGTATAGGTTTGCACTACATGGTAAGAACAACATTCAGCTGCATCATTATGGAGGTGATAATTACATATGAACAAGATGATGTAAACAGTAACTACAAACTATCAAAAAGCATTCTTCCCAAACACTCTTCGACCAAGGTTGAGTGCTAACATTTCCTTCTCCCCAGAACAACACTTTAGGCAGTGTTGCTAGGTAGCGGTTATCGACAGAGTGAAGTGATTAGAGCACATCTGAAATTATAAAATTGTCTCTAAAAAGATGTTTATTCATTCAGATTTCTAAAACATTTATTAATAATCCACTATGTGCCAAGTACTATGTATTATGTGCTTAGGTACTAAGGAGGCAATAAAAGCAAGATTACCCAGAAACTCTGGATGATGGCCTAAATGTTTCTTCTATTTTAAAAAAAAATTTCCCTGTAAAACTGGATCATTAGCACTGAAAATACAGTGTTAAAAATAATCTGGTTTTGGAGACAGGGAGTGATACAGGAACCTCCTAACTCCTAGGTAAATAAAAAGAGGAAAACAGGTCAGCTGTAACATCTCTCAGATTGTATTCTAATTTGTAATTTATTTATACCACACCCTTTCCATAAAGTTTTAAGGTGGCTTATAACATATATAAACTGTAATAAGATGGCATAAATTAAAAAGAGAAACTCTAAAACAAAAATGGAAATACAAGGACAGCAATTATAAAACAAAGCCAGGAAAGTTCAAAATTTGGGCTTTTGCAAATTAAAAAATTTAGATTTAAGTATTCCAGTAAACAAGTAGAGATATCTTATTAGTGATGCCATTCAATACCCAGAAGAATAAAAAAGATTAATTGGGGCTTCCCTGGTGGCACAGTGGTTGGGAGTCCACCTGCCGATGCAGGGGACACGGGTTCATGCCCCGGTCCAGGAAGATTCCACATGCCGCGGAGCGGCTGGGCCCATGAGCCATGGCCGCTGAGCCTGCGCGTCCGGAGCCTGTGCTCTGCAACGGGAGAGGCCACAACTGTGAGAGGCCCGTGTACCGCAAAAAAAAAAAAAAAAAAAGGATTAATCGCTTTGAAGTACTACTACCTATTAAACAAAGAATTTTTTTCAGGGTTCCTTACACAGACATTATATAATGCAATCAACAATTATCAATTACATCCTTAGAAGAGTTATCATGACCAGTTTCATTGGCCTCTTTCTTAGAGTATCACTTCATAAAAGTTAATGGCATGACCCCCAATGCAGACTTTTCTGGGAGACAGATCTAACATGCCCTCTGAAAACCAGAATGCCTAAGAAAGAAGCATGCCTGCCTAGGCCACCCCCGCACCTGGAGATGAGGGAGGAGTACTCTGCAGACAAGGATGACATTCTCCTTAGGAAATATTTTAAAATTTATTTTTAATATATGCACAAATAGGTACTTGAAGCCTTTAAGTTCCTCACTATACAGCATAGCCTCAATTTTTTTACCCTGTAAAACTTGTAGGATATGCAATTCCAAGCACACTCAGGGTCCAAGAATTCAGCATACTGGACTAGAAGGTGATCCCTGGAGATTTATATATAATCTGCAATATCAATACAAGGAGGTAAACTTAATTAACTGCATTACTATACTATGATCAAGAATAAGACTTAGTACATTACCACCAACAGTCATGGATCTGGTCAAAGAAGGCTGTAATAAAGTTTCTTCATCATTAAATTGTTTATTAAACTCTTCTACAGATTCCAGATGGAGTTGAAGAAATTCTGCTGTTGCTGCTGATGCTTCTTCTTTAACAGGATCTATCATTCTCTTCAGAAGTCCAAGGTCATCCTTTTGGACTTTCAAACAAAGCTTCTCCATTTCTCGGATATTGGAGCGGAGTTGCTGTAAAAGAAAAAAAAATCTTTAAAGCCACCATCTCTTAATATAAAATACCTTTATTTTCAGAGGTAATTTGTGATAATGGCTTTCAATGGAAATCAGAAGTATTCTTTACAACAGACAGTATGTATTAATACTTTTCTGTTTTTTCACGTCTCTGGCCAAATCCAGCTTCTTTAGAACTCACATCCTCATACTCTGAATTTATTTAGCATTTTTTCCTTCATTAAATGTGATTATTACAAAGGTAACAAATGCTCTTCATAACAAATGAAACACTGCAGAAACACATCAAGAAAAAGTTAATGACTTTTTATTTTATATTGGAGTATAGCTGATTAACAATGTTGTGTTAGTCTTCCCCACTTCACCAATCCTACCACTTCTCTTAACTCAGTCCTTTCACATACTTATTGCTCATACAAACATTAGCATATACAGCTTTTCTTTTTATAAAAAACAAATTACATTATGCACAATAATCTACAATTGACAAACTTCCACACCCCAACTTAACAATATCATAATGGATATCCCTCCTGGTCAATGACTGTACCATATTCCATAGTACTGATGTAATATAATTTATTCGATCACTCCTCCAGTGATTAAAGTCATTCATGTTGTTTCCAGTTTTTAGTTATTACAAACTATGAAACAAATGTACTAGACTATAAACCCTAATATATGGTAACAGTATATATTAGTGTTCTAGCATATACTATTATACTACATTTTGTAGGAATGATTCCCCAAAGTTAGAGTACTCACTCAAAGGATAATATGTATCTTTATTTCAGTAGCTATTATCAGTTCTTCCTCAAAAGGCTTAACAACTCACACTACCACTAAAGTCTGAGTTCCCATTTCCCCATATACTGCCAGTACTACATGTTATCTCACTGTTGTTTTACTTTGAATTGCTCTCTGAAGTTGCTAGATTTTTATGAAATGATCTTCTCTGCTGTTAAAAATCACCTATTGCCATAATTTATACATTTTTCTCTAATGTTGATATAATAAATTATGGGCAAATTTCATGGTATAGGGCCATTTTAATATTTCTAAGATAGACCCTCCTTGGTCAATATATACAATTTTTTAATATACTGTGGGATTCAATTTGCTAATATTTTATTTGGAATTTTAGTACATCTGTATGAGTATGTGAATGTGTGTGTGTGTGTGTGTGTACATGGATGCACACATGAACAGTGTGTGTGTCTATACTATCTTCACTAGGTTTAAACTTATTCTAACAGGTTTAAGTTTGTGCTAGCTTCATAAAATAAACTGAGGAGCTTTTCATCTTTTTCAGTGGTCTAGACTTTGAAAAACATGAAAACCAATTCTTCTTTTACAATTAAACAGAACTTGTAAGAATGATCTATATATGATGCTTATTTAAAATTATAGATCTCTAGTCATATAATATTTTAAATTCTTTTCCCCTAATGTACTTTCACAGACAGTAATGCAAATCCTGTACAGGAGACAGAACAAGAAGTACTGATTTCTTAAATTTTTCAAGTGCCTACTTTGAGTGAGGTGATGTAGTCCATATTATTACATTCCACATTATTACACATAGAGAAATCAAAACAAAATTTGTTCAGGATTTACTTAATTATCTAGCAGCAAAACTCAGGTTAAAACCCAGGTATTCTTACAAGTCCAGCAACCTTTCTATTAAACTATAACCATAATTCCTAGCTATACGGTACCTTAATACAATCTAAAGTATCTATTGTATTCTACTAAAATTAAAGCTAACTCTGAAAAAAAAATAGTTTAGCTACCACCTAGAACATCTTGTAAGATATTGTGGGTGAATCAAAAAGTTGTACCTCTATCCTATCATGACTCTATGCTTCATTTAACTTTATGTCCACTCTTATCATCCCCATGTGAGCTGGAAAACCTAAAGATAATTGGACTGTGGATTAAAAATATGTGATACATAAGCATTTTAGATGTAAAATTCATGGAACCCTAAGGGGCTTATGTGATCATTCAATTCAACTTCACAATTTTACAATATGGAAACTAGAGTCCAGCTGAACACAGTGGCAGAATTAGGACTAGAGTCCAGTTCTCAAGTCCTGGAAAAATATTGTCTCCTACACACCTCTTGGCTGTGTGATTCCTTTCTGGACTACAGTTATAACTTGGTTATGTACTTGCTACATAGTTCATAGAGGTATTTTAGGCGATGTTACTTTGGAGAAGCATTAAGAAGTTTCTGCAGCTAATGAGCATTTGCCTCTGACATATTCTTCCCCTCTTATAGAATCTGTACATATGTTACATCCCCAGTCAAATTACGGTGTCTAGCTTTAAGAACCCTTTATTACTATGGGTGAAGGGAAAAATGTTAAGGGAGAGAAAGGAAATACCCATTTAACTATAAAATCTGATACTATAATAACAAAAACACAAATAATGGCTAAATTTGTATCAACACTACTATAAGTTGTCCATTATGCTAAGTGCTTTACCTTCTTTATCTTGTTTTACCTTCACAATTTATTTTTGAAATAGATATTACTGTTATTCTCATTCTACAGAAGAGAAAATTAAAAGCAAATTAAGAAAATATCCCAGGATTACACTTCTAGTAAAAAGTAAAGCCAGGAATCAAATTCAGGCTATAGAGCATGTGCGCTCAACAACTTTACTATATAGCTATACTATCCAAAAGAAATACAATACAAACCATAAATGCAAGCCATACACTATGTAATTTTAAATTTTCTAACAGTCACATTAAAAAAGTAAAAAGGAAGAGATGAATTAGTTTTAATATATTTTATTTAACCCAATGCATCCGAAACATTATCATTTCAACATGTAATCAATATAAAAATTATTAATGAAATATTTTACATGATTTTATTTGTAGTCAGTCTTAGAAATTTGGCATATATATTACATTCACAGCACATCTCAATTCAAACTAGCCACATTTTAAGTGCTCAACAATTATATGTGGCTAAGGGCTACTATATTGGACAGCTACTATATAGCTACAGAGTCTCTCTAAAGTTAATATGTGAAGAATATAAAGTAGGTGTTTCTGCTTCTGGCTATAGCAGGCTGGATAATTAAAATAACCCTCCCATCAATGACTACTTAAAAAGATGAAAGCAACATAAATCACAAAACAAACCAAAAGAAAAATAAATTCAAAAGCATCAAAAAAGCAAACAATGGCTTCCCTGGTAGCGCAGTGGTTGAGAGTCTGCCTGCCAATGCAGGGGACACGGGTTCGAGCCCTGGTCTGGGAAGATCCCACATGCCGCGGAGCAACTGGGCCCGTGAGCCACAATTACTGAGCCTGCGCGTCTGGAGCCTGTGCTCTGCAACAAGAGAGGCCGCGATAGTGAGTGGCCCCCGCTCGCCACAACTAGAGAAAGCCCTCGCACGGAAACGAAGACCCAATACAGCCATAAATAAATAAATAAAGCAAACTGTCAACAAGTAAAAATAAATAAACACTATTGTTAAAAAAAAAAAAGCAAACAAGATAGCGAGAAATTTGTAGGCCAAGAATTGGGCAAAGATAGAAATCCAGAGACGTGAGTCCTGAATTTAGGTCACATTTGCTTGAGTGTATCTGATTACCAGAGTCCTTGACAGCCTCACAAATCTCAGGGTAAAATATCCAATGCCAGGACCTGCTACGGATAAGCACTATGGTACCTTGGGTTGGAATCTTAAAAGAACTGCACCCTAGGAGCACAGGTGATCCTGAAATAAATCAGCCCTTGCAGGAACTGCAGTTTGGCTTCCTGTCTTTTGTGTAGCTAACATAAATCTTTATCTCTGAAATAGTATAAAGATAATCTTGGAAGTTAGTACCCCAGACACTTAGAAGAAGCAAATGAACATCCTCTCTGGAGGAAAATAATGTCACATCTAGCTATCAATAACTTCCATAAATAATTTTTCAAATATAATGTCCACCAATCAAAGACAATCAAGCACATGAGGACATACACAACATAATGAAGAAACAGCAGAAACAACAGACAATTGAAACATCCAAAGGGACATCTAATAGGGGAATTAGCAAATGTAACTTATAAAACTATGGTTATTTTGTTCCAAGATATAAGTATCAAGCTTGAAAATTCAGGAGATAACCGGAAACCATAAAAGGCAAAATGTAGATTGTAGAAAAGAATGAATATCATTTAAAAATACAGTACACAATCTTTGTACACTGTTGGTGGTAATGTAATTTGGTAGTCACTGTGAAAAACAGTATGGAGGTTTCTTAAAAAAATAAAAATAGAATTACCATATGACCCAGCAATTCCATTCCTGGATATATAACCAAAAAAATCGAAAAACATTAATTTGAAAAGATACATGCGAAGATTACTGGGGAAGATGGCGGAAGAGTAGGACGCGGAGATCACCTTCCTCTCCACAGATACACCAAAAATACATCTACACGTGGAACAACTCCTACAGAACACCTACTGAATGCTGCCAGAAGACCTCAGACCTCCCAAAAGGCAAGAACCTCCCCCCCACGTACCTGGGTAGGGCAAAAGAAAAAGGAATAAACAGAGACAAAAGGAAAGGGAAGGGACCTGCACCAGTGGGAGGGAGCTGCGAAGGAGGAAAGGTTTCCACACACTAGGAAGCCCCTTTGCGGGCGGAGGCTGTGGCTGGCGGAGGGGGAAAGCTTCGGAGCTGCGAAGGAGAGCACAGCAACCGGGGTACGGAGGGCAAAGCGGACAGTTTCCCGCACAGAGGATCGGTGCCGACCAGCACTCACCAGCCCGAGAGGCTTGTCTGCTCACCCGCCGGGGTGGGCGGGGCTGGGAGCTGAGGCTCAACTTCGGTCGGAGCGACGGGAGAGGACTGGGGTTGGCGGCGTGAGCACAGCCTGCAGGGGGTTGGTGCGCCGCGGCTAGCCGGGAGGGAGTCCGGAGAAAGGTCTGCACCTGCCAAAGAGGCAAGAGACTTTTTCTTCTTTTGTCTCCTAGTGCGCGAGGAGAGGGGATTAAGAGTGCTGCTTCAAGGAGCTCCAGAGACGGGCACAAGCCGCGGCTAAAAGCGCGAATCCCAATGATGGGCATGGGATGCTAAGGCTGCTGCTGCCGCCACCAAGAAGCCTGTGTGCGAGCACAGGTCACTATCCACAACCCGCTTCCGGGGAGCCTGTGCAGCCCGCCACTGCCAGGGTCCTGGGATCCAGGGACAACTCCCCCAGAAGAACGCACGGCGGGCCTCAGGCTGGTGCAATGTCACACCTGACTGCCACCGCAGGCTCGCCCCGCACTCCGTGCCCCTCCCTCCCCGCCGGCCTGAGTGAGCCAGAGCCCCCGAATCAGCAGCTCCTTTAACCCTGCCCTGTCTGAGCGAAGAACAGACGCCCTCCGGCCAACCTACACGCACAGGCAGGGTCAAATCCAAAGCTGAGCCGCTGGGAGCTGTGAGAACAAAGAAGAGAAAGGGAAATCTCTCCCAGCAGCCTCAGAAGCAGCGGATTAAAGCTCCACAATCAACTTGATGTACCCTGCATCTGTGGAATACATGAATAGTCAACGAATCATCCCAAATTAAGGAGGTGGACTCTGAAAGGAAGATTTATGATTTTTTTCCCCATTTCCTCTTTTTGTGAGTGTGTATGTGTATGCTTCTGTGTGAGATTTTGTCTGTATAGCTTTGCTTCCACCATTTATAATAGGGTTCTATCTGTCCGTTTTTTTTGTTTGTTTTTTTAAATTATTTTCTTAATAATTATTTTTTATTTTAATAACTTCTATTTTATTTTACTTTTCTTTCTTTCTTTCTTTCCCTCCTTCCCTCCTTTAGACAACGAATCATCCCAAATTGAGGAGGTGGACCTCAAGAGCAGGATTTATGATTTTTTCCCCTTTTCCTCTTTTTGTGTGTATGTGTATGCTTCTATGTGAGATTTTGTGTGTATAGCTTTGCTTCCACCATTTATCCTAGGGTTCTACCCGTCCGTTTTTGTTTTTTTTTTTTAACGTTTTTTTCCTTTTTCTTCTCTTAAAAATTATTTTATTTTAAAATTTTTATTATATTTTATGTTACTTAATTTCTTTCACTTTATCTTCTTTTTATCCTTCCCTCCTTCCTTCCTTCCTTCCTCCCTCCCTTTTCTTTTTCTTTCTTTCTTTCTTCTACTAATTCTTTCTTTCTACTTTATCTCCCTTTTATTCTGAGCCATGTGAATGAAAGGCTCTTGGTGCTGCAGCCAGGAGTCAGTGCTGTGCCTCTGAGGTGGGAGAGCCAACTTCAGGACACTGGTCCACAAGAGACCTCCCAGCTCCACATAATATCAAACGGCGAAAATCTCCCAGAGAACTCCATCTCAACACCAGCACCCAGCTTCACTCAACGACCAGCAAACTACAGTGCTGGACATCCTATGGCAAACAACTAGCAAGACAGGAACACAACCCCACCCATTAGCAGAGAGGCTGCCCAAAATCATAATAAGTCCACAGACACCCCAAAACACACCACCAGACGTGGATCTGCCCACCAGAAAGACAAGATCCAGCCTCATCCACCAGAACACAGGCACTAGTCCCCCTCCACCAGGAAGCCTACACAACCCAATGAATCAACTTTAGCCACTGGGGACAGACACCAAAAACACCAGGAACTACGAACCTGCAGCCTGCAAAAAGGAGACCCCAAACACAGTAAGATAAGCAAAATGAGAAGACAGAAAAACACACAGGAGATGAAGGAGCAAGATAAAAACCCACAAGACCTAACAAATGAAGAGGAAATAGGCAGTCCACCTGAAAAAGAATTCAGAATAATGATAGTAAAGATGATCCAGAATCTTGGAAATAGAATAGACAAAATGCAAGAAATATTTAACAAGGACCTAGAAGACCTAAAGATGAAACAAACAACGATGAACAACACAATAAATGAAATTAAAAATACTCTAGATGGGATCAATAGCAGAATAACTGAGGCAGAAGAACAGATAAGTGACCTGGAAGATAAAATAGTGGAAATAACTACTGCAAAGCAGAATAAGGAAAAAAGAATAAAAAGAACTGAGGACAGTCTCAGAGACCTCTGGGACAACATTAAACACACCAACGTTTGACTTACAGGGGTTCCAGAAGAAGAAGAGAAAAAGAAAGCGACTGAGAAAATATTTGAAGAGATTATAGTTGAAAACTTCCCTAATATGGGAAAGGAAATAGTTAATCAAGTCCAGAGAGCACAGAGAGTCCCATACAGGAAAATCCAAGGAGAAATACACCAAGACACATATTAATCAAACTGTCAAAAACTAAATACAAAGAAAACATATTAAAAGCAGCAAGGGAAAAACAACAAATAACTCACAAGGGAATCCCCATAAGGTTAACAGCTGATCTTTCAGCAGAAACTCTGCAAGCCAGAAGGGACTGGCAGGACATATTTAAACTGATGAAGGAGAAAAACCTGCAACCAAGATTACTCTACCCAGCAAGGATCTCAAATTTGATGGAGAAGTTAAAACTTTATAGACAAGCAAAAGCTGAGAGAGTTCAGCACCACCAAACCAGCTTTACAACAAATGCTAAAGGAACTTCTCTAGACAAGACACACAAGAGAAGGAAAAGACCTATAATAACGAACCCAAAAGAATTTAGAAAATGGGAATAGGAACATACATATCGATAATTACCTTAAATGTAAATGGACTAAATGCTCCCACCAAAAGACACAGATTGGCTGAATGGATACAAAAACAAGACCCATATATATGCTGTCTACAAGAGACCCACTTCAGACCTAGAGACACATACAGACTGAAAGTAAGGGGATGGAAAAATATATTCCATGCAAATGGAAACCAAAAGAAAGCTGGAGTAGCAATTCTCATATCAGACAAAATAGACTTTAAAATAAGAACTATTAAAAGAGACAAAGAAGGACACTACATAATGATCAAGGGATCGATGCAAGAAGACGATATAACAATTGTAAATATTTATGCACCCAACATAGGAGCACCTCAATACATAAGGCAAATACTAACAGCCATAAAAGGGGAAATTGACAGTAACACATTCATAGTAGGGGACTTAAACACTCCACTTTCACCAATGGACAGATCATCCAAAATGAAAATAAATAAGTAAACACAAGCTTTAAATGATACATTAAACAAGATGGACTTAATTGATATTTATAGGACACTCCATCCAAAAACAACAGAATACACATTTTTCTCAAGTGCTCATGGAACATTCTCCAGGATAGATCATATCTTGGGTCACAAATCAAGCCTTGGTAAATTTAAGAAAATTGAAATTGTATCAAATATCTTTTCTGACCACAACACCATGAGACTAGATATCAATTACAGGAAAAGATCTGAAAAAATACAAACACATGGAGGCTAAACAATACACTACTTAATAATAAAGTGATCATTGAAGAAATCAAAGAGGAAATAAAAAAATACCTAGAAACAAATGACAATGGAGACACAACGACCCAAAATCTATGGGATGCAGCAAAAGCAGTTCTAAGCGGGAAGTTTATAGCAATACAAGCCCACCTTAAGAAGCAGGAAACATCTCGAATAAACAACCTAACCTTGCACCTAAAGCAATTAGAGAAAGAAGAACAAAAAAACCCCAAAGCTAGCAGAAGGAAAGAAATCATAAAAATCAGATCAGAAATAAATGAAAAAGAAATGAAGGAAACAATAGCAAAGATCAATAAAACTAAAAGCTGGTTCTTTGAGAAGATAAACAAAATAGATAAACCACTAGTCAGACTCATCAAGAAAAAAAGGGAGAAGACTCAAATCAATAGAATTAGAAATGAAAAAGGAGAAGTAACAACTGACACTGCAGAAATAAAAAAGATCATGAGAGATTACTACAAGCAAATATATGCCAATAAAATGGACAATCTGGAAGAAATGGACAAATTCTTAGAAATGCACAACCTGCCAAGACTGAATCAGGAAGAAATAGAAAATATGAACAGACCAATCACAAGCACTCAAATTGAAACTGTGATTAAAAATCTTCCAACAAACAAAAGCCCAAGACCAGATGGCTTCACAGGCGAATTCTATCAAACATTTAGAGAAGAGCTAACACCTATCCTTCTCAAACTCTTCCAAAATATAGCAAAGGGAGGAACACTCCCCAATTCCTTCTACGAGGCCACCATCACCTTGATACCAAAACCAGACAAGGATGTCACAAAGAAAGAAAACTACAGGCCAATATCACTGATGAACATAGATGCAAAAATCCTCAACAAAATACTAGCAAACAGAATCCAACAGCACATTAAAAGGATCATACACCATGATCAAGTGGGGTTTATTCCAGGAATGCAAGGATTCTTCAATATATGCAAATCTATCAATGTGATAAACCATATTAACAAATTGAAGGAGAAAAACCATATGATCATCTCAATAGATGTAGAGAAAGCTTTTGACAAAATTCAACACCTATTTATGATAAAAACTCTGCAGAAAGTAGGCATAGAGGGAACTTTCCTCAACATAATAAAGGCCATATATGACAAGCCCACAGCAAACATCATCCTCAATGGTGAAAAACTGAAAGCATTTCCACTAAGATCAGGAACAAGACAAGGTTGCCCACTCTCACCACTCTTATTCAACATAGTTTTGGAAGTTTTAGCCACAGCAATCAGAGAAGAAAAGGAAATAAAAGGAATCCAAATCGGAAAAGAAGAAGTAAAGCTGTCACTGTTTGCAGATGACATGATCCTATACATAGAGAATCCTAAAGATGCTACCAGAAAACTACTAGAGCTAATCAATGAATTTGGTAAAGTGGCAGGATACAAAATTAATGCACAGAAATCTCTTGCATTCCTATATACTGATGATGAAAAATCTGAAAGTGAAATCAAGAAAACACTCCCATTTACCACTGCAACAAAAAGAATAAAATATCTAGGAATAAACCTACCTAAGGAGACAAAAGAACTGTATGCAGAAAATTATAAGACACTGATGAAAGAAATTAAAGATGATACAAATAGATAGAGAGATATACCATGTTCTTGGATTGGAAGAATCAACATTGTGAAAATGACTCTACTACCCAAAGCAATCTATAGATTCAATGCAATCCCTATCAAACTACCACTGGCATTTTTCACAGAACTAGAACAAAAAATTTCGCAATTTGTATGGAAACACAAAAGACCCCGAATAGCCAAAGCAATCCTGAGAACGAAAAAAGGAGCTGGAGGAATCAGGCTCCCTGACTTCAGACTATACTACAAAGCTACAGTAATCAAGACAGTATGGTACTGACACAAAAACAGAAATATACATCAATGGAACAGGATAGGAAGCCCAGAGATAAACCAATGCACATATGGACACCTTATCTTTGATAAAGGTGGCAGGAATGTACAGTGGAGAAAGGACAGCCTCTTCAATAAGTGGTTCTGGGAAAACTGGACAGGTACATGTAAAAGTATGAGATTAGATCACTCCCTAACACCATACACAAAAATAAGCTCAAAATGGATTAAAGACCTAAATGTAAGGCCAGAAACTATCAAACTCTTAGAGGAAAACATAGGCAGAACACTCTATGACATAAATCACAGCAAGATCCTTTCTGACCCACCTCCTAGAGTAATGGAAATAAAAACAAAAATAAACAAACGGGACCTAATGAAACTTAAAAGCTTTTGCACAGCAAAGGAAACCATAAACAAGACCAAAAGACAACCCTCAGAATGGGAGAAAATATTTGCAAATGAAGCAACCGACAAAGGATTAATCTCCAAAATTTACAAGCAGCTCATGCAGTTCAATAACAAAAAAGCAAACAACCCAATCCAAAAATGGGCAGAAGACCTAAATAGACATTTCTCCAAAGAAGATATACAGACTGCCAACAAACACATGAAAGAATGCTCAACATCATTAATCATTAGAGAAATGCAAATCAAAACTACAATGAGATATCATCTCACACCAGTCAGAATGGCCATCATCAAAAAATCTAGAAACAATAAATGCTGGAGAGGGTGTGGAGAAAAGGAACACTCTTGCACTGCTGGTGGGAATGTGAATTGGTTCAGCCACTATGGAGAACAGTATGGAGGTTCCTTAAAAAACTACAAATAGAATTACCATATGATCCAGCAATCCCACTACTGGGCATATACCCTGAGAAAACCGTAATTCAAAAAGAGTCATGTACCAAAATGTTCATTGCAGCTCTATTTACAATAGCCCGGAGATGGAAACAACCTAAGTGCCCATCATCAGATGAATGGATAAAGAAGATGTGGCGCATATATACAATGGAATATTACTCAGCCATAAAAAGAAACGAAATTGAGCTATTTGTAATGAGGTGGATAGACCTAGAGTCTGTCATACAGAGTGAAGTAAGTCAAAAAGAAAAAGACAAATACCGTAATGCTAACACATATATATGGAATTTAAGAAAAAAAAATGTCATGAAGAAGCTAGGGGTAAGGCAGAAATAAAGACGCAGACCTACTAGAGAACGGACTTGAGGTTATGGGGAGGGGGAAGGGTGAGCTGTGACAGGGCGAGAGAGAGTCATGGGCATATAGACACTAACAAACGTAGTAAGGTAGATAGCTAGTGGGAAGCAGCCGCATGGCACAGGGATATTGGCTCGGTGCTTTGTGACAGCCTGGAGGGGTGGGATAGGGAGGGTGGGAGGGAGGGAGACGCAAGAGGGAAGACATATGGGAACATATGCATATGTATAACTGATTCACTTTGTTATAAAGCAGAAACTAACACACCACTGGAAATCAATTATACCCCAATAAAGATGTTAAAAAAAAAAAAAAAACAACTAAAAATAGAGCTACCATATGACCCTGCAATCCCACTCCTGGGCATATATGCAGAGAAAAACATGATCTGAAACGATACATGCACCGCAATGTTCATTGCAGCACTGTGTACAATAGCCAAGACCTGGAAGCAACCTTAATATCCATCAACAGAGGAGTGGATAAAGAAGATGTGGTACATATATACAATGGAATATCACTCAGCCATAAAAAGAATGAAATAATGCCATTTGCAGCAACATGGATGGACCTAGAGATTGTCATAATGAGTGAAGTAAGCTGGAGAAAGACAAATATCATATGATATCATTTATATGTGGAATCTGAAACAAAAATAAGATACAAATGAACTTCTTTATAAAACAGAAATAAACCCACAGAAAACAAACTTATGGAAAACAAAACAACTTATGGTTGTTTTGAAAACAAACAAACTTATGGTTACCAAAGGGGAAGGGCGGGGGGCAGGGGGATAAATTAGGAGGATGGGATTAACATACACACACTACTATATGTAACTAGACAACCAACAAGGACATACTGTATAGCACAGGGAACTATACGCTATGATTTGTAATAACCTATAAGTGAAAAGAATCTGCAAAAGAATATGTGTGTGTGTGTGTGTGTGTGTGTGTGTGTGTGTATGTGTATAACTGAATCACTGTGCTGTACACCGGAAATGAACAGGACACTGTAAATCAACTATAATAAAAAAAAAATTGACTTTTCTGGTAAGTGGTCTGAGGTGACCTCTAAAAATGGTTCGCTATTCACTTGACCCAGAAAAAACCCCACAAAATCATGCAAGTCAAGAGGCTGAAATCTTCATGTTCACTTTAAGAACACTCGTTAAACTGCCCAGGCCATTAAGCCACCAAGTATCTGAAGGATGTCACGTTAAAGAAGCAATGCGTGCCATTCTGTCGTTACAATGGTGGAGTTGGTAGGTGTGTCCAGGTCAAACAGTGGGGCTGGATGCAGGGTCAGTGGCCCAAGAAGAGTGCTGAACTTTTACAGCACATGCTCAGAAGTGCAGAGAGTAATGCTGAACTTAAGGACTTAGATGTAGATTCTCTGGTCATTAACCACATCTAGGTGAACAAAGCCCCCACGATGTGGTACAGGACTTACAGAGCTCATAGTCAGGTCAACCCATACGTGAGCTCTCCCTGCTACATTGAGATGATCCTTACTGAAAATGAACAGATTATTCCTAAACCAGAAGAGGAGGTTGCCCAGAAGAAAAAGATATCCCATCCCAGAAGAAACTGACGAAACAAAAACTTACGGCCGGGGAGTAAATGTCGCAAAAAATAAATGCAAATAAAAGTAAAAGAAAAAAAAAAGGGACCTCATTCAAGACCATGTACTCTGATCATAATAAAATTAAACTTGAAACAGTTAACAAAAATATACCCATAAACACTACATGTCTGGAAACAAAGAAAAACCCTTATACATAATCCACAAAGCAAAGAAGAGATCACAATGGAAATTATTATTATTTCTTTAAATAAATGTATTTATTTCATTTTTGGCTGTGTTGGGTCTTCATTGCTGTGCATGGGCTTTCTCTGATTGTGGCGAGCAGGGGCTACTCTTTATTGCAGTGTGCAGGCTTCTCATTGCAGTGGCTTATCTTGTTGCAGAGCACAGGGCTCTAGGCACGCGGGCTCAGTAGTTGCGGCACGCGGGACCCAGAGCTTGTGGGCTTCAGTAGTTGAATTGCGGCGCGCAGGCTCTAAAGTGCAGGCTCAGTAGTTGTGGCACATGGGCTTAGTTGCTCCGCGGCATGTGGGGCCTTCCCGGACCAGCAATCGAGCCCGTGTCCCCTGCGTTGGCAGGTGGATTCTTAACTGTGCCACCAGGGGTGTCCCCACAATGGAAATTACAATGCTCTGAACTGCATTAGAAAAATAACGCACACTAAAACTTATAGGCAGATGAAGAGGTAGTTAGAAATTTATAACTCTAAATGCAAATATATTAGAAAAGAAGAAAGGCTGAAAATTAATAAACTAAACATCCATCTCAGGAACTTAGAAATGCAAAGAAAGTAGAAAATAATAAATATGTGGACATAAATTTCATTAAATAGAAAAAGCAAGCATACAATAGGTTAAAAAAGCCAAATTTTCAGTTTTAGAAGACTAATAAAGTTGGTAAAATTCACTCAGAAGTAGCTAAAAAAAATAAAGACGGTTCAAATAACCAAAATCAGAAATGAAAAAAAGAGGACATTGCTACTGATATTTCAGATATTAAAAGGATAAGAAGAGGGGATGGCACACTGGTTAAGAATCTGCCTGCCAGTGCAGGCAACACGGGTTCGATCCCTGGTCCAGGAAGGTCCCACATGCTGTGGAGCAACTGGGCCCATGTGCCACAATTACTGAAGCCCACGTGCCTAGAGCCTGTGCTCCACAACAAAAGGAGCCACCGCAATGAGAAGCCGACGTACCGCAACGAAGAGTAGACCCCGCTCGCCGCAACTAGAGAAAGCCCATGCGTAGCAACGAAGATCCAATGCAGCCAAAAATAAAATTAAAATTAAAAAAAAAGGTAACGAGAGGATATTATGAATACATTTATGTCAATAAACTAGAAAAGTTAGATGAAATGGATAAAGTACTAGAAAACTGTAACTTACCAAAACTGACAAGAAAAATATCTGACTAGTCATAACTATTAAAAAATTAAATGTGCATTTTGAAACTCCCCCACCTCCCTGTACACATAAACAAAACCAAAACCAAACAAACACCAGCACAGGTGGCTTCACTGGCCAATCTTCCAAAGAGTTAAAGGAAATTACACTAATTATTCAAGAGAAAGAGAGAACATTCTCTAACTCATTTTACTTTTTAATTTTTTTTCTTTGCGGTACGCGGGCCTCTCACTGTTGTGGCCTCTCCCATTGCGGAGCACAGGCTCCGGACGTGCAGGCTCAGCGGCCATGGCTCACGGGCCCAGCCGCTCTGCGGCATGTGGGATTTTCCCAGACCGGGGCACGAACCCGTGACGAACCCGTGTCCCCTGCATCGGCAGGCGGACTCCCAACCACTGCGCCACCAGGGAAGCCCCAAACTATAGTCTTAATTATGTATTTTGGTGGTAAAACCATACAGAAGAACTAAGTAGCAGTTACCATACAAATCAAGACGGTGATTACTTTTGCAGGGAGACATGTGTTTATAAGTGGGAAGAGGGTATGAGGGGATTCTAGGATGCTGGTAATTGTCTATTTCTTGATCTGAGTAGTGGTTACATGAGTATTCACAGTACAATAACTTGTTCAGGTTTATATTTATGCTTAATGATTTTTATAGCATGTATATTATATTTCATAATAGAAAGTTACAATAATAGTTTTAGAAATTTTTATTATAATATTTTCCACAAAGTAGCAAAGTGGTGGTCCAACAACAGGGATCTCCAACTATCAAGAAACCAGCTAGAACTTGCCGAGGAAAGCATAATGTAAGTCACTAGCATATGAAACATTTCATCTTCCATTAGTTGGAAGAAATAATGAAAGGAACTACTTTTTGGGGAATTAATTCTGACACAGAAGCATAAAATAGTAAAGTGGAAATGAAAACCATGAGAAAGCAACCTTGCCATCTTGGTGTTCATAATAGTTACAAAAAGGAATACTGGAAACAGTGATACTTTAGGCAAGTGAGTCAAGTTTAGAGAAAATACTTGTATGATGCCATAGCAGAGATTATATTGTAATGGGAAAACCTTTTTTAAAAGAGAGTTTCTAAAAAGTAAAAATTCTGACACTAAAAAAAAGTTAAAAGTTAATCGGATAAGGAAGGAAAGTGACATCTTAAAAAAATCCAATATGATTGGGTAAGGTGTGCTATAAGTTCAGAATTTTAAGATACTTGTTTTAAAAAAAAAAAAACAGGAATGAAAAGAAAGGTAAGTAAACAAGGATGAATAAAAAAGAGTGATGTGAAATGAGGAGAACCACGTAAGAGCCCAGAATGAGCAGAGGCTGGCGAAAAATATTAAGAACGATAAAAAAGATTTTAAAAAATGCATGTAGGGCAAGAGGAACAAGAAAGAAGGTACAGACCTACTGCTTGGGGCAGATGGTATAATGTTAGCAGACAATACAGAGAAAGCAGAACTACTTAACTCCTCTTTTGCTTTTCCATTAAGAAGAAATATTCAAAATTGAAAGGGGCATAAGAAACATGCTCAAAGGAAACTTGAAACATCTTACTGTAAGGATCTACACGGACTTCATGAAGGAGGTGAGATTTGAGCCACTCCTGATGAATAATATTGAAAAAATAGAACTTACTAAATAGAAAGAATAAATCAGGAAAAGACAGAGCTGGAGTAGAAAAGTAGAAGACTTCTAAATACTGTATTTCATCAATCTGAGGACACAACATCTTTCCCACATTTTAACATCTCTGAAATTGGAATGTATCTTAAAACAGATGGTTAAAAAAAAGCACTGTGCTATACTTAACTGGCAGCACTTTTCTCTCTCAGAGGTACACAAAATACTGGTGTATCCTACAAGTGATGGTACCTTAGATTTAATTTTCTCCCTGAGGTTCTATAGTTCCAATCAGAATAAAGGCATAGGTACTATAGGTATACTCTGCCAATCAGAGTAGAGGCATAGGTACTATACCTATTTAAAAAAAGGGGGGGGGGCGGGATCCTAAATCCTGATTAATCGGCTCACAAATATTTCAAGGCAAAATTTAAGTTTAAATTCCTCTAAAGTCATAATAACCTAAAACAATTTACCTCCTAACAGCATTCATTTTGGAATCTACTCTTCTATCTTCTCTTCTGTTCTCTACCTGGTCTTGCTTCTCTCTAATCTTTTCTTCTTCTTTCCTAACTTTTGTCTACCATCCTCACTTCCTCTCTCCTCCTTGTTCCCTCTCTTTTCTATTGCTTCTCCCTTTAAAATTTTCTTTTAAAAAATTTAAAAGTAGCTCAAGTATTCTATATTTCTCCTAGTAAAATCATGAAAGTCACATTTTACTTCTACCAGTTCCATGTCTGACTTTCTTTGTATTTACACTACCTGTGGAACTAGGATAGACTCTGTAGAGCAGTATCTTTCCAAATGTGGTCTGACATCTACTGAATCAGAATCTTTAAGGTAAGTCCCAGAAATCTGTGTTCTCAGCAAGCTCTGCATCACCACTGCTACAGAGGCTAGGCTGACCAAGTTTCTATAAAAGCCAAGTTAATGTTCTTCATTCAATTATTATAGTAGTCACAATTTCAACTTTTTCACTGTTTCAAAATGTGATCACAAAATCTTTCTTATTCCTAATGATTTCTTATCTCAGAGAATAAAACTGTTAAACCTATTCTACTTGCAGTTTCAAAATGTAATAATAGATAGACTTTTGCTTCTGCAGAGTTTGTAGAACAGAGTACTGGAGAGGAGAGAGCTGTACAGAAAGAGAATGCTGGAGATACACAGAAGGGTAGCTCTCAAGTATTTGGCAAAGAGCTGATCAGAACATGTATGTGAAGAAACTACCCAAGGCTGGAGAAAAAATCATCCCAAAAGATTAGAGGGAACAGTGCCCATCACTCATTCAAAGCTGGAAAGAGTGTCTGTTCTCTCCAGCTAAACTGGAAAAACTCTTAATTTATAGGGCATTAGATAGAGCACTCAGAAAGGTTTTTACTTCAGTAGTGATGAAATAATTAGCCCTAGACAAGCATTGCTCCAATCAAGCTTAATAAATCATAAAAGTGAGGCCCAAAAGGATCAAACTGTTTCCAAGTAACTTAACTATATTCCAGAACAAAGCTCAAGAAGATTTATAGGAATATGAAAATATCTAGCATCCAGCCATGGAAAGGTAACCCAAGCAAAGACCACCAGACATACAAAGAGAGAGGAAAATATGGCTTATAATGAAGACAATAATCAATCAATTGAAACTGACCCAGAATTGACATTGACGTTAGAATTAGCAGAGCATATTAAAACTATTATAGTTGTATTCCATATGTTCAAAAAGTTAAGTAGAGACATGGAAGATATTAAAATAAACCCAAATCAAAATTCTAGAGTTGAAAATTATAATATGAGATGAAAAATACACTGAATGGAATAACAGAATAGACACGGCTGCTGCTAAGACTAGTGAGCATGAAGGCATAGAAAAAGAAACTATAGAAAATGAAACACACAGAGAAAACAGAATCCAAAAGAATTTAAAAGAGCATCAGTGAGCTGTGAGATAACTTCAAGTAGCATAGCATATGTGTAATTAGAGTCCCTGAAGGAGAACAGAGATTGGAGGGGACAGAAAAATATTTGAAGAAATAATGGCCCAAAATTTTCCAAATTTGATGCAAACTATAAAACAAGAGATCCACGAAGCTCAATAAATTCAAAGCACAAGAAACATGAAGAAAACTCCACCAAGGCCCATAATAATCAAAGTGCTCAAAACCAGTTATAAAGGGAAAATGTAGAAGTACGCAGAGGAAAAAGACATATTACATACGGAGGAATAAAAATAAGAATAAAACAGATTTCTCATCGGAAATAATGCAACTGAAAAGACAGCTGAACAACATCTGTAAAGTACTGAAAGAAAAAACTCAATATAAAATTCTATATACAGAAAAATTCCTTTTGAAAACAGAGGCCAGATGAAGCCTTTTTAGATAGATACACAAAGGAATTTATCAACAGCAGAACTGCACTCTAAGAAATGTTACAGGAAGTCTTTCAGGCAAAAGGAAAATTACACCACATGGAAATATGGGCTTACACAAAGGCATTAAGCACACCAAAAATGGAAATGACAGAAGTAAATAGATAAGATTTTCCCCCTTTAATATCTAAATCACTTGAAAAAGACAACTGACTGTTTAAACATTATTAAGTATATAACACATGTATAAGTAAAATATATGACAACAATAGCATAAAGACTGGGAGGGGAGAAGAAGTATACTGTAAATTTCTTAAACATATGTGAAATAGTAGAATCTCACATGAAGATAAACTATAATAAGAGGTATACTATAAACCCTAAAATAACCACTAAAAAAACAAAGAGTTAAAGCCGGCAAGACAAGAAAGAAGACAAAATGGAATAAAAAATACTGAATTAATTCAATATGAATCAGAAACATCATTAGTCAAATGAAAATTAAAATGACAATGAGATACCACTACAGACGTATTAGAATGGCTATAATTAAAAAGGCTAACCATATTAAGTGTTGGCAAGGATATGAAGGAACTGGTGGGAATATAAAATGGTACAATTATTTTGGAAAACAGCTTGGCAGTTCTTAGAAAGGTGAAGAATATGACCCAGTCATTCCATTCATAAGTATTTATCCAAGAGAAATGAAATCCTTTTTCCATACAAAGTCTTGTATTCAAATGTTCATAGTAGCCTTATTTGTAGTAGCCCAAAACTGGAAATACCCAAATGTTCATCAACAGACGAATGGATAAACAAACTGTGGTATATCCATACAACAGAGTATCTACTCAACAATAAAAAGCCATGAAATACTGATACACATTACAACATGGATGAACCTCAAAATATACATGCAGAGTGAAAGAAACCAGACAAAATAGAAGTATGTATTAGATGATTCTATTTATATAAAATTCTAGAAAATTCAAACTAATGTATAGTGACAGAAAGCGGGTCAATGGTTGCTTGAGTAGTGAGGGTGTATGTGCATGTGGGAGGATGTGGCAGGGAGAAGCCAGAAGGAAGGTTACAAATGGGTATAAGGAAACTTTTGGGGGCAATGGATATATTCATTATCTTAACTGGGTTCACTGGTGATGGGTTCACATTATCTTGATTGTGGTGATGGTGTCATGGTGTATACATATGTCAAAACTTATCGAATTGTATAGTTTATTATATGTCAATTACACCTCAAGAAAGCTGTTTGGAAAAAAGCAGAAAGAAAACTGCAAAATAATATCATATATTACTTATATATAGTTATGTGCACAAAAATGATAAATACTTAAAACAGGGGAAAAGATTTCCTTCAGATGCAGACAGGAACAAAGTAAATGGAATCAAGAAAGGGTACACAAGGGACTTCAGTGGTATTTTTAAAGTTTTCTTCCAAAAAAGGGGATGAAACTGTGGCAAAATGTTAAGAGTTGACAAAGTTGGGTGATGAGTGTTATATTATTTTTATTATTTCCTACATATTTGTACATTTGAAATGTGTGTGTGTGTGTGTGTGTAATTTTTGAAAAAGGTACCTCAATGTTAAGGTTGTTGTCAGGGTAGTTCCTTATTCCTCTCTCAAGCGTTTAAGTTCAGAACCATTTCCTAGGGCTACAGAGAGTAGGTAAAAATATAACATACTAGGCCCCTGACATTCTACACAAAATTGTCTGTACATTGGTGTTTCTGCATTTTTCTAAAAAGTAGACCCATAGTATCCTGATTATTATATTAGCCACCTACCTGGTATTCTTGCTTCAATCCTTGCTCCCTTAGAATCTATCCTTTTCATAATAGTCAAGGTGATCTTTTAAATCATATCAGGTTATCATCTGCTCAGAACCTTCCAAAGGTTTTCTATCCAACTTTGTTATGATATTCTGCAAGGCCTTCCGTAATCAGGCCCAGTTGATCTCTCTGACCTCCTCTCCCGTGCTCACAATCAGCCACACTGACCTCCTTATTACTCCCTGAATATGCCACGCATCCTCTCACGTCAGAGTCTTCACACTTGATTTCCCTTCTACCTGGAGAAGTCTATTCCCGATGGTTTATGCCTTCACTTCCTTCAGGTCTTTGCTCAAATGGCATCAGAAACCTTCCATAACCACCCTATATAAAAGAACACTCATCACCTTCTGTGATTCTCTGTTCTTTTAAACCTGCTTTTACTTTTATTTCAAGGTACTTATAGCCATCTAAATATTATATATTTATTTATTTTAAAAATGTCTCTGTTTTCTTCACTCCCGCCTGCAGAATATAAGTTCAATGAGAAAAGAATTTTCTTCTGTTTTGCTCACAGCTATATTTCCAGTGTCTAGAATAGTATCTAGGATGTAGTAAATATTCAAATGTTTCTGTTCTTCTAATAATCAGGTCAGAAAGGAAGATAATATGCCAAGTTCTGAAAATCTGCAAAAATACCAAGTTTGATACATGGTATATAACCAAGGAAGTTTAAAAAAAAAAAGAAAGTATACCAACTCACTAATTAAAAAGCTTTGCAGTATGCAAGCAGTAAACAGCAAACTATGGCCAAACTTTCAGTAAAGGTGACATCTCTCTCTTTATAGTTTTGAAATTAAATTTAATAACTAGTTATGGCTTTTTCCCTTCTTCCAGAAATATCCTGAAATTTCTGTCTAAAGATTAAAAGATATGTTTAAATGAATACTTATCCATACTGATAATTGTAAAAAGTAATTATTCTGAGTTAATTAAAATTCTGAAAAATGTCCAATTATGTATTTAATGATTAAAAGAAGAGAGGCTATACATATATTTGCCTTTGTTAAATATTGATTTAAGGATTTCTAATATGTTTTTACAACATGTAATTTTAAGAGCAAATGTACACAGCAGAAAACATTTGGTATCAATAATTAATCTAATTTCTTTACAAACACAGAGCACAAGTCCACTGGTAAACATTTAAACAACTTAGAGTAAACACATTCTAGATGTCATATAATTTATCATTAAGGACTCCAGAGTCATAACTATTTAATTAAAATAAATCTGGACTTCTCCTTGCTTGTATTACCTAACTACTATACTAAGGTATTAATAGTAATGAGTTCACACTTACTTCAAAATCAGAAGGCACCAAAAAGAATACATATAGCTTAAAAAATATTAAATGAACCACCAAAAGGAATGAAAACCAAAGGAGAAAAGGGCCTCCATTCATTTACTCAACAAATATCTAATGAAGACCTACAATATAGGTATTAAGCACAGTATTCCTGAGAATATTCCTGGATTGTCTATCCATCTGAGTTAATAGTAAAAATAATTCCAGATTGGATCCCTGCCCTTCCACTTATGAAGGCCTTGTGCTTTAGACAAACACCAAAGTTTCTCTGTTCTTCAGCCTTCTTTTATCTGAAAAACAAGGATAACACTGCCCTTATCTAGCATCCAGATAGCTGGCACTCTTTCACTTACTGGTCTCTATAAAATATTTGACAATTAGTCATATACTGACTTATATTAACATTTTATAAAGCTTTAAATTATTATTTAAATATTTAACATTTCATGAATTCTCATCTAGGTAAGTTTCTTCAAAGCAGAAACCATGACACATTTTTCAGAATCCTCTATTATCAACTAGTATTATTACCATATGTTAACTGTTTGGGGAGAGGGACAGGGAGAGCTGAGTTTTAAAGAATATGTTTTGTACTTTTCTATGACAAGCCAAAAAAATGATAAAAAGTGATGCAATTATAATGTGTTTCAAATTAAACTAACAAAAAGCCAGGAATCTTTTTAGCTTGATCTAGCAGTTAAAAATGCAAGTATCAAATCAAACTTACTCCAATTCCCCTGAGAGGAGCTGTGTAAGCACTTTGCACACATGGTCAACAATCCTTACAATGGTCAACAATCCTTACAACAATCCTGTCATACAGAATGAAATTTTACTTTCAGAAAAAATATATATAAATAGCAGTAAGAATTTTTTTGCAGAGGGAGCTGTTATCATTTATAAATGTTATCATTTATAAGCTGTTATCATTTATCATTTTTAAAAGATAAATTTGGGGCTTTCCTGGTGGCACAGTGGTTAAGAATCTGCTTGCCAATGCAAGGGACATGGGTTTGAGCCCTGGTCTGGGAAGATCCCACATGCCACAGAGCAACTAAGCCTGTATGCCCAACTACTGAGCCTGTGCTCTAGCACCCATTAGCCACAACTACTAAGCCCACGCACCACAACTACTGAAGCCCACACACCTACAGCCCATGATCCACACGAGAAGCCACCGCAATAAGAAGCTCACGCACCTCAACGAAGAGTAGCCTCCACTCGCTACAACTAGAGAAAGCCCAAGCACAGCAATGAAGACCCAACGCAGCCAAAAATAAATTTAAAAAAAAAAACTCCTTAAAAGATAAATTTGAACAAGTTGCTTTATTAACTGTTTCTTTCAATAACCAGTGAGCCAGATTGAAAAAAACCCATAAAGAATTGAAACAAGAAAAGAAAAATGGGTGATATTGTAAGAGAAGAAAAATATCACCCTCCCCCCAAAAACCCTATTAATAGAAAGTGCAAAGGGATTTAGACCAATTATTAGAAATAATAAGTTTAAAGATAATTGGCCATAAGATCTATATATGAAAACTAACTATATTTCTCTATACACCAACAAAAGTTAGAAAACATAATTTAAAAGGACATGTTTAACACCTCCCCAGAACACACACACACACACACACACACACACACACACACACACACACACACACACACACACACACACACACACACCCTGAAACAATGAAGTACTTAAGAACAGATTAATGAAATAGACTGAAATAGAGAAACAAAGTTAAGTGTGAGCCCTGTATTCCAGTCATCTGTTGCTGCATAACAAATTCCTCCAAAACTTAAAGGCCTAAAACCGCCACTTAATTCTGCTAATGATTTTGCGGATCAGACATTTAGGAAGTCAGCTGAGGAGTTCTCACTTGGGGTCTCTCATGCGGTTGAGTCAGATGTTGGCTGAAGCCACAGTCATCTGAAGGCTCAACTGCACTGATGTCCAAGATGGCTCACTCAAGTGCTGGCACCTGAGGCTGGAAATTTCTGAGCTCAGCTGTGGCTGTGGCTATCTCCCATGTGGGAGTCTTCAGATATTTGGACATTTCACATGATGGCTAAGTTCCCCCAGTGCAAGCATCCTCAGAGAACCAGTGGGAGCTATCTGGCCTTTTCTGATCTAGCCTCAGAAGTCTGGTGGCATTACTTCTGCCTCAGCTCAGATTCAAAGGAAGGAGAATTAGACGCCACTGTTGCTACTGTTTGTGGGTGAGTAGCAACGTCATACTGTAGAAGATGATGTAGGATGCAAGATACTTTGCAGGTATCTTTAAAATGTACAATCTGTATGCAGAAAATGCACCACAATCTGTATGCAGAAAACTATAAAGATACACAAATAATAAAGAATACATAACCAAGTATAAGAATATCCCATATTCACAGGCAGTAAAACTGGACATCGTAAATATATAATTTGTCTCTAAATAGATGGATAAATCTAATGCAATTCCCAAATTTCCAACAAGACTGTGTATGAACTTTGAAAAGCAGATTCCAAATTTTATATGGAAGGCTAAATGGCCAAGAACTGCCAAAACACACTTGAAAAGGTAGAATAAGGTAATCATATTATCCAACTAGATATCAAGCTTTATCACAAGACTGTCTTAATTAACACAGTGTGGACCCTGGTGGAGAAATAGACAAATTGACCAGTGGAACAGAGAAGAAAGAATGGAGACACACTTATGCATATATGGAATTGTGATATGGAAATAACACTGCAGAAATCAGTTAATAATGAGATAACTGGTTTTCCAAAAGAAATAAAACAAAATTTTATTTATATCTATCTCATACCATCAATACCAGATAGATTAACAACTTAACTGTTAAAAGCAAAACATTTAAAACATTCAATAGAAAATATAGGGAAATTATCTTCTTGATCTTAGGATACAGAACATTCCTTGAACAAGATACCAACAGCATGAACCACAAGAGAAAACACTGATAAATTAGATAAAGACTGACACATTTAAATTAAGAACCCCTTTTCAACAAAGACGCTATACCAAAAATAAAGATACTTACTCCTTACTATACAAATCGAATAATGATAAATCTAGAAAATTTATAGTAACCGTTCATGAAATTGTCTAAAAATAAGTTTTACACAAACTAGCAAAGAACAAGCCTATACAAAAAATTCAAGGAAGATATGAATAAAACTAAGCAAATACCCACATCTAACAACAGTTTCGATCTCATTATTTTAATGGCACACACGAAGCTTTTATGCCAGAAGGAGATCAATAATGTAAATACATATATATTTTTTAAATCAGTAAACAAACACTTTGACCATACCACTGTCTCAAGAAAATCATAAGTGATTTTTAATGACATGTTAAACAGTGAAGATGGTAAGAAATGCAAGTCATAATAATCTCATTGACATTAACAGGTAGAGTACCATTCAATAAACTCTGCATCTTGCTGAGCACCTGGTACTGTGACATACACAATTAGTGGAGACATAGTCCCTGATCTTTAGGGCTATAATCTAGGTAGCAAGAAATAAAATACACATATAGAGAGGCAAGTCAAATTTCCACCTAAGTCTCAAATCAATCTTTTTTCTCTATCTTCACCATCTCGGTAACCACTCCTAAATGATCTTTTGCATTCATTTCATTCTATCCCAGTCTATTCACTATACTGCAGCTATAATAACCTTTTTGAAATGTAAGACGACCAGAGATGCATTTTTCGGTGAAAAAGACTATAGATTCACAAACACGAGAGAGGACCTTCAAGATGGCAGGGAGGAGTAAAACGTGGAGATCACCTTCCTCCCCAAAAATATATCAAAAATACATCTACATATGGAACAACTCCTACAGAACACCTACTGAACACTGGCAGAAGACCTCAGATTTCCCAAAAGGCAAGAAACTCCCCAGGTACCTGGCCATGTGGCTGACAGGTCTTGGCCGGGTGTCAGGCCTGAGGCTCTGAGGTGGGAGAGCCGAGTTCAGGACATTGGACCACCAGAGACCTCCCAACCCCATGTAATATCAAACGGCGAGAGCTCTCCCAGAGATCTCCATCTTAATGCTAAGACCTAGCTCCACTCAACGACCTGCAAGCTCGTGCTGGACACCCCATGCCAAACAAATAGCAAGGCAGGAACACAACCCCACCCAATAGCAGAGAGGCTGCCTAAAATCATAATAAGTTCACAGACACCCCAAAACACACCACCAGACATGGTCCTTCCCACTAGAAAGACAAGATCCAGCATCATCCACCAGAACACAGGCACCAGGCCCCTCCACCAGGAGGCCTACACAACCCACTGAACCAACCTCAGCCACTGGAGGCAGACACTAAAAACAACAGGAACTATGAACCTGCAGCCTGCGAAAAGGAGACCCCAAACACAGCAAGTAAACCAAAACGAGAAGACAGAGAAATAAGCAGCAGATGAAGAAGCAAAGTAAAAACCCACCACACCAAACAAATGAAGAGAAAATAGGTAGTCTACCTGAAAAATATTTCAGAATAATGAGAGTAAAGCTGATCCAAAATCGTGGAAGTAGAAAATACAATTAACGTTTAAAAGGCCCTAGAAGAACTAACAGCGAACAAACAATGACGAACAACACAGTAAATGAAATTAAAAATTCACCAGAAGGAATCAGTAGCAGAATAACTGAGGCAGAAGAATGGATAAGTGACCTGGAAGATAAAACAGTGGAAATAACTACCACAGAGCAGAATAAAGAAAAAAGAATGAAAAGAATTGAGGACAGTCTCAGAGACCTCTGGGACAACATTAAACACACCAACATTCGAATTATAGGGGTCCCAAAAGAAGAAGAGAAAAAGAAAGGGACTGAGAAAATATTTCAAGAGATTATACTTGAAAACCACCCTAATATGGGAAAGGGAATAGTCAATCAAGTCCAGGAAGCACAGAGAGTCCCATACAGGATAAATCCAAGGAGAAACACACCAAGACACATATTAGTCAAACTATCAAAAATTAAATACAAATAAAAAATATTAAAAGCAGCAACAAAAAGCAACAAATAACATACAAGGGAATCCCCATAAGGTTAACAGCTGATCTTTCAGCAGAAACTCTGCAAGCCAGAAGGGACTGGCAGGACATATTTAAAGTGATGAAAGGAAAAAAGCTACAACCAAGATTACTCTACCAAGCAAGGATCTCATTCAGATTCGACAGAGAAATTAAAACGTTAACAGACAAGCAAAAGCTAAGAGAATTCAGCAGCACCAGACCAGCTCTACAACAAATGCTAAAGGAACTTCTCTAGGCAGGAAACACAAGAGAAGGAGAAGACCTACAATAACAAACCCAAAACAATTAAGAAAATGGTAATAGGAACATACATATCAATAATTACCTTAAATGTAAATGGATTAAATGCTCCCACCAAAAGACACCCACTGGCTGAAAGGATACAAAAACAGGACCCATATATATGCTGTCTAAAAGAGACCCACTTCAGACCTAGGGACACATACAGACTGAAAGCGAGGTGATGGAAAAGATATTCCATGCAAATGGAAATCAAAACAAAGCTGAAGTAGCAATTCTCGTATCAGACAAAATAGACTTTAAAATAAAGACTATTACGAGAGACAAAGAAGGACACTACATAATGATCAAGGGATCAATCCAAGAAGATATAACAATGGTAAATATTTATGCACCCAACATAGGAGCACCTCAATACATAAAGCGAATGCCAACAGCCATAAAAGGGGAAATCGACAGTAACACAATAAAAATAGGGGACTTTAACATCCCACCTTCACCAATGGACAGAACATCCAAAATGAAAATTAATAAGGAAACACAAGCTTTAAATGATACATTAAACACGATGGACTTAATTGATATTTACAGGACATTCTCAAGTGCTCATGGAACACTCCCCAGGATAGATCATATCTTGGGTCACAAATCAAGCCTTGGTAAATTTAAGAAAATTGAAATCGTATCAAGTATCTTTTCTGCCCACAACGCTATGAGACTAGATAGCAATTACAGGAAAAAAAACTGTAAAAAGTACAAATACGTGGAGGCTAAACAATACACTACTAAATAACCAAGAGATCACTGAAGAAATCAAGGAGGAAATCAAAAAATACCTAGAGGGGCTTCCAAGGTGGCACACTGGCTAAGAATCCGCCTGCCACTGCAGGGGACACGGGTTCGAGCCCTGGTCCGGGAAGATTTCCATATGCTGCAGAGCAACTAAGCCCATGCAACACAACTACTGAGCCTATGCTCTAGAGCCCACGACGCACAACTACTGAAGCCCATGCACCTAGAGCCTGTGCTCTGCGACAAGAGAAGCCACCGCAATGAGAAGCCTGCACACTGCAACGAAGAGTAGCCCCCACTCACCGCAACTTGAGAAAGCCCGCACACAGCAACAAAGACCCAACACAGCCAAAAAAAAAAAAAAAAAAAAAAAAACCCTAGAAACAAATGACAATGAAAACACGACAACAAATGCAGCAAAAGCAGTTCTAAGAGGGAAGTTTAGAGCGATACAATCTTACCTCAAGAAACATCTCAAATAAATAAACTAACCTAAAGCAATTAGAGAAAGAAGAATTTAAAAAAAACACCAAAGTTAGCAGAAGGAAAGAAATCATAAAGATCAGATCAGAAATAAATGAAAAAGAAATGAAGGAAACATTAGCAAAAATCAATAAAACTAAAAGCTGGTTCTTTGAGAAGATAAACAAAACTGATAAACCATTGTCCAGACTCATCAAGAAAAAAAGGGAGAAGACAAATCAACAGAATTACAAGGGAAAAACGAAAAGTAACAACTGACACTGCCGAAATACAAAAGATCATGAGAGATTACTACAAGCAACTCTATGCCAGACAACCTGGAAGAAATAGACAGATTCTTAGAAAAGCACAACCTTCTGAGACTGAACCAGGAACAAATAGAAAATATAAACAGACCAATCACAAGCACTGGAATTGAAACTGTGATTAAAAATCTTCCAACAAACAAAAGCCCAGGACCAGATGGATTCACAGCCAAATTCTAGCAAACATTTAGAGAAGAGCTAACACCTAACCTTCCCAAACTCTTCCAAAATGTATCAGAGGGAGGAACACTCCCAAACTCATTCTGTGAGGGCATCATCACCCTGATACCAAAACCAGACAAAGATGTCACAGAAAAAGAAAACTACAGGCCAATATCACTGATGAATATAGATGCAAAAATCCTCAACAAAATACTAGGAAACAGAATCCATCAGCACATTAAAAGGATCATACACCATGATCAAGTGGGGTTTATCCCAGGAATGCAAGGATTCTTCAATATACGCAAATCAATCAGTGTGATACACCACATTAACAAACTGAACGATAAAAACCATATGATCATCTCAACAGATTCAGGAAAAGCTTTCAATAAAATTCAACACCCATTTGTGATAAAAACCCTCCAGAAAGTAGGCATAGAGGGAACTTACCTCAACATAATAAAGGCCATATATGACAAACCCACAGCCAACATTCTTCTCAGTGGTGAAAAACTGAAACCATTTCCACCAAAATCAGGAACAAGACAAGGTTGCCCACTCTCACCACTACTATTCAACATAGTTTTGGAAGTTTTAGCCACAGAAATTAGAGAAGAAAAAGAAATAAAAGGAATCCAAATCAGAAAAGAAGAAGTAAAACTGTCACTGTTTGCTGATGACGTGATACTACACATAGAGAATCCTAAAGATACTACCAGAAAACTACTAGAACTAATAGGTGAATTTGGTAAAGTAGCAGGATACAAAATTAATGCACAGAAATCTCTGGCATTCCTATACACTAATGATGAGAAATCTGAAAGAGAAATTAAGGAAACACTCCCATTTACCACTGCAAGAAAAAGAATAAAATACCTAGGAATAAACGTATCTAAGGAGACAAATGATCTGTATGCAGAAAACTATAAGACACTGATGAAAGAAATTAAAGATGATACAAACAGATAGAGAGATATACCATGTTCTTGGATTGGAAGAATGAACATTGTGAAAATGACTCTACTACCCAAAGCAATCTACAGATTCAATGCAATCCCTATGAAACTACCAATGGCATTTTTCACAGAACTAGAACAAAAAAATTCACAACTTGTATGGAAACACAAAAGACCCCGAACAGCCAAAGCAATCTTGAGAACGAAAAATGGAGCTGGAGGAATCAGGCTCCCTGACTTCAGACTATACTACAAAGCTACAGTAATCAAGACAGTATGGTACTGGCACAAAAACAGAAATATACATCAATGGAACAGGATAGGAAGCCCAGAGATAAACCCACGCACATATGGTCACCTTATCTTTGATAAAGGTGGCAGGAATGTACAGTGGAGAAAGGACAGTCTCTTCAATAAGTGGTGTTGGGAAAAATGGACAGCTACATGTAAAAGTATGAGATTAGATCACTCCCTAACACCATACACAAAAATAAGCTCAAAATGGATTAAAGACCTAAAGGTAAGGCCAGAAAGTATCAAACTCTTAGAGAAAAACATAGGCAGAACACTCTATGACATAAATCACAGCAAGATCCTTTTTGACCCACCTCCTAGAGAAATGGAAATACAAACAAAAATAAACAAACGGGACCTAATGAAACTTAAAAGCTTTTGCACAGCAAAGGAAACAAGACAAAAAGGCAACCCTCAGAATGGGAGAAAATATTTGCAAATGAAGCAACTGACAAAGGATTAATCTCCAAAATTTATAAGCAGCTTATGCAGCTCAATATCAAAAAAACAAACAACCCCATCCAAAAATGGGCAGAAGACCTAAATAGACATTTCTCCAAAAATGATATACAGACTGCCAACAAACACATGAAAGAATGCTCAACATCATTAATCATTAGAGAAATGCAAATCAAAACTACACTGAGATATCATCTCACACTAGTCAGAATGACCATTATCAAAAAATCTAGAAACAATAAATGCTGGAGTGGGTGTGGAGAAAAGCAAACCCTCTTGCACTGTTGGTGGGAATGTGAATTGGTACAGCCACTATGGAGAACAGTATGGAGGTTCCTTAAAAAACTACAAATAGGGGCTTCCCTGGTGGCACAGTTGTTGACAGTCCACCTGCCATTGCACGGGACGTGTGTTCGTGCTCCAGTCCCGGAAGATCCCACATGCCGCGGAGCGGCTGGGCCCGTGAGCCATGACCGCTGAGCCTGCGCGTCCAGAGCGTGTGCTCCGCAACGGGAGAGGCCACAGCAGTGAGAGGCCCGCATACCACAAAACAAACAAACAAACAAACAAAAACTACTAATAGAACTACCATATGACCCAGCAATCCCACTACTGGGCATATACCCTGAGAAAACCATAATTCAAAAAGAGTCATGTACCAAAATCTTCATTGCAGCTCTCTTTACAATAGCCCAGAGATGGAAACAACCTAAGTGTCCATCATCGGATGAATGGATAAAGAAGATGTGGCACATATATGCAATGGAATATTACTTAGCCATAAAAGAAACGAAATTGAGCTATTTGTAATGAGGTGGATAGACCTAGAGTCTGTCATACAGAGTGAAGTAAGTCACAAAGAGAAAGACAAATACCTTATGATAACAAATATATATGGAATTTAAGAAAAAAAAATTTCATGAAGAACTTAGGGGTAAGACAGGAATAAAGACACAGACCTACTAGAGAATGGACTTGAGGATATGGGGAGGGGGAAGGGTAAGCTGTGACAAAGCGAGAGAGTGGCATATATACACTACCAAATGTAAAATAGATAGCTAGTGGGAAGCAGCCGCATAGCACAGGGAGATCAGCTTGGTGCTTTGTGACCACCTAGAGGGGTGGGATAGGGAGGGTGGGAGCAAGGGAGACGCAAAAGGGAAGAGATATGGGAACATATGTATATGTATAACTGATTCACTTTGTTATAAAGCAGAAACGAACACACCATTGTAAAGCAATTATACTCCAATAAAGAATTAAAAAAAAAACATTACTATCCAAGGTGCATATAAAAAGCTTCCACCCTTCAAAGCAATAAAAGAAAAAATCCAGATTAAGACGACAAAGCAGTGTTATTTTAACCTACTAATTAGCAAAAATTTGAGGAATGAGTAATACTAGTGTTGTAAAATGCATTCATTGTGAAAGTGTAAGTTGATGTATCATTTCTGGAGAAAATTTTGGTGATATGAATCAAAATCTTAAAAATATGTATGACATCTGATTCAATAATTATTGCTAAAAATGTATCCTTAAGGAAATAGTTACAAATACATATAAAAGGATTCAGCTACAAGGGTATATATTTTAGCAAAATTTTCTTAAGACTGTCTTTTCATACTGATTTACCTGAAACAATAAAATAGCCTTACCTGAACTGTACGTCCTGCATTGATATGCTCTTCATGCAACTTGTCCCAGATTCTGCACCTCTGATACTATATGAAAGAAAGGGGAAAGGTACTGAGTTTTTTTAAATCACTAAGTGATTATTCCCAATTTACCTCAAAAATCCCCACTCACCCACCCAAAGTTAAACATACCAGCTAAAATATTTACTGCCTTAATAGTGGAAATTAACTGTCCAAAGTCCATACAACAGGAAGTTTTCAAAAACATTACACACAAAATTCTGGTAAATGGTAAAAACAAACAAAACCCACTAAATACTCTTTATTTTACTGAAAAAGAGTATGTATTTTGTCTATAATGCACACTCTTTGGAGGTGAAAAAAATGAGAATGTAAAAGAGTGTGAAAAATGAAAAGATTAACAGCATTCATCAGATATTGTTACTATATATGAAGACTTTGAAATGTCTGTTAATGATAGAGTCAAGTATTGAAAACTAAAATCTGATTTGAGAAAAAGTAACATGGATACTGCAGACTAGAAAGTATATAAAAATGAGAATGAACATTTAATATATATGTCTTAATTTTTACCAAGGTAATGTTTAGTTTTCAGAGTTCATCCAAGAAACTTAACGAGCGTGATAATGGAAAATTTTTCATTTGACAGGAAAATGTGATAACATTATGACGGAATACTTGTATAAAATATAAACAACACCAAATGTCACACATTATTTTTGGTTGAAATAAAAAACCCAAATAATTAAGATGTTAGCAGATGTGAATAATGACATTAAACACATTTTTGGTATAACCCACACACACACACTACTCTGAAAGCACAGTAACATGAAAATGCCCCATATACACATAGAAGGAAAAATAGATTATAAAAGTAGAGCACTAAAATTTTTTCTAGGGTATTTTTATATTCCCTATTCTGCATATTCTTTAAATTTGGTAGTGAATAATGCAGCAAAAAACTCTTTTGATACTCCTGAATTTTTGTTTTTTATATCATCTAAGAACTAAACAATAGCCATTAAGCTTAAAAATAACAGACTATGGAGAACAATATGGAGGTGCCTTAAAAAACTAAAAATAGAACTACCATATGACCGAGCAATCCCACTACTGGGCATATACCCTGAGAAAACCAGAGTTCAAAAAGACACATGCACCCCAATGTTCACTGCAGCACTATTTACAATAGCCAGGACATGGAAGCAACCTAAATGTCCATCAACAGATGAATGGATAAAGATGTGGCACATATATACAATGGAATATTACTCAGCCATAAAAAGGAATGAAATTGGGTCATTTGTAGAGATGTAGATGGACCAAGAGACTACATCTACAGAGTGAAATAAGTCAGAAAGAGAAAAACAAACATTGTATATTAATGCATATATGTGGAATCTAGAAAAATGGTATAGATGATCTTATTTGCAAAGCAGAAATAGAGACACAGATGTACAGGACAAACACATGGACACCAAGGGGGAAGGAGGGTGGGATGAATTAGAAGATTGGCATTGACATATATATGCTATTGAAACTATGTATAAAACAGATAACTAGTGAAAACCTACTGTATAGCACAAGGAACTCTACTCAGTGCTCTGTGTGGTGACCTAAACGGGAAGGAAATCAAAAAAGAGCAGATATATGTGTACGTATAGCTGATTCACTTTGCTGTACAGTAGAAACTGACACAACATTGTAAAGCAACTATACTCCAATAAAAATTAAAAATAGACTATATTGAGAATATATTTACCAAACATAAACTTAAAACCACTACGCAATCAAATAAATTTAAAACCACTATCAATCTACTTTTGCTTCTAAGAAAAATTTAATTGATGCCATCAGACCCAGTATAAATGCTCCTTTAATGTTATGATATTAACAAAAAGAATGTAAGCCAAAGATACATGTCTGAAAATAAGCCACTTTAAAATTTATTACTTAATACTAATCTGTCATGATATTTTAAGAAAAATAATGTTAAGGAAACAGTTGAAAATCCAGAGAGGTCAGGGTTGCAAGAATCGTGGAGCAGAGTATCAGAGAGGAAAAAGCTGCATGTGAGGAGATAACTGAAATGAGAGCACTATACTGAGACAGAGTTCCAGAGATCCGCAGGGTTTTCCTTTTGAGTCTTCGGCTGAGTACAGATCAGTACATGCACATAAGCAAATTACCTGAAGTCAGAAAAAGAACCACTGGAAAAGAGCAGGTAGACTAATCCCCCAAAATCACACAAGGCCAGAAACAGTTCATGTGACCACAAGTCAGACTGGAAAAATCTCTCAACACACTAGACATCAGGTGGAGTACTCCAAAGCACTGTCCTACATGGGGAAAAATTAGGCCTGGAATAAAGGCTATTCTGATCCTATGCAAGCTTAAAAGCGCCTCAAAAGGATCAAACTGTTCCCAAATAACTTAAATGTGTCTCAGAATAAATAAAGCTCAAAAGTACTCAAAGTTATGTAAAAATATTCAGTATCCAACAAGTTCAGAATGTCTGGAATCCAATAAACAATTACCATGAATGCAAAAAAGCAGGAAAATATGATCTGCAATGAGAAAAACCAATCAATAGAAACAGATTCGGATATGATAGAGATAATGGAATTAATAGACAAGGATATTAAAAATTATTATGATATATTCCATGTTGTTAAGAAAGAAAAAAACATGAGCATATTGAGACATGGAAGATATTTTTAAAAATTCAATTCCTAGGGGCTTCCCTGGTGGCGCAGTGGTTGAGAGTCCGCCTGCCGATGCAGGGGACACAGGTTCGTGCCCCGGTCCAGGAGGATCCCACATGCTGTGGAGCGGCTGGGCCCGTGAGCCATGGCCGCTGAGCCTGTGCGTCCGGAGCCTGTGCTCCGCAACGGGAGAGACCACAACAGTGAGAGGCCCGCGTACCGCAAAAAAAAAAAAAAAAAAATTCAATTCCTAAATTTAAAAAAGGTATCTGAAATGAAAAATGCAACAGATGGGTTTAATTGAAAGTAAGACAATGCAAAGAAAAGAATAGTAAATTTAAAGATATAAAGTAGAATCAATCCAAAATGAAACACAGAGAGAGAAAAAAAGATGGACAATAAATGAATAGAGTATCAATGAGTCACAGGCCAATTGAAAGCAACATTTTAGGTATGCAATTGGGCTCCCTGAAGGAGAGAAAAAAATTCTGAAAAACTAATGAGACAGTGACTGAGATGGTGGAGGAGGAAGACCGTGAGCTCACCTCTTCCCATAGGTGCACCAAAATTACAACTAATTTCAGAGCAATTATGGATGAGAATGACTTAACGACTAGCAGAAGAGATTTTCCACAACTAAAGATATAAAGGAACCATATAGTTTATGGTCAAAAGGTGCAAACTTCCAGTCATAAGATAAATAAGTACTAGGGATGTAATGTATGCCATGATTAATATATATAATTAACACTGCTGTATGTTATATATGAAAGTTGTTAAGAAAGTAAATCCTAATTTAAATCTCATGACAAAAGAAAAAAGTGTTTTTCTTTTATTTTGTATCTATATGAGATGATGGACCTTCACTATTTATTGTGATCATCATTTCATGAAGTATGTAAGTCAAATCATTATACTGTACACCTTAAACTTAAACAGTGCTGTTTGTCAGTTATATCCCAGTAAGCAAGAAAAAAAAGAAAAATGAGTGGCCAAAGCTTTTCCAAATCTGGTAAAAATTATAAACCCACAGATCCAAGAAACTCAAGGAATACCATAAATAAGAAAAATGAACAAAACTAAACTAATGCACATCATAATAAAATTACTTACAATAAGTGATAGAAAAATCTTAAAAACAGCAAGAGGAAAAAAAGATATGTGAAGTACAGAGCAACACAGATAAGAATGACAGAAGACTTCTTATGAGAAACAATGCAAGCCAGAAAACACCAGAGCAACATCTTGAAAGTACTGAAACAATCTAAAACTCAACCTAGAATTCTATACACAGGGAAAATATTTTTTAAAAGTGAAGGCAAAATAAACATTTTTTTTTTCAAACACAAAAATGCAAGCAGAATTCAATACCAGCAAACCTGTACTACAAGAAATGTTAAAGGAAGTCCTTCAGGTTGATGGGAAAATGATACCAGACAGAAACCTGGTTCTACAAAAAAGTGACAGCACTGAAAAATGGTAAATATATAGATAAATATAAAATATACTTTTTATTATTTTAAAAATCTCTTTGAAAGATAACACTGTTTAAAACAAAAATTACATTACATAGAAGTAAAATATATTATAATAATACTACAAAGACCCTGAGAGAGGAAATCGAAGTGTACTGTTATAAGGCTATTTATTTATTTATGACTGCGTTAGGTCTTTGTTGCTGCATGCGGGCTTTCTCTAGTTGAGGTGAGTGGGGGCTACTCTTCTTTGCAGTGCACAGGCTTCTCATTGCGGTGGCTTCTCTTGTTGCAGAGCATGGGCTCCAGGCGTGTGGGCTTTGGTAGTTGTGGCGCGTGGGCTCAGTAGTTGTGGCTCACGGGCTCTAGAGCATAGGCTCAGTAGTTGTGGCACATGGGCTTAGCTGCTCCGCGGCATGTGGGATCTTCCCGGACCAGGGCTCAAACCCGTGTCCCCTGCATTGGCAGGCGGATTCTTAACCACTGAGCCACCAGGGAAGTCCAAGATTCTTATAATATACGTGAAGTGATATATATATATATGTATATATGAAAACACATTACTTGAAGGTAGACTGTCATAAGTTAAAGATGAATACTCTGAACTGTAAACCATTAAAAATAAAAATACAAAGAGGTATAATTAATAAGTCAACAAAAGAAAAAATGGAATCTTAAAAAATATGCAATTAATCCAAAAGGGAGTAAAAGATGAGAAAAGGGGACAAAGAATAGATGAGACAAACAGACAAAAAGAGCAAGATGGTAGATTTAAAGACAACCATTTGATAAACATCTGTTCATTATAAAAATTCTCAGCAAACTTAAAAAAGAAGTTAACATTAGAGGCATCTACAAAAACCCTACAGTCAACATCATGCTTAGTGGTGAAAGACCATTCCCTAATACTGGGAACAAGGTAAGGATGTCTGATCTTGCCATTCCTATTCAATATTGCACTGGAGGCCCTAGTCAGCACAATAAGGTAAGAAAGGAAGTGAGGGAAGAAAGGAAAGGAGGGAAGGAGGGAAGGAAAGGAGGGAGGAGGGGAAGGGAAAGAGAAGAAACAAAAGAAAGAGAGGAAAGAAAGAAAGTAAGAAGGAGAGGAAGGAAGGAAGGAAGTGGGCAGACAGGCAAAGACTGGAAAGGAAGAAATAAAACAGTTTGTCTTCACATGATTGTCTACAAAGAAAATAACAAAGAGTAGATTCAAAGAGACTGAAAAGCAATGACGGGGAGATTATCTGTCAAGAGATTGGGTAAAATAGCTTGTCTTTGCCAAGGGCTTCTCCTTCGGGCTTCTCTCTACAGGGTTTTTAAAGGTAATGGCAGCTTTGCAAGGAAATATTTTCTAGATGATGTTGGATTTATACTTTTCTTTTATCTTCACAGAGTGGGCAGAAGGATTTGTCTCAGCACTACTTGCTCTTGAGTGGCTTCCAGGCCATTAAGCTCTGCCCCAACATTTCAAGGTAGGTGGAACTCAGAATGACATCCCCAAAGTGCATTGGATTCTGCTCTTTCCTCCACTGGATGCTGAAACTTCTGATAAATACCTTTAATTGCTATGAATAAACAGGATCAAGAAAGAGGAAAAACAACTACAGAAAAAATTCATAGATACTGTTTTTCAGTCATTTCAGAAAGATGTATTGTCTCACTACATGCATTCATGTTGTTCTTCATTGACATGTTATGGCCCCATGGTCTATGGCGCCATGGTTCTCCTCTGGCACAGGCATAAGCAGAGAATCCAACATTCACAGAAACAGCCTTTCCCCTAGACTTTCCCATGAGACGAAAGCACATTCTTATCCTGGTGAGACAAAAGCCGTGTTCACCATTCTCATCCTGGTGAATACGTTGTCTCCTTTTACCCACTCTTCTATTTTATCTTTTTGGATAACCCTGATTATAAACCCACATCATGGTGTGATGAACAACTCTGCACAGGTGTTTTCAGGCTTCCAACATTCATCCCTTTGTGCTCTTTGGCAGTGACACCCAGGTCTCAGTTTTGCTTTGCCTGCTGGGCAAAGAGAACAAATATTTTGAGAGTGGTTCCTGGACTAAAAGTTCTCTCTAGAACACCCCACCATTTATTTAATCAACTTTATATACTTGTAGCCTCACATTTTATGTCATTTCATCTTCCAGAATATTTTGATTCAAAATTGAATAACAATAATAATTCTACTTCATATTGTTTAGAGTATACAAACATGAAAGCTACTCATAATTATTAAAAATAATTTTCTAAAATTATATAATGTTATTCACTAGAGGTTCAGGGAAGTTGATGATGATATAACATAGAGAATATTCAGAATTTAGGAGTTTAAGGTATAAAAGCACTTTAATTTAAACTTTATGCTGACACTTAAAAGATTTATTTGAATTTACAAAGCATAGTAGGGAAAAAAGAGGTTTCAATTGGAGAGAAAAAGACCTGGGAATACTCTGAGGTGTAAAGTCACATGTGGAATCCAAAGGACTGAAGTAAGATCAATGTGTTTGTGGTATAATGTATGATGGGAAGAGTGATGAGAAAAGAAGCAGAAAAAGTAGATGAAGGCTTCTTTTGCCAAGTATCAGAGGATATCTCAGTGATCAGAATGAACAGAACTTTTCGTAAGGAAGATGATGGTTTTGTGGGGGATTAATTAGGTGGGATAATAATCAGTATTGTAGATGATAAAAAGTGTAAGTATTCAATTCAAATAAAGTTATTTTATTAAACTCAACAAAAGAGAAAATATCAAAGACTCTAAAAGTAAAGCTACATAATATTAATAGATGGCCCAATGATTATAAGCCATAAATTTAGGATTACTCATGTAATGAAGATAAATAATAATACCTACCTTATAGTATAGCTAATGTAAGGCAACTAACTGTGCCTACCATGTGTAAAAAATATAAAACCCAAAACAAACACAAAGGGTCTCAGGAATGCTGTGAATCTCCTAATGATTACAAACAATTAACTGACAGCACCAATGTTGACTGCCCGGGAATGATAACTTACTTATAAGTAACTCATTTCCAAGTATCAACCTTGCATTCAAGGGTTCTTAACATAATATCTCAATCCTCAGAATAACTCTATGAGAAAGATTTTAATGTTACCTTTACAACTCTAAAGATCAATCATGGGGTGGTGAACCTTAAGGTCTACTGCAGAGTGCTGTGTGAGGATGGTGCATTTATATCTGACCCAGGATGGAATCAACCAGGGCATGTTCCATAGAACATTACTAAGTTGGGATCTGAACAAAAACACAAAGTTTGAAAGGTGAACAAATGGAGTGGATGTTGCTAATAGATGTAGGAAAGCCAAAGTATTCAACTCTATTTTTTTTTTTTTTTACATCTTCCTTCTTCATTGAGGAAAATCATCATAAAATAGAACTGTCCACAACAAACATGACTAAGAGGAAAATGAAAACCAAGAAAGAGTAAGAACAAACTTAGAACACACTATGTTTCAAGCACAACATTAGAAGATTAATATATTTAGCAGCATAGTGATCTCAAGAAAGTAATTTAACCACTCCAAGTCTGCTTCCCCACCTAAAAAAGGAAGACAAAAATAAGGGTAACCTATAGGGATGTTCTGAGGATTAAATGATATGATATATATAAAAACCTTACAGAGCACTCAACAAATAAACACAACAGCTACTATCTTTACTATTATTATTATTTGCTCACTTGTCAAGTAAGTTGTAGAAGAGATTAGTGTCTTGGATGAAGATTGAATAGATGATCTTATGTCTTAAAATAATAAAATTCTAAGAAAAATAAGGAATAAAATAGGTCAGACTTTCTTTGCTTGCTACACGATGTTAAACCTAAATTAGGTTACATTATTAAAGGCTATTATTCCAAACAGTTGGAGAGGAGTTCACCACCTGTGCTGAGGCTTTCCTATCCTATAACACAGGAGAAAGCAAACTGAATCAGGAGTCTATCAGAAAAAAAGAATGAGGGGGAAAATGTGATTGTAAGATTGAAATAAACATTCTCAGACTAAAAAGAGAAATGGGAAAGGTTTTTGCTGTAACCACAAGTTAAAAAAACAAATAAATGAAACCAAATCAATACATAACAAATCAATAAGACTGCTTATATCTGATTTTGTACCACATAGTTCAGGCTTCATGCTGCCTGAACAGTCCTGAACACTCATTTTCACACCTAATTATATGTTGCCCCATCATATCCTATCTTATTTCCTTAACTGGACTGTAAACTTCTTGCAGATTAGAAAGCTAATTTTTTACATGATTTTCAATGTTAACAATATAAGAAACAGCAAACACCAACACTTATGAAACGCTAACATATATTTATATCCTGTAATAATTTCCCTTCTCATTAAACCTGGCAGACTGAACACATTCATCTCTGTTCTTTCCCCAAACTCAACTAAAATGACAGTAAAGTACTTTAAAAGGTATAAATTCACAATAATAATGAGAATACAACAGAAGATATCAATGGACAAGAAATTTTAACAAAATTTTGGAAGCTGGAAAGACTATGGACGTGTTGCAGCTGAACTTAGCAGATCAGAGAAAGCAGAAACCTAGGGCTGCAGAAGGGGTGGATGGTGGGGGAGAAAGGCAGTGAGAAGCAAACCAATGAATGCATAGTACTACTGCAGAAAGATTCAGTAACCAGAGGTACCAGGTAACCAGGAGGATGTGTATGGTGGGGCTAAAAACAGAAGGATTACTTGAAAGTTTATGTAAGGAATAGGTAGTCTATCAGATGTCCTCTCCATAGGCCCAAGCAACTGGACTGCCTCTATCATCACAGAAGACAACACTCCAGGAGAGTATCTGGTGGTTCCCCATCAAAATAGATCCTCCTCTGTTCACCTCTCCAGGTAATAAGGCCCCTACTACTACCCTGCTACCCATTCTCCCTCTCTCTCTCTCTCTGTCTCTCTCTCTGTCTCTCTCCCTCTCTCTCACACACACACACACACACACACACACACACACACACACACACACACACACCTCTTCCAATTAGCACTCTTAAATATCGACAGCTAGCCAAGGAAAGCCTAAAATACTGTAGACTGACACAAAGAAAGGAAGGAAGGAAGGAGAGGAAGAAAGGGAGGGAGGAGGGAGGAAGAAAAGGAGAAAGAGAGAGAAGAATACATTTAAGAAAAGAAAAGGGAAAAAGAGAAAAGAAGGAAGGAGGAAAGAAGGGGAAAGAAGGAAGGAAGAGAGGGAGGGAGGGAGGAAGGAAGGAAGGGGGAAGGAAGGAAGGGGGGAAAAAGGAAGGGGGGAGGAAGGAAGGAAGGAAACACAGAAAAGGAAGAAGAAAACTTTAAAAAATATAATAATAATACCACCATACAGAGACTATATGATACTGCATCCATAAAACAAGAACAGGAGGATTTTCTTTAAAAGAAAAAAAAGAGAGAATTGAGAGAAAAAAGAACATATTCAGAAAAAATAGGATTCTGGTTCTTTCATCTTAGTTGGAATGTGGATGTGAGAGCTACAGCTGGAGCTGCTGTTTTACATGTAAGACAGAAACAAGTTGAGGATTGGAAAGAAAGATAAAAACAGCCTGAGTCTTTAATGACTGTTGAGCTGCCACTGGAGCCCCAGACCACCTCCAAAACTATGAGAGATTAAAAATAAAAGCAAAACCAAAAAACCTCTATCTCATATAATAAGCTATTTTTAGGTTTTCTGCCACTTGCATTTTAACCATATACTAACTAATACAGTACATGTTACACAGTAAGTTTTCCCCCAAACCCCTATAAAATGAAACAAAGAAAATTATGTTCCAAGCTTATGATATTGTTCCTATTAACTATGCTTAAGTCTATTTTACATTAGCCAAGAAAGCTGAATGCTAACACTTCAAATTTCAGGATTACATTCTAATCAAGTCTATCATGTGTAATAAAACGTAATGCTGAAGGATCTATGGAATATAGTCCCAGGTGTCCACAGCACACTACTCTCATTGTTTTCAGATGTTGCAGAATCACTCCACTAAGGCTTACTTTCAATTTCCCTTCAGTCTGACTTTCTTCTTTTAAATTCATATTGGATGACTGATGGCTAACATAATAAATATTTTATCTTTCTACACCCTTCCCCCAGGAAAAACATGCCTTTTTGAAAATGAGGCACTGTTAGACACCTGGAGTCTAAACTTAGTTCTTAACTCTTTTGTCCACAGTGAACACTGTGGCTTTTAAATGTTTTTACATTGCCATAAACTATCTATTAAAATATGCTATTCAATCTTACATAGATAAAAAAATTACTTTCATAACTAAACTAGAAAACCTAGAGACAGAATGATCAAGATTATGGAATAAAACATAGCTCAGTACGAGTTTAACTGCTTAGCTTCAGACTGCATCACCTATACCGTAAATTATAATTATTCTGATATTGTTTAAAAATTTCTTAGTAAGTAAAAATTACAGAAAACGGTAAAGGAAAAATGTTCCAGCAGAAAAAGATCTATATAACTCTGGAATAATTTTCTTCTGAATTCTGACGCAGCTAATTAAATCAGTAATAGACATGTTTTTATCCCCACAACTTTCTCCCAGGGTTCTGGCCTTTCCATTGATGACTGGGTGGTACATGTGGCTAGGATCTGAGGGTAATGACAGCAAGCACATTCGTATAGAATAAATACAAGGAAAGGGAAATTTGCCAAAGGGAAAATGCCAAAGGGAAAATAGGACAATAAAAGAAAGAGTCTTAATAGACCACAGTCCACCTATTTATTCCTTTCAGAATCAATTCACTTGCCAAATTCTTACCATCTTTGTAACTGAGCACTTCAACATAAGCTCAGGACTTTGACACACACATTATCAAACACAGATATGATCAATCAGAAGTAAACAACTCCATTTCTATATTGTTACAGTGCCCTCCTTATTAATCAAAGCATGGAACACTTTGTTTCTGCTCATGACAAGAATAACCAGTTTAGCAGACAACTCCTCCATCCTTAAAAGTCATCACACTTATTGCTTATGGATAAAGAAGAAAGAAGTTAAGAGATGACTAAATATTAATCTTTAATTCTATTCATATTTGCATTGAAATTTTCATCTTATTTTTCTTGGCACTTATTTTCTATACTTTAACAAAAGACTTAAGTACTAGGAAGACAGCTGGTATCTATGAGAGAAAAAGTTGACACTCTTCTTACTTGTATAAGGTATGCAGTTGAGGGTGATAAATATTATTTATACTGAAAGGCTTAATGACCACTTCCACCCTCCCCCCACACCCCCAAAAAAATTAATGGAGGGCCACACAGCTTAAAATTTATACTGGGGGAGGTTCTTCTGAAGGATCAAATACCACTGACCTGTCCCACAGCAAATAAGACAAGGTAACCTGCCAAATCAATGCTCAGTATTCAGTAAACTTGACGTTCCCATAAATGCCACAACCACTCCATCAGATCCTAGCCAGACCAGGCTCTATGAAACCACCACAGGCACTGAGACTGGTTCTTCCTTCTACCTAACTCTTAAACTGACCTCTAGCTGATACTTCTCAACTTTGGGCTTTCCTCAAAGGGAAGCAGTGAAGTTGGGAAATTCCCTCATATCAAACAGTGATTTTCCCTCTTAAATCTACATGCACCTGAAAAGGACAGGAACACACACTCACAGTTCAGAAAACTTGCCATGGGGTGAATGAAATTAAGGGAAGCCCTTTAGCCAAAGTCCACCACCTTCACATTATAGTCAACTATCAAACAGTTCGTATTTTAATTATTAACTGCTCAATTCATCACTGTGTATAACTAAAAAGGCATTGATTCTATTCTTATATCCCTTCCTAAAAAAGGAATAATGTGAGAGGGGTATTTGTAGAACAGAAAAACCGGATGAAAAAATGAATAATGTCGTTAAATCAACAGGAGCTAGATGTTTTAGCAAAGACTCTTATCTAATATTCTCAATGTAGGTGAAATGCACAACATATAAATCAGAATATGTAACTGTTTCTTGTGGTAAAAAAAGAAAAAAATGGAAAAAAAGAAAGAAAGAAAAAAACTCACCTTCTCAATATTTATCTGGTGCTTTCTTAACCTCTCCAGGTCTGTTGGGATTACTATCTTAGTAAATTTCTGAATAGCTGGTTCAAGACGGCGTAATTTCACTTTTTCTTCATCTTCAGACATCCTAAAAAAATGTTGTATCTCTTCTACTTGCAACATCTACCTTCTCCACTCATGTAGAAAAACCTAAAAGGGAAATATTTATTTAAGAATTTTAAAAATCAATTTCCATTATTTTTAAAAGCCAACAATTAGGTAATTTTATAATATATTCTAAACACATACTCAACTTAATGCTGAACTTCAGTGACTGGTTTTTTAACAAAACTTTTATTTTAAAATCTTTTTCTCTCTACAAAGGTAATGTATATTCACGTTAGAATGATTAGAAAATAGGAAAAAGAGAATAAAATAAAATCAACAATCATCTCCTCACCTATAGTTAACTACTCTTTCCATTTTTCCTCCTCCCACCCCCGTACTTCCATTTTGATGTATGTCTTTCCAGGGCTTTTTAATATAAGTATATATGTATGCATATAATTAACTAACTTTTTTCAAAAAACCAGAAGTATACTGTTCAAGTCTTTATCTCCCAATGTATCCTGGACAGTGAATAATGTTTTCTAAAAAAGTGTCAAATGGCAAAACTGGAAGAAAAACTTTCATTCTTAATATTTCTGCTGTAAAAACTCCATTTCTAATATAACATATGTAATTATATACTTCAAATATATTATAAAATGCAACTTTTCTCATTGATGTCCTTTAAATTGCATCTTCCCTTTCTTACAAAGTGATTAGCATTGTCTACAATCAGTACACGTAACCAGTGACAGAGCTGGAATAAGAACCCAGTATTCCTGAGAGTTCAATCAAATGCTCTTTCTAATTCACCAGTAGTTTTTTTTTTTTGAGCAGTGCTCCAGAGAGTACAGGGTTATGTCTTTGGGGTCAGGGTAGGTGATGGTAAAGGTTATCAAGTGGACAGGCTCCAGGACCCCACACCTGCTTCAGTTGGAGAAAATTTACTTATATCTATCTCATAAATTTGAACTTATTCGATTTTCTGTAAATAAAGGGCTCCACTGCTTAAGCAAGCTTGAAAACCACTGTTGTACATCATGTTTTCATGCCATCTAATTAGCCATAACCTCTCCCATATTAAAAATAAGTTGACTATGTTAATTCCATTGGGTTATGGTATCTTAGACTTGGGTCCATAGAGATAGGGGTTTGGGACTTGAGAGTTCCTGAATGTTTGTTTACAAAAAATGATGAATATATTTTTGAATTATTTCAGAAGACAGAGTCCTTTGCTTTCAAGAAATTATCAAAAAGCTCTATCACTCCAGAATCATTAAGAACTATTATTCTAAATAATGTTGTTTCTCTCTTTCACAGTTGAAAATCTTGAAGTGTTGGTTATACAGATTATCTCATCTACCAGTAACTTGGTCTTTACAGTTAATCTAAGCTTGAAAGCAAAAAAGGAAAATTTCCAGACACCAAAAATAAAGAGTCTAACAGCTACAGTAGTATTAGAGATGATGGGGAAGTTCACCGCCAAAAGATTGGTCCACAGACCCAACAAAATGGGAAAATTTACAGCTAAGGGACTAGAGATAATAAAGTAACCTAAAAATAAAATTAAAATAGGTACATTTCAAAATAAAAATATAAAGAAAGAAACAGAATCTTAAAAAAAATTAGATAATATTATGAAACAGTAACAGGTCAATCTGAAAATAAACCAAGTAAAAATTCTACAAATAAAAACCTCCAAAGATGGGTTAAACAGTAAATTTTGTAGCTGAAAAGACAATTATTGATTGGAAGCTATCAGTATGAACACAGAGGAATAAGGACACATAAAAAGAAGATAAGCAACATTAAGGATAAAATGACAAGCTCAGTAACAAGTAGGAGTCCCATAAGGAAAGAATAAATAAAATGGCAAAAAGGCACTATTCAAAGAGAATATGCTGAGAATTAAGATGTAAAGCCTCAAACTGAAAATGCACATAAACACTAAGTAGCATAAATAAAAAACAAATTTACCTAAACACATGGAAGGGAAATTTCAGAACATTAGGGACAAAGAAAAAATATCTTAAAAAGCAAACCGGAGATAAAAGACAGATAAACTAAAACAACAAAAGCAGTAAACTTTTCATCAAAGCAACATATCAAAAGATAGGAATATCTTCAAAGTGCTGAGTTGGTATATACCCAGGTTAATTATTATTCAGAAGTGAAGGTAAAATAATCATTTTCAGACATACAAAGACTGAGTTTATTACCAAGCCCTTCATTAAAAGAACTACTAAAAGGCATGCTTTAACAATAAAGAAAATAAACCCAAAAGAAAGGAATGGCAAGGAGCAAAAAAATATAATAAAGTATACTGTTACTGGGTGAATAAAGGAAGCAATGAAGAACAAATAAAAGATTTATTGTGAATAACCTGATCAAATATAATAAAAATGTTTCCATGTAAATTATTATTTTTCTATAATGTATTTTTTATAGCAGCATGGTATCACATTGTACAGATGTTCGATAATTTAATCATCTAATGTTGGCCACTCAGGATGTTTCCAATTTTCCACTATTATAAACTAAACCACAGTGTAATTACTCTTCTTTTACGCAAATCCATACTACCATCTATGATTATTTATTTAAAGTAAATACCTGGAAATAGAATTAATAGGTACATACATTTTTTAAGGCTTCTGATTCTAAATGTCCCAAAAAAGGTTGTGCCTATTTACATTCCCACTAGCAACATATCAAAATGTCCACTTATCTGGATTAAAGACTTAAATGTGAGACCCGAAGCCATAAAACTCCTAGAAGAAAACATAGGCAGTATACTCTTTGACACTGGTCTTAGCAATATGTTTTTGGATCTGTCTCCTCAGGCAAGGGCAACAAAAGCAAACAAAGAAATAGGACTACATCAAAATAAAAAGCTTTCTCAGTGAAGGAACCCATCAACAAAACAAAAAGGTAACCTATTAAATGAGAAAAGATATTTGGAAATGATATATCTGATAAGGCATTAATATCCAAAATATACAAAGAATTCACACAACTCAACATCAAAAAAATAAACAATCCAATCAAAAACTGGGTAGAGAATCTGAACATTTTTCCAGGAAAGACAGACAGATGGGAAACAGACACATGAAAAGATGATCAACATCTCTAATCATCAGGAAAATGCAAATCAAAACCACAATGAGCTATCACCTCACACCTGTCAGAATGGCTATCATCAAAAAGACAAGAAATTTCAAGTGTTGGTTGTTGGCAAGGATGTGGAGAAAAGGGAACCCACATGCATGTGGTGGGAATGTAAACTGGTGCAACCACTATGAAAAACAGTACGGAGGTTCCTCAAAAAATTAAAAACAGAACTATCATATGATCCACCAATTCTAATTCTGGTATTTATCTGAAGAAAACGAAAACACTAACTGAAAAGATATATACACCCCTATGTTCATAGAGCATTATTCACATTAGCAAGATATGGAAGCAACCTTTAAGTGCTCAAAGATAGATGAATGGCTAAAGAAGATGTGATACATATACATACATACATACACACACACACAGACACACAGACACACACACACACACACACACACACACAATGGACTATTACTCAGCCATAAAAAAGAATGAAATCTTGCCATTTGCAACAACATGGATGGACCTAGAGGGTATTGTGCTAAGTGAAATAAGCCAAAGAAAGACAAATGCCGTATGATTTCATGTACACGTGGAATTTAAAAAACAAAACAGAACAGAAACAGATCCACAGATACAGAGAATAATCTGGTGGTCACCAGAACGGAGGCAGCATGGTGAGTGAAATGCGTGAAGGGGAGTAAGGGGTGCACATTTCCAGTTATAAAATAAACAACTCACAGGGATGTAAGGTACAGCATACGGAATATAGTTGATAATATTGTAATGACTTTGTAGGATGATAGATGGTTACTAGACATCATGGTGATAAATTCATAATGTATAAAAATGTCAAATCATTATGTTGTATACTGGAGATAAATACAGTATTGTATGTCAACTATACTTCAATTTAAAAAACTTTAAAATATCCATTTATCTATACTCCAACCAATACCTGATATTATCATTCTTCTTAAGACATTCAACTGGTGACAAAAATGGTATCTCATTATTGTTTTATTTTGCATTCTTTATATTACTAATGAGATTGACTTATTCTCTATTTGCATTTCTTCTTTCATCAATTGCCTGCTCGTGCTACAGGGACTGTCTTTCTCTTATTATATTAACATATAATAGTCTCATAAATTATCAATATTTCCCTAACACTAATGTTCCCAGTTTGTCACATTGCCTCTTGTGTTTTCTTCCACTATGCAGATTATATAAGAAGCTATCTTTATATCTATTACTATTCCTATCAAAATGTTTTTTAAAATACCTGGTATTCAACAGATGCTAATGGAACTAAAACATTTCTTCACATGTCTCTTCTACACAATTTCTAATCCTATCACTCTAGTCAAACAGCACAATATGCATAGCACATTACAAATGTCTTATTTGGCCTGTGTTTAGACTCTTTCCCCTCTCCAATTTTTCCCCATAGATTACCACCAAAGAATATATCTAAAACACCAAAGGCAACATGCTCCTCCTCTGAATAAAAACTTCTAAGAGTTCCTTATTATCTGAAGAAAATAAAATGTTCATAAGTAATCCACCCAACCTACTGAAATATCATCACCCAATCTCTGCTTTTGGCTTGCAAGGTGCTCCCTCTGTCTAGATGCTCTTTTATATCCCATCTGCCTCTCAACTTTGTGTATCATTTGAGATACAACTCAAATGATTCTGCCTTCTCCTCCACTAATCAGTTTATGGTGTACTTGACAAACCCCAATTATTGACTATTTGGCTTGTTTTCACTGCTCCCCTATGCTATGATGATAGCTCTCTTTTTTGAATTCAAAAAGCAATATTTCCAGGTCAGAGTGCATGACTCTGCCCCTCAGCTTTTTGTGCTCAAGGAATAACCTGCTGCCTCACAAGGGCCATCTCTAGGGGAAGACATTCTGGCCTAAGACCCTCCCAAGACTTTCCCAACTCTTGGTCTACTTCTAGAGAGTATTTTTTTTTCTCTCCACCATTTCCATTTCTATAAAATTATAATAAATTACCCATATAAAACTAAGAAGGGAACACAGCATTCAAATAGTTGCATTAAAGTATGATGTTACTGAAACAAAGTCATCCAACAGTGCCTCTGATCATAAAATAGCTCAAATAACGTTTATAAGCTATTAAGGGAAGGTCGTAATTCAATATAGAAATTGTGGTTTAAAAGTGTGATTAAATAATCAGTTGAAAATGTATTTCAGCATTTCTTGATTTTTAAGACAGAAAACTGGGAAATATTTCTGATATAATTCAAACACAGGATTAAAAAATACATTAACATCACAGGTATTTAAAATATGTCTATGAAAAAACAAGAGAAAACACACAAAAATGCCTAATTTCTCAAACTTCTGTAAAGTTGTTGTATTACTTTTCACTTTATTTTTCTAGTGTAATGGAATATTTGGGGTGACAGAATTGTTTGTATCATGAGAATGGTGGTGGATAAACAATTATATGCATTTATCAAAATTCACAGAACTGTACACCACAAAAGGTGCATTTTTGTATATTAAAAAACAAAAACAACGAGATGTGGGGGAACCCAAAATGAAATACAAACTATAAAAAACAAAATTAACTGTATTACAAATGAACAACATAACCACAATGAAAGAAGTAGGAGAAGAAAATAACTAATCTAGGTAACTTTGGAAAACAGATGCTGGATACTCGATACTAGTGTCTAGATATGGGATCCTAGATACTAAACTGGATACTATAAGGCTAAAGACAAAAAGAATTACACACAACTATACTGTACTCTAGTTATTTGCTTCTCATAGGACTATGGGTTAGAAATCCTGAAATTACTTTATGTGTATACTAGGACTGAACAAATAAGGAAATATTTTGTAGAACACAAAAGCCAGATTTCTCACTGTTGAAGAAAGAAGTTACAAATAAGAGGCAAGACTAGAATGAACCCTGTGGTACTGTATTAGAAACAAAAGTATCAGGATAAACTTTAGTTTAGAAAAAAAATATATATATATATATATACACAGACATATATCTAAAATACGTGTGTGTATACAGATATATACAGATAAACACAAAAATAAATCTTTGCAGATGCATGAATATACATATATGTGTGCCTGTATCTCCATGAAATATATGGATTTACAGTTGACTCTTGAACAATATGGATTTGAACTGAGAGGGTCCACTTACAGTGAAGTTTTTTCAATAAATACTATTTTTTCAATAAATACTACATGATCCACAGTTAGTTGAATCCGTGGATATGGAACCGCAGATACAAAGGGCCAACTATGGGACCTAAGTGGCTTCGGGTTTTGCTATCCACTGCAGGTCCTAGAACCATTCTCTGTGGATACCAAGGGACGACTGTATATACAGCTAGAAATAATACATACACTCACACACACACACACACACGCTTCTAAGATGTCTTCTGCCAGGCACTGGAAGTAATGATAACCCAGTAGCAATGAGCACACCTAGCGCCCAGATCCTTGGTGTTTAAATACTACTCTCCAAACAAAGAAAGCAGGGGTCTTTGGAGAAATGGTGGATTCCAGGGCAGGGAAAATGCAAGAGAAGCTTGGAGCATCCAAGAAGCAAGGAAGTTCTCAAAAAAGGATGAGAGCCTATAAAAAGGGCACAAGAAGCAACCTGAAAAAACTTGAAATGGACGAAGCTGGAACAATTTGAGACATAAAACAAATAACGAAAGTGTAGGAAAATAACCAATAGAAAAATAAATGAGTCCATACAGATACAAAAACAATAAATTAACAATAAATAAATAAATGGGATGAAGATGCAGCTCTTCCTTACAGAAAAACTCCAATTAATAAATTACAAAGGAATGAGGGAAACAGAAAACCACCATTAGAACATTACAGTAATAATTACTGAAGGCAAGATCATCAATGGATGCTAAAATCAACAAATTAAAGTTTGAGGAGAAACAGGATATTTGCATTGTTTAAAAGTAGTTCTCCCCCAAGATACTGATTAATTACAAAGGGAAAAATAGTTACTTTACATTAGAGAATCCCAGCTGACACCACCTTATTAACCAAGTGATCAAGAGCAATATCAAATGCAGTGTGTCATATAATGTACCCCTCATATGACGAACTACTGAGAAGGGCATATACACTTCTGTGGTATCAACAAAAGTACACAACCTTAATCTAATCTTGAGAAAACATCAGACAAAACCCAATTGAAGGACACTCTACAATATAACTAACCAGGACTCTTCCAAAGTGTAACGGTCATGAAAGACAGGAAAAGACTTAGAAGTTGTCACAGACTGGAGAAGATCAAGGAGCCATGCCAACTAAATGCAACGTGGGATCTTAGATTGAATCGTGGAACAGAAAAAGGACTTTAGTATAAAAAACGATGAAATCTGAAGAAAGTTGGTGATTTAGTTAACAGCGTTGTGCTGAAATTAATTTCTTACTTTTGATAATTGCATTATAGTTACGTAAGATGTTAACATTAAAGGAAATTGTAGAGAACTCTGTATTACTTTTGTAACTTTTCTGTAACTGTAAAATATTTCAAAATAAATAGTCTCTTAAAATAATGTGTAAACTGATGTTTCCCATAAGACAGGACAAATATTTTGAGGTCAAAGAATTGCAATCATATTCACTGCACTAACACTTGGGGTGGGCGGGGCGGGTGCCAGGTGCTTTACAAACCACCTTTAGTGCTTACAACTATTACCAGCTGAGTACCATACTACTCACGTTTCCAATAAGGAAAAAGTACTGGGAGGTTAACCAAATTACTTAAGGTTATTTATAAGTGAACAGCCCCATTTCTCAGGAAAAGTCCAATACCGCTGGCAACGCCCCCTTCCAAAAACGTTATGAACACCTTTCCACATTTCCCCACACCTGGGGCACCGAATTCCCTCAGGCACGTCGCCCCGTATTTCTCACTGGGGGAAGGGGTACTGAATTTGGAAAGAAAAGTCAAGGCCCTCGGACCTACCTACCGTACGGTCTGCTCTCTGAGCCTCCGATTCCGAATTGTAAAAAAAGGGGAGACAGACGTGGGGCCTTCTGCGAACCACCCTCCCTGGTATGGCTGACAGGAGGCTCCCCCCTCGCGCCCCAGGACCTCCCCTAAACACCCTCGAGCCTCGCGTCATCCCTCGCAGCGTCACCCACCGCGCACCTGGGCCACATAAACCAAACGCCACCTCCCCCCACCCCCGCCCCCGAACGGGTGCGCGGGACCCTCTCCAGACCTAGACGCCGGCGACCCTGATGACCTAAGACCCACGGTGCGTCACACGCAGGACAGACGAAGTAAACTTTTCCACCCTGAGATCCCGGGAGGCCGTCAAGCTCGCCCGACCGGCCGCCTCCCTATACCCGCTTCGAAAGCACCTCCAAAACCGAAACCACCACTTCTTCAAGCCGAGAGGAACTCCCACAGCGTTCGCACTTACAACCTGATGCACTGCTTCCTGCGGGGCGCCCCTCCCGCGCGCGGGACGGGCACCCGGCCCACGACGCCGGCCAGGGCCTTACGCCCCCGTGGGGGCCTATCGCGATCCCCTTACCTCCCGCCGGGACGTTCGAGGCCGGTGGGTACGCACGGCGCAGGCGCAGGCGCGGGCGCGACAGGACGGGGCGTCGCGATAGGCGGGCTGGGCTGCGCCACGCCCCCTCCCGCCCAGTTCCGGCCTCGAGGGGTGTGGCTGGCGCCTCTGTGTGTACAGACGCGGTCGCCGCTCTGGACCGTCTTACTAAGTGGTATTGATTTATGTTGTGGGGTTGTAACAAGGGAGCCAAGAGGAAGGAGACGCACAAATGCTCTTTAAGTGTGTCAGTTCGTTGAGTTTTAAGTGTGAGACAATTCACATCTGTATAGCCCACTACATTTTGCAACTTTTTTGTCCATTTTCCTCTGTTCTTCTAGGAATTTTATTGGTGGGCTGGCCGGGTGTTCTTACCTCTTTACACCTGTAGAAACTGAAGCTCACAGAGGTTGTGCCTTCTCCATCTACACCCCCCTCTGAGGTAGACGGCACAAGTCTTAATTGTAATAGGCACAGAAACTGAAACTCAGACAAGTTGTGCTTTTTCCCAAAAACGGGTTGAACCAGTGTCAACCCAGTGCCAGTATCCTTATCCCAATTTTATAGATAATGATGCTAAGCCTCAACAAAGAGTTCTAGTGACTCCCTAGCAGTTCGGCCATGTAGTGACACAGTTGGAACTTCAACTGGGTTTCCTAATTCCCTTTTCAAGTTCTTCCAGCTGATACCAATGAACAAACGGTTGGCTTTGAAGCCCTGTCCAGGTCACAAGTCCTCCTCCCTGGATGGCCTGACTTCCAGATCCAGCCTTTTTAATATGCGTTTGTGAATATTCAGATGACTTGCTCAGAACGTATCCACTGATGGTACTATCCTTAGAAGTCATAAGGATATTCAAGCCATAGCTAAGGAAACTCAGCTCTTAGGGTCTTCCAGTGGAGTGGGAGTAGGGGTAGAAATTGTGGACCAATGAATATTAGGGGTCTGTAAGAATTGCCTTGAAAGGTAATTTCTAAAATAAAGCATAAAATCTGCTAAGCGTTTTGAATTTTCTTTGTGAGTATAATGAGTGCTGATTTCTTTTACTCTAGGAATGAGGTGTTTATAAGATTTTAATTCTAAGGAGAAAAATTAAAGTATTAGCCAATACCATGGGAAAAAAATTTTTATGCAAGACAAGAGCTTACTGTTGTGGCCTCTCCCGTTGCGGAGCACAGGCTCCGGATGCGCAGGCTCAGCGACCATCACTCACGGGCCCAGCCGCTCCGCGGCATGTGGGATCTTCCCAGACCAGGGCACGAACCCGCGCCCCCTGCATCGGCAGGCAGACTCTCAACCACTGCACCACCAGGGAAGCCCCAAAACAAGAGCTTTTGAAGTAAAGGTCATTCAAGTTAAGCTCTGAAAAAAATCTACCTCAAATACACTAGGGAGATGTGACACTCAAGGATTCTAAACTTGAACCTAGCCTTCTAGGTTATTATACATATGTTTGCTATAAGTTAGGTGTGTTCAAGGTAGCTAAATAGAACGTTTTAATCTAACAGTTTGTTAGCTTTATAATCTTTAAATATTTAGATATATGGTGTGTGGACCTCTTTTTGTACTCTTGCCTGGGCACTGAAATTGTTAGGAGCAGGCCTGCTGCTACTAGCCAACATATTCCTGAGGTCCTAACTGAACCAGGAAGGCCAAACAAAACAAACAGTAATAAATAAATAAATGGAGAAAAAGAAAAATATTCTTTTTGGATATTATGATTGCTTACTTGGAAAACCCAAGGAATGAATTGAAACACGTTCAGTAAAATGGCTAGAGCAATAGCTTTCCTAAACAGCGATCACCTATTTAAAATTGTAATGGGAGAAAAGATCACTTTCAAACAGCAGAATCTAATTTGTGTTTGTAAGGAATTGTGGGAGCTATTTGAAGAATTAAAAATAATAGATAAATGGAGTAGGGGTGAAGGGAGGGATTTCCAAGAGGCACGAGGAAACTCTGGGGATAATGGATATGTTCATTATCTTGCTTGTGGTACTGGTTGCATGGGTGTATATATGTTAAAACTTACCAAATTATACACTTTAAATATGGATGTTGTTTATGGTATATCAGTTATACCTGAATAAGGCTGTTTCTTGAGGAAAGGTGTATATTATCATTTGCTTAGAAAGTAGCACATTCTTGGAACAGGCTAAGGAAACAATATATATTCACTCTATGAATTAAGACATAATTTTTCCAGTATTATAGAGCAAGTATATGGAGAACCTGAGAATCAAATTCAGATTTGGCGCAATAATATAGACCTCCTAGGTTGTCTTCCTGGTCCATTCCTCTTCTGGGAACTGCTTCTCCCCACCAGATCTGCAGGCTATCAGTTATGAGCCTCTGGCAGCCATTTTATACAGGCATGGACCCGTGCTCCTGACCATAGTGAATTGGTCCAGGAGCAGACCCCTGACCCAAGCTGGAACAATAAGATACCTGTTCCAGGAATCTGAGATTGGGACCAGGATTCTAGCTTTAATATGGCTTGTTTCTTGAATGGAGAAGGTGCTCACAGCAGAGCTCCTGGTGGCTGTGTTTTTGACTCCATAGACCCTTGAATCAGAGGAAGCCATGCTGCTCATGACCCCACTTGAAATTGTGGAGAGATGATTGTATGTATATCCTAGGCTATGTTGTTAAAAAATGTGGGGGTTTTTTTTGTTGTTTTTTACTGTAGGTCATGTTCAAAAAATATGTAAAGCCACTACCTTCACTAAGTTCTTTCTCTAGCATATGAACTATTGAAATATCTACTGCAGTTCTGAATGCATTCTATCTTTGTGCATTCTAACATTCCAACAATCTGGTGAACTGAGATGAAGAAAGGTTAAAAATAAATTGATAATAGTGGTTACCTTTAATGTGGGATTAACTGGGAGAGAGCATAAGTAGCTTTCTGGGGTGCTGGAAAGTTTCTGTGTATTGAACCGTTGTGATTACATATGTGAAAATTCATCGAGCTGTACACCTAAGATTTGTGTATATACTTTGTGTGAGTTACACCATAATAAAAAAGGAAAATAAAGAGCTAGTAATTCTTGATTTAAAACAAATAAAACCTCTTAGTAGACAAGGAATATATACTTCCTTAATAGCATTTCTCTCTACTACCTGTCTCTGAAATAGTGGTGAAATAGCAGCAGTAATCCCTACCCTTGTTAGAGACCTTCAACCTTTAGAATATAAAATGAAAAGCCATGATAGAAAGAGAGGTAGGTGAGAATGATTAGATGCACAAAAAAGAAACAGAGTTTGCAGCACATTCAAATTCCTGGTTCCAGCTCATTCCTGAGGCTTAGCTTAGACCTAGAGTGGCTTAGCATTAACCACTTAGGTCTGGTTAAACCCCAAAGCCTACTAATCCCCCACCCTACCCCAGCTCTCACCCTGCATTTTCTTTAATTGCTTAAACTAGCTCAGGTGAACTTCTACTTTCAATCAAGAGAGTTCTGTTATCAACACAAAATTCCATTTGTTTCTATTATCTTATGATATCATTTTAAACTTACACATAGTGTTCCCTGGCTTTAGTACTTAAACCTTTCCACTTTCTGCTTTAGTGGCTCCTGCCACCACACACTTACACCATTACCAAACAATCTGTTCATATATATTAAGATTATAGAGACCTTACATCAAACCAAAAGGAGTGAACTCTGCAGGCAAACAGTAACACTAGAATTCTCTGCTTATCAACCATTCACTACTTAGGAATTTGATAACCATTTAACACGTAGAATAGCTTAAATGCCCAGACATCTCTCTAAAGACTCCTTCCCCACCTTTTTGTTCTTTTAATTATCTTAATAATTCTCAGAACTTAGTGCTCCCAACAGTTATTGCACAAGGTAGTATTTATAAAACCATGCTTAAAAGACTTTATGGATGGGCTTCCCTGGTGGCGCAGTGGTTGAGAGTCCGCCTGCCAATGCAGGAGACACGGGTTTGTACCCCGGTCCGGGAAGATCCCACATGCCGCGGAGCGGCTGGGCCCGTGAGCCATGGCCGCTGAGCCTGAGCCTCCAGAGCCTGTGCTCCGCGACGGGAGAGGCCACAGCAGTGAGAGGCCCGTGTACCGCAAAAAAAAAAAAAAGACCTTATGGGCAATTTAAGCAATTTTCAAGAGTAGTTTTAACATGGTAATTTTTGCTTTATCAATGACTTTAATTCATACCCACACCCCTTACCATCCAACTCACCTTCAACAAAAGATGCAATTTCATACTATGCTTGCAACTAAAACACAGTAAACTTACTTAGCATTAGAATCTTACTAAATATTGTTTAAACTTTGGCAATTTACAAGGCACCTTGAATTTTGTAGTACCTTAGTATTGTCATGAATATCAATTAATATCACATGATAAATATACAAATGTGCAAGTTGATATATTTCACATGCACCCAACCTTTCTTTCTGACTTTAGCTCCCATTATTCCTCTTCACTCATCCTCTGCTCTAACCAAATTGAACTCAGTATTCTTCATCCCAATCCTATTCCCAATCCTACCTGTGCCTTACACCTGGAATATTCTCCATCGATTGCCCCTCCCTCTCTGCACATTCAAATCCTACTCATCTTCCCATGTTCACTCCAAATGTGACCTCTCGTAATTTTTCTAGAATTTCTAGATTTAAGGCCTCCCTCCTCTAAACACCCACCTTAATAATCCGATGTTTTTTTGATGCATCACTGTCTGCATTTTATTATAGTAATTTGGTGTGTGTTTTGTTGCCACCTCCAGTGTTTTTCACCCTTTTCCTTGTCATGACACAAATAGAAAATGATATTTATAAGCAAAACTGAGAGAGAAAGCTGTTCTCATCCTCTGCCACTGGCTCAGTTGCACTGGGAGCTTGGAAAGTTAACGCTTCCACACACCTATGACACAGTCAAGCACAGGGGTTGAGAAGCTGTCTTGTACCATCCCACGTTAGAATATAAGCTTCCTGAGGACCGGCTCCATGTTTGCTTATCTCAGTATCCACCTATAGATTCTAGTTCGATACCTTGTACCTGTAATAAATGAATAATTGGATAAATGACAAAGCACTATTTAAATTTGTTTTTACAGAGTTCTGAGGGCTTCCAGTTTCAGCTCTGACTTGTAAAGAACTTGAAGGTCATCACCCCCATCCGCACAACAAGAAAAAAGACGAACAAACTTAAAGTAAATTACCTTTCTTTGACTCATAAAAGAATTGAGGTTCAGGGCAAACTGCCCCTCTCCCCGAAATCTGGAGAGACAGGCAAATACAGAGAATTGCAACTAACATTAGCTTATCTGAAACAGAAGTCCCTGGAGCCTTAAGCTGGTGGAAACATTTACATGATAACTTTGACAAATCCTTGGAGGTGGAGTGTGGACTAGTGTGAGAGTGAGAAACTCTTGGGGCCTGCAGTCTTAGGGGGGAACTGCATACATTCATGAGCTTTACCTCCAGGAAGCTCACCAGGTTCTCATGGTGAAGAGCCAAGAAAAAAAACTCATGTTTCTGGCAGAGGAGGAGAAAATAAACTATGTTGAAATATATGGAGCCTTCTCTATAACAAAGGCCTACATAGCCAGAGACGAATGGCGGGGGAGAGTGGAGGTGCTGAGAGAGGGTTGCATTACCCAACTGCAGCCCCTTCTAGACTTCCTGTCTCTCCTAGGGCAGGGAAGTGGCTGAGAAACACTTGTGAAGGTCAAAGCCCAAAGACACAAGACCACTGAAAGACTGAAAATTAATCATAGGTAAATCATAATTATTGAATGCTTCTGCACCCCCTACACCTTAGCACCATATCTGCAGGTCTTCAGAATAATCACAGCGGATTAGAACTGAAAGAACTGCAAGGTGCAGTCTCTATATAAGGAGTTTTTAGGAGAATCCAGACCACAAGGATGCTAGAGGAAATTGAATTCTTAAACCTACTGCAAACATTAAACACAGCCCAGCTCCTAGCCAGATTAATGTAAAACCTCACACCAAAAGCCTGTTCACCTCAGTTCCCACTACCTGATACAACATGTTTGGCTTTCAACAAAAAATTACAAGGCCTATTAACAGACAAGAAAAGGCACTGACTAAAGAAACAAAGCATGGATCAGAATCAGACTCAGATATGACATAGATTTTTGTAATTATTAGACAGGGAATTTAAAATAACTGTGATTAATATGGTAAGGAGTCTATCGGAAAAAATTGACAACATACAAGAACAGATGGGTAATGGAAGGAGAGAGATGGAAACTCTAAGAAAGAATCAAAAGGAAATGCCGAGAACGAGAAACACTCTAATGAAGATGAAGAACACCTTTGATGGGCTTTTCAGTAGACTGGACATGGTCCCAAGGAAAGAATGAGTGTGTATGAAGATATAGCAATAGAAACTGCCCAAATTAAAATGCAAAGGAAAAAAAAAAGAGAACAGAACACCTAAGAACTGTGGGACAATTTCAAAAGATGTAACGTATACATAATTGGCATACTAGAAGGAGAGGAGAAAGAAAATGGAACAGAAGAAATATTTGAAGTAAAAATGGATGAGAATTTTCCAAAATTAATGACCAAACCACAGATGCAGGAAACTCACAGAAAACCAAGCAAGATAAATGCCAAAAAAATCTACACCTAAGTATGTCATAGTCAAACTCAAAAAAAGCAGAGACAATGGGAAAATCTTGAAAGAAGTCAGAGGGAAAGAACATCTTATGTATAGAGCAACAAGGATAAGAATTACATCTGAATTCTTGTCAGAAACCATGCAAGCAAGAAAAGAGTGGAGTGAAATATTCAAAGTGTTAGGAAAAAAAGAATCCAACAAAACACAAACCTAGAATTTGATATCCAGCAAATTTATCCTTTACAAGTGAAGGACAAATAAAGACTTTCTCAGATGACCAAAAAAAAAAAAAAAAAAAAGTGAAAGAATTCATTTCCAGCAGACCTGCTCTGCAAGAAATGTTAAAAGAAATTCTTCCAGGGAGGAAGAAAATGTAATAGATTACAAATCTGGATATGTAAAGAAAGGATGAGCCCAGAAGAGGAATAAATAAATTTAAAATAAAATATTTTATTTTTCTTCTTCTTACTTGGTCTAATAGATAACTATTCAAAGTAATAATAGTAACAATACATTGGGTAAAATAAATGGTAGCAATGTTTTAAGGAATAGGAGGGAGGAATTGGGAAAACTCTGTTTAAGGTAACTGAACTACCCATAAAGTGATAAGTGTAATATGAAAGGGGACTTAGATTAGTTGAAATATACATTATAAACTCTAGAGAAATTACTAAAAAAAAGTTTAAAAAGAAGTATAATTGATATACCAGAGAGTGCAAAAAGGGGGCAGGAGAGAAACAAGTACAAACAGAAAAGAGTTATAAACATGGTAAAGATTAAACCAACTATATTAAGAACCACTTTAAATATGAATGCTCTGAATACACCAATTTTTTTTGTCAATTTTTTTTGACTGTCTGAGTGAACAAACAAACATGACCCAGCTATATGTTTTCTGCAAGAAACCCACCTTAAATATAAAGACACAGAAAGGTTAAAAGTAAAGGAATGGAGAAAGATATACCATGCTAATGCTAATCAAGAGTAGCTATATAGAGACTTCCTTGGTGGTCCAGTGGTAAAGAATCCGCCCTACAATGCAGGGGACGTGGGTTCGATCCCTGGTCAGGGAACTAAGATCCCACATGCTGGGGCAACTAAGCCCGAGTGCCGCAACTACCGAGCTTGCATGCCTCAACTAGAGCCTGAGTGCCGCAAACTACAGAGCCCACGCACTCTGGAGCCTGCACGCCACAACTAGAGAAGAGAAAATCCACACACCACAACTAGAGAGAAGCCCATGCACCACAACAAAGGTCCTGTGTGCTGCAATTAAGACCAGACGCAGCCAAAAATAAATTAACTAACTAACTAAACAATAAATAAATCTTCAAAAAAAACGGAGTAGCTTTATTAATTTCAGACAAAGCAGACTTGAGAACAAGGAAAATTATCAAGAATAAAGAGGGACACTTTGCCTAATGATAAAGGGGTTAATTCTCCATGAAGATGTAACAATCCTTAATGTGTATGTACCTAACAACAGAGCACCAAAATACATGAGGCAAAGCCTGATAGAACTGCAGGGAAAAATAAAGTGCCTTGCAAATAGAGTATGAGAGCAACAAAAATTAAGTTCATGAAAGTTGCCATTTCTTCCGGGGGCAAAAATGAAGTTCATGAAATTTGCCATTTCTTCCAGGAGCAGCAGGATTGTCATAGAAGAACTAAGAGAATATAACAATAGTGCAAAATGATTTCCAAGATACCAAATATTTCTAGATTCCTGTTGGAGAACCTGCCGAGGCTCTCTTTTACAGGATTATAGAATCTATCCTCAATCCTTTCATAACTGACACTCTCACCAGTAAACTTTTTAATCCTCCAACCAGCAGAAATACATTTAAGGGATTGGAAATCAACAAAATTCACAGAGTTCCACCCTCCCTCTTCTCAGCCCAGCAAGTGCCCAAATGTCATTGTCACACCCTTTAGGGGATTTTTTTCCCTTTTTTAGGCCTCAATGGATTACAGAAGCTTTTTGAATGGTATTTATATTTCCTCTAGCCAAAGACACATTAACTGTAATATTCCTGTGGTAGATTATTACTAAAGAAAGAAATATTGCTTGCTCCATGGAAATAAACTGATAGGTTCAGCAACTTTCACTTTGCTTATATAAATGAACGCTTCAGATGATAAATGTTTCAAGCCTGAGCAAAGGGTTTTAAATATGGAAAAAATGTTCCTGAATCCCTGTACTTTAACATTGCAGGACATAAATTGTAAGTTTGAATCTTTCTAACATCTGGTAAGTGCTTTCACGTTCATTCAATCAGTCAGTCTGCACAGCCAATAGGCCAGCCACTGTGCTGAGTCCTGCTGATTGAAAGTTTAAAAAGATCTCATTTCTGTCTTCTAGGAGCTCACCTTCTGGAGGGAAAGACAGACATGTCAACGAATACAATACAGTTAACAAGCCCTTTTAAGCTATCCCTACACAAGTGCTATAGAAAGAAGCACAGAGAAGGTGACTTCAGAGTTTGGTCAATACATAGGAATTATTAAAGAAGGGAGGACGGAGCATTCTGAACAGAGAGAAAATATGTAAAAGGCACAAAGAATGAAACAAAGGTGTGTTCAGGTCCCCAGAGTGCAGGTCCCAGGGGCAGATAAGCAGAGAAGGTTGCCTGAAGGTAGGATGAGTAACTACCTCTAATGTATTTACCAAAGTTCATGTTGATCATGTTCCTATTTGTTTCAGATCTGGTCATGGCACTAGTTACTTTTAAACCTTTGTTGTGGCCCCCTCCTTCTCAGACACGCATCATACAATCTTACACACACTTACGATTTCTTGTGGGGGCTTCTGAGGCTCTCCAAGTTTTAATTTCAATTTCCAGCTTCATAGCCCACCATTTTCTGAAGCTCCACAAGGTTCCTCTAATTTCCTAATATCCCATCCACTTTCTTTCTTCTATGCCTTTGCTCAAGCTGTTCTTTTCTTTGGAATGTTTTCTGCTTCCTTTCCATTGATCAAAATTTTACTTCTCCCTGAAGACACACCTCAAATTTCTTCTCTCCAGAGAAACCTTACTTTATCCCCCACCACCACCTGTTCCCACAGTACCTTGATTTAATTTTACTCTGCAGTATAGTCGTTCACATATCTTCCTTCCAACTAGAACAGAAACTTATTGAGGGCAGGCACCTTGTGTCATTTATTGTGTGTTCCCAGCACATGCCCTGGAATGTGGCATTTGATAATATTTGTTTTCAATGACATGTGTGTCTCATCACCTTTGCAATCTGATTAGTCTTCTCCAGTTTCACAACTGAGTTCCCGCAGCCACAAGCCTTCTTAAAGTTATTTGTCACTGAGGGTGAGATCAGAGGAAGAATAAGAAAACCACCTGAGGCACACAACAAAGTCACTTGGGGATCTTTAAAAAATGTAATTACCGGGCTTCCCTGGTGGCGCAGTGGTTGAGAGTCTGCCTGCCGATACAGGGGACACGGGTTCGTGCCCCCGTCCAGGAAGATCCCACATGCCGCGGAGCGGCTGGGCCCGTGAGCCATGGCTGCTGAGCCTGCGCGTCCGGAGCCTGTGCTCCGCAACGGGAGAGGCCACAACAGTGAGAGGCCCGCGTACTGCAAAAAAAAAAAAAAAAAAAAAAAAATGTAATTACCTGGTTCCTACCTTCAGAGATTATGATTTCATTGGGCTGAAGTGGAAACCAGGCATCAATATGTTTTTTAAAGTTCTCTGGATAATTCTTAAGTGTGGTCGGTTTTGAGAACCATAGACTTAAAGGGCAGGTGAGAAATAGTTACTAGGCCCCATATAGGAATTAGAATAATTTCTAATTCATTTTTCTCAAATGGTGATGCTTTTCCCAGAAAAAAACATAACTAAAGGAATGGGGCCACACAGTTTACGTGAAATTGACTTCTTTCCAGAGAAATCTTTGCCACAAGGAGTCTGAGTTTCTGTAGGAGGAATCACACGTTGGACATGATACTTGCCTACACGGTCCTGATCAACTTGTCTAGAGAATCCCGTTGAACTGAAATCAAAATGCCAGGCATCAAACCATCAAATGAGTAAGAAAACTTGAGAGTTCCCAGTTCTCGTGAGAGTCCCCAACATGGATACCCCCTATAGCCCTCAGTGGAATGGGGAGGACAGAGCCAGGTACCATGGGGAGGATCGCATGTTGCACAACTCCAAGGGCACAATGCACATTGTATTCCATATGAAGGGCGCCCTCTGGAATTGGGTAATGCCACATCTTGGAGCAGGGCTTTTCCTGTCCTCTCAGGAGATTTCCGGTGGTGGCCTCCATCTTGCTTCTTCTCCCCAGCCTTCTTCTGGCTTGGAACTGTTACTCTGAACCAATGTGAGGAATGAAGAGCCTCCTCACCAAAATACTTCTGCCGGAGTCTTTTCCTACCTGATGATGTTTTCATTGGAAATTCCCGTAAGTGGCAGCTCTTGTCAACACAGCCTTGATCCACCCAATGTGTTACACTATCCTGCTGAAATCCACAGAATTGGTCCCTAAATCAGCCACTGCAGGAAAGTTTTCAGAAAGGGTGTCAGTTCCTTCTCAGCTTTGCCACCCCTTTTCTTTTTCCTTATTAGAGTATCCACAGAGAAGGAAAGTACATATTTTATTTCTAGATTTTGGCTGGGGTTTTTTTGGGAGACAGGGAATCAAATTGAACAATCTAAAGGCAAAGAAGAGATAAATTGAAGCTGTACAGTCCTCCCGTGGAATCCAAGGGGGATTGGTTCCAGGACCCCCACAGATACCAAAATCCAAGCAGGCTCAAGTCCCTTATATAAAATGGCATAAATGTAAATGCTATAGAAATAATTTAAAATAGAATGTAAACGCTATGTAAATAGTTGCCAGTGTGCAGCAAATTCGAGTTTTGGTTTCTGGAATTTTCGGGAATTTTTTTCAAATATTTTCAATCCGTGGTTGGTTGAATCTTTGGATGCAGAACCTGAGGATACCAAAGGCCGACTTATTATTTATAAAAAATTATCCCAGCATCTGGCAGAGAATAGCGAGCTGAAAAAATGTTAGTTTCCGTTGGAGGTGGTGGCAATGGGCAGTGTTAATCTACAGAATGGCTTTCACTTTTTATGTTTTTAGAGAGTGTGGGGAGAGCAGCAGGGTACTCAAGGTAAAGGATTGTTTTCTCCTTAAATGAAATTGTTGTGAGAATGAAAAAAGAAACAGGTACTTAGCATAAGAAATTTTGCAAACTGTAACACCGGATATAAAACATAGGGAGTTATTATTGTCATAAGAGATGTGCAAACCAAATGCCACCAGGATTTGAAGGGGAGGAAGAGACCACATCCTGCTGTGGAAATCAGGAGGAAATGGCATCCACCACTTAATAAAGACATACCTTCTACAAGACTTCGTTTCTGCATTGTAGGAAGGTCCATGATCCCTACTCAGAGCAAAAAGCAAACTGGTTGTGAGAATACTTTTAAAATCTTTGTATCTGCACTTTGTTAACTGTAGAGCACTATACAAACGCAAAGTGATGTTACTGGAGCTGTTATTGGTGATGGAGATGCTATCATTATTATTGACTTTGAAGATATCGGTCAGCATTCAACAGGGAAAGCTGTCAGAGGAAGGCCCTACAAGTACAGAAAGGAGGGCTGGAGAGGTTTCTGCCAACTTTCTCGGCTGGTTTAGAGTTCCTCTACATAACATCTTTGAGTGTCTGTTGATACCTACTCTGTCACAAAGGCCTGTGACAATGTTGGTTAACACCATATTGAATAAGAAATGCTGTCTGCCTTCAGAGCGGTCACCTTGATTTGGTTTTGATATTTGGCCTAAAATATTAGATTAAGACATGTATAGTTAATTTATAGGCCTTGGAGAACTCCTGAACTTTTTAGAGCAGAGGAGTAACATGGTGTGATTGCATTTCAGGTATTCCTGACAAAATGCCCAGTTTAGCTTTCAACCATCAAGAAATATTTTAGGTTAGCAGATGATTGAGCTCCTCCACCCCCAGGCTTCAGAATCTAGAATGTTGTCCCCCTCTAAATAGACCTTTCCCCCCTCCCAAACTTTATGAATTATGGAACTGATTGTTTCCTTCTTTGCAACGGCTGTTAAAAAGCCTAAGTCAAGTTTGGCAAGTGTATCGGACTTCAAATCATGAATGTGAATACTCACTTCAGCCTTTTCTTACTTTACCCACGTTTGTTTTCTTTTTAATCCTTCCCTTGTTTTAAAAATTTTTTTGTTGAATTTAGAATGGATAAACGACAAAGTCCTACTGTATAGCACAGGAAAGTATATCCAATCTCCTGGGATAGACCATAATGGAAAAGAATATAAAAAAGAACGCATGTCTACATGTGTATAACTGAGTCACTTTGCTGCACAGCAGAGATGGGCACAACATGGTAAATCGACTACACTTCAATAAAAAATAAATTAAAAAATAAAAATTTTAATTGAATTATATGTAGTTTTGTAAACCATCTTCAATCCTTTCTGGAATAAGGGTAAGTTATAAATAGATAAAGATCATTCTTATTTTTAAATTTCTTATTCAATTAACTTCTGGTGAAGAGTATTTGAAATGTCTCCTGGGGAAATTTGCATGGATCAGGCAGATTGGAAAAATAACATTACAGGCGTTACTTTCTGGTTCTACTGCTGATCTCCTAACTTTTAAAATTTGGTTTAAGTCCTGTATAACATAGCACTTGAACATAATGTGAATCTATTGGTAGCTGAATATTTTTGCATTTAGAGTTAAAGTTTGAATTTTGTTTTCAAATAATTTAAGAAAAGATACAAACTTAAGACTACCTAAATCTTTGTTCCTGTGTGTTTAAAAAATTCCATTTAAGTTTAAATAAAAGAGCTAAGATTTATAGCCTATCAGAGCATTAGAAGATAAAATCTGTTATCCCGATTTTAAAAAAATCATACATATAAAAATGCATTTGAAATGGAATGAAACCTGTTCTGTTACTAAAAGATATTTGTAATGCTAGAATTACATTGCTAGATCAGAAGAAAGGAAGATATAGAAAAGTCTGTATGTCTTCCTATATTCAATCTCCCTTATCATTTTAAACTTGCTTTTTTTAAAAAAAATTTATTTATTTTGGCTGCATTGGGTCTTTGTTGCTGTGCGCAGGCTTTTCTCTATTTGCAGCGAGCGGGGTCCACTCCTCGTTCCGGTGTGCGGGCCTCTCATTGTGGTGGCTTCTCTTGTTGTGGAGCACGGGCTCTAGGCACGCGGGCTTCAGTAGTTGTGGCTCACAGGCTCTAGAGCACAGGCTCAGTAGTTGTGGTGCACAGGCTTTGTTGCTCCGTGGCATGTGGGATCTTCCCGGACCAGGGCTTGAACCTGTGTCCCCTGCATTGGCAGGCGGACTCTTAACCACTGCGCCACCAGGGAAGCCCTAAACTTGCATTTTTAAACGTTCAAAAGCAAGACAATCTTTAAGAATTTGAAAGTATTAAGGACATTTTCCTCCATTAAAAAAAACCCTGTTTACCTAGAGTCTGTCATACAGAGTGAAGTAAGTCAGAAAGAGAAAGACAAATACAGTATGCTAACACATATATATGGAATTTAAGAAAAAAAAAATGTCATGAAGAACCTAGGGGTAAGACAGGAATAAAGACACAGACCTACTAGAGAACGGACTTGAGGATATGGGAGGGGGAAGGGTGAGCTGTGACAAAGCGCGAGAGAGGCATGGACATATATACACTACCAAACGTAAGGTAGATAGCTAGTGGGAAGCACCCGCATAGCACAGGGAGATCAGCTCGGTGCTTTGTGACTGCCTGGAGGGGTGGGATAGGGAGGGTGGGAGGGAGGGAGACGCAAGAGGGAAGAGATATGGGAACATATGTATATGTATAACTGATTCACTTTGTTATAAAGCAGAAACTAACACACCATTGTAAAGCAATTATACCCCAATAAAGATGTTAAAAAAATAAAACCAAAAAATAAAACCTTCAAAAAAAAAACAAAAACCCTGTTTAGAGATTGCTTTCAGAACCAATTTACAAGACCCCTAACTAAATCAGTTTCCTTGGTTTAAGTGTAGACCGTTAATCTCTGCGTTCCTCACTTCCCTACCCCCTCATTCAATTGAGTAGGTGATCAAGGTTCATCCTTTTTTGTTTCTAATAGACTTGATTATTTCTGAAAACGTTAAAAACCCATTCTCCAAAGGGCAATGACTTTCTACCTGTAAAGACAGAAAGTAAACTTCAGAAGAGAATTCTGAAAGTGGAATTAGAGATGTTCCAAATGCAGGCAATATTATTAGAACTAAAACATTACCTTCAGGGTGACTGCAGGAGGTAGACTGGGTGCATGGTCAGGATGGACTCACTACTGAGCTTTACCCAGACTTCTGATGAACGAATAACTGCTTCTACCTGAACTGATTTGGAACATAGAAAGAAAATTAAGTACCATCCGGTTGACTTTATGATCTAAATTTGGGTTTATCTTAAATCGGATAAACCAATACATAAATGTATCTACTAATAACGCAGCCTGGAACGTAAATGATGAACTGGTTGAATGACTGATGCATTTGTAGCGAACTCATTTTACTTCCTGGTGATCACTGCATTCTTTTCTATGCTCAATAATCTGCCTGAATTTTTCCAGAGGTTTTCGTTAGACTCACTTTTCCTGTCTTTGAAGGCTCAAATAATTTCTCTATTTAGAAAGTCAAAATATATGATTATTTCTGGTGTTCAAGCACCTCTTCTCATCTCTGTGACACCTCAGAGGATGATAAACAGTGTCTGTGTTTCTTGTACATTGTGGAATAGAATTTATCTCGGTCTAGAGATTTGAAGTCACACAGAGTATTTAGAGCACTCTTTCTTCCTCCTCATATATCTCGAGCCACAGTTCTCTACTACTGTGGTTGGTCTTGACTCTTTTGATTTCCTATTATGCTTCCATTTGCACCAGAAGAAAATGGACATGAAGTTGAAATTGAATATAAAATGTCAGAACTAGAAAAGCTATTAGATCAAATTAAGGTAAAGAAACAAGTGAAGGATTTGATGTGTCTTGTTCCTTGTGGAGACAAGTACATTGGACTTTATCAAAGTTAATGCTATTAAACATTTGAATCATGTGCTAATTCACCTTATGGTGAATCTATGCTTATGTGCAGCAGACTTTTGATAATAATTTGGCTTTCTGTGTAGATCTGTCTGTAGATCACAGGTAGAAATCAGAGGATCCAAGTTCCTAGTTATAAGTTAATAAACAAGCTTCCTGGTTTATATTTCAGATTTTGTTAGTAAGCATTCACCTGAGAGAGAGAGAGAAATCCTCTGTCACCATGCTACAAAATCAGGTTCCCGAGGTATAACCCTGGAACATGGAGGTACTGCCACTTTAAGGCTTCCCCAGGCACCTAGCAACTCTTCACCATGGGGCACTTTGATTCCTACTTGTTGCTAGTTGTCCACAAACACCTGCTCTATAAAGACAGTCCACCTCTTGGTTTGCAAGGCCAGAAATGAACACGGCTACTTCTTAAGAGGCAATTACTGACCACGATAGACCTTTTACTCTTAAGAGCAAAAGCTGGAATCCTCCCATCTGTTAACACCTGTTAATCTTCTGAAATGCACCATGGAACAAAGACACTTGTTTTTTTCTTTAGACACATGATGTGAAAATCCATTTTTACAGCCATGCAATTGTGTGGGAAGCTTCAGAAATAAAGATTACAACAGAGTCCCTTCTAAACCTTTTAGAGATTCTTCAGACGATGATGAGAGTTTGATGAATGTTGATGAGAGTTTGATACATGTTCCAAGGACTGAACTGTGGGCCTTTTCAACAAGTAGGAAAAAGGATCAAAAATGCCTAAAAGCCCTAACACCCGTTTTTAAAAAACACTGGCAAAATATAACTATTGAAAAATACAACTTGGAACTTTATCATAATTAAGGAAGCACCTGAAAGGAAAGTTGCTTGACAATTTTGAGTTACTCTCCAACCAAAAAATCTGTTTAATGGACTTTAAAATGATTTTGTATTTGTGTTTAAGAAGTATGCATTTTTTTACAAAAAAAGAAGTATGCATTTCTACCTGGTTTGGCAGTTTAAGTACCAGGCCCTAGCCAGAAAAAAATCTGAAGTGACTAAGGCAGTGCTTCTTAAATAAGAGCAACTTTGAGCTGCCATCTCAAATCACTACCATCTCTTCTGTCAAGACTAGATTAGCACTGACTCTCATCTGATGAAGGAGTCACCTCAAGCTTGGAAACAGCCAGTCGGGATCATCCAGCAAGTACAGGGTAAAACTGAAAAAAGATCCCAGAATTCTGTTCTTTGGCCAGTCCATAGAGAATGGAGAATCTTGTAGAGTTGATGTCATTAACACTTGGATACATTTAAGAAGAGAGAATGACTCTAGTTTCTTCTCTGTCTCTTTAGCTTAGCTCAAAATAACCAAGCACTTGCCCTTACTGACCTCTAAAGATCAATTACTGTTATCTGTCTTACCTGCTCTTGCTTTACATCTCCTCTTTGTTTTATTCAGCTACCTGACTTTGGTTCTGCTTCTGGCCATTTGGAATTGGTGTTTGAGCTTAGTCTCTGTTCCTTTAGACCCTGGATTTTCCTAACGGATTCCAATTTGGTTTATTCTGCTGGCTTTCTATGCTCTGGGCTATCCTAGTTCTTGCCCTTCTGAATCTAATTTCCAGCACAGTCCACTCAGCTGGCTGACCGGCTGTTTTCTCTGTGTGTTCGAGAGTATAAGTGAGTGTAAGGGGGGGCAGGGGGAGGGTGTGTGCACAATTTGGATAATCACTCACTAAAATGAGAGAGAGACAGAGAGAGAGACAGAGAGAGAGAGAGACAGAGAGAGAGAGAGAGAGAGAGAGAAGAAGCTCTAAACAGAAGCAAGGGGAGGGGGGAAGTTATGCATTTGTTACTCCTTATTAACCATCCTGAGGTTTGAGGCAAATTCTTAATTGTTTACTTTCCTGCCAAGAATTTTATCTCAGCTCTCAGATTTTGCTGCCACCTGGTGCTAAAATGTTCTAGGTAGTGATGCCTAAATAGTTTGACAAACTCCAGAAGTATAACCTAGACTCAGAGATAACACAAATTAGGATACTGGATGCTTAACATAATAAATAAAAGATATAACATTGAAAAATCCTTAATTCAATATCATATAATCATTTAAGAAATGAATGTAGTATACCTGTTAGAACAAATTTATAAGAAGCAATAGTAGTAATTACTATGTAGCTCTGAGATGTCACCATCTCTTAGAAGTATGGTCCCCATTTGAGCTGTCACTCCTGAATATGACAGAATACTTAGTGTTAATACACATTAACAACAAATAATTTCTCTCAGTTAATGTCCCCCCTAATTTAAAGTGGGAGGGGGCATTTAACTTATACTCTTTGTAAGTCAAGATTGGCTAAATTTGGGGCTTCCCTGGTGGCGCAGTGGTTGAGAATCTGCCTGCTAATGCAGGGGACACGGGTTCGAGCCCTGGTCTGGGAGGATCCCACATGCCGAGGAGCAACTAGGCCCGTGAGCCACAAATACTGAGCCTGCACGTCTGGAGCCTGTGCTCCGCAACAAGAGAGGCCGCGATGAAGAGCGGCCCCTGCTTGCCACAACTAGAGAAAGCCCTCGCGTAGAAATGAAGACCTAACACAGCAAAAATAAATAAATTAATTAATAAACTCCTACCCCCAACATCTTAAAAAAAAAAAAAAGATTGGCTAAATTTGCCCAAGATTTATTTGTTTCACAGAAACTATTCTTTCCTTTTATGGTCTTCACTGGTCTGCTGTTTCTCCCCATTCTTCATCCTGCTACTATTGTTCTCCATTGCTTCTCCAGGCAGGATTTGCTTCTGTTGCTCCTGCTTTTCCATAATTATGTTTGTCCCTGTTTTCCACTCACTGTGTTGAAAGTGGTTTTTCCTTCCAGCTGATAACATATCATGCAGCCAACTTTTCCAATTCTAACCTTTAAAGGAATTCTGTCCTATTGGACTGCCAAATAGAGCTTTGCTCATTTAGCTTTTGAGTCCCAGGTGTGAAGGGATGTTAAAAGAATTCCCCCAAAACCCAGGCAAGAGAGCAGTTTGGTAGTGTCATCCATCGGTGGCAGATTATATTTTCTAAATGTGACAAAAAGAATAACCCCCATTCCACATACTCTTATTTACAATGTGACTTTGACAGTCCTCCCATAGAGAAGTGGAATCTATGTTCCCTTCCCTAGAAACGGTGGATTTGTGGTTGAAAGAAGCGACACTATGTGACTTCCAAGGTTAGATTATAAAAAAGAATCATTTCCCTGCCCAGTTCTCTTGGGAGACTCACTTTTAGAACCCAACCACCAAGCTATGAGGAAGCCCAAACTATCTCACGCTGAGACACCACATGGAGAGATCACTTGTATTTTTTCCAGCCATCAGCCCACCTGAGGTCCCAGCCACAGCCAGCATCAACTTTGAAGACACCTCTAGATGATCCTAAACCCCAGCTATCAAGTCACCTCAGCATTCAAGCCTTGCTAGATGAGGCCCCACACATCAGAGACCAAAAACAAGCCAGCCTTGCTGTTCTGTGTCAAAATTCCTGACCCACAGAAACCAAGAGTATAATACAATTATTGTTTTATGACACTGAGTTTTGGGGTGGTTTGTTATACAGCAATACTGACAGAAAAAGTATCCTCTTCAGTGTGTTCCTCATAAGTCGTGAGCGGGTACCCCAAGATGGGTGCAGATCCCAACTCCCCTTTATCTCATACATAAGTTTCTTATCATCTTGAAGCATCTTTCTTGACCAGAGCTTGACAGCCTTCATTTCTTGTTTTCGGGGGTCTTACTTCTGGTCAGAAGCCCCGCTATTAATTTCAGAGACTGTTTCTCCATTTCCCCCAGAAGATCTGGGCCTTCACTGTAAATCCTTTTGCCTCACTCATTTCTGACCCATTTCTCATGTTACCTATCCTTGATTTCTCATTCCATCATCTACTCCTGGAATCCATATCTTCTTGGGATGAGTGCCAGTAGGAATTGTACCTTTACAGAAGAGACTCCAGCCTACCCAAAGGAGTGTGGCCTCACCTGCTGGTTCCTACAAAACAATCATAGCATTGATAGCCCAGTATCAGTATTTTCTTGATTGTTTTAAAATTTATTGAGATATTACTATATGCCAGGCATTGTGCTAAACTCTGTACATACTCCTTTCAGTCCTCTCAACAACCTTATAGAGTAACAACTATTATCCCTCCAATTTTAAAATAAGGAAAATGAAGAACAGAGAAGTTAGGTAATTTGCTCAAGGCAAGACAGCCTGTAAATGGTAGAGGGGGGATTCAGATGAAGGTGATCTAACCCCAGAGCCCATGCTCTTAACCACATGTCCCATGTACAAGACATTAAACAGCTGGCATGCATCAAACCAAGCCCAGCTTTTAAGGACTATTCCAGGGTGAGGTGAAGACCTTACTTACATGTCCCTCCTGCCTTTCTCTTCCTCACAGCTTCCTATTTCTGCACCTAAGGGCACATGCATCTCTACAGGAGTAAGCAACCACTTCTAGGTGAAGAACATCCAGTTTAATTGTCTACAAAGAAAATAAACATTTCTCCAAAAAGAAGCAACAAAATCTGTAGATGCATAATTTTGGCTGCTAAAACCTAGCCAGGACAATTTATATTATACCACAGTCATTTAGCTTTTTAGGCTAAAATATCTGCATCCAGGTTACACAACAGATCTTCCCAAGAAAAACAGGTAGAAACTTTGGGTAACTAAAGGGCCAGTTCAGGACTTTAGCCTCCTGAGACAAAGGACAATCTGCCTCAAAGTGTATTCTTGCAGGGCAGAAACTGCTCACAGCAATTTAATAATAGTGCTTTGCATTGGTTTCCACCAATATAACAGGGGTGTAGCAGGCTTCCTGGGAGCAGCTATAGCTGTTGCTCCAGGCCTACTATTGAGACTGCACTCAGCATTTTGATGTATTCCCACTGTAGGTCCACCTCTTTCATGCATGGATGAGAAATGAATATTTTACCGAAAATCCCGTGGGACTAGGGGAAGAGGTTCTATATTGAAAAATTATATTTTAAACATTAATAAAATCTGTTAAATATCTCTGTTCTTTCCCCAGTTTTCCATTGTGGACAGCAGCTCTCTTTTCTCTTCAAAATTCTTTCCCCTCCCTCCAGAATTATTCTCTAAGCTCACACCCCTCTTCAGTCTCTCATTCCAAATCAACACCAAAAATACTGGCAGAAGTTGAAATTGGATGCCTGCAGCACTATAGCTCCACTCAGTGTGACTGTGAAGGACAGTGTTGAAGAGAAATCTCTTTGGTGGTCAAAACTCCAAGCAGTACACCTGGTTGGTTAACTCGCCTGGAAGGAAGATGAACAAAAGTATTGCTCTACATTAATTCATGAGCAAATCACTAAGAGTTTGGATTGGAAGGAAGATGACTGGAGAATTGGAGGCAGTGAGTTCTGGAGAAAAGGTATGAGGATAGACCTCTTTGAAAGAGCACAGAATATGATATTTGTGTCCCAGGTGAATGCTAACCAAAGAGCAGATCTTAATCAGGTAGACAAGATGACCTGTTTTGTGGATGTCAGTCAGCCTCTTTCCCCAGTCACTCCTGTCCTTGACCAAGGCATTCATAAATAAAGTGGCCATGGCTACAGGGATAGAGGTTGTCCATGTTGCTGATTAAAGAGCCAGTCTGGTTACCTCCACTACTGAGTCCCTAACTGCCAAAAGCAAAGACCAACACCAGTCAAATATATGACATTGTTTCTCAGTTCACCTGGCATCAGGCTGAGTATACAGAGCCATTTCCATAATAGAAGGGAAAGTGTATTGTTCTTACTAGAATAGATACTTACTTTGCATATGGATTTGCTTTCCCCTCCTCAGTGATTCTTCCCTAAACACCCATCTATGTATGGACTTACAGAAAGCCCTATGCACTGTCATCATATCCCACAGAGCATTATTGCTGACCAGGGAACTCACTTTACAGAAAACGAGGGCAATACTAGTCTTCCCATCACCTAGAAACAGCTCACTTGATTGAATTATGTAATAGCCTTTTGAAGGTTCAGTTTAGTGCCTGATGGATGGCAAAACTTTGCTCTTCAGGATAGATGAAGTGGACTTTGTGTATCTTTTGGTTAGGAGAGGGTTAACATGTTTTCAGTCATGTGAAGAGTAGTTTAATCATGTTATACGAAAGCATGGTCTCGTTGATGGTTTTATTTGGAAATTAAGTATAGTTAAAGAGTGTGTGTAGACACCAAGTTGACAAGGGATGAACTATGCTGGATTGTGATATGTCAACCTGGATGAACTGAGAACTTCATTTCCTAGAATTCCATTTTTTGTAGGAGTTAGAGGTGGCTAAGAGAGGAACTTGTGCTAAAGGTCTGAAAGGCTGAAGTCAACACTTTCTGAGGGTTATTGTGGTCAAATGTGGTGATGAACAGATACAGAGGTGCCTTGCAGGTCCATCTTGTCTTTTCCCATTAGCATTTAAACATGTCTTTCCAATCTTTAAAAATCTCTCCCTTAACCTCATGGCCCCTTCCACACTACTTTCTCTTCTTTCATGTTGTGTCCATTTTCACCTTTCTCCTCAATCCTCTGCTACTGGCCTATCACATCCTTCCCCTTAAAATTGCTCTCACTGTTCTTCTCTCTATACTCATTTTTTCCCCTGGATTTCTATAACTATTATATGCTGATAATGCTCAAGAATATATCTATCCAGGTGTCTCCCAAGTTTCATACCTGCATATTCAGTGGTCTACCCAGCGCCGCCACCTGGATGATAGGCACCTACAACTCAGTGGGTCTATAACTAAATGTGTCCTATTTCCCCTCAAAACTATACCTCCTTCATATCTCAGTGAATAGCACTGTCATCCACTCAGGTGCCCAAGTCAGAAACCTGTCACTGTCTTTGCTTAGGTTTCCTTTATCTTTTGCCTGCAATGATTATTGCAACAGTCATTCTTCCTCAGGTTGCCAAGCTCCAGTTCAATAATACAGCTAGGTCTCGGGTCAAAATGGCGAGCAAGCCTGCTGTTGCAGCGTCAGGCAAATGGCTGGAGGGTATTTGAAAATGGTATTACAATGCTGCCGGGTTCAATAAACTGGGCTTAATGTGAGATGATACAACATATGAGAATGACGATGTAAAAGAATCCATAAGAAGGCTTCCTGAGAACCTTTATAACAACAGGGTGTTCTGCGTTGAGAGCACTGGACCTGACCGTGAGGCAGCAGATCTTGCCTGAAGAGCAGTGGACAAAATATGAGGAGGATAAATTCTACCTTGAACCATATCTGAAAGAGGTTATTCGGGAAAGAAAAGAGAGAGAAGAATGGGCAAAGAAATAATCATGTAGTTTAAAAATCTGTGGATGCAGCCGTTCTCAAAGTATTTTTATGAAGTTGGTTAAACCTGGAATATACAATGTGGACCTATCTGGGCTGTAAATGTATTATTTTAAATAAATGTCTATAATAATTATAAAAAAGTAGCACAACTATAATGTGCCATACAAACACTATGGTTTATTTTCAGTACAGATGCATCTTAACCCTGAGAATGTGGGGCAATAGATCTCCATTTTATGGGAGAAGTTGCAGCTGATAGTGGGCTGAGATGAACAAAAGGAAAACATGCTTGCACGATAGCGGACATTGTCAGTGTGTTAGACCTGGTGACAATGCTATTCTTTCCACAAATATTCATTAATTTCCTACCATGGACTAGGGACTGTGCCTACAGGATATGCTTCCAGGGCATTGATTCACTGTGTACTTTTTCTGGGTCCTGCACATGTAGGGGATACCAAGATGAAAAAGTCATGGTCCCTGTGCTTAAGGGGCTCTCAGCTCTCTTCGTCATGACCCACGTCAAATGATATCTCAGATGGCCCTTTCTAATGCTGAGCTCCTCCCACAAAGAGTGCTGCAGTAAAATTCCTTCCAGGGCCTATTATTTTCAAAGAATAAATTAATTTCAGAGGAAAATAAAGTCAGTCTAGAGGCATAAGTAGGCTGTCGTCCAGATGCAAGGATTCTGGAAAACCACCACCAATTTAAAAAGCTATATGCAAGGATTCTTTTTTTGGTGACACATAGGGACCGCCTCATTGGGACCTAAGCTAAACTGCAAGCAATCTCAGTAGTGAATTCAGCTTTGTGCTCAGCCCTTTTCCAGAACCTCTGGCTTAATTATGAGAAGAAAACCTATTTATTCTGAGACATCACCACTTTGGGATAAATTCCTGGAAGCCATCATAAAAGCAAAGGGAAGATCTTTCTCAGAGTCTCTTCTCTGGATTTCTGAGAAAGAAGTGTTCCGTGTTTAGCATGTCAAGTTGCTTTTCATTTCAGTCCATGGATTTGCCCCTTATTTAATTCGCTTTGAACTTAGTTCTTCCTGTCCATCCAGAGGCCTGGGTCTCCTATGGGAAGGTAATTCAACCTTTCTCGTGTCTTCCTCAGATATCATCTTTCTCTGAGCACATTCTTCATATTATTAGTTACAAAATAATAAAAATAATAATATTTATATAGTACCTTACATTTCACAAAACTCTTTTCATGTGTTTTAGTTCATTTAATCCTAACAGATCACAGAAAGGCAGAGCCATGAGGAACCTGAGGTTCAGTGAAAAGTAACCTAAGATCACATAGCTGTTGGATGACAGACCTCACAAAGAACCCAGATATTCTAACCCACATCTTCTTTCAACTATTTCTCCCTATATTCATCCAGTGGCCAAAGTCATTTCTAGCCCTGATCCATTTCATTTCATCCTTCATTTATTCTGAAATCTGAACAAAACTATGTTCATACTGGGAGCCAAGGAACACTGATGTCTCTCCTGGGGATGAGCTTGGTTGTAGGGACCCAGGAAGCCCCCCATAAGCCAGGACTACCAGGACCTACCAAGAACAAGAAAATGCAGGAGTTCTCCTGAGGCAGGGGTTCTCCTCTTTGGCCACACATTGAAAACAGCTGGGGAGCTTTAAACACTACTGAAGCCTGGGTTCTAGCCCCAGAGACTTATATTGAATTGGTCTTGGGGGCAGCCAGGCCATTAGATGTTTAAAAACTCCCCAGCTGATACTAATATGCAGCCACGTTTGGAAACATTGCCTGAGGGCTTCCACGTGTTTACCTGTTCCTTGCAGGACCTGTGGACTCATTCTCTCTTTCTCCCTTTGCTAAATGCTTATTACACCAATCATATACAGTTGTTTAATAAAATCTAGAAAATGCAAGAGGCAGGATCAAGATGGTGGAATAGGAGGACCCTGAGCTCACCTCCCCACAACGAACCCATCAAAACCACAACTACATATTGAGCAACTCTCACTGAGAATGACATGAAAACTGGCAGAATGACTCTCCTACGACCTAGGCTGTAACGAAAGGACCGCACAGAGTCTGGTAGGAGGGAAGGAGAAGTGATCCAATGAGGACCTGCACCCCTCGCGGGTGACCCAGAACAGCACAGGGATATCACAGGTTTGGGGATCCTCCCTAAGGAGTGAGGGGTTCGAGCCCCATATTAGGCACCCCAGCCCTGGGGTTCAACACTAGGAACAAGAGCTGGTTTGAAAAGAAGTGGGGCTTACCGGAGGGCTGTAAGAAACAGAGACTCTGCTCTTGAAAGGTCACGTGCACAAACTTGCTTGCTCCCAGTCCCAGCGTGGAGGCAGCTGTCTGAAAACTGCCTGGTGCTCTGAGGGCCTGCCCTCCACCCCATACCAGGCTCCTGTTCCGCCGCTGCTCTCCGCTAAGGCCGAGGCCACCACTGCCAGTGAGTGTGCTCACACTTGGAGGGAGATGAACCAGCTTGGTGTGGCCCTGCCTCTAGCCAGGCAGGAGCCCGCCACTGCCATCAGGAGCTCACACTGGGGAGGGAGCAGAACCAGATGAACAGCGTGTCTCCAACCCCTTCGGTTCCAACACCTCTGACCCCAGCCCAGCCTCTAACCAAGCTCCACACACTGGGGGAAAAGTGGAACCAGCTCAGAAGTGCAGCCCCAAGCCCTCAGGCTCTGACCATGCTCCCAACCAAGGTGGAGACTCCATCCCACTGGGGAGAAACCCAACTTCCCCAGGGCTCCTGCTACAGCCCCTCTGGCCTTGGCCCCACCCACGATAGGGCGGGGACTGCCTTTGAGCCTAGGAGAAACTGGTGCTGGCACCTGGCTCTCTGCACCCAGCCCCGCTGATTGCAGCCCTACCTCCCATCAAGGTGGTGGCTGCCAGTGCAGGGGGGAAGACATGGCCCATGCTCACTTCAGATCCAGCTCTCCCACTAAAGCCGCTGGAGACACGCAGACTGCATAGGGACCCTCCCACACAAGGACATGCCTTCAAGACCAGGATAGGTAACTGTTTCACCTAATTTCATAGAGACAAACAGAGAAAGGTAAACAAAAATGAGAAAACAGAGGCAGATGTTTCAAATAAAAGACCAAGATAAGGTCCTTGAAAAAAACCCTAATGAAACAGAGACAAATAATTTACCTGATAAAGAGTTCAAAGCAATAGTAATAAGAATGCTAACTAGACTTGGGAAAAGAATAGATGAACAGAGTGAGAAATTCAACAAAGTACTAGAAAATATAAAAAAGAACCGGTCAGAGGCTGAATACAATAACTGAAATGAAAAATAAGCTAGAAGGAATTAATAGCAGATTAGGTGATACAGAAGAATGCATAAGTGATCTCGAGGTGGAAATCACCCAGTCGTAACAGCAAAAAGAAAAACAAATTTAAAAAAATGAGTCCCTCTGGGACAACATCAAGCATACCAACATTAACATTCAAAACATCATAGTGCTGGCACAAAAACAGACACATAGATCCTTGGAACAGAAGAGAGAGCCCAGAAATTAACCCATGTACCTATGGTCAATTAATCTATTACATAGAAGACAAGAACATGCAGTGGGGTAAAAACTGTCTCTTCAATAAGTGGTATTGGGAAAACTGTACAGCTACATGGAAAAGAATGAAATTAGAACATTTTCTCATACCATCTACAAAAATAAACTCAAAATGAACTAAAGACCCAAATGTAAGCCTGGAAACCATAAAACTCTTAGAAGAAAACATAGACAGTGCACTCTTTGACGTCAGTCTTAGCAATATCTTTTTGGATCTGTCTCCTCAGACAATGGAAACAAACGCAAAAATAAATAAATGGGACTTAATTAAACTTAAAGGCTGTTGCACAGCAAAGGAAACCATTGACAAAATGAAAATACAACATACTGAACAGGAGAAGATATTTGCAAATGATACGTCTGATAAGGGATTAATAACAAGCTCATACAACTCAATATCACAAAAACAAACAAGCTGATTAAAAAAATGGGCAGAGGACCTGAACAGGCATTTTTCCAAAGAAGATGTACAGATGGCCAACAGGTACATGAAGAGATGCTCAACATCACTAATCATCAGGGAAATGCAAATCAAAATCACAATGAGCTACCACCCCACACCTGTCAGAATTGCTATTCTCAAAAAGACAACAAATAACAAGTGTCAGTGAGAATGTGGAGAAAGGAAACCCTAGTATACTGTTTGTGAGAATGAAAATTGGTATAGCCACTATGGAAAACAGTATAGAGAATCCTCAATAAATGAAAAATAGAACTACCATACGACCCAGCAATTCCTCTACTGGGTATATATCTGAAGAAAACTAAAACACAAATTCAAAAAGATATATACACCCCAATGTTCATTGCAGCATTACTTACAATAGCCAAGTTTTCACCAATAAATGAGTGGATAAAGAAGCTATAATGGAATATATATTAATATATATATTATGGTATATCCTTAAAAAAGAATGAAATTTTGCCATTTGCAGCAACATGGATGGTCCTGAGGTTATTATGCTTAGTGAAATAAATCAGACAAATACTGTATGTTTTCACTCATATGTGGAGTCTAAAAATTAAAACAAATGAACGAATATAACAATACAGAAACAGACTCATAGTTATAGATAACAAACTAGTGGTTACCAGTGGGGAGAGGTGTGGGGGAAGGGGCAAGATAGAGAAAGGGGAATAAGTGGTATAAACTTCTAGGTTAAAAAATAGGGGCTTCCCTGGTGGCGCAGTGGTTGAGAGTCCGCCTGCCGATGCAGGGGACGCGGGTTCGTGCCCCGGTCCGGGAAGATCCCACATGCCGTGGAGCGGCTGGGCCCGTGAGCCATGGCCGCTGAGCCTGCGCGTCCGGAGCCTGTGCTCCGCAACGGGAGAGGCCACAACAGTGAGAGGCCCGCGTACCGCAAAAAAAAAAAAAAAAAAGAATCCACCTGCCAATGCAGGGGACACAGGTTTGAACCCTGGTCCGGGAAGATCCCACATGCCGCAGAGCAACTAAGCCCACGCACCACAGCTACTGAGCTTGCGCTCTAGAGCCCGTGAGGTACAACTACTGAGCCTGCGTGCCTAGAGCCCATGCTCCGCAACAAAGACAAGCCACAGAAATGAGAAGCCTGCACGATGCAAGGAAGAGCAGCCCCCATTTACCGCAACTAGAGAAAGCCCGTGCGCAGCAATGAAGAGCCAACACAGCCATAAATAAATAAATAAATTTAGAAATAAATAAATAAGACACCGGGATGTAATGTACAGCACAGGGAATACAGCCAATACTTTATAATAACTTTATATGGAGTATAATCTATAAAAATACTGAATCACTATGTTGTACACCTACACTAATATAATATTGTAAGTCAACTCTACTTCAAGTTTTAAAAAGTAAGAAAAAGAGAAAGAAGTAAAAAAATCTAGAAAATATAGATTAATCTTTGGAGATTAATCATAATTATTCCACAGAGAAATAAATACTGTTAACAATTTGTTATATATCTTTCCAGAACTTATTTATATGTATATGCACATGAGTAAATAAACCAATACTCTTTTTAAAACAAAAACTACCTGGGTAAACTCATTGAGGAGTCTATGAAATAATGCTAAAAATAATTACAACTAGCATTTGCATAGCACTTTAGAGTGGCTAATTCTCACATAAAAAATAAGAACTAATTACCAATTATTCAGCATCCTTTTTGAGAATCAGTGTGCCAGGTGCTGAATTAGACATTTACTTTAGTCCTCTATTTGGTATCTCTCATAAAGTCTGTACAGTCCCCATTTTACAGATTATCTAAGTCTCAATGGAGTGCCTGAGTTCACCTGTTAAAACATGGATTGTGTCATGGTTTTACTCAGCACTGTATCTCAGAGAATAGCTCAGTGCCTTGCACTGTGCCTCGCAGAGAGTAGGCACTCATACATAGTTAATGGATGAAGGAATAATTAAATCACATGCCTTTTCATTAATTCATACTGCCTCTGATTGATGCAGAGAGGCTTTCTCCAGAGGAGATTTACTTCCTGGGCCTTCATTCTCTGGCAATGATTGCTCACCGAGTAGGGATTTGAAGGCTCATGGAAATGTGTCTATGTTATATTCATTATCTAGGGCAATGGTTCTCAAACTGTGGCCCCTGGTCCAACAGCGTTGGTGTCACATGTGAGCTTGTTAGAAATGCAAATTCATGGATCCCATTCCAGACCGCTGAATTAGAATTTCTGGGCATGAGTCTCAGGAAGCTGTGCTTTAAATTAGCTTTCCAGATGATTCTAATGAACGTTAAAATGAATGTTAAATTTTGAGAACGATGGGGAATAAATGAATTTCTTCTTGTCCTGAGACTCACAATAATAGTATAGCTTGGCTGATTGGATGGATGGAGGAGGCATTTACAGAGATTGGGAAGACAGGAGGGGCATGTTTGGATGGAGATTGGGGTTTGGTATGTTAAATTTGGAGTACCTGTGGGATATACAGGTGAAGCTACCTGGAGGCATCTGCAAGGACTGAGTTAGAGATATAGATTTGGGAGTGGTAGTTGAAGCCACAAATAAGAGTACCCAGGATGGTGGGAAGCACTGGAGAAGAGGAGGGCCATTGAGTAATAGCATTATTTAAGGGGAGGAGGGGAGAGGTGCTCAGAAAAAGAAGAATTTGAGGACAGTCATTCTTCCTTGTGAGTGACTTGCATCGGAATGTTTGTCTCATCTTCCCCTCTGGATTATAAGCTCTTTAAAGCCCGGAACTGTGTAAATTTTAATAGGTCCCTCAAACAAAAGTACATTGCTGCATAGCCTGTAAATAATCAATGAATTCCTACCAGGATTCTGCTTTGCAGAAATCCAATGTGATCAGAGCCGTGAGCAAGATGTTTCCCCCAAAAGACACATATATAATTTCCCAATGGACAGTGTGGCAGATTAAAAATAAGTGAATAAATAGAGGGCATCATGTGTAATCCACTGATATCTATGCTAATCACATTAATCAGAGTGAATTAATTACACCTGAAAACATGAAAAGTTAAATTCCTTAGAAAATCAATTCATTAAACTCATATTGGAATGCACAGTCAACAACCTCCATGTTTAGAAACTATCAGCATGATTTGTGGCAACTTCTGATTTACTAACGAAACTGCTTAAAACATTTTTAAAGGCAATTGTAATTACTGTCTGGTATTTGATGGAAAGAAATCTTGTCAGCATTGTCCCTTGTGTGTCAACTGTCACAATTTTCTAAAAATTTTGAGGTGAAAAATAGGCAGGCTCTACTATTTGCTAGCCTCGATTAGGGTTAATTCAATGTGTGTCTGCAAATAATAGTGTTTAATGTAATCTCTCTAATTACAGATAAAACACATTTTCAGTCATGCTCATCACTGACAGTATTTTGGGATAAGTTAAACTGACAGCTGCTTTCTAAAGGGAAGGGAAAAAACAAACCTTCCTTGGGGTTGTGTTGCTTTTCTCTCTCTCTCTCTCTCTCTCTCTCTCTTTGGATTGAAGTTCAGAAAAATATGAGACTAGACACTTTGGCTCTAGATACCAACTTCAAAAATCATGACATAGTCTATCTCTTGGGAATTTGATGTGGTTTCCATCTCCCACCTCCATCAATGAATATCTAACTTGAATTCATTAAGTAAGCATTTCTAAGGGTTTCTGGTGAACCAGGCACTGTGCTAGGTACTAAGGATGATTCTACCAAAACTATCCTCCACAATGGCTTCATGAGCCAAGTCAAGCTTCCTACTACACTAGACATGATAGTTACAGTGCCACTATATTTACAGCCCCTTCAGATTTAAACTATTCAGGTCACAATATTTTCTGAAGGGTCAATGCATGTTCCTCTTCAACCACAGTTAACTGATGGGGTAGAGAGATGGTTCTACTTCTAGAGCAACACCAGAAATAAGGATGACATCAGCAGTACAGCAAGACAGTCCATTAACAGAGCTAAGCAAACAGAACTGGGAACCTGAAACCAGAGCTAATGTAAAAATTGGCAGAATTGGCAGATATCTTGAGGAGGTCTTTGGACCTCACTATTTGTGGAATAGGGAGTTCAAAACAATCCCTTCTAGATCCTAAGGAAAAGAGGCCCCAGCTAACATGTGGGTTACAATACCAATCAGACATATTCCAGGACCAGCCCTATGTACAAGTCATCCTAAAATATCACCTATTATGATACTACTCTTGATTCTTCTCCAAGCTGAAATTTCTACCCATAAAGCCGCTTTCTGGGGCCAGACAATAATAATGTTGTCTCTAGAAGGTCACTGTCAAATCCCATCTGGAAGGAGAGAGTGGCATATAGGACATAGTACCCAGATGACAATTTCACTTATATCCCATTGACCAGAACACAGTGCCAAGACCACCCCTAGCTGCAAGGAAATCTGAGAAATGTGTTTATCCTGAGTAGCTATGTGCCGGGCTAAATATTCTATCCCTATGTAAAAAGGTTTGACAGTTTCTTATGAAGTTAAACCTACCCAGCAATTCCACTCCTAGGTATTTTACTCTAGAAAAATGAAGCATGTTCACACAAAGGCCTGTAGGTAAATAGGCAGCTCTATTCATGATTGTATAAAGCACAGCATGGTGCCATTTTATAAATGCTGAGTTAGCAAAAATAAAAAATCCTGATGAATTCAAGTGTTGGGGAAGATGTAGAACAGATGGAACCCTCATACAATGTTGTTCAGAGTGTAAATTGGTACAACCACTTTTGAAGAATATTGGTATACCCCGTAAAGGGGAAGATTTGCATACCTTATAACCTAGCAATTCTACTTCTTGGTAATCCTAGAGCAGTGATTCTCAAACTTTAGCATGCATCATAATCACCTGGAGGGCTTATTAAAGCACAGATTCTTAAGCCCTATCCCCAGAGTTTCTGATTCAGTAGGTCTGGGGTGGGACCTGAGAATTTACATTGCTATCAAGTTCCCAAGTGATGCTGATGCTACTGGTCCTGGGACCACACTTTGAAAACCACTAGCCTAGAAAAATTCTTGCCTATGTTTATCAGGAGATGTGTACAAAAATATTCCTGATATTATAGCTTGTAATAGTAAGAGCATGGAAACTTAAATAACAACTTAAATAACAACTTAAAAACAACAACTTAAATAACCATTGAAAGGACAGTGAATAAAGAAATTATAATGTATTAAAAGAAGTACTACAAAGCAGTGAAAATTAATGAATTAGAGCCATATGATATCATGGATAAACATATTTTAAAAATTGAAGTATAATTGATTTACAATGTTGTGTTAGTTTCTGGTGTAGAGCAAAGTGATTCAGTTATACATATACAGATTATTTTCCATTATAGTCTATTACAGTATACTGGATATAGTTCCCTGTGCTATACAGTAGGACCTTGTTGTTTATATATTTTACATATAGTAGTTTGTATCTGCTAATCCCAAATTCCTAATTTACCCCTACCCTCTTCGATAACCATAAGTTTGTTTTCTATGTCTGTGAGTCTACTTCTGTTTTGTAAATAAGTTCATTTGTGTCATTTTTTTTAGATTCTGCATACAAATGATATATATTTGTTTCTCTCTGTTTGACTTACTTCACTTAGTATGATAATCTCTAGGTCCATCTATGTTGCTACAAATGGCATTCTTTCATTCTTTTTTGTGGCTGAGTAATATTCCAGTGTGTGTGTGTGTGTGTGTGTGTGTGTGTGTGTGTGTGTGTATGTATATATATACCTCACATCTTCTTTATCCATTCATCTGTCGATAGATAAACATAATTTTGAGCAAAGAGAAAAACAAGCTGCAGAAGAATATATACCTTATGATACAACTAATATAAAATTTTAAAAGTGTAACTCTAAACAGTAAAATGTTTAGGAATATATACATATGCAATGATAAACCAAAATTCAGGCTGTTGGGGAGAAGAGGGCAATACGATTAGGGAAGCACAGAGATTCCAACAGTTCTAGAGTTGGGTGGTAAGTTCATAGATGTTGGTTATAGTATTGTTTTGTATGTATAAATCATTTTATAATTATTTTTTGGTCTTAAGTCAGTTTCATTTTTTGTATATATGAATTATTTTACTTTTTTCTTTTCAATCGGTTTTATTTTTCCGATTTTATATTATTTTAGTTTCCCATAGAATCTCTTGGCAATGTAGGAAGCAAAAATGCAAATATATAAGGATGTACTCTTTATTTTTTTTAAATAAGAAGAAAAACCTAAGTATGTTCATGTGGACAATGAAACATATGAAAGCAGCTATGTTAGGTTAGTATATTTATGTGTCTTTTTTAATATATACTTAAAAACACCTTTGTATAATTCTGAACAATTGATTAGAAACTGGCAAGAAAAATGTTCAAGGATGAAATGATCAGGGGGAAGAAATTAGGATTTTAGGAATAAAAGGTGGAAAGTGTGTTAGGAGACTCATGTTCAATGGGCAAAATGAAGGCCAGGCTGCTGGGAAGAGAACAACCCTGAGATGGTCAAGGACTGTCTGGTTCTCTGCATTGCTCCAGCAACTCTCTGCAGGGACAAGGAAAGCAGATTATGGGGATGATGAGACTGGTCTTTGTGGGTTTACTGAACGTGGTCAGAAGGGAACAGAGAGGAGGTTGTAGAACCTGAAGGAGGACAACCTTTAAGCTGTTGACTATAACGCCTCAGTGTAAGTTTTAAATCAGCTGGAAATTGGGAAGTTGGCTGGGGCAGGAAAGAGTTGTGAGGGGTTGAATGATTGCAGTCCACGCTGAGTATAGAGAACATTTGTGTTTAGAGGGAAAGCACCAGAAAGGGATTCCAAAAGGGAAGCAGGGCTTCATTATTCCAAGGCTCTGTGGGCCTAAGGCTGGTGAGGGACAAAGTTAGAGTACCTGGAGAAAAAACGGTAGGGGACATGAGTCAAGGAATCTGAAGAATTAGTAGGACAGGTGATAAATTTGACAGAAAGAGAAAATGAGGTTGTGTCACTCTATAGGCTAGTAGCTCTGGTGCTTGGGTAGAGTTTCTTACCACTTGCTGATGAGCTGGGAACTGAGGGTAAATGCTCTCTCTGCTTCAGAGAGGAGCAGGGGTCTAAAGACCAAGCACCAGGAAGACTGCCAAGGGTTGCAGAGCCATATTGACATGTATTCAAATCCCATGGGCTCTTGGGCAAGGTACTCACCCTCTCCTAGCCTCTTTCCCCATTTTCAGACAGGGAGTAATGACACCTTCTCAGAAGTAGTGAGCATTAAGTGTGATCATGTATGAGCATATCTACTGGAGTATCTGGCACACATAATAGATGCCTAATAAATGTTGAGTCTCCTCTTCTCCTTGAATCAAATGCCCTTAGAGCCCCAGCCTGGAGGATGACCAGCATCATAGCAGTTAATCGGGTAAGGGGCCAGTGATCCTTGGCTCCCAGTTGGAGCCATGAAATGAGCAGAGTTAAAAAAATAAAACAGGAATGAGTGTGCTTGCAACACTAACCAAACAGAACACACAAACAAAAAGTATTGTCTGTTAGTGTCACAACTCAGCGATGACCCTGAGGAATAATTTTCTTAAATACCTTTTGAAGAATTTTGTTCATGGTGAGGGGTGTCATATAATAGAAGGTGCAAAAATCCTCTTTGAAACATGATGAGATTTTCAACCCATTGGGTTGAAAGTATGGGCTTTTTCAAAGACAAGTATGGGCTTTTTCAAAGAAAAGTATTTGGACAAGATGATGGACCATTTAATACTCTTAGATTTCAGTCTTTTCCTTTTTTGATTTTAGTCTTTCCCATTTTTCTCCTAGTCCTAGAACAAAGGTTTATAAGCAGCTTGCTCGTGGAGCTACCAGAGAGAAGGAAATGGGGAGGGTCTGAAATCAGTGCCTAAGGCAAAAAAAAAACACAAACCATAAAATCACATATAATCAAGATTATCTTTGAAAATAATTTACATAATACTTAAGCTCAAAGGTCGACATTTAGCCAAAAGAATTGAAAGCAAAGTCTTGAAAAGATAATATTTGTACACCCATGTTTATACCAGCATTATTCACAATAGCCAAAAGGGGGAAGCAAATCAAGTGTCCATTGACACGTGAATAGGTAAACAAGATGTGGTATATTATGTGGTATGGAATATTATTTAGTCTTAAAAAGGAAGGAAATTCTGACACATGCTCCAACATGGATAACTCTTGAGAACATTATGTTAGGTGAAATAAGCCAGACACAAGAGGACAAATACGGTGTGATTCCACTCATATGAGGTACCTAGGGTAGTGAAATTCACAGAGACAGAAAGAAGACTATTGGTTATAAGGGCTGAGGGAGGGAGGAATGGGGAGTTATTGTTAATGGGAACAGAGCTTCAGTTTTGCAAGCTGAAGAGTTCTGGAGATTGTTTGAACAATATGAATGTACTCAACATCACTGGATACTTAAAAATGGTTAAAATGATAAGTTTTATGTGTGTTTTACCGCAATTTTTTTAAAAGTCAACAATTAGCTTCTTGCGTTATCTTTGTGCATTTAACTTACGCAAATTCAACTGAAGGCAAATAAATGCCCCTTATCTAGAACTGATCTTCCTTGCCTCCCTCCCCATTCAAACCAAACTTTTGCCCCTAGAGTCCCCGAAAAAGGAGCTTCCCCAATCCCCCTTTCTTTTTTCCCTTTGGGCCAAGCACCTATATTTGAATTTGTATGCAAGATGGTGCTCCGCTGTATCTCTCATTCTCTTCTTACTGTATTTTATAGTTGAGGAAATGAAGGCACTGGCAAGAAGCAGGGAGAAGGGTTTGGCTCCTAGACCACACACAGCACTTAGAAAATACTTTATGCATGAACTAATGAAGAAAATCATGAGAGCTCCCACGTTTCTAGTTTTGAGCTATCAGTGCACACACAAAAAAATATTTGTACTAACTTGGAATATGTGTTTGGGGTAGAGCTGAATAAAAGTTGTATTTGCATTGCCCACAGAGGGGTTTCTAAGCAATGTAGTAGTAATGGCTTCAGCAAAAAGGCAGAGAGTACCAATCAATCTTTGCGAACTCTTTCACTGATTCTTGTAAATTCTGGTTCACAAACAACTGATATCCTGTCATCTTGATATAGAAATAAATCCTTCATACCCCTAAATGATAAGTTTAGGCAACAGATTGTTAGCTCCACTTATGTTATATACAGTTGAAAGCAAAAACTTCATACACTGTGCATGTTTGTATCTCCTCAAAGCACCCAACTGTGCTTTGCCTGCAGGAAGTAGTCAATAAATGGTTATTGAATTTAGAATGTCTTTCTTCCCAATCAGTGAGGTTTAATATGTTTCCAATTCAGAATGCCTATTAATTTTTCAGTATTAGTAAGCCTTTTAAAAAATCCATTTGGGATATGTTTAAGAGTTCACAGCAAATACCATTATATAAATGGTTAAGAAAATACTGTTAAATGAAGCGTGCTTATTCAACACACCAGCAGCCATTGATAAAATGTAATTTAATTTAATCATTTAACTTTACATCGTTAATGTACAAGAGCATTTCTTTCAAACACAGGTTAACACACACTAAAGAGCAATGCTGTTAGAGGAGCAGAGAAACTTTGGAAAACTCTGCTCTCTGAAATGAAAGCAAGGCACTCTCCATTAACAGCTGGTGGATTCCTGATTTCCGCCCACAGAAGGCATGTTCGCACTGAGAGAGCTCTCCCACAAGGGAAGAATCACCTGCTTTAATTCTTGCTGTCCTCATCTGAGCTAGTTTGGTCATCCACTCTGTATGAACTTGTGTGTCAACATTAAGGTAAAAAAAGAGACTTGAATTGACAGATGACTTGGTGGAGGGCTCTCATAGTTGTAATAACTATGGAAGACAGAAGAACACTAGCTATAATCTTTATTTTCAGCACTAGTGTCTGGACCTATAACTAAAAACCTTCATTCCTTCCAACCAATCAATATCAGCTAAAAAGTCTTTTCCTTAAATCTGATGGGTGTAAAAATGAAAAGTGACAGCATTTCTCTAGGGCTCTGTTTTTTTGTTTTGTTTTGTTTTTCCTTTACAGACATGACAAAAAAACAAGGATTAACATTCCAAGACTAACAGTGCACAAAAGGGTTATATGTATGCACAGTATTTCTAATTTATCCAAATTCATTTTGAATTTGGTCTGAAGCTACCTTGTATGAAATGTTAGCTTTCCTGATATTTAATAATGTTTTTTATGTTTGCATATAAGCTAAAAAAATTACTGCAAAAGTACTACTTTTTCATGGTAAAATGTAAATAAATATTAGTGGTTATTTCTAAAAGCCTGTTTCCCTATAGGTGCAGTAAATTAAGTAAAAAGACCATGGAAAGAAGAATTAGGTCCTAGTCTCGATTCTGTTACCAGCTGTCTGACTTGGGTAACTCTTTGCCCTTTGCTGGGCCCCAGTTTTCTCCTCTATGAATTTCAGGGTGGGTGGACTAGTTGACAAGTCAGGCCCCTTCTAAGTCTAACATTCCAAGATCCTAACATTCCAAATCCTATCATCTTGATATAAAAATAATAATCTCTCACAAAAGCTCACACAAACATAATACATGATCAAATATCAGAATGACTCTTGGAAAAAAAACATATATGATTTGCTATCTCGGCTATCCTGTGCAGCAATTAGGCAATTCATTTGGCATTTGTTTGATTGTATAATTTAATGACAATATAAACAGCATCGTTTTGTTCTTTTTCCTTTAAAAAGACTAAAGCAAAAATGATTTAAAGCTAACAAAAACTACTGTGACATCAGTTTGACATTCAAAGTTTGTTTCTTAGCAAAATGGCCAAAGATATTTTGACTTGATACAGAGTATATAATATAAAGACTTTTAGACCTAAAAATCTTCAAACGTTATTTGAATTTAGCAAAACATAAGCAAAATTTTAATATCAAAGTGCTAAACAGTACTGCCTTAAAAGTCACTGCAAATGAACCATAAAATAACCGCATGGGAAGTAACATTTATTGTACAAATGGTTAATAAAAAGACACATTATAAATATATATATGTAACCTGCTATATTTATATATATATTTGTTTATTTAATTTCTAATTGGTGTATCCAAGTTCACTGTGAACACCCCATTTAAGTATTCTGTAACTCAGCTTCCAGGAGCTGGTGGTCTTGCAATAAATACAGGCAAAGCTATTACAATATAACGTGCATACAAATGTTTATACAAATAAGGACACTATGCAACAAATTATCTCATAATAATATGGCGTTAACAGTATAAACATACAAAAGGGAGTACGAACACGGAATGTTGAAACGCAGCCCACTAATCCTTTCTAAGTACTTACATTCACACAATTTTTTTTTTATAATAAGACTTGCTTGTTCTCCAAAATTGTCTCTTTAACCGATAACAAAAATTAAATTATATATATTTTAAAAACCTTATTATCCCTGGTGCTTACCCTGTATGATCCATTCCTACTCATTTGCATGTTCTCATCTAGGGTTCAAACGCTTAAAACTCATTGAATGCTCCTGGGCCTTCTGAATGAATGTGTCAGTCGGTTTCTATAATTGAAGAAAGTTTAGGGAACTCCGGCTGGATTTACCGAACATGACAAAAAAAAGCTGTATTCAATCCATCTTATAATCTGAGCCTCCTTTAGGACAGTTGGACAGTCAGGGCAGGGATCTGTATCCATCAAGAATGGCCTAAATTCTTGGATGGACCATACCTCAGAAGGGTTCTAAAGGGCAGGTGGACAAAGCCTCTACTAGGAAAATGTGTCATTTGCTAACATGACTGCCTCCTTTCAATTTCCATATAAAATAAAGGAGAGTTAATAAACAAGACTTAGTAAGACAGCACTTTAAAAATTGCACTTGTATATGGAAGCGAACAGCCATTATAATTTTGCTATGTCTGATTTATAGGTAATCCTCCATCTTTCACCATTTGTTAAAATAAAATAAGGAAGAAAGAAATTAGGAAGAGGGAATTTCTGCTTTGTTTGCACCACATACGTACCCTTGATACAAGAAGTGTACTCTAAAGGGATCAATCTCAAGACACATCCTACCCTGGCGAACAACCCTTGGTTGTTCTTGTTTTTAAATACAAACCAACTATAATTGTATTCCCCAGAAAGAGTTTTAAAACAGTTATTATTATTATTATTTTTTTCCTGCTGGGATAGCATTGTCCAAAAGTGCTTTGTTAGCAATTTCTTAGAAAACCCTCATGAACTATAACCCGCCACACCCCAACCCCAAAGCCTAAATATAAAACACAACCCCAACACAATACTCTGCAAGTTTTCTGGCTTTCAGTTGTAAGGAAAAGTGCCAGAAAAAAAAAAAAAGTCTTTCATTTCTACAGGAGCTTGCTTTTTCTCTTAAGGAAGGACAGAAAATGGTAGGTGTCCAGACCCATCCCTCCGCTGCTTAGCAAGCGGCTGCTAGCGGATGAGGCAGCTCCCTGCTCAGGCTGCTCCTGTTCAGAAAGGCAGGGTATCCAGGAAGAGCTTGTCGATGATGGAAGGTGGAGACACCAAGTCTTCCAACTTCAGGTAGAAGATGCGCTGGAGGCCCAGGGTGCAGATCTTCCGCAGTTCTACCAGGGCACGTAGGACCTTGGGCTCAGTGGGCTCCAAAGCTTGTCCCTTACTCTGATGCTCTTTTAAGCTGCTTGTGATCTTGTTGCATAGCTCCTCCACTCTCTTTGGTTCTTTTAACCCATGTCGTTCTGCACAGGGTTAGAAAAGGATAGAAAAATTTAGGAGGCAGTTACATCTTAAAAAACCCGGAATCCCTGGACTTCCCTGGTGGCGCAGTGGTTAAGAATCTGCCTGTCAATTCTGGGGACACAGGTTCGAGCCCTGGTCCAGGAAGATCCCACATGCCGTGGAGTAACTAAGCCTGTGAGCCACAACTACTGAGCCCGTGTGCCACAACTACTGAAGCCCGCGCACCTAGAGCCTGTGCTCCGCAACAAGAGAAGCCACCGCAATGAGAAGCCCACACACCGCAACGAAGAGTAGCCCCTGCTCAACACAACGAGAGAAAGCCCACGTGCAGCAACAAAGACCCAACACAGCCAAAAATAAATTTTAAAAAAAACCAAACAAACAAACCCTGAATCCCTAATGGAGGCCTGTGTCCTGTTCTGCCAGTTGGGATGGCATTTTACAGTCAAAGTGCCCTCCCTCTTAGAGGTAGTTCATGGCCTTTGGTATTAAACAACAACAGGGATTGAATCCCAGTCCTGTCACTTACTCACTGTGTCCCCTTGAGTAAGTCTCTTAACTTCTGAGCCCCAGTTTCCTTATAAAATGAAGATAATAATCATACCCAATTCAGGGTTTCTGGGAGGATCAGCTTGGGCGTATAATGCAGATGAAGTACACAGTTCCCGTCACAGAGCCACATTGAGTGAGTAACAGAGTGGTTACTATTTTGCACACATTATCTGACTGAGGTCTTACAAAAGCCCCATCAGGAAGCAACTCTTTTTCAGAGTGAAATGGAAACACATCCAGGCAAATGAAAAAATGTTCCCATCTTGACACGCTGGGTTGGTAAGTGTGGCTGTAATTTCCATTTGTTAATGCAAAGGCTGCCCTGCAAGACCTGATACAAAGCGCATTCTTGTATTTTCATGCTAACCAGCTGGAGAAGAATCCAGATTTTCTTTTCTTTGTTCTCCCAGCCCCATACGCCTATTGACCTACACCTGGCACACACCTACACCTGACCTACACCTGGTACAAAACACACGTTCCTCTGCTGTGGAGACGGAAAAGTCAAAGAGAAGAGAGGAGGCCCAGAGGAGGTGGTGCAAGCATTTTATAATGTGGCATACATGAACACCAGTATCTTATATTTTATAAAATAATATATAAATAATCCCCATGTTAAATATTATGATCTCTTATTTTGTAAATAAGGTTAAATGGTTTTCCCAAAGTCACACAGCTGCTAAAAGCTGGGATTTGAACCCAGTCTTCTGAGGCAGACTCTGTCCTCTTGCTCCAGAGCAATGTTGCATCTCCTTGCAAACAGAAAGGAGCATGACATCCAGTACAAATCAATTTGCTCTCCCTCAGCATGTAGGTATCAGAGTCTCTTTCTGAGAGAAGAGAAGGAGAGAAGAGCTTGGCCCCTGTTATCTTAGTCAAAGTTTTCATCTCTTGGTATATTTACATGTAAAATAATAATTCTTGAGAGATGGAAGATCTCCATCCAATGGGAAATCAAGTACTAGTTTTTAATTTTTCCTACATTAATTTTTTTTTTAGTTGGGAATATTTTTGTTAGAAAAGTTAATTCCCCAAATCATCGGAAAAATGAAGCAACTATCTAGACACTTTTTTTTTCTCTTGCCCTAAATAAAAGGAGGCCCAGGAACCAGGAGATCTGCATTCTTCCCCAGCTTGGCTAGTTGTGTATGACTTGGGGAGCGCCTTCCTCTCTAGAGCCCCTATGAAAAGGAAGAGATTGGATTTAATGACCTCTAAGGTCCCTTCCAGCTCTGATGCACATTTGTATATATTTGTAATTATATTAAAGTACAACCATGAAAATTGCCAGCAGCATCTCAGTGGGCTGTAACTTACAGGTTTCTCATCTCAATGCAACATAATATAGAGAAAAGGTGACTGAACTTGGAGTCAGACAGACCTGCGTTCCATTTTTGGTTCTGTTACTTACTAGTCATGTGACCTAATTGCTCTACGGCTCAACATCCTCCTAGGAAAATGGGGATTAAAGGGTGGTAGATACACAAGTCTTTGTTGTAGTCTTCTTCATTCTTTTCTGTGTTTCTTAAATATTACACAATGAATTGAAAGAAAAAGTATGATTATAATAAAGCTCGCCTCCATGGTTTATTGTGAGGTTCAGCTAAGAAGATGCTACATAAAAGTGTTCTGCCAACTGTAGAGTGCTACATGCGTGGCACAGTCAGCCCCTAAGACAATACCTGACACATGGTAAATGGCTGGCAGCTGCAGGGTCAAACAAAGGAGATAAAGTCCCCTGACTCCCAAGGTTTGCAGTGCAGGATTTTGCTTTCCCCTAGGAAGCTATTAACTAATCAGGCCAGGTGCAAAGCTGTCCTCTATGGTTTATCTTTACTAAATACATAGTCCCCTTGTTTTAGTCTCAGAAGAAGCACTCAAGAGTGAACTTCAACTGCAATGGTGCTCTGCCTAAAGTTTTATTTTCCCCCAAAAGCAAAAAAGCTGGCTGCAAATTTGGCAGTAAATTTCAAGAGCTATAAAATGTTCGTAGCCTCTGACCAAGTAATCCCATTCTTGGGAATTTATCTGAAGAAAACACTGAACAGAAGAATAAGACTATATGCATGAAGACATTTGGGGTAGCATTACCTATTTTAAAAAATGGAAAAAGATAAAGGGAAGAAGAATAGGGGAACTGTTAAGTGAAAAATGGTATGTTCTCATAATAGAAGATTCTGTAGACATCAAAAAGGACAAATATGAAGGCTGTGAAGCGACATGGCAAAATATATAATATCACATTAAATAAAGATTAGAATATAAAATGGTATCTAAGCTGTGATTCCATCCATGTAAAAAGTATTTCTGCATGTAGAGAAGGATGAAAGGAAACAGAAAAGTGAAAATATTCATGAGATTGTCAGATAACTCTTTTCCTTTCTTTTAAATATCCAGGTTAATGCTATTGGTATAATAAACAATGTTAAAATAGAACAAACTGGGATTTGGTCCTCTGAGAACCCCTCTAGTTGCTGTAACACGATCAGACAGTCATCTTGCTGATAGCAAATTCTATTAAATACTGAAATATATCAAATTAGGTTCATATGCAGGGAGAGATGCTTTTCCCAGAATAAAATACCGATCCATTGATTTAAGCTTTCCCTTCCTTTCTGTGCCTCATGCCTTGCACTATATTCAAGATCCCATATTCATTATCAGGATAAAGAAACTGAGCAATGTGTGGGCTGGATTTCAGGAGGGGGTTGATTATGGAACCTTGTAACCAGACTTTCTCATGGCCAAACTCACAGAAGGTGCCTCGGAGTTTTCCCTGCTCTCCAACCAGTTGTGACTGCTCGATAACTATGGCAACCATTATTTATTCAGTGAATTCAAGTGGAGATCGATACCTCCTGCCAGCTGGATCAAGCCTAGGCCTGGAATTCCTTGAGGAATTCAGAGACACTCCTGTTAGAAGCCAAGGGCACCTTCTTTGTTGTTTTGAACAGCTACTGGATTTGTGGCTTCTTTACTCTTTCAAAAGGGCTGAGATAAAATTCAGTCTCCAGGCAAACCACTGCCAGCAGTCAGCAAGATTTTCAAATCTCTTGGGAGTCACTAAGTGTCTGGGACCTTCTGAGTAATTTGAAATTCCTTAAAACCCCAATCACTGGCATTTTAGTTTAAGGGACCCCCTTTCATCTTGCAGCTTGGTAAACATGGCTGCAGAGCTGACATACAGAGAGTTCATAAATTCTAGGGGAAATCAGACATTCGGATTTTCCCCCTCCCTAGAGAATTACATACAGATTTCAGCTTAAGATCTTTGTCCACCACTAAATAAAACAAACTTCTCAGTATTTTTTGCATTTTGATCTACAACATTTTTACCCAATACTTCAGTATTTTAACTCAGCTTTATGCACTCAAAACTTTAAAATACAACTTATAGAAATGGTTACATAATGGATTTATATGTCATAACCGTAGAATACATGAATTGGAAAGAATTTGAGTTATTTAGTTCAAACTTTCTCCTAAGACAAGAATTCCCACTATGAGATACCACAAAGACAGTACCTGGCACCAGCTGGACTGGCAGTTCACTATTACACCCTGATAATAAAAATATATTTAATAGCACTTTACATTACATTTTTACCTAGATTATTTTACTGCACCCTCACAATAACCCTGTGAATTAGGCAGGACAAAGATGATCTTTATTTAATGAGTAAGAAGGCTAAGGCACAGAGAGTTAAGTGATTTGCCCATTGGTCAAAATGAACAAGTGGCTAATTTCCTTCACACCAAGTCCAGAGATATTTCTATTGTACCTGGTTGCCTTGAACACTGTTAGAATGTTCCTCCTCTTCCTGAGATTAACTCAGCCTCCCTGTAACTCCCTTCTACTTTCCGTGTACGTAATTAGCTAATTGACTAATTGCTTCTTTCCACAAATATTTGAGTATGTATTCTGTGCCAAGCAATGTTACAGCCACTGGGGTTAGAGCAGTGAACAAAGCAGACAGACAACAGACCGCACTCCTACCCTGCGTGGTGTTAGTATCTAAAGACACTGCTGGGTTCCTGTTCATTCTGGCTATCCAGGCCATAGACATCTCTGCTAGGAGAGAGAGGAAGGCAGGCAGGGGGGAGGAGGAGAGACGGGAGGAAGGGAGGGAGAAGGGAGGAAACAGAGAGAGAGAGATGGAGAGAGAGGGGGAGGGACTGATTGAGTGAAATAATAAAGCTATTTAGGTTTGTGTTCATGTTCTTCCCTCTTCACCTAGTTAACATCTATTCATCCTTTAGATTGCAGATCAAATAATTCTTCAGGGAAGCTTCCCTTTTTACTCCCAGTCTAGATCATGTTCTCCTATGGCATTTTCTCTATTTTTTCCCTTTGAATGATATCAGGTTGAAATCAGATATTTTTGCGACAATTGCCTCCTCCTCCATTAAATGTAAGCTCCATGGGGGCATAGACTGTACTTGCTCATCATTGTATCTCCAGCACCAAGCCTACTACATAGGAGATACCCAATAAATACCTGTTAAGTGCATATGTTAATGGAGGGACCCGTAAACTATATTAAATGAATACTAAACAGGTGGGTTGCTCAGAATAAATATGCAAGCTGGGAGTTATTAAGAAGCTAACAACAGGAAAGAACTTAACAAACTCTAAAACCTACCACATCAGAAGCTTTGGAACCAGGTTTCCTGGATGTAAAGCCTTGCTCTATCACTTATTCGCTGGGTGACTTTGGGTCTGTTTCCACATTCATAAAATAGAGCTAATAATGGTAACTGCCTCATGAGTCGTTGTGAAAATTAGATGAATTAGGATATGTGAAGTATTTGGAACAATGCCTGGCATACAGTAAGTACTTAATAAATATTAGCAAGTATCTTCCACATCCCCAGCTCAACTTTCCCTTCAACTTTCCTTCAAATCAGCCACTTCTGAGTTGGCCTACTAATGATTCCACAATCCTCCCCGTCACTCTCACAATCATCTCTAACAATTTTTCTCCCCGGCTCATATTTAATCCACTGCAAGAACTCTGATTATTATCTCTGCAATGTTCCTTGCACCTATCTTCTCTCAGTCTCACTGCCTCTGGACCAGGTTTTCAATATCTGTTACCTATGTTGTTTTAATAGCTTTTGACTGGTCTCTCTGCTTCCCATCTCTGCTGTAACCCATCTCAGGTCCTTCCAAATCTATTTACTAAAGAACATTAAACAGATAACACAGGCAGAGGCCTTGGCACAGTGCCTCGCACTGAGTATTATAAAATGGTAGTTATTGTTAATTTCATGGAATCCTAATTACCAGTAGATTCCCTTGTCTTTGCTACCCAAGTGTGGTCCCTAGATCAGCAGCACCAACATCACCTGGGAGCTTGTTAGAGTCTCAGGCCTTGCAGAGACTACCTAATCAGAATCCTCAATTTAACAAGATGTCCAGTGATTTGCATGCACGTGAAAGCTGGAGAAGGTCTGTTATAGTCAACCCCAGTCCCCATAAGATGTTTGACCCAGTCTACAACTAACGTTCATTTAGTCTCTGTTTTGTAAACCTCACTCCCCAAGGCAGGAACTCACTGTCCATGGCTGCTTATTCCAATTTCAAATAGTTCTGTCTTTTAGAAAGTTTTTCTTATGTTGAGCTAAATTTTGCCTTCCTACAGTTTCCAGGTCTGCCTCTTAGACCCACACAAGAAATGCCAAATCCTCTTCCTCACGGCAAGGATCAGGGGATGAGGAAAGGGGTGATGATACCATCAGGAGCCTCAATAAGGAAAAGCAACTTTTGATTTTGAGCAGGTCTCCACACAGGCCAACCCAGCAACAGCAATAATACAGGTCCAGCCAAAGGAGAAGGAGAGGCGAGCAACTGGGGAGAGATGTGTGTGTAACTCAAACACCAACTAACAAACAGAACTTCCTGCTCGGAGCTCTACTTCTTTCTCTGGGAAGTCATCTCACTGCTACTTCTCATGTCATAATAACATCCTCTACTGACAGGCAGTCCCAGAGACACTGAGCCCACGCTGATCAGGAAACCACAAGTCGGTCAGCAACCTGTGCTCAGGCTGTGATAGTGCTTTTCAGTCAGTCTGTCTGTCTCTGATCTATTAGAGCAGGTGTCTGTCTCCCCAGGGAGACCACAAACTCTTGGAGGGTAAGGGATTTTATGCCTGGCACATAGAAGATGCTCATTAAATATTACTGAGTCAATCTGAATTGAAATAAGGTAGTTCTCAGGAATTCTAACTATTTTCTACTAACAAAGTGGTGGGCTAAAAATAAATAATTCAGATTTTCCTAATTTGGGAAACTTTCTGCTATTCACAATTAACCCATTCATTCAACCAATATTTGCTTTGTGCCAGACACCTTTCAACGCTAAAGTAATTTTAAAGATGAGTAAGGCTCTCCCTGCCCTTAAGAAACCCTGGGTCTAGCTGGAAAAGAAAGACACAAAGAAATTGCTTAATGTGATGTGCGTAAACAATTGTAGGGATTCATCAACATTTTTATGGATTCATAGAACAGCTAGCTCTTCCTGGAAGTAAAACTCCTACCATTTAGGATAATAATAATAAAGGTTTGTCTAATCTTTTTTTCTGCAAAGTATACATTAGCTCATTCAATCTTTACAAGAAACCTACAAGTAGACATTATCATCCCTGTGAAAAACGACAAAACTGAGATTCAGAGAGGGTAAGGAACTTGCCCAAACTTGCAGAGCTAGGAAGTAAGCAGGGTGAAGACTTGAACTCAGCTCTCCAATCTCCAAATCTCATGATAACCTTTCTCCACTACCTTTTAAAAAAAACAGTATGGCCCTGCCAAGTTTTACACTTAGTTTTCCTTGCAATGTAGCCGATGGCTATATGTGATATAAAAACAGAGTAACCAGGTAACCATTTAGAGAGAACAGTGGAGCTCTGGGAAGACAGGTGGTAGAGGGTGTGGCAGGGTCAGCCACCTGCCAGGGTCTGCCATGTCACTGTTTCATTGCTTTCTGCCTCCTCCTCAGTCTCAGAATTCATGTTCCAATAAGACAAAGAAAAAGACTACAGAAAGAAAAGAGCATTTTCTACCTGACGGAAGACATGAGTAGGGAAAGAAAGCCACGGGGAACATTCTTTTAGTGTAGTGTTTTGCAAAATGGCATTTGGGCACTCAAGTTCCCTCCACCATCTGGTCCAAAATTGCCTTTCCAATCTTATTTCCCTTTTTACTATATGGGAAATGCATTTTACTCTGAGGTTAGGTCATAATTCTAGGCCATAAGATAAATATTACATAGAATCAATATTTTCTCCTGAAAATTCTTTACATTTCCCCAAAGTGCAGGACACACTCTCAGCTCTCACCACCAGAAGCAGAGAGACCATGGCCCACAGTGGATTCATGTCTTCTCTCTCACGCTCATTCAAAGACATAAAATCATCAAATGTAATAACTTGTACTCTTTTAATTTTTCTGTTCTTTCTACTGAGATTATATATAGGATTTAAAAGATACATAATGCAACTCCACCCTACTTGCTTTTCCCCAAAATGTGTTGAAGTGTTCCACTGCCATGCCCTTGCTATGCTGTTTCCTCCGTCTGGAATGTCCTTCCTCTAAATGGTCTCATTTCTTGATACCACCTCCTTGGGAAGCTATTCATGACCAGCACCTCCACTTTTCTTCACCTGCAAAGTGCTAGCAGTAGTCTGAACTTCCCCTGCACTTTTAAGGACCTGAGCACTCACCACCACACACTGAGTTCACTACATCATCATCATATATGACTTCCTAGTAGACCATACACTTTCTGACAGCAGAATTCACACATGACTCATCTTTGCATCCCTAGGGACTGCCACCATGCCCCACAAATAGTAGGTCTTCAGTATTTACTCAGTGAATGGATACTTATAATATAGTAATTCCACACTAACTTTCTATCTGGGGGGCTTCTTACTTGTTATACATAATTAACTGCAACTAGATACCACCTCATTGATATTCCATCAGAAGCAAAGCATTTCCATTACTGCTATGTCAGGAATATGTCACTGGAAAAGGGTAGATGAACTGGGGACCTAAAAACATTTGACAGCCACAACTGTGGGGAATTCCCTTTCACTGTGCGAAAGGAGAGTGATCTGAAAGAAACCATTTCCTGCCCCACCTCACCACCTAGTTTTTCACCAGGGCACATAAAGAGAGGTGGAGGAAGAGGAAAAAAAAGAATTAGGAAACAAAGTCATGTTTGTACAAACTACCAATACTGTCCAGATTCTCAGAACCTTCCTGGAAAGCAAGACTGGTTAAATGTCTAAGACCCCATTTCCTTTTCATGAGTTCTGTGTGGTTTGGAGCAGAAGATTTTGGGATGAATTTTCTGCTGTCAATAGCCCAACTGATATTTGACAAGCACCCTTTATGGTCAATGGAGCTTATTTAGAAGTCAAGATTTCAGGGTAGCCCATATTCAAATGAAAATTAATATCCACAACAATGTGCACTGCTGTTGCTCAGGCATTGCCTTTGCTGCCATTTCCTGATGCTTTCACACATTTCAAACCCCCTCCGAACCAGCAAATCACAAAGAGAGTTCTGCGAGATCCAGAAATGAGAGAAGAGGCCTTCTTTTTCTTGTGTGTTATAACCACAGCACCTGTAACACCCAGCTCCGCACAGGCTGCAGGACTGAGCACAGGATCTGGATACAGCCCATCAAGGACCGGGCCCATTGTAAGTGCCCAGTAACTGCAGCTGAATTCCTTTAATATCGCTGTCCTTCTTTGAGCCTCTCTCAAGCATCCGAAGAGATATTCACCAAACACACTGCTTCTAAGGCCACCACCTGATTCCTCATGACACTGAGTTTGATTTTGGACCACCTAGGGTTTGCAGAAGGGGCAGGCGTGTGCCTCATTTGAGGGAGTCCCTGTTACCATCCCTCCAGGGTAGTGGATAAGTGGATAAGTGGATAGTGGGTAAGTGGATAAGAGTGCTTATTCTGAATCCAGTTTAGCTACATCACAAACCTAATTTTCTGTAATCCTTACTGCCACCAGAGGCAATAGATATTATTCCCCCCATTTTACAGATGGGGGAACTGAAGTTCAGAGAAATGCATTTCTCAATAGTACGTACTTATTAAATACGCGATCCCAGATTCTAACCTGGGGATGGTGGTCTCCAAAATCCTTGCAATTTCTGCCATGCCAAACTGCTTCCTCCCTGAGCATGCCTCTACATAGATAGGCAGTGGATGAGCAGCTATAACTGCCGGACACACAGTAAACTGGAGGCAGAGACAAGACTAGCAACCACCTTCTCCTAATTCCTAGTTTGTATTCTGTGCACTGAACTGCCGATCTCTCCAGGTTGGGATTGCCTGGCACCCACCCGCATGCTGTGACCTCACTGTTGTCTATTAATTTCTACTTAAAGGGTAAAACAAAAAAAGATGTAGGCCTCGGGCCCTCCTCTTAAACCACAACTCTCACACCTGGACTGGCCTTTTCCCTCTTAGTCTCTTTCCTGCTAAAATCTGTGCTCAAAACCAGCCGTCAGGGTAGACCTCTCTAAAATGCAAGCCTGGCCATGACGCTCATCTCTGTGGATCCCCCACTGCTCTCAAGATAACCCCCAATCTTCTCACCTAAGTGTAAAAGCTTCTTCATGCCCTGCCCCACCCTAACCTATCACACCAGTCTCATTTCCCATCACTCTATTTTTTTACACATTTCCTTCCTGAAATGTATGACAGCCGTATTTTCAATGGCTTTAGCACATTTTTATTTATGCCTAGAATTCTCACTCCTTCCATTTTAGCCTGGAGACATCCTAAGCTTTTATCAAAGACCAGCTCACATTACCTCTTTTTTTTTCCCCCGGTTTGGACATATTTACTTCTTTTTAAAAAATTTTTATTGGAGTATAGTTGATTTACAGTGTTGTGTTAGTTTCAGGTGTAGAGCAAAGCAAATCGGTTATACATATACATATATCCACTCTTTTTTTAGACTCTTTTATGTTACCTCTTTTGAGAAGACCACCCCCTACCATGGGTCTCTTAGCACTTTGTACCCACTCTCACATCCCCACCATAGCACTCAGCACCTTGTATCACATGGATTCTTTTGCATATTCTATCTCCTCTAGGGATGTGTTATCATCTCTGAAAGCCCACTGACTTGCAGCAGAGTACCTAGATCAGGGGACACTTGTTGATATACTAGACTCAAAACCCATTTCCATAGAGACATGGCAATGTGCTGGCTTTATTCACAGAAAGCAAAGGTTGGCTCTACTTTTTGTGTCTGTTTTTCTAAATTAACTAAATTTCATACTTTCTAGTTTTGAAGGTTTAACTGTCCTAGGAAGAGGTGAATGGTTTTAAAATTGAACTGAAGACCTTTAGTTGAAAGGTAGCCTTTGAGCCAATTTCATTTCAGTACTGCTGGAGAAATATGTCTGTGCTTTAAATGGGTTTATTTTCTTCAGGTGCTCCCTTACGTTGCCATTTGAAAGCCCCCTTAATCAAATCCATACTCTTGGAGACAGAGTTTCTTTTTGTTTTGTTAATGGCTCCCTTGGAAGTCTCTGGAACCCTCACAAAAGAAGGGAGTTTCTCATCTAGCATCAAAGACCAGGAGGAGTCAGGTTCCACTTGGAATACTAAGGGAACATGCTAGTGTCCTATTCCTCCCACAGCGCATGCTTTTACTCTTCTTGACCTTCACGTAAACCATTAAATGATGAACCAGCTTAGCCTCTTAAGGTACTCAGACACATCTCACTTTAGCTAACGGATGTCCCAAGAAGGTGCATATAGACAATGCATCAGAAAGAAGGCCCATCTGTGCCACAGGATGCATCTGGTCCTCTGTGAAACTCATCACCTGCCTGAAAAACATGTTTTCCACGGCCAAGAGTGTAGCAAGAATCTGAAATTTAATCCTCAGTCCAACGGCCTAGCCCGTACTGGGGTCTGACGAAAAGGATGGGAGGTGCACCCCTGGTCTGGCTAGCCTCTTCTGGGGCCTCCATCTACTGTCACTGTCTCACCAGGCCCCCGTTTGATCAAGAAGGATGAGATCGAACAGGAAACTCTGAAAGGGTAAAGGGGCAAAGGGGAGCTGGGGCCTGCAGCCTCCAGCAGCCACAGGGAGATGGTATCCCCTCTCTTACCCACTGTGCCTTTCTCTTTCTCTCTCATTCTGCCTTGGAATCCTTTATCTCCCAAAGGATAGAGAGGGAGAGACACATAGGGGGAGAACGGCATAACAAAGAAGTTGAATATATTTTAGGCTTCTGCTTTTAACCCTTCAAAATCGTTGAGTTAAACCATTTTTGCTTTATATGAATATCCATTTTCCTCAGTCCTCTGCCAATCAAAGTTGCTAAATAAAGCTGTAAATAAATAAAGGTGTATTTTATGTGCGTGCAGTTCTTTGGTTTTACTTTGGGTTACTAGCCAAGGACTGGGGAAAGGGGAAGACTCGCCCCTCTGCCCCACAGGAACAGGCTGGTTAAGGTAATCTTCCTTCAAAACTCCCTGTAAAAATAACCCTGAAGCAGAGAGTCCAACTGCCCACAGAGGTCCTGTGGAAACTTAGATTTTGATATATTGGGTTTGTTGACAATAACCAAATAGACTGGGAATCCTCTTTCCTAGAAGTTCATGACAATAAGTTGCAGGTGTATGTCTCTTGTTTTTTTTTAAATTAATTAATTAATTTATTTTTGGCTGCGTTGGGTCTTCATTGTTGTGCACGGGCTTTCTCTTGTTGCGGAGCACAGGCTCTAGGCGCATGGGCTTTGGTAGTTGTGACTCGCGGACTCTAGAGCACAGGCTCAGTAGTTGTGGCGCATGGGCTTAGTTGCTCCGCGGCATGTGGGATCTTCCCGGACCAGGGCTCGAACCCGTGTTCCCTGCATTAGCAGGCGGATTCTTAATCACTGCGCCACCAGGGAAGTCCCTGTCTCTTGTTTTAAACTAGGGTAAACAGCAGATTTCAGCAAAGTGGCAATCAGTTTCCTAATTTCTTGTGTGTGTGACAGCCAAAGCCAGAATCTACCATAAGCCAGGAAAGGAGAGAGAGGGGGACAAAGTCCCTTCAAGTCACGGCAGGGTGGTGCTTACCTGTGATCATGCTCAGTGCTGACAGGCAGGCTAAGGCTTGGATATCAAGGTTCAGGCTCTGCAAACTTAAAGAAAAGTCTTTAATGGAGTCGAGCCACTCCCCAAATCCACGAAGGCACTGAAGTCGATGCAGGACAAGTCCATTGCAGAACACAAACTTATCTTCAGCAGTGTTTGACCTACGAGAGAAAGTCGTGGTGGGTGAGGGACAGAGACACATTAAATAGGTCTGTTCAGTCTGTCCAGTGGGATAACATCATAACACACAGGCACCCACACAGTCTTGGGGCAGCGTCCAAAACCCAGCGTGGTGCTGTGAAACCTGCCCAGACGCCCTCCATGAACAAGACTGTGCTCCTGGGATAAACAACCACCACCAGGTGCCTGCTGACTTCCCTGGGGAGCCTCAGCCCTGGGGATGCTCAGGGTAGGGCGTCTGCTCTCTTATTGCTACAAGCAGCTGCTGGCTCATCCTGGGACTCATGGATGGTGGGAGTGAAGCCCAGTGCCCAGTACTCTCTGCAGTGAACACGAGACTGTTCCCTTCAGTGCTCCTTCGCACTTCGCTCCTTCAACTTCCCTTTCATTTCCTTAAATGTCAAAAACTGATAAGGCCCGAGGCTAGACACTAAAATTCCATTGTGCAGACTCTAAAAACACCAAGTTCCTGCAAGCGCCAGAAATCAATGACAAACTAACAGTGGTCTAAAATAAAAACAGTCCTTATTTTGTATTACATTCTCTGCTTTAAACAGTGGGGCTGTAGAGGGTTATTTCTCAACCCATCCAGATAGTTTATATTATGTCCATAGCCATCCCATTCTTTTCTAATGAAAGGTGCCCTGGAACTTCTAGTGAGCACCACTTCGCTGTGGGGCCTTGGGCACTCCTTTAATCTTTCTGAGTTTCCTCTTCCTTATCTATCAAACAGGAATTATAATTGCTACCTCCAAAGAGTGTTGTGGGAATTGAATGAAATAAAGGATTTGAAAGCTCATGCACAATGCCTGGTATACAAGAGGCCAATGAGTGTTAGGTATAACTAGTTCTGAATTCTAGGTGGTCCTTACCTTACTCATAAATTCCTTTAATTTTCAAATCTCTTGCCACATATTTCTCTCTCTTGGCCTTCTTCATTAACAAGTTAATGTCTCTTTAATTGTGCTTCTTGGATGAACAGCTTTATTCGTTCATTCACTCAGGAAGTATTTCCTGAGCACAAAGCCTGTGCCGTTCCTTAGCCAGACACTGGAGAACACCTGGTAAATAGGGCCTCTATGGTGCCTGCTCTCATGGAGCTTATCACCTACTTAATCCTTTGCTGCCTGCCTAATAGATGGTAGTCACATTGCTGGCTCAGCGTGGCTCCTGCACACACAGGACTGTAACTATGCTAACCACTGGCAGTCTAGTAGTAACTCCACCTCAGTCTCTCCCACAGATCCCTCCACAGAGGGACACATGGGAGCCGAATGATTCACCCTCAGGGTTTAAAACCCAGACCTCAGAACACCAGCATGAGAATCGCTGGAGCATGACTTAAAAATGCAGATTTCTGGACTTCCTTCAAGGTAGATCCAAACCGAAATAGCTGGGAATGAGGCATGGGAATTTGCACTTTAAGTGAGAGTTTCTGGTAGTATGGTATGAAACTGGGGAGGGGGTGGTAGGGAAGACAAAGAGGGGAAAGGTGATGATTTTTCCTATAAAATTGGTAACGTGTTGGTACCATCTCCTATAAATATATAACTAAAAGGAAGCAAGGAAGATGAAATTTAAAATGCTAATGTGGACTTTAAGAGAGAAGCTTAGATCCCAGGTTCTAGCTTTTAGAAAAATCAGTTCCTTTTTGTGTTTGGTGTCATTGAGTGTCATAAGCTGAACCAAATCTTTTGATCCAGAAGCTATTCTCTTGGAGTAAACACTGGGGGCTGAGAAGCTGTGGGAACTCTTCAGCGCCCCATCTGGTGTATGAGAACAGCAACTTGTTAAATAGAAACTTGGGAGGTAAATGCAATGTTCAAAGCAAATACTTGCTCCCAGGAAATACTTTATGCACCATGAGAATCTTCCTGGAATCACAGAATGTGAGCTACAAGGGGCTTCAGAGAACACCAAATCTAACATTCTCATTTTACAAAGAAGGAAACTAAACTTCTGGTGAAGCAAGTGACCTGCTCAGGGTCTTAGAGCAAGTCTGTATTAAAACTGACACTAGAACCCAGGAGTCCCGGCTGCCAGCCCAGGGCTCCACCCACTGCTCAGTTTTTTAATGCCTGGTCATATTTCATATGTCCACCTTGAGCAAACTTTTCACTGCTGACTTAGTTACAAACACAGCAGGTTTCAAACTTCTTCAAAGGAAGGAGTGGACTGAGGAAGATAAAATAAAAGTAATTACCTGATGGAAAGTCTGAGAACAAACAGCTCCAAAAAGGCTGATTCTATAAGTAATGTCTGATCTTCTTTGGGGAGATCAGTAAATCCGGGAATCTTTTCTGCCCAGCTTCTAGATACGTCAATGGAGGCTGTTAGAAGGTTGTAGAACTGTTGTACGTGCTCGGCATCTGTGCCTGCAGCGGCCTGGTCAGTGGGACAGTACTAGAATGCAAACCACAGATAGCGGCGTTATCTCAATCCAACAGGGATAACAGCATCATTTGCAGCTTGGCTCTTCCAAGATTTTCAACACCTAAATCCTTACTTTTAGGTGCCACAGTTTATAAAACCTTTTTGCATTCACAGTCTCATCGGATTCTCACAATAGCCCTGTGACATAGATAGAGTGGATTCTGTTACCACTTAATAGGCAATGAAATTTGCTTAAGTCCCATTAGTGCGGTGGTTTTCAATCCTGACTGCAATCATCTGGGGAGCTTTAAAAAAACACTCATGTCTGGGTCATATCCACAGAGATTCTAATTTAACTGGTCTGGGATCGGGACTGGTCATCAGGAATTTTAAAAGCTCCCCAGGTGATTCCAAAGGGCTGCTGTGTTGAGAACCATTACCCCAGGGGTTTGTGTCTGCATGGGCCTCCAGCATCCACAGATTCCCTAAGGCACAGCTGTCTCCAAACAAGATGCTTAATTAACCCCTGGTTCTCAAACTGTGGCCCCTGGCCCAGCAGCATCAGCAACACCTGGGAATGTGTTAGAAATGAAAATCTCCAGCTCTGCCCCAGACCTACAGAACCAGAAGCTCTGAGGGTAGGCCCAAGAAACTGTTTTATCAAGATCTCCAGGTGAATCCTCATGCACAGTGAAGTTTGAGAATCACGGAATTAACCAATACGAGAAGATGGATGCTTGCTGCAGGTGGATTTCTGAGAGATAAAACAGACAAGGAAGGGGTCGGGGAGGAGTGTGTCCTTGGCAGGGCCCAGGCAGCTGTGTGCCATCAGACTCAGGGCTCGCGGCTACTAAAATTAATCAAAATTAAATGCAATTTAAAATCCAGTTCTTCAGTCACACTGGCCATATTTCAAGTGCTCAATAGTCACATGTGTTTAGAACACTTCCATCACAGCAGAACACCCTATTGGACATCATTGATCTAGAGGGCCCCGGGAGAAGAAAGGTACAAACAGGGATAAAGTCTTGACACGGCTTTTAGATATGCTGGTAGAGTCTGGGTTTTGCTTGAGTCACTGGAGTCAGGCGGGAAAGATGGATACAGCGAGATAATAATCAAGGGACAACCAACAACACAGAGACTTAGGAGATGTGCAAAAACATTCATATAAATATGCACGTCATTGCCTTCACACGAAAACAGCTGAGTGTGCTTTTGTGTCTCCGTTGATATCCTCAAAGGGCATGGATTTTAATCCTTATTTTACAGATGAGGAAACTGAGGCTCAAAGAAGCTTGGAAAGGTTAATACACTTTCCCAAGTTACATAACCAACAGTGGTACAGCCAAGACTTAAACATGGCTCTGTGATTTCCAGTCCTACACCTCCTAGCTGTTAATAGGTCTGATGTTACTAGCTGGTGGCCTGTAGGATAGTTTTAAAAAGGATTTTGCTTTGCTTTAATTGGAGTTCTCCATGTATGTATTCATTTGGTCCCATATTTTGTCAACACAGTGACTGGCACATAATTGACGCTCAATAAACTGTTGTTGAATATTGTTCCATGAAAGAACAGTCAGGGGAGTGCCTAGGTTTGCAACAATACTCTAACCTGGCTGGAGGACAAACGGCCAATAAGCAGCCAGGTGCTCACTGTAGAACTACACAGGTGTGAGGAAATGAGGCACTTGTCTTAATTGGGTCTTTTTTTCCTTTGTGTTTTCCCAAGAGGCATCATGAAATAACAAAAGAAACATCAGACAAGGAGCCAAGCTACTTTGATCCTAGATTTGTCTAGCCTCCTAATTTGTGAAATAATGTAGCTCTGCTGCTATAGTTATCTGGGGTAAATTACTTCATTTTTCTGAGCCTCAGTTTTCTCCTCTGTAAAATGGGGATAATATCTTCCTTAACATTTTGTTGTGATGATTAAATGTGATAATACATGCAGAGGACCTGACGCATAGAACGTGTTTAACACATGACGACAGTGATGATACTGATAACAGTTTTGATACTTGGAGTTATCACTGTCCCTCAGCTTCCATATTTATAAAATGGGGGAAGGGGTTGAATTGGAAGGTTTCTAATTTTCAGCCCTGACTTTTTCTAGGATCCCATAATATCAGGTCCAGTTCAAATCCCTGGCTCCTCTGTTCCCAATAATCTACCCAGGGCCTGGATTCTGTGAAGCCCTGGATGTTCTGTGTTGTAATGGACCATGGAAGCAAAGTCCAGGAGAAGGAAGCAGTCATCCTTCCCACAGATATTCAAGGATGACAGCATGATACTGGTGTCATAGACACTCCCCACCAGTTCCTTCCAGCACACATACTATTAACTGGAGGAGAGTGGAAAAAAAAAGATTTTATTTTTAAACTTTCTCTTCTTATATGAATCTAATTCCATATGCTCTCCAGGGGCAGGATGAAATTCAGGGCAGTACCACCTTTAGAAAGTTGACAGCACTACATGTGAAACTCCCAGGTAATTCAGAGTTGAGGAAAGAATGTTGGATCAGGCGGTAGGTCATGGGGACCTCCTCCAGACTCTGGCACTGACTTGCTGTGCAGCCCTAGACAAGGCACTTAACTTCTCTGGGTTTGTTTCTGCCTCTGAAGCTGGAAGTGACTAGACTAGCTGATTCCTTCTGGCTCTTGCATTCAGCTATCTTTCTGTTACTGATTTCTAGTTTAATTCCTTTGTGGGATTGATGGCAGACACTGTATGATTTCTATTCTTTTAAATGTGTTAAGGTGTGTTTTATGGCCCAGATCATCATCTATCCTGGTGAATGTTCCATGTGATGGCTTTTGCATTTGATGATTCTAAATGTTGCTAATCACACCAGGTGTGACGGTATTGCCTAGAATTTGATACTGATTCAGCATTGTTGTTTTAAAATAGTGTGTTAAATGGAGAAAAAAAGACTAAAGAATGTCAAGGAATGGGACCTAACAGCTCTCTCCTGCACTGAAGTCCCTGAAACCATGGCTCACAACTCAATAATCTCCCTGCTTCCAATATTTGCTCAGAATCCTCCAGAGCACTTAGCTTTCCCCCAGGGTCCTCTGCAGGCCTCCACCCCTGCTGGGCTCACATTTCATGCATCCTGCACACAGGGAAATGCAGTTGCTGCCTGTGTGTGCTGTTTTCTCTGATAGAGTCCAGCAGGGAGGAAAGCCAGCAGGCCCTGTGTGCCAGACTCCAGCCAGACCCTCTGAGCTTCACCTGCAGCGATTCTGGTTCATGTTTCAGAATTCTGGAGCCAAACTGGATTCAGCCTGAGCCACCAGTAACTTGGGGGTGACTGGAGGGTCAGCATCAACTGCTGGGGGGAAAAGACAAATCAAGTATCCCCTCTACTGAACATAAGATTTAAAGAAACGGAACAAAACATTTTAGAGTCTTTCTCTGCCTGGACTAGCAATTTATAAACACCTCGCTAAGGAATACTGTACGTGGAGTTGGAAGAACCAGACCCCCATCTCTGCTTCTGTGCTCCCCTACATCCCTCTGTCTCTGGGATAAGCAGCTTTGGGGTTCACCAAAGAAAAATCTAGAAATACTTGTTTATTGACCATTCTCATCAGACATAGGCCCAATAGAGAAAGACTTTAAAAATGAATCTTTTTTTCCTATTTATGCTTTTTATTCCAGCCTATATGAATAATCAATAATCAGGTTTTACCACTAGTCAAAGACACAATATTGCATTTACTGATAGCTAATGTCTAATGCAGATTTCTCCGAAGCACTTAGATTGAGAAGCTAGAGCTGCAAAAAACAATGAATACTATTTAAACTAAATTGAGTTGGCACATTTCAAATGGCAATACCATGGCTATACAGGTCAGATTTCAGCCACAACCTAGGCCTAAAATAAGTTATTTGGGAATTACGTGAGACCCTTGGTGAACACCAGCCCTAAAATTTAGCAATGTGATGTTTCATCGCATTTCACAGAGTGGAATCTGCTATTTACTCTTCCTCGGTGTCAGTCCAGGCTAAATATGTAAAATGTCCTAAGAACACTTTGTTTCCACTTAGAATGTAACTTTTCCCTGGGTCCTTATATTTCTTTATATTTTAGATGTTATCATTCTATGAGCCAAACTATGTATACATATTCTTAGGTTCTTACACTTTAAAAAGTGACACTTTAAAAAGTGGCAATGAATATATTTTATCCCCAATTTTTTCTTTTCTGATCTAATTGCCTCCCCTCTCTAAAAAACCAAACCAAAACCAAAAAACCCTCCTCTCCTCCCGTCAATGGCATCACTGCAGTTATATATTTGTTTACTTTCTGTCTCCTTCACTTGCCTGTAAGCTCCATGAGGGCAGGAGCTGCATCTTGTTCAATAACGTGTCCACTGCTCTGGAAGAATTGTTAAATGAATCAATGACTTTCTGTTAAACTTATCTCTATTGCTCATTCCTTCTCAACCCCAAGAAAGTTGGGATACAGGAGATACGAGGTAAAATGGAATTGTTCTTATTAAACCATATCGATCGTTCTCAAGGCTTAGTGTGCCAAAGAATCCTCCAAGGTCCTCTTCAGAATACAGATTCCTGCCTGCCTTCCCCCGTCCCCCAATTCTGAGTCAGTAGGCCTGCCTGTGGCCCCGAGAATCTGCATTTGAAGCAAACACCCTGACTCCTTCTGATACATGCAGTCTGCGCACCACACTTTGGGAAATGCAGACCTGTACTCATAGGGGAATCAGAGGGTCAGGGAAGGAGAAGGCTGGAAGGGATCATGGCAGTGCATTTAGTCCAATCTCCTCGGCCTTCAGATGAGAAAACTGAGGCCTACAGCGGGGCAGAACTTGCCTGAAATCATCTAGTGAGTTGGTGGCAATTTGAGAGGGTCTTCTGAGTAGCTTCATGAAAGCACCCTCTTTGCAGAATCTTCATGTTGTTTATTTTGTAGGTTTAACACGTGTCAACCATGTTGTTTCTTAGGCTATCTTGTTAACATATTTAAATGCCACTTGCTGGTGCCTGGTTTTATCTGGGCAGTATCTCTTGTATTTGGAGTCTGTTACTATACTAAGTGACACCCATTACCAGAAAACATCCTAGTTTGCTGGAAAATACTTGAAATGACCAACTAATGAGGATGGGAAGTGCATTTTCTCATTAGTAATTATGCAGGCTCTGAAGACAAGCCCAGTATCTATATATACTTGTAATGCTCCATTAAAGGCAACTGTGGGGTACAGAATAGCAACATTTCAAGGAGAAACAAATCAAATGTGACGTGTTTTGACTGCACTGATATACAATGATCTGAGCTCACTTTTGAAGGAGAGAAGTTTGGCCCAAAGGAGAAGAAAAGTTCCCAGAGCCAGGAACGCTTCACAGAGTGAAGAGCCCTCTTTCTGGCCTTGAAAACCCCCTTCCCTCTGTGACTTGGAACAACTCCTCACCTCCCTTTCCCACAAACGAGGAAAATGCTCACTTACTACCTTAAAGGCACATAGGCAGGTACAAGATTAGAACATACCTGCCTGGAAAACATTTTCTCATTTCTCTGATTCACTGGGGGAAGGTAGCATCTTTAATAAATTGTTTTGGTCAAGCCAATTGTCTGACTCAAAACTGACAGGGCATATTCTTCTTTAAAAGGTAAAATTATGTATACCACTATGATATAGACTAGGCAGGAATAAATGAAGAAGAGACTTTCATTTTTCACTTCTAAATGGTCTGCCTTTTATAAATTACTCTTATTGTAATTTTTAAAATCTAATAAAGCTTCTATTAAAAAAAACCTAGTATATTGCTATTAAACAGAAGTGGCAGTATGGTGAAAGAGAAACATATTACTTTGAGTGATGAGATTTGGGTCTAACCCTAGCTCTGCTACTGACCTTAGGCAAGCCACTTAGCCTTTTTAAGCCTTTATTTACTCTTCTGAAATATGGGTTTTGGATTAGATGACCTCAAGATCACCTCCAGTTCTATGAATTAATAAATAAAAAACTTTAAGGAGAAGGTAATATGAAAATTGAATTTCAATGAATGACATTAAAAAAATGACTGAAACCATAAATTGTACCACATAAACTGGGTTTAAGTGAAATTATGTAAGAATGTACGTGATGGTGCCTGGCTCAAAGTAGGCATTCAATAAATTCATTTTGCTTCATTCATTTTATGTTAATTTTTTTTTTTAAAGAGAATGAAGCAAATTCAATCTTGTGAAGTAACAAGTTGTTTAACAACACATATTCTTATATGTATATGTATATATATTCACTTGCATTTAGGGACAGTAAGGTAAACCCTAGAATCATAAAATCTTAGCATTGGAAGGAAATTATTATCAGTCAAAATAACCTCTCTCCTTGTGAGGAACCCTGTTATGTGTTCTCCTTAGTTTCTTCTTGTGTTGATGAACTCACGCTTCCACAGCAGCTCTTGTAGCAAGGAGAGCTCTTCCTTGTCCTCAGAGTGAGCTGGAAGGGCCCCCTCCTTCACTATCTAGTTCTGCCCTAGGGAGCAACAGTCCTCTTGGCAACAGGGCCAAAGTGTGACCTAATCCTGCCGAATCTTCTCCCTTTCTGTCTACGTATTTCCATTTCCTCCAACCATCCTTTTCGAGTTTCCAGAAACAGTGTATCCACATACACTGCATCCTCTTAAATCCCAGCTTGGAACTGAACTCCACCCTTGAAGTGTGGACTGACAGAGTCCGTGGGACACCATCAACTTGGCTCTAGTTCCATGCTTCTACTACTGAGGCCTAAGCTAATTTTGCATCCCTCCCTTCCACTGCACACTTGGTTGGTTCTTACTGAATGTGTATGGAATAAACTCCTGAGATCTTCTTAACATGAACCACTGACAGGCCAAGGCTCTCCCATTTAAAAATATTCTAAATGCTGAGCTTCACACTTATTTTTGTGACCTTTCTTCACGATGGTTTCAGCCCATCCTGTTCCAGCTTGTCGAAATCACTCTGAATGTTGACACTGACATCCATCATATTAGCGATCCCTCCCAGCTTTCTGTCATCTGCAAATGTGATCAGCATGCCTTCTCTGCCTTCATCCAAGTTTTTGATGAAAACTCACTGTATTTTATTAAAAAAAGACTTTTAATTTAATTGATTTGGGTCCAATTTTTGATAATTTTGTAAAGCTATCTAAAAGCAGGAGAATCCAAGCTATGAGGTTCAACCCAATTCCAAAACAATGCAATTAAAATAAATACGCTTTACAAAATTGAGCCAGGCCCCAAAGGTAGTATCAGTGTGACCCAGACTCTGGCATGGTCAATCTGTTATTTTGGGCAAAGCTAACAATTAAATTGGATAAATGTTTGTTGATGAGGATGATGACTCTAGCCTAACACCCTGAATGGTGCAGAAGCAAGCAAACACAGTGGATTGATTTTTCACGGTGAGGCAGTTCCCATCTGGGACAACTCAAAGTACGGGGTACGGTTTGCTGCTGAATAACTAATTAGGCCATGTAGACCAATAATTGGATAATTTGGGCCCCCCCAACCCACCAAATCACTTCGTGGACTAAACCTCTGGACTGGCCATCAATAGTGATTTCAAATGCCCCAGAACAAGGTCAGATTGTGTGCTGTAGCCTCAGTGAAGGCAGTGCCAAGAAGCTTCATTAATTCAGATGAACTGCATAAGGGAAGGCCAGAGTTGGCTCATGGAAAAGTTTTTATTCCCAAATGCTTTTCTCTCACCCACTCTCACTGAAACCAGAGATGCAAGGAATTATGGTTTTAAGAGCACAGACTTTGGGGGCCAAATTGGGCCCACTTGGCTTCTAATTCTATCTCTGATACATATTACTAGGTGACCTTGGGCAAGTCAGTCCTTTAGCCTTTCTCAGTTTTAATCTCATCTATGAGAGATCATAACACTTACCTTAGTGGTTTTGCTACATAGCACCTGACATGTGTAGTGTTTATACTCATTAGAACATTCAACAAAGGATAGAATAAGAAGTTTTGGTCAAGGAGATAACATACAGGGCACTGTGCTAAAGCTTTGACAAGTATCATCTTATTTAAACTTCCCTGGGAAGTTAAACCCTGGGAAGTAGATATTATTATTATTACGCCACAACACAGATTAGGAAACTGATGCATTAAAAGATTTAATCAGTTGCTCAAGATCACCCAGCTAGTACATGATGGTGTTGGGATTTTAATCGAGGCCTGCATGGTTCCAAAACCTAAGCCCTTAATCACTGCATTATTCTGTTAGACTATTATTTGAGACTTGACTTCAGTCAAGAGATGCTACTTGTAATCAGAGTAAGAGTCCTCAACCTTTGATGCTAAGGGTCTACCATGCTTCTCATATGAAGTCTTGTGCTCAAGTGTGGAGAGGAGGCTTCACAACCTAAAATGAGGGAGGGGATGAGGGAAGGAAGATCACAGCAGATATACAAATCACCCCTTCACTTTCGTCAACACTGCAGCCTAAAAGAAGGGCATATGGCAGACACTCTCACACTCTTGGCCAGCTCTTCAACCAGAAGTTTGAAATACTGATTGGACCTGGAGAGGGCAATCTGGTAGCTGCTGCCAAGCCAAATCAACCAACTGGGGATCCCTGGACTGGTATCTCTCTTATCTGTGTGTAAACTGTGTTTCTAAGTTTTCTTGTCTTACGGTGGGATTAACCATTCGTACAGTTCATGCTTCTTTCAATGGTTAGATGAGACAAAGTACCACAATGCCTAGCACATAGAAATTGCTCAATAATTGAGATCTTTTTCCTTTCTTTTCTTCTTGGGTGAGACCCTGTCTTACTAGAAGTCTGCTTTTCTAAGTCTCTTTTAAAACTGCCTTCCAGTAATATTTATACCTTTGCTCCGAAAATCCTTCCTCATCATTCTTTGTGTTATCCAAATTTCTGGGAAATTGCAGGGTTTAAACTGATGATATTTTACTATATCCCATATGAAATAAAAGTGTTAATACATTTTGGTTGGCTTAAATAACAACACTGGTAATCATTTACAATTTTCAAATGTTTTCTCAACCGTCATTCCTGTGTGACTGATGTTCAAAACATCCCTCTGAGGTTAAATATTGTAATCATCTCCACTGTAAGGATGAGAAAGCCAAGAGCAGGAGCCAGGTGACACAGGCAGGAAGCAGCAGAGGCAGCATTCCATCCCAGTCCTCCTGACACCTCCCGATGTCAAGGCCAGTGTTTGCTCCTCTCCATCAATGGTTTAATCCCTCAGTATAAGCACTAGGTCAGTCAATGCCGGTGCAATTGGGTAAAATGTTTAAGGATAACTTGAAGCTTACCCAGATGGTTTGGTCACAATATGGAAAAAAAAAGTAGTCACTTTGTCTAAAGCATGAAAGAAATGTACAAATTGTAATTCACCTGTGCAAATTTTCGTTGGCACAACCATCAGGAATCCTGCAACAATGGGTATGACAGGTGCAGCACTGTCAGGGTCATTTGTTAAGGCATTTAGAGATTCAATAAGGCAAAAATTATTTGGTGCAATGGATGCACTGGAATTGTTAAGTGAAGTGAAAAATAGAGAAAAGGTATGAAAACGGTTGAGCACAGTGCCAGGCACAAAGTCATTCAATCCACTCTTATTACTATTATCATGAACAGAGACCCTGATCATTCATTCAAGAGCAAGACATCATAAAACTTACTCTGGAATAATCGAGATCTCTGGGCGTTGAGTCTGTTAAAGCTCGGACGAGGGCATTCATCATACAGATTGGAGGAGAAGGTGGAGAGGGCTGAGAGGCTTCCTGCTGTAATGGGCTCTTTGGTTTGGAAGGCAGCCGACCTCTCCTCCCTTTCAGACTATCTGTACGGACGACTGATACCGAGAGAAACAAACAAAAAATGTCTTCAAAGATATCCATGAACAGCCATAAATCACGAAAAGGAATCAAAACACTTTACAGTTGAGCAAATCATTAATGATACCAACCATTTAAAAGTGGCAATAAGTTTGGAGTAATAGCCACACAATGATTTAATGAGAGTTGAAACGAGCAGCATAAAAGCCACCCCATACTTACATTTGGTAATGAATTAGCCCTAAAAGTCTCCTTCTCAAATAGAACAAAGATGTATGTACACAGGCTCTCTATTGATTTTGAGAAATTAGAATAAGTAGACCTCAGCTATTTTTGAATGTAAATACACACCATAAAAATAAAATGTTGAAAAGAAAGGGAAACTAGGAAACTTCACCATTCTAATGTAAACATTAACTTTTTCAGTGATATCTGAGAATATTTATAAGCAAGCTGGACAAAAAGCATTATATCCATACCTTCTTTAACCATTCCGACACTGAGACACTTCTGAAATCGACAGTACTGACATCGGTTTCGACGTCTCTTGTCTACAGGGCAGTTTTTATTTGCCAGGCAAACATATTTTGCATTTTTCTGCACTGTTCTCTGAGGAAATACAATACAGAGATAGTCAACTAATAGTTTCTGGAAAGAGGTAGGACCTGACAAGATGTATTTTAATTACAATGTGAAAAGCGACAGTGCAATTTGTATAATTAGATAAATTTAATTTCCTAACACGCTAGCCTGCAGGAAAAACAATTTTATTAGTGTTAGCTGCTGACAATGAAAATCATCTCGGATTGTTCTGAAGCAAGTCTCAGGAGACACCCAAGTCTGAATGATAAAATCATATCTGAAATTACCAGGTCAACATATCATACCTTGGAGGATTAGATTATCTTCACTTTTAATATCCCTTTGGGAACAATTTTCTACTTGTTCCACTCCCCTGATTATTGCTGACCTTATTAAAATAAAATCAAAATGATCTGGGATGTACTTTGCTGGATATCACTATTGTAAGTCAAATATCACAGAAACTGGCTTTGTTCCCCAATAGAGATGAAATCATAAAAAGCAAAAACGAGGACTTGTCTAGTTATAACATATAGGAAATAATGTTTTAATGCAAAAAAATCACTTAATCAGCTTGTATAGTGTATTTTATTTTTAAAAGAATGGTAAACTGTCCATTTCTCATTTTTGAAAGCAAAATCGTAAAACGGGATACTAAAAACCGCTATCACATCCAAGAAAGAAAAAAAAATACCAAACAAACAAAAAGAATGAGATAAAAGAAGGAATATGAGAGCCATATATTTTCAATGAAAATTCCCATTAATTGGTTATTTCATAAATGACTATTGACACAGACATCAAAATAGCCATACTGTAAAAGACGTATCATAAAACTTGGGCCTGGTTATAAAATAATGTTGTATTCTTCAGAATCATGTATAATTTTAAAATGAAACATGAAGAAATAATAAAGGATATTTTATGCTCCAAATATAAGAGAATGCTTGATTTTTTAAAAAAAATTAAAAACATTTGTGCAAATGGATGTGTATTTACCACTCATTCAGGAATTACCTGAATCTATTCAACTCCAAATAGAGCAGAAAGTTGGAATTTATTTGGTAAGCCTGGGCTGCATAAAAAAAAGAAATCCAGGTAATTTGGGACTGGTGATCTATTTTGTGTCTAAAATTCTAAATAGATTTACTTTCTATCTTTTTTAATTTTCAGCAGTTCTCAACCCCCTTGTATCAGTTTTCACTCTATCACCTTTTAATTTCATTTTAAGAGATCATTCCTAAACTGCTTATATAAAATTTAAAGCCAGATACATTTTCCCTGCTTTAGTAGGTGATTTTAGTTTAAAATGCAAAATTTCCAAAACACAAACATACTTCTGAGGTTTCCACCATTTAAATTCGCAGCAGTTTGTAAGGGTAGGAGACTTGTGTTTCCTAAATGAAGCTCTCTTTCATTGAACATGAAGTAATTAAAAAAACTCTATTTCTTGCCATCGTCCTCAAAGATATCCCAGTTTCAGTGCTGGTGGCATTTTGCTTCAGGTATACGTTTTCCCAATAACCTCAAACCTTCCTCACATTTGTGTATGCCTGCACAATAGTTTAAGGACAGGGAGAGATCGTTATGGTTCAATCACTGAATTCCCATCATTAACTGCACTTCATGTCACATTTTTAAAGAATTCAATTTAATGGTAGAAAGCCACTGGGTAAAACCTGCTCCCGTTCCCTTAATTAACAGATCTGTGGGGTGGTTCTCCCTTATCCTACCCCTACCCTTTCTAGTATAGATTTGTTTTCAAGATATTGCTGCTGAAGAAGGATGCTGTTGGGGAACACTTAATTGACATTTGTAGACGAGGAATGTATCACCACTCCTGTATTTTGGTCAATTCAGGGGTGATTATATTTGTGGATTACTTATACTTCTCTTGTTTGTCTTTCTTTTTCCCCTTTCAGCTGCCCATTTCACTGCCTTTCAGCATTTCCGCTGAAATGCTGTAAAAAGCAAATCTGCTAAAGGAATGCAGTTACTTGAAAGTAAAGCTTGAGTAGTTAAGACAGAAAAAAAACGGCTAAACCGATGGTTCTACATTTAAAACATCATAATCCTGCATACCTCCTGTATGGCATTTAACATACTGCAAAATCCTTCCACAAGCATTTTCTCATTTATCTGCAGAAATTAATCACATAATTCCTATCTCCAGATCAAAAATAACTGTTGCTTGTTGGTATGTATACCAATGCACACATGTGCATTTTTTAAATAAATGTTTCTATTTTCATTTATAATGAACTATTCTTTTATGGCCCTTTAAAGCTTATAAAGTGCTTTCATAAACATTTCTCTCATTTAATACTCACAGCCTTTCTCTGAAATTTATTCACCTGATAGGGAAACTGAGGCCTGGAAGGAAGTGTCATGCCCAACATCATAAAATTGGTAGGTGACAGATCAAGGACTCCTATTTGAGTGTTCTGACTCCAATTCCAGCATGCTCCCAGATACATCCTATTGGCCTCCCAAATCCTCATTATCCAATCAGCATCCAGCTTCTCCTCTCCCTCCACCCTGCCCAGCACTGAAGGCTAGGAAGTGATTATTGAGCATTCAGGGGTTTGCAAATGCCTGACATAATAGCCAGGGGAGTGAGGAGTGGGGAGGGTGGCACAGAATTAAGTGTCTGAAGAAGTCTGGGAGTCAGTAGCAAAAACAGAGCTGCAAGAGAACAAGGCCTGTTCCCCCTGAGTGGTGAGAAGAGCACTGAACTCAAGAGTCAGGAGAAACCAGCTGGAACTGTCCCCATGTGCAACTAAATCACCTCTCTAGACTTCAGTATCCTCCTGGGCAAAATAAGGGGGAGGCTGAAGACCCTCCCGCTATAAAATTCTCCTTTGGGTCTCTGAGATAATGAAGAGTGTCCCCACTCTGTGTGGTACAGAAGATGAGACCCCAGCTACTATCTTCTACAGAGCAAGCTGCCCCAAACTGCATCCATCAGCTGCCCCTGTCTATTCTGCAGCTGCAGAGCTGTGAAGAGGGCATGCACGTTGAGGTCATGCAAACATGAGTTGGCATCCTGCCTCCATCTCACTCTCTGAGTGTGTGTCCAGGGGCAGTTAACCTCCCTGAGCCTCCATTTCCTCATCTATGAAACAAGGATAATTAAACATTCAAGACGCTGTTAGTAAAAATAGCTAGTGGGTGACCAAAATTCAATGTCAGTTCTGTTTGAGTCTAGAGTCCTAGCTCTTCCTAGGAGGATTAAATGAGATACAAATACCCAGGGCCTGGCACACAGACCCTATTCCCTCAGACATCCTGGATGGACAGAAGAGGAACACAGTGAGGTGTTTGCATTTTTGAGGTCACAGATCCCTTTGCGAATCTGCTGAAAGCTCTCTCCAGAAAAATAAGCAGGAGGTAACGCCAAGTCAGGAAGTTCACAGCCCCCTCAAGCCCGTCTGGGCCTCCTGTAATGGACGTCAAGTTAAAAAGCCCTGAGAAAGTGGGTGTGAGGGTGCTAGGAAAGGCTTCTGAAATGCACAGTATAACCAGTACACCTCTCAAACCGGGAAGGGCCCGCTTAGACGCTCACTCGCTCACTCGAGCGGGTGTCTGGGGAGGCTGGCTGCTGAGGGGAGAGGGAGCCGGAGGGGCGAGTGCTCACCTTGAAGAAGCCCTTGCAGCCCTCGCAGGTGCGCACACCGTAGTGCTGGCAGGCGGCGTTGTCCCCGCACACAGCGCACGTGCCCTCGCCCGACGCCGAGCTCCTGTTGGGCGGCGACGGCAGGCTGGGGCTCTCGCCCAGCAGGTTGGATGCGGTGGGGGAGGCCGTGAGGCCGAGCGGCGGGAAGGCCAGCGCGGCCGCCCTCTTGGCCAGCGGCAGCCCATACGGGTGGCCCTCGAGCGCAGCTGCCTGGCTGCCCGCGGCGGCGGCGGCGGCGGCGGCGGCTCCCAGCGGCAGGCTCAGCGCGGCGGCGGCCGTCGGGTCGTATCCGAGGTGGTGGCCGCCTGCGGGGCTGGGCGCGGGCGGGTGCGGCGGCGAGGGCTTGAAGGGGAAGAGCGGGAAGCGCGCGCCTGCCACCGTGGGCACCGCCTTCATCGGCTGGTCGAGCAACGGGCCGGATGCGATGCAGCCCTGTGCCGAGGACAGCGTGTCCTCCCACATCGCCCCTGCCTGCTGGGGGAAGCCCGGCGTGGTGGGGGTGGACGGCGGGGACTGCTTAAAGTACATGGAGGTGCTGGGCAGCACCTCGTCCTCTGGGCCGGAGGGTGGTGGAATGGATGGCTGCTGCTGGTGGTGGTGGTGGTGGTGGTGGTCATGGTGGTGATGGTGGTAGCCGTGCGCGCGGCCCTCCTCCATCTTGATCAAAGGCCGGGGCCCCGACGGCTGCATCTGGTACAGGCAGGAGGGCTTGAGTTCGTAGTTGCTCGAGTAGCCCTCCATGAAGGTACTGAAGCTGGGCAGGGACGTGGTAGCCGTGGCCGTGATCTCGGTGCTGCCGAGGTCCATGGTCAGCTTGGAGTAATCAGGATTCATGATCTCCGTGGTGTATTCCGAGCCATATGTCTGTGCTGCATAACTGGAACCTGGCGGTGAAGGGCTATACTGGGCTTGCACACAGGGCATATCTGCAAGGGAGAGGAAAAAGGTCTCTCAGAAGCAAGTCGGCACTCTTGCTAGCTAATAGGTAGCAATGGACTTGTCGCTCTCCAATATGGGAAATAGAGAGGAAGTGACATTCTTTTCACCTTCTAGTATCATAGACTTAGAGTCCGTCCTTCCTTCCTCCCTCCCTCCCTTCCTTCCTTCCTCCCTTCCTTCCTTCCTTCTTCCCCTGGGAAGAAAGTTGAATCCCTGACAAACTGCCAAAGGGGCCACAGGTTGCCAAAACCCAGCCTCCTGAGGATTTCTGTGCTCACCTTCCCTCCCTTGCCCTGTCCTCCACTATATCTGTGAATTTTGATGTCTTCCCTCATAAGCCCAGTCGTGTTTTTAAAAGTGGTTTTTAGCCCTAGAGATTAAATGAAGTGACCTCGGCCACAAATTGGGAGGACAAGAAGAAATCCAGTGAATGCTGTGTTGGTTTCTTTTGGGTGAAAGAGACTACTCATCCCCCAAGTCACACGCTTTGATTTGTAAACCTATGAGTTAGTAAAAGAAAGAAAAAAAAAAAAAGGTGTCCTACATGGGACTTACTGGCCCAGTGACATTCTAACATTTTATCAGTGCCAACTGAGGCTACCCACACACATTGTGGCTGCTTTCTCCCACCCTCTCCCTACTCCTCCAAGAAAGGCTAGCAGCCTGCTCAAACTGGACCCCTGTTGATGATTTCAGCCAGCTAGGTGGTGAGGTAGGAACGTAGGTCCAGGAAATGGACTCGGGGGAGTTTGCACCATCTGCAAAGAAAAAGATCAGCAGCTGCAACAGAACACCCACCAAACCTGCTCTCTGCCATGTATGCTATATATATATGTGTGTGTGTGTGTGTGTATTTCCCCCCCATTCTAAGAAATAAAATATATCAGTGGCTGCTTTATAACAGTAGTTTACAGTTGTCATAATAGGTTAGTTATCTACATATTTTCTTATGACAGAAGAATTAGCACCCCTAGAAAAGAAAGCAGTTTCTTAATAGGTTTAGTTTCTCTCAGCCCCCAAAGCAATGATATCTGGAGTGCTTACTATTGTTCAGAGAGGTTGAACTGGATGAGAAAGCCCTAAGAAATATTGGATCTAGTGGATAATTTATCTAATTATTTCCCTTTCTTTATGGCTAAATATAAATAGTAAACTGGGCAGTTTCTGGTGGTTGGTTTTTCTGAGCCAAAGGAAAACCACGTGCTTAACGTGTCTTTGGAGTCTATGGTGTAAAAGGTGTGACTAATAGAAAAGTGAATACTTAACATCTCCTTTGACATCTTTCTCTTACCCACATTTCCAAATCTGATTGAGTCATACATGTATGGGATGAAATCTTGACTTGTAGAAAGGTGTTGAAGGCCTGGTGGAAGAAGCAGTGATGAGGAGAGGCCAGTTCAAGCCTTTATTTTCCGAGCGCCCTACAAACACTCATTAGTTTGAAGTTAAAAGAGCACTTATCCTGCTGTCCAGTTGTTGGGGTAAAATGAAAGGCTAGTCATTTAAAAGAAAGAACACTGCCTGATGTTTCATTTGTTCTCCTCCCTTGAATTTCTCCATGAGTCTTTTCTATCATTCTTCTTTGCCAATCCCTACCTATTGCTCTTCTTTTTGTCTTTCTGAGGTTTCCAGATAGAAGATGAGCTTGCTGGGACTGAGTTCTATTTATCTGCATCTCTTTGGCCAGGCACCTGGTATCCCTTTACCAAATGCATAAAGAGGTATTACAAGCCAAACCTGCAATCCTTTCTTTTGCCCAAATCAAATTTACTCCTTGGTTTTCAGCTCAAATGCTTTCTCTCTTTCCCTTTGAGCTTCAATAATCCAAATGTCTGCACCCAAATGATTTGCGTTTTATACAAACAAAAATGCTTTGCATTGTTCGAAATGATCCCATAACTTAAATGCATTAGCATTAAAAATAGAGCAAATATGAAGACATTAAAATGTATAAAAGATCCAAATCTGTTGGTGTATTTGCATTTTTCTCAGGAAAAATATCTTTGAGCAATACGATTAATTTAATTTGGCTGCTCCACTAGGTAGCAACAGGGTGTGGTATCCAGAGGAGATTCGTGCAAGGAAGCCACCTGTGCCGTGAAATTCGCGGCCAGCAGTCACTCGCTGTCCTGGCGCTGGGCAAGTCGACCAGCCTGCTTGCTGGGTATGTGGCTCCCCCACCCACATATCCCAGCCCGGGAGGAATAAGGGGTCGTGCCTTCAGACCTACCTGGAGGATATCTTGCGCGCTGAATGGTGGGGCTGGGGGTCTCTCCAGCGGAGGCTGAGAGTGGAGGAGGCGGGGACGTCCGGCGGGGCGAAGCGGCGGAGGTGCTGCCCGGCTCCGCTGAGGGTCCAGTCTCAGGGCTGGGGCTTGCCGGGCTGCGCTCTTCCGCAGTGGGCTCTGCGGGCACCAGGAGAGAAGACAAAGGTCACAGTGAGACCACGCTGGGTCACCGCGGCCTGGACTGGGCGTACGGCGGTGAGGGTTGAATAGATCTCTAGAAATGCATTAATTACAAAAGAATTAGAAGGGTAAGAAAGCAGTGCTTAAGGTGACCGGAGTCCCCGGGCAGCAAGCATCACAGCGCCTTGGGGGAGCCGAGGAAAGGCTGCCCGCGCTCACCGCGGTTTTGTGGTTCCCGAACCGAGGCTAAAAAAACGCGCAGCCAGTCGTCGCCCAGAAATTAATCTATCTGCCCCCACAATTGGTTCCAAGCTAACGATGTCATGAAAACCGAAGAATGGAGAACACTTGAGGAAGGAGTTCCGCCCGAATCGGAGTCTGTGAGTGTGCACGAGCGGAAAATATTTTCCAACTTCACCCGCCCCCACCACTCAAATACAAATTTTACACGTTGCATAGGAAAGGCACAGGGTACGGAACGAATGCATGAATGCCCCGAGGAATTAAGAAAGTCTGCGCTTTTCATTCTAAATGCTAATGGAGCTTCGCCTCTATTAGCCGCGAGTTTCGGGGGCCAGGGGTCAAGCAAACAAAAGGACACAGTGGAAATAGGCCGGCGCTGGAAACGAGGCACAAGGCGGTTGGCGTTTGCCGCTGGTGGTGAGAGGGGAGGGAGGCCCCCTGCGCCCAGCGGGCGGTATCCCAGAGGGTGGGCGACTTCGAGGCTCGGGGCCATCCGGCGACCCGGAGGGGGGCACATTCCGGAGGGCGCCGAGAGCGGCTCTGGGGTGAGCGTCTCTGCGCAAAGCCTTAGCGAAACTTTGTAGCTAGAAGCTCATTTCGGCGGGCCTCGGGTAAGAATCCCACGGCCCCAAACTCCGGCCTATAGCGCCCCCTTTGCCTGCACCCACTCGCAGCTTAACGGATGGGAACGGGGACTCGAAAAATAAAAAAACCCCAAACTACCAAAATTCCAAAAACCTCGGGGGTGCGCGGGCCGCGGGTGTCGGATAAGTTTCGTCTCCCGCCGCCCCTGGGCTTGCCTGAAAGGAAAGAGGGTATCGGAGCTCCCAGATCCGGGGAGCCCTCGACGGCCAGGAAATGGGGGATTCCCTTGCCATCCCCAACCCCAGCCCCAGCTGATACTACAGAAAGCCTGCGCTCGCCCTAGCGCAGTCAAGGGCGGATCTTCCCACGGCTGTAGCTTGCGCTTCCCGTCCCTCCCGCATCTTCAGTGGGAGTCTCTGGCAACCTCCGACCACCTCCTCCAGGTGCCCGCATTCCCGCCCTTCACCGCGGCCTTTCAAGCGGAGTCTTTCTCCAAGGATAGGCCTCTGACTGGGGTGGGCGAGGGTAGCGTCTTCCCAAGGAAGGGGCTCCCCTCGAGCGCCCGGCGTTCACGGGGAAGAGCCACACCGCACTTCCTACAGCCGCCGAGCCGAGCGCCCCTCGGCTCTCTCCGCCCCCCCACCCCCCCGCCCCGAAACGACCGGTTACCTAGGCAAAGCCTCAGAGCCTGGAAACACGTTGCTCCGCTCCCGCTCGCGGCCGCCGCGGCCGGGAGCACGGAGCCTCGGGGTTGTAAATTAGGAAGAAATAACTACCTCTGTCAAAGCCCCTTTCTTTCTCGTGGGCAGACGAAAGGAACACCCCCGTGTTCCCCTCCCCGTGGTGAAGTGTGTGAAGGAAACCGTGAAACGCACCATTGTGACCGGGGCTCCTCCACGGAGTTTCCAACCCTGGGGAGCGGGGGCGGAGGTTGGGCGGGGGCAGGAGGAGTGGAGAAGAGACCGACAGAAAGGCAAAGACAGAGATTCTCAGAAAGACAGAGGGAGAGGAGACAAACCGCGGGGGAGAATTTCTGCGAGCGCACGGTCCCAGGGAAGCGGGGGTGGGGGTGGGGGGGTGGGGGTGCGGGGGCAGGGAGCGGGTGTGGAGGCTGCTGTGGCCTAAGAGGTCTTTGATATTCACATTACGAGCGTCTTGCTCGGATAAGAGAACTCGAATAAACTCAAACTTCATTCATTGTGCTCAGCAGCCGCGTTAGGCAGCTGTTCCTTTCCCTAGCTCAGTTCTATAAAATATTTCTCCGTCGTGGGAAAAGAAGATTCAGGATTGGATTCGCGATGAAATGACTGAAGGGCGCCCTGTACCTCTCTCCTGGCACCCTAGGGCTCTGGGATAATAGCCCGAGATTTCTGATTACCCAACTCCTTGCAGCTCTTCCCTCTGGAGAATCCGTGGGCATAATAAATAAATGACAATCTCCAAGAACGTTCTTTGGAACGAAGGGACAAATGCTTTCTCCCTCACGACTGACCCAAGCTTCCAACAGGTTCGAGAGGTGCCTTTGGAAGTCAGCCTCCGCAGGCTGCGCCCGCTTGACCGCTCTCCTCTCACCACCGAGAACTTTCATTTCTATGAAGAGTAAAACACTACGAGCAACTTCTCCAAAAGCGCGAGTTCTGTCAGTTAAGAGTAAAACACGCCTCTCCCATACCGACTCAAGGCCCGGAGGAGAGGGACACCGTTCCCACGCGTGTCGGGGCACTGGGGTCGGCAATTACACCCGATTACCTCCGAAGGGAAAAGTGTAAACGGGCAAGTCGGCGACGCCAGGCAGACGTGCCTGGTGGAGCCCCAGGCTCATTTCAATACAATAAGCCACATTCCTACAATTACGCCCTCTTTCCTGAGATCCTCGGAGCGCCGCTGCAAACTCCGGCCGCTGCTGACCAGGCCCCTTCCCTCCCAAGCTTCCTCCCAGTCAACCGTCTCGGAGTCACCATTAGGCATATTAACTTGGACCCACCGGAGCCCCTATTTTCAATCCTAGTTAAAAGGCAGGAAAATTACTGCCGTTCATCACCGGAGCTGCAACTCCCTGCCGCTGCCGCCGCCTAGAGCATCATTACCATGACAACTAGAGCCGAAATACCCTGAATTACATCGCTGGAGCTGCTACTGCACAAATCCCGGTCCTCCTCTTTGTTAGAGGCTTTTCGCCTCTTTGGGTAGGGAGAGGAATCCCACAAGCTCCAGAGATCCCCGCAGGCCCGCTACGGGGGAAAAGTTTCAGATCAGAACCCACCGGCGATTCCGCGAGCAAAGCCTGAGCGAGGAGGCGAGGGGGGAAAACCCCACACTCAAAGTTGTCAATTTCAGAAGCTAAGCTTCCCAGCGCGCCAACTTTTTAGCAAGTCCCCCTATTAACTGAGCGAATCTCATACGTACTTGAGTGCTGTGGCGGTTCCGTCTTTAGAGCGAGTTTCTAGAAAGCTGCCCCGAAATCTGCACTGGGGGCGGCGGGGGGGGTGGGAGTCACAGTTGCTGTCCCGGAAGGGCTGCGGTGTAGAAGTCCAGCGGCTCCCAGAGGCAGTGAGCTGCTGGCAGGGGATGCTGCGATCCCGATTCATGGGAGAGCGCCGCCGAGGGGTTCCGCGGGCGTCCTGGCTCGGGCCGCGACCAGGGGGTAGGATGCCGCTTCTGTTCCCACCTCCACAGCCACCGCCGGCGCTGTCAGCGTTGCAAAGTGAGACCGGGAGGGGCGTCCGCCTGCCGCGCAGCGCTGCACCCGCGAGGGCGCAGGGTGAGAGGGGTGTGAGCGCGCGGGAGAGAGTGGAGTGTGTGTGAGGAGCGTGTGTGCGCGCGTGTGTCTGTGTGTGCGAGTGAGGGAGCGGGTGTGAGCTTGTCTGTGTGTGGGGAGCGGAGGAGGAGCAGGAGCTGGAGGGGTGGGGGGCGGGAGGCAGGAGACTCCGCTCTCCCGGCTGCGCGTTCGCTCTCTCTCTCGGCACGTCATTTATGCCACAGGAGCCCTAGCGGCCTCTCCATAGAGTGCCTGGAATGCGAGACGTCAATGTGACGCCATGGGACGCTACGTCACCCTCCTCCTCCCTCCCCTGGCCCAGCCGGTTCCGCGTGTGCGAGGGAGGGGGTGTGTGTGCATGTGTGCGCGCGCGCGCGCGTTCCCCGGCCATTTGCAGGGTAGCGCAATGGAAACTATGCCGCGCGGCCAGTCCCGGCCCGGGGGCCTTTCGGACCCGCGCTGCCAACCCGTTTGCAACCGCGCTGCTTGCCCGGGCCCTATTCTGTAAGAGGGTGCAGCGGCCCGCCCGCGGGTCAGGCGGGACCGCCCAGCTGTCAGACTCGGGTGGAGTAGAGTTGGAGGAGTGCTACTGGCGCGCCTCCGAGGCTGCCCCGAGGCAGGGAGCCAGGGCGAGGGGGTAAGAGAGAGGACAGCTCTTCCGAAAGGGAAGGCTCAGCCAGCCAGCTTCTCCGAGTGACCTGGCAGCGGGTGCAGGAGTCAGGCACCAGTCCGAAGACTCCCCGAGGTGCTGCTCTTTCCCCAAGCAACAGTTCTAAAGCTGTTTACGTCTCTCTGGCTCCCTGCGCCTAGGCTAATCTCTCTCCTCCTCCCATCATTTGCTGGGTGCGTGTTTTGCACAGGGATACCGATGGCTCTGGGAAGATAAGGTTTTATTTCTTTACACTTAAATGTGGGTTTCCTAACTGGACTTTATAACCCAACTAAGTGCACATCCGTCATCCGCGCGCGCTGCAGCAGAAGCTACTTATTGTGTGTAAAACAAACACACGTGTTGAACAGCTGAGCGGGTCTGACTTGCAAATCACCCCCCTCCCATCAGAAATGTAACTCTCAGCTCGCACTTTCACTTTTTGATGGTTGTAGACGGGCCTACCCTCCCACCTCCCAAATTAAACATTTCGAAATCAGTCAACAGGATTTATTAGTCAGTCCCTCGCTACGGGATTTGCTCTGGTCTCCTGGGACACATTTGTTATGAAATGGTGAGCTGAAAGCCTGGGCGATTCTGTTAGGGAGAGCAATTTCTTCCTGGAAGTGATGAATTTAAGTGTGAATTTCTTGCTGAAAACAAAAACAAAATTTTATCAGAATTAAAGTCTCCTAGTTCCAAAGGTTGCAGCTGGGTGAAAACAACCTCTTTTAAAAATGATTTTTTTGAGAAGGAGAAAGTATTTGAGTGAAACAATGCAGACAGACATGGTCCCCATGTGGTCCGCTTGAATCAGACGTGACATTTATGTCTTTGACCTGTTACAATCTTTGCGTGTGTGTGTGGGGCGGAGCACACAACTCAGAATTGAAGGTTCGAGCTACCACAAGAAACTTGGAAACAAAACTAGAATTATACATATGCTATGGGTATATTTCTTCGCCTCCACTTCCGCTTCAGACAGGGTGGTGTGGAGAAGACCTGGAAGGGTACTACGAAAGTTGACCTAGCGGACAGGAACAGTGCCTCTGCACTGCCACGGGTTCCAATCCAGTCTCACAAAGAAGGAGGGCGCTGCTACATTGCATCCATTCAAAGGCGGGCGGGTGGGGGTAGCAGGACCTGGAGCCGCGCGGCACTGACGCACGCGAGGCGCGTGATTGACGCAGGCAATGTTACTAAATTCGGCGGTTGGCCGGGCCCCGCCGCCGCCGCGCGCGGCAGATAGCGGAGTAGGTTCCCCTCGATCACCCCCGCCCCTTCTCCATTCAGAGCAGCTCTCGGCCGGGCCGGGCGGGGCGGGGCGGGGCGGGGCGGGGTGCGCGCGGGGCGGGGCGGGGCGGGGTGCGCGCGGGGCGGGGCGGGGTGCGCGCGGCCGCGCCGGGATCCGGCCGCACCAAATATAGTCGGGCCTGGCTATTTTTAGCCGGGCCTAGGGCGCCAGCTCGCCGCGTGAGGGGGCGCCCAGACCCCGCGGGGAGTGCGGAGGGGGCGGGGTCGGAGTCGCCATCTTGGACTCGGCTCGACCCAGTCTGGTGACCGGCGACGCTGGGCCGGGCTCGGCGCAGGGGGTCGGGGTGAGTGGGTGTGAGCTGTGGGATAGAGTGGGACGCGCGGGCTGTGACTTGAGCGGACGGCGAGTCAGGGCGCGGCGCCTGCCCTCAGTGGTGGCGCGGGGGAGGGCCCGGGACGCGCGGCCCACGGGGCGTGCGCGGGTGTGGGACGGCGATCCCCGCCAGCCGGCAGGCCCGGCCGTCCAGCCACCCCGCGGCCCGGCCAGCCCCGAGTCGTGTGGGGGCGGAGCCGCCCGCGGCCACCACTTCCTGAGAGCCGGGGATACCCCTCCCGGACGTCACGGAGGAGCCGAGGCGGCGGTGGCGGCCCGGGGCTCATCTTGCACTTGCATCACGGGTGCAGCAGCAGTTGCTCTGCTCCTTTGTGGCTTTTTCCCCTGTTGAGTAACTGCTTTGTTAAATGAAAATACCATGACGGGCCAGTGTGATCACCAGCTCCAGACCTCAAAGAAAGTGAAGCTGTCAGGCAAGAAGAGGGAGACTCCCCTAGCCGGCTGCGATGGTATCTGGTGGGTGGATGTGTAGAGAAGCACTTGACAGTTTCCACGTATTACTTCTTGCCTAACTTTTCACCCCCAAGAAGGTTTAAAAATACTTTTATTTCCATGCTGTAAAAATTTCTTATGTCCTGCACCCCACCCATTCCCCCTTCAATTTGAAATCGCGTGCAGAACTGGAATCACTGAAAAGAACAGTTATTAGGTACAGTTTTTAGGAAACAGAACACCTTTCAGTGAATTTGTTGAGTAAACTACATTTTTAAATGTTAGTATGTAAAAGATCCTTGCCCACTGAAGGTACTTATAAAGCTTCTAGCTAAGTTTGTTTATATGAATTGGGTTTCCTCAGTGACCGTTTCAAACCGGTTTCCTTATTTATGTTACATTAAAAAAAAAATTCCATCCCTGTCTGAATATCTCCAGGTAAAGCATTTCTCCCTTTGACTCTTTGAGTGAATGTGACTTTCTGGACGTTTATGTTGATTATATGCTTCCCTCGCCTCTTTTTCCCCTCCTCTGCCTTTTACGTCCTTTTCTTCCTGAGTATCGGGTCACCAATCTTTGTTCCTTGACTACTGTGAGGCTGAGGGCTGTTGTCTGATTGCACTGAGCCAATCAGCTGGCTTAGTACTCCTCTGGGTAGGAAGCTGGACTGACTGTTGGAGAGGTTCCAGTGGTCACTGATAAGTGGCAACATTTTTGCACTCAAATGGAAAGTCATGGAAGCAGAGACAAGGCTCTCTTACAAACTGGGACACCATCCTCTGCTTAAACCTAGGGCTGTAGTCATATGCAGTTCTTTAGGTGACCTCAAACCAAGTGAATCGTTCTCTTTTTCAAATTAATATCTATTGTTCTATACTGTTTCAAAAGTCTGATTTACTAAAAGTCAGGCATAATTTTCTGTAAGGCTTATGTAATATGACCATTTCAGTAATATAAAATACCTTTTTGATGACAAATGAAACAATACTTTATAATTAAATCTCTTCTTTTGGGAAATCAAATAGAATAAGACTATCTTAATCTGTGAAATGTGGAAAACTTAACCTGGTTTGGTCCTTTTTCTAGAAGAGGGACATTCATGTGTGGCCTAGTTTACACCCAAAGCAAAGAAAGCAGTTAGTTTCTGCTTTCATGATACTTATGGCAGCCAATCTGTTAAAAATTCTTTCTATGAAGTAACTATTACAGATTCACTTGATAATTATCTTTCATTTTGTTTTGGTTTTGTAGGTGTAGTCTGTCTGCAAGAAAGAAAGTGCTCTTTCTCTTGGAAAATAAAATATAAATTTGGGGGAAATTTATTGTGTGTGATATAAAGCAGTTACTTTAACAAAATGGGATTTAGAATTGCTTTAAAGACTCTTCTGATTAATCACTGACATAAATCTTGTTGATTTTGCTAATATGTAAAGAATGATGATGAGTCTTGCTGATACAAAAATTGGGTGAGGAAAGGTGAAATGAAAATTCCAAGCCAGAAGTTGTTACCTAAGGTGAAGATAGGAAAGAAAATTAAAAGACTTGTGTGTAAGTCCATGTTTTCCTGAATCACTATAGAAGTTCTATACTACATTTAAGATATGTATATAAAATTTGGTAGCTTGGGCTGACATTGACTTATACACTTAAATTACTGGGCTTAGGAACATGGGACAATGGTAGTAGTTTTCTGTCTGACCTACCTGCATACTATCCCTTCCTTATCAATTCTATCATTGCCAGATTATTCTTCCTAAAATACGGCTTTTGTTATATCACTCCTGGGCTCAAAAGTCTTCAGCAGCTGGATATGTCTCCAAAATAAAACCCCAAAGCCTCCACATCCTGGCCTCTTTATTTCCACAGAATTTTCCTATCCTAGTCAAACTGTTATCCTCACTTTTCTTCAGACATCCTTTTACCCTTCCACATTTGTTCATAGTTTTCCTTTTTATGGCATTCCCTTCTCTGCTTATTGAAATCTTACCCTTCCTCTAAAACTAGTTCAAGAAATGAACCCAGATTGTGCTTTAGTCTTTCATAAAGTCCTTATTTTACTGCCTTCTTTTTGTGCTCTTGTGTCCACAGCTTATTGCCCTGTTGAACTATAAGCTTCAAAAGCATGTCTCACATATCTTTGAAATTTCTGTGGCACCTAAGTTTAACAGAGATAGTAAATATCCATAAAATATTTCCCATCTAAATTTGAATATGAAGGAGAACAGGCATAATATAAGTTAACCAGTTATATGGATTAGGATATTTTTGACATGAGTGGTTTGTTTTCTTTACCTCAACTTTTAACACTCCTGATTGAGTATAGTGCCCACCACAAGCCCAGCCAGCCACATGGTGATACAAGGAAATTGCAACTTGGCTTGTACCTATTATAGCCGTGTAGGAAGATTTGCTATGATTTTTTTTTTTTCCCTGACAGACTTTTGGTTTGACTTTTCTACAGTCTTTCCCCCTTTATGTGTACTTTCACTTATGCTGCTTCCTCTCAATGAAGAATGGGATGCTGTAGGCTAGGAAATGTTAATATCAACTTCTTTTGGGAAAATTTCTTAAGGTTTAAAAAATTGAGAACCATGGCACCTATGTATAACCAGTTCAACACATAAATTCTTGAGTTTCTTATCCTTTCTAAGATATGTTTAAATAGATTTGTATAACACTACGTATATGCAGAAGTAAACTAGGCAAAGAGATTTTGGAATTATGATTTCTTAGAAGTTTTAGAAAAAGGCTCATGTGAATTAGAATATTAATATTTAACAAGGAAAAAGTAAATAATAGATCAGGAAAGACTTTCTGTGTTACAGAAAATTTTAGAAAAGAGTAAAAACCAGAGAAGGAAAGATTACTTAATAGTATAAGTGCTAATATTATTTTTTAATCTCATTAAATAATATTTTTCTATCCATTAATAAATAACAGGACAGGCTTGCAATCTGGTTAAAAAGATAGTTTATTTCTTAGTCCTGTTTCCCCCAGTCGTTGGTAAACTCTGGAAGGCCACAGTGATTTGGGAGAGAAAAGTTATTACGCATGTGTGATAAATTCAGGATATTATTTATGCCTATGAAATAAGATCTGCATTTTAGTTAGGGTTGATGGAGCAAGTAAATATCTCTCCATATATAACTACATAGCCCTTTCCTATCACCCAACTGTGGAAAAAAAAAAAATTGCCTCACATGTACAAGATCAGTTCCTTCAGCATATTCTCCAGGAGTGGGATGCTGTATTTTACAGAAAGCACTAGATTGCTTCTCAGAGGCCTGGGGCTGGTTTTGCTGCCATGAAGCTGCCCAACCTTGGGTAAGTTAATTAATCTTTTGCGGGGGGCCTAAATATCATCTGTAAAAGGATAATGTTGGGCTGACTGTATGATCTTTAAGGATCCTTTCAGGTTCTAAAGTTGAATGCTTTTTAAGGCTGGTTAAATGTAAATCATGAGTCAGCTCTGGCCTGGTCTCCTGTCACTACTTGATTGCTGTAGTCAGGAGGTTCAGTAGCTCTTTTGTATACTATACAAATATTTGTATAGTATACAGATTTGTAATTTGTAGTAATATTATATTAAACTTCTTTGGCCTACTTGATAAATAACTGTAGCCACTGAGTGGGATCTTGGTGGCCTGAGAGTGTTAATGTATTGCCAGCATCACAGCCTTGTCTTGTCCAGAAAGTGGAAACAAGCAGAAACCTGGATAGTCCAAAAGTCATTTTATATTTAGCTTTGGAATTTGTTTTTGTTCATTCATTTGAATGTGGATGAGTCACAAATTGACTTCATACAAATTAATAAACTTTCATTGGAATGGATACTGTTGTTTGCTCCTCGTGCTCTTTTCTGATTCTCACTGCATGCTAAGCATGAATCATTTCTTCTTAAATGTAGCAGCTGAGGCAGAACTGTCCTTTTTGCTTTTTCCTAGAAAAGGACTGGTGATGGTGGGCTTGTAAGTCTTTACATCCTTTTAGAGTATAAACAGATAGAGAAAGTGAAATATTGAGAAGGCAGGTCAAAAGGAAAGTACCAAGTAGGTATTAAGTTGGAAATATGTTAGCAAATCAAACAGGAAGAATACAATAAATTCTGTTTGCAAACTTGCTGGTTTGCTGTTGGATACATTTTTATGGATAAATGAGAGCTGACTTTATAGGCATTGGGAAATACCCGAATCTTAACACATTGCAGATTTATGTATTATCTGAGTTAGGTTTGGATAGTAAAAACATGGTTTGTCCATTAATTTAGGGCTACTTTTTAAATGCCTCTTCTACGTATTTAGGTATCTGTTTTCTTACTTAGATCATGTAATTAGTAACTGATTCTAATTTTTTGCCATAATACGTTTTTCATTATTTGTTACTCATGTTTATAGTTCACTACTGGAAAAATTCTTCCCTGATATCTGTTCTGAATTAGTTCTCTTTTCCGGTTATGTTTTCCTGTTTTATCAATTGTAGTGATGAGAATAGAAAGCCATATTTTAAAGATTTATATTGATACTTTTTAAGTTTAGTAAAATTATTAAATTTTACTCATTATTTCTAATTTCTGAAAATGATTGTCTTATTTTAAATTCATGCTAAGTCATTAATTTCACTTTTTAAAAACAACAGGATAACCTGTATACAATTTGAAGTCCATTTACCATAGTTTCATGGCACTTTATAGTTGCCAGTTAACTTTTTAGCGACTTTTTATATTTAAATTTTTTGTGTGTGAGAAGCTTCTATTTATCTCAAAATCCTTTAAAATGCCTTTTTGTTTAAATTATCTTGGACATATTTATTTGGGAGGATGAATTTACTGAGCCCATGGAGCAGTTCTTGGCACAGAATAGGTGCTCTGTAAACATTTGATGAATGAATGAAAGCAGTTTTCAAGAAGCTTTATTCAAAATATTCTATTTTCTTTATCACAACCAGCCTTGTGGCCTTATTAACTTTTCTGAGAGAGTTTCACTCAGGGGTTCAGCATGAGAGAGCAGCAGAGAAGACCTGCTGTACATCACTGTGCTGCTGCTTCTGAACCGCCTGTCTCTCCATTGCGACTAGACTACAGACACATCTAGTTGTCCATATTGAGGGCAGTACCCCTGAGTCACAGCACTCTGTGATATCTGTGTTTGAACTAAAGAATTCAAGTATCCTAAGGAATTATATCACCTTTTGATCCTAAACCTCCTCAAGAGTTAATCTCTGGCTTATCTCTTTATTTCGATGTGGCACTTTTGCTCTGATACTTTCACAAGATGGTGTCCTTCCCTCTTTTCTTTACTGTCTCTACCCTGGGTCTGTACAACCTGTTCATTGGTAAGTTCTTCACTTCTAGTCATCAGATTTCCTATTGTAACCCTCACTTTGCTTTACAGTTCAAGGCCTCTTGTCACTTGTCTACAATCTATCACCCATAGACTGAGGGACATAAATGTAGAATATTATCTAGGAACTCAAATTATATTTTCTAAACAGTTAATATATTAAATCTTAAAATTTAACTTTTGAAAAGGTAATGCATTCACATGATTCAAACAACAAAATGTTCAGAAACAAAAAAGTTTCCCTTCCACTCCTGTCCACCATCTACTCAGTTCCTATCCTCCTAGAGTTTTAAAATGCATACCCAAGCCAATACAAATATAAATTCTGTTTTCCTTTCCTTTTTTATACAAATGGAAGCTTCTGCTTCCATTCTGCCTTTTTCACTCAACAGTGTATTTTGGTGTTCTTTCCATAACAGTGGAAAAATATATGAGGTATATTTCATTTTAACAGTATGTCTTGGAGATCTCTTCCACATCATTGTGTGGCTATAGCATCATTTATTTAATCAGTACCATATTGATAGACATTTGGGAAATTTTCAATCTCTTGCTATTAGAAACAATGCTGCAGTAAATACTTTTGTTACATAGATTATTTCACACTTGTACAAATATATTTGTAGGGTAAATTCCTAAAAGTGGAATTGTGGTCAAAGAGTGTATCTCATAGTGATTTTACAGGTCCTACCCTTCATAGAGGCTGTATAATTTATACCCCCATCAGAAATGTATAAGAGTGCCTGACTACCCGTGTTCTTGCCAACAAAATGCGTTATTGAACTTTTGGATTTTTTCCAATCCAGTGGGTGAAAATTGTTATCTTAGTGTGGTTTTAATTTTTATTTCTTTTTAACAGTGAGTTTGAATATATTTTCATATGTTTAAAAGCCATTTGTATTTCCTTTTCTGTGAAGTATCTCTTATATTCTTTTCTTCTTTTGGGGGGGCGGTCATTTGAAAATCAACTTGTAGCTGATGTTTATAATATGGAGGTTTGCCCTCTGTAAAATGAGTTGCATCATCCCCCCCGACCCCAGTTTGTCATTTGTCTTCGCTTATAGTGTTTTGCCATGTAGATTTTCCCTAAAATGTAGTTGAATTTGTCAGTCTTCTCTTTTATGACTTCTGGGTTTTGTGTCATAGTTAGAAAAGCCTGCCCCACTACAAGGTTATAAAAGAATTCTCTCATATTCTACTACTACTTTTTTTTTTTTACTACTACTTTTATGGCTTCTATTTTACACTTAAGTTTTTTGATGCATTTTTCTTAGTGTATGGTGTGAGACATAGGTCCAAATTTAATTATTTTCCAAATGGCTACTCAGTTGCCCCAACACCATTTGTGAATAGTCCCTCTACATTGTTTTGCTTTTTAGTAGAAACAAATTGATTCATCTACCTTGTTTTTTCACACCTTCTTTGCTGTGACTGAATATAAATGCATTTCTCTGTTTTCCTTCCTATAGAATGCCTTCTTTAATGGCACAGACGTCTTTGCCTTCTACCCTGCTACCTCTCTGCTTACCTCAGCAACACCAGCAGCCTGACAGCCAGTTAATATTTGAATGAATACAGGCTGCTCAGAAAACTCTCCAGGATTTTCCATGGAGCAATAATGGGCTAAAAAGAAATCTTAACTGTAATCAGGTTCCTTCGAAGACTGTTCAAGCCAGAGATGTCTTCTAACTCTCTCTGGCCATGCTAACCAGCTATTCTAGAAGCTGAAACCCACTACCTGGGTCTTTTACTCCTGCGGCAATCCAGTTCAGATTGCTTCTTTCCGTGCAAATTCACATCATCTGCTACCTCTGCTTGTCTGACAATATGGGATATTACCCTCTATAATTTGGGGTGGGGAACCATAATATGCCCAAGAAGTGGTTTGGATTCCCCATCATGCAGTGGCCAGCTCCAGAACCTCATTTACTGGGAAAGTGATTGTGGATGAATGATTTGGGGAACATACATCCTCAATTTGAACTCCAAACAGATTAAGTTTTTCATCTAGGGAACCTGGAGAAAACCCAGCATTGTTCTACCTAGGGGAGAGTGTCCAAGCAGGCAGCTGAAACTGAATTTACTTGATATCCTTACTAGCACTTTCTAAGCTACTTGGGTTAGTTTTATAGCTCCTTGATAAACACTTCCTTCTACTTTGAAACATTGCCCCAGGTGATGTTTCTCTTTCAGACTTGCCTGTTGCTTATTATTGAACCTTTTTTTTTTGGGAGGAGTGCTATTTCTTATCTCTGCATTTAGACTTTCCTCTGATGCTGGTAGTATACTCCGTCCAATACCAATTTGACTTAAAGTTATTTTGGCCAAAATCAATTTTGTCCAAATACAATTTAGTTGAAAGTAAACTGGTCAACTGGACAATTTGGTTAAAACAATTATTTGGTGTGAATATCCTAAGTTATTAATTTTTGAGTAGTGATACTTTTAGTATATTATGGGGTGTTTAAACACTTTTGGTCCATTTTCTAGAGATTTTTCTAATTTTTCTTCTTTTATATTTCAAATTAATTTTCAACTACAAGAGTACTTTGTTGCTTGTGATACCAAAAGGTTAAGACAACCTAGCTGCCCAACAATAGCATACTTGGACAAACTCGATCTTAACTACAAGGCAATAAGAGGTTAATTGGAATAACCAAAACATTGAGGGATGAGATAAAAACATGTTTCCATTATTGTTTTTTTTCCCCTCATTAAAAAGGCAGTGTATGTGCAGTACAGGACAGTCAGAAAAATGTAGACGAGTAGAAGGACAAAAGGAAAAAAAGCCATAAATTAATTTACCCAAGAATAACCACTGTTGTCCTTTTCTGTCTTTTCAAATGCATTTTATACACATAAACTCTGCATACTGTTTGTAATCTGCCATTATTTAAGCATTCTCCAATTATTGATTAATCACCTTTGTCCAGGTTTAGGCTTTGGTTCCTTTCTCCCTTTTGACCTGCAACTGTGGGCCAGTCCACTTTAATTGGGAATAGATTGCCATTCTCTTTTTCTTTCTGTCCCTGAAGGCTGCTGAGATCCACAACTAGCCTGGGCCCCAAAGACACCCCCCCTGCTTTATTTAAGTGAGACAGTTTGTAAATTAAGCCATTCTGCCAACCCTTTCTATATATTTACAAAAGGGTCCCTGTGGAACGCTCTGATTATCTATAGAATAATTTTTGGAGTTCATACTTGATGTATATTATGTGTATAAATATATAAATTAGATGGGAATAATAAAGAGAGGGTAGGAATTAGATTGGCTCCTGACTAAAATAAAAATAAGGCAGAGAGATCCATTGTCATTGGAGGGAAATTATTTAAATAGATTTTCTCTACATCAGAGTTGGCAGATATGTGCTATGTGTTGTGCGCAAACCTGAGTACATGGTAGACATCACTAATCAGTCATGGCACTATTACTTATTGGATCCAAACTCATCTTTGGATCTTTCTTGAAATGGGATTCTAAGTAGCTGTACCTATTGGAGTTGCTGTGACAAACCTATTTACCATTCTTGCTCTAAAATATTGCATTAAAGTTTTTTTTTTTTAAATAGTGGATTGGCCAAGAAAATTGTAATAAAATGTTTTATAACTGATAAAAAAGTTTATGATGGCAAATATGGAATGTCAGCAAAGAGTAATTATCTAAATTTTGGGCAAAGCACATGCCTCATCGTTAAAATCTTGGAAGCAACATAATAAATTATAGGTTTGTTATGGAGTGAAAACAATGTCACAATAATACTCAACATTATAACTTGCCCATGGTATGGTCATAGTGATTGACTACCCAGCATTAATTCTACCCTAGATGATGAGTCTAAGCAGTCATGGTTAATCCCATTTCCTCTGCTAATGAAGGGTTAGGAATGGCCTGTAACCTATTTTGGCCAATGAGAGGTGAAGGGAAGCCTGGTGGAGGGCCGGGGTGCTTCTGGGAAAGGTTTTCTTGACCCTAAAAAGAGATAAAAGAAAGAGATGGTGCCTCTTCTTCCTCTGATGCTGTTATGTCTGAATATGATAGCTAGAAAAGCTCAAGACATCTTAGGGTAATGAGAGAAACTAGCTTTGGAGGAAGCTGATCTAGAAGATGGCAGAACAGAGAGAGGAAACCTGAGCTCTTGATGACCTTACTGAACTTCTGATTGTATTGTACTTGGTCTGCCTTACCTCTGAACTTCCAGGTCTGTGAGATAACACAGTTCCTTATTGTGTAAGCCAGCATTATCTGGGATTTTGTCACTTGCAGCGAAAAGCATTCTGAGTGGTATACTCACTTTGTCCCAAGCAGATTCATGTCAAACGGTTTTGATTTTATTATGATAGATTTCCTTTTATTGGGGCTCTTCCCTCCCCTTATGGCTTCAGAAAGTGGGTGCAGATTTTAACTGGCCAATTCTTGTTTCAGTCTTCTCTAAGGGCTTCTGCCCTTAGAGGTTCTTCACAGAAGAACCAGGGTTCTTCACAGAAAGCAGCAAGGAATCAGCCAGCCGCCATCATCTCTTCTGGAGCCTTTTTTAAAAAAAACATTTATTTATTTATTTGGCTGTACCAGGTCCTAGTTGCAGCACATGGGATCTTCGTTGCTACATGCAGGATCTTTAGTTGCAGCATGCGGGCTCTTAGCTGCGGCATGTGGGTTCTAGTTACCTGACCAGGGATCGAACCTGGGCCCCCTGCACTGGGAGCATGGAGTCTTAACCACTGGACCACCAAAGAAGTCCCTCTTCTGGAGCCTTTTGGATCATTTGACTATCTGGTGGTGTGACTGCTTCTTTTTGTCATTCATTTGTTCTTTTCCTGATTCTGATTCCTCGATGCATCTTGGTCCCTGTTCTTGCATACTTAGCATCTTATGCCTGGCCTCAAAATTGTTTAATAGATTTATTTTCATCTCTTCCTTCTCCCCTGAGCCTCTCTTTTCCTTTATCTCTCTCATCTACTCCTGTCTCACTTTGTGAATTTATGGCCAGTGGGGGCTAGTCTAAGACGTGTATAATCTTTGCCAGAAATAATAGTGAGTTAAGTAGTCACACAGCTGTTTGCTCTAGACTGGTATGGCAAAAGTAAGAGTAGGTCAGTCCTCAGTCCATTTTCTCATCTAGTGCCTATTGAACAGGTAGCACCAGAAATGTCTAGGGGTCAGGGCAGTTGAGTCTTCATTATGGCTTCACTATTTGCTACCTGAAATCTTGGGCAAGTCACTTAAAGACATAGAGTTTCTTCTTTGGAATTTGTTACTAATTGTTCAATTCTTTTCTGTAGTTTTGTTGTGATTCAAATGAAATAATGTGAACATGGAAAATGAAAAAAAGCCTTTTTCCTGAAAAAGAATAAGCGAGGTTGGTTGCATTTTCTGATTTTTTTCAGATGAACTAATGTCAAAGTCTCTAGAATCAGTTCTGTGTATCTTGTTTGTTAGTAAAAAGGCAATGAAATAGGACATGGGACATAATTGTACAGGTAATCAGGGATTGAAGTTGATATTTTAGTGGTGGCTTACAGCCTGAAATAAAAAGAAAGGGCCACACAGTATGAAGGGGAAATAAAGGTCAGGATGTTGATCTTGAGGCTAATTTCTAGTTGAACCAGAAATTCTGGTAAGCCAAATTAGGCGAAAGAGAAACCAATAGAAGAAACACCCCCCTCTAGTGGCGAGGAGCCAGGTTCTACACTTGGTTGCTAAGATGGGTGACTGGGGAATGGACAGCTTCTTAGGATGTTTTTTGTTTCTTAAGAAGTATTCTGAGGATCCAGAGTTAAAATTCTTAATGAAGATCGTTAGTTCCAGTTTTCATGATCAGGAGGATTAGCACATTTCACAGAATTAGTAGTATTTTGGCAGTCTCACGTGGGATCCGATTGTCTGAAAAATGTAGAGGCTAACGGTTGTTGGAAGAGGTTCGCAGTTTACTTTTATGTAGGTCATTTAGAGACCAGAGAGTTAGGAAACCATTGTTAGTAAATTTCTTATTGATCTGAAGTGATAATAGTAGGTACCTTTATAAACCCATTTGTAGGCAGGTAAAGCCTATATTTAAAGTTATGGATAATGCCATAGAGTAGTATTCATCTGTATTTCTACAAAATAATGGTTGTGGATTTCCTAAGTGTAACTTTTTTTTTTTTTTTGCGGTATGCGGGCCTGTCACCGTTGTGGCCTCTCCCGTTGCGGAGCACAGGCTCAGCGGCCATGGTTCACGGGCCCAGCCACTCCGCGGCATGTGGGATCTTCCCAGACCGGGGCACGGACCCGTGTCCCCTGCATCAGCAGGCGGACTCTCAACCACTGCGCCACCAGGGAAGTCCCCTAAGTGTAACTTTTGATTTGAAATTTTTAGTGATGATCCTGAGAACCAAGTGTTTAATTTACATCTTGGAAGTGATTTAATTTCTACTTATGGAAACGTAGTGAAGCATGTTAAAATAACTTACTGCCCACAATTCAGTGGCTTGGTAGGGACACCTAAAGGACATCTCATCTTAAGGATGTGTGTTATTGATAATAATAATTGCAAGTGATTATTACATTTACAAATCTCAAAAGCCCATTCAAGGTTTTACTGTTTTGAACTTCTGTTTGGGAAAAATTCTTTTAAGTTACTCTGAAGAGACAAAATTTCAAAGAATAAAATGTTTATGGTACTCTGTGTTAGATCTAAGGAAAATTTGAATATCTTTCAATTCTGATATAGAAAAGAATGATTATGGCACAAGAAAATAAAGACTGCATCATCAGAGTACTATTTATTTTTAATGTCAAACTCTTGCACTGAAGGAAAGAAATGTTTTTTTTTGGTTGCGTTGGGTCTTTGTTGCTGCATGCAGGCTTTCTCTAGTTGCGGCGAGTGGGGGCTACTCTTCGTGGTGGTGCATGGGTTTCTCATTGCGGTGACTTCTCTTGTGGCGGAGCATGGGCCCTAGAGCACGTGGGTTTCAGTAGTTGTGGCGTGTGGGCTCAGTAGTTGTGGCGCACGGGCTCTAGGGCACATGGGCTTCATTAGTTGTGGCTCACAGTCTCAGTAGTTGTGGATTGCAGGCTTAGTAGTTGTGGTGCACAGGCTTAGTTGCTCTGTGGCATGTGGAATCTTCCTGGACCAGGGCTCGAACCCGTGTCCCATGCATTGCCAGGTGGATTCTCAACCACTGCGTCACCAGGAAAGTCCCCTGAAGGAAAGAAATTTGAAGCTTGCAGTAGAACTAGACTCTCAATAGTTTGGAATATGTTTGATGATGTTTCTTGTGAAGTAAAAATGGAAAAATTCTCTAGAAAATATAAACTCGTACATGGATAAAGTGAGATTATAGAGTTATAAAACTTTTGTGCATAACTTGTGGAATGATATCCTTAGTTTATGGTTATACTTCATAAATATACTTGATTTCAGGAAAGGTGAAACTAGGTCTGGCAGTAGATCAGGATCCACCTATTGGGGAAAACCAGAAAATAGGAGGAAGAGGTTATTAATGATTCATTCTTAGCCAAGAAAAATTCAGTAAGGAATAATTAAGGTCAGCTAGAGAAAGAATTATGATTGTGTTAAGTGAGTTCACAGATATTATTGAAGGCAGATCAGTTAGAACTGATTTGTTAATGTATATGGGGGCAATAAACCAATTAGATGGTCTCTTTTCTAAATAAGTGTGACAGTAGTAGAAGATATATGGAGGGAAGTGAAATGGATAAGGTTAGTGGTAATTAGACCTTCATTAAATCCTAACACTAAAGAGGTACTATGTATATTAGTGATAGTTTAATTCTATAAATAAAATTTAATATTAAAGATTGATATAGGGCTTCCCTGGTGGCGCAGTGGTTGAGAGTCCGCCTGCCGATGCAGGGGACATAGGTTCGTGCCCCTGTCCAGGAGGATCCCACATGCCGCTGAGCGGCTGGGCCCGTGAGCCATGGCCACTGAGCCTGCGCGTCCGGAGCCTGTGCTCCGCAACGGGAGAGGCCACAACAGTGAGAGACCCGCGTACCAAAAAAAAAAAAAAAAGAAAAAAGAAAATTGATATAATGTTGGCATTGCTAAAATTAGACAAGTGCTGATTTATGTAAAGGGTTGCAGCAAGTGGGCTTGAATAAAGAGCCTGGGCTCCAAACCTCATTAAATTCCAGATAAAGTATAAGAATAATAATTCATATTTGTAAAGGATTTTACAGTATTCTGAATGTTTTCACCTATATGATCTCATCTGATTCTTATCAGAACCCTGGGGGATAGCAGCACAGGTTTGATTATCCCATTTTTACAAATAAGGTCATGGAGGCTCAGAGAGGCTAACCAACTTACTAAAGAGCAAATAGGGACTGAATGACAGGAGTGGGACTTCAACCCATGATTCCTTACCAAAATGCCTTTGTTCACTGTATTAGCTTCCTATGGTTGCTGTAAAAAATTGCCACAAATTGGGTGGCATAAACAACAGATATTTATTCTCTCATGGCTCTGGAGGCCAGAAGTCTGAAATCAAGGTGTTGTCAGGGCTTCACTGCCTCTGGAGGCTCTAGGGGAGAATTCATTCTTTGCCTCTTTCACCTTCTGATGGCTGTTGGCACTCCTTGGTTTATGGTCACCTCACTCCAGTCTCTGCCTTTGTGGTCACATAGCCTCCTCCTTCTCTATTCTGTGTCTTTTCCTCTTATGTCTGTCTCAAATCTCTCTTTGCCTTTCTCTTATAAGGACTCTTATAAGGACTGATTCTTATAAGGACTGACTTTAATACTCCACTTGTTATTGGATTTAGGACCCACCTAGTAAGCCAGGATGATTTCCTCATCTCAAGATCTTTAATTACACCTGCAAAGACTCTTTATTCAAATAAGGTAACATTCACAGTTTCCAGGCATTAGGACATGTACCTATCTTTTCAGGGACCACCAATTCAACCCACTATATTCATTGTATGCCATTTAATTTAATATCTTCCTTTTGGATTGAAGAAATAATCTTCTGTCTGAAGGTGGGCAAATGGGCTAGGGAATTTTTAGCTAGTGTACAAAGAGGAACATTTAAAATATTTCTGGTTGGTGTTAAGTGCTTAGTAACTAGAATTGAACTAATTAACACGAGTTCCACCAAATCGTTATGCTAGCTTTGCATTTGCAGAACTATAAAAAAAGGGACTAAATTAAGTTAAAGTAGCATATGACTATTCATGATTAACAATATTAAAAGTTAGCTTTTTTTGTTTCTTGTGTAATTGGACTAAAAGGTGTGTGTGTATGTTTTGGTAATGGCTTAAATCAGTAGGATAGGTTTCTTACTTTACATGGGCATTCTCATTTGGGTCATATAAGTCAAGATCCATATATGTAAATTCTTTTTTTTTTTAGAGAATTGTTTATTTACTGAACCTGGGGCAGATTAGATACACAACCAATTGTAAACTTACATCTTTTAACTCAATTTTGAAGTGTTTTCACACGTGCACACAAACTGGAATGCAACAGTTGTCCTAAGGTAAAACACAGTCACCTGAAACTGTTGCAAGTATTTTCACCCAAGGTTGAAAAATTGTTTATCCTGAACATGAAAACCTGTAACAAATTTAAATTAATGATATAAAACTCATTACTTGTAGTTTTCCCCTTGCAAAGATCCAAAAAAAAAAAAAAAAAAGCGCAAGTAACTAATATACATCGGTCACAACATAATTCCGGATCATCCCCACACCAAAACTAGATGCTCTTTTAATTTTAAACCCATCATCAGAGAAAGTCATTTCGTTTTATACAAAACAAAATTCAAAAGAAAAGAAAGACCCAAGTAAAACAAAAGAAAGAAAGAAAAACAAAAAATAGAAAGACCCAAGAAAAACAAAAACAAAAACCCTAGTACTGACAGTGATGTTCAGTACCCTAATTAAACAGTGACCAAAATGCCACTGATCAAAAATGAAATAGTGGCTGTATATCACTGCAAAGAAATCCAAGAGGCTTTAGCCCTTTGGCATCAGAAATCCAGATTTTTTCCTAGTACTGAATGCATACCTCCTACGTGCCAAGAGTGGAGAAGTGGATGTGCCAGCACAGAAAGAAAAAGAGCTACCGTTCGCTGAAACACCTAGAGAATTGGTTTTAATAGAGACTTCTTACACGGTTAGGCAGAAACCAAAAAATGATTATTAGCTGCTTGTGTCAACAATTTTAACTGGAGGTGACTGAGTTCTAAGGTTCAGAGTAAAACTTTAGCGGGAGGAAAGGTTGTTGGTTAAAGACTTATCTTTAATGCAAAAACAAGGTAGACAAAGTATGAAAATACCACCTGGTAGCATCCTCTAAGTCACAGGGCTCTGCCATTTTCGGCTGGACAGAAAATGTCAAGATTCAGATTGTTGTTTCTCATAAAGATTCAACAAAATGAATCTTTAATTACTTGAACTGCAGGATTAGGGATCCCAAGAATGCAGTCATTTTAGTAAAGTGCTATCAGTAAAGTACTATCCTGAACAAACTGTATTTTATTATGAAAGCAAAAGGAAAGAAGATATAATAAGGACTATACACCTATATTCAAATTACAGCGTCTGAGTTCTGGAAAGACCTGTATAATGGAGGAAGAATTCAAATACGAAATTATGCCAATCAAATTTTCACTATAATTTTCCTGAAAAAGTGTTTTTCCCCAATATCTATTAATCACAAAGAAACATAAGCTGTGAATGTACAGTTCAGAAAATAAAAACATAGAAACTAATGACATTATTATGCCCAAGATATTTGGTAAACAGTGAATTATGAGTTTGGGACCATCAGGAAAAGGCTTTTTAAACAACCCTCCGGACTACAAAAAATCTCTTCAGGTAGTAGATCCATCCCAATGTCATGGCAACTAGAACAAGAGCTTCAAAGAAGGACCAAAGGACCACTCTGCTGTTTGTGCTGTCATTGACTGCTCTGTGTATTCTCTCCCGAACTTCCATGTATTCCTGTTCATGCTTTACAGCTGTCATTGCCACTGTGAGCTCATTAATCATTTCTTCTAGCTTGTTCTGGTGAGCTTCTGTTTCCATGTCTTGTCCTTTTGGGGCCTCCCCAGTATCAACGGTGAACATCACTATCTTTGGAGTCATGTTGGACATTCTATTGCTAAAACAAAACTTATATGTTCCATCCATGTGAGCAGCAAATGTGTATTTCCAACTGGACTCCCAGTCTCCTTTATAAATTCATTTATTATTAGGCCCTGTAATCTCCATGTCGATGTCCAGGAAGCTGCCCTCAGCCACCTCGAAGATGAGGCCCATCTTGGTGCCCAAGGTGACCTGCTCAAAGAAGCACTCGTCGGCATGTGCGTCGATGCTGACAAAGTAGCCCGAGGCTGTGGCCACGAGGGCGGCCAGGAGCTCAGCGAGTGCCACCATGATGGGACTGGGGCTGAAGCCAGGACCGGGACTGCATCTCCAGAGCTGCCGTTGCTGCTGCCATTGCTGCCTTCTCCACAATATTGTGGGGTTTTTTTTTCACATTTTTTTTAATTAAAAAAATTTTATACAGCAGGTTCTTATTAGTTATCTATTTTATACATATTAGTGTATATACGTGAATCCCAATCTCCCAATTCATCCCCCCCGCCCACACTTTCCCCCCTTGGTGTCCATACGTTTGTTCTCTACATCTGTGTCTCTATTTCTGCCCTGCACACTGGTTCATCTGTACCATTTTTCTAGATACCACATATATGCGTTAATATACGATATTTGCTTTTCTCTTTCTGACTAACTTCACTCTGTATGACAGTCTCTAGGTCCATCCACGTCTCTGCAAATGACACAATTTCATTCCTTTTTATGGCTGGGTAATATTCAATCATATATAGGTACCACATCTTCTTCATCCATTCCTCTGTCGATGGGCATTTAGGTTGCTTCAAAAGTAAATGGACTGGCTATTGTAAATAGTGCTGCAATGAACATTGGGGTGCATGTATCTTTTTGAATTATGGTTTTCTCTGGGTGTATGCCCAGTAGTGGGATTGCTGGGTCATATGGTAATTCTATTTTTAGTTTTTTAAGGAACCTCCATACCGTTCTCCATAGTGGCTGTATCGATTTACATTCCCACCAACAGTGCAAGACGGTTCCCTTTTCTCCACACCCTCTCCAGCATTTGTTGTTTGTAGATTTTCTTATGATGCCCATTCTAACTGGTGTGAGGTGATACCTCATTGTACTTTTGATTTGTATTTCTCTAATGATTAGTGATGTTGAGCAGCTTTTCATGTGCTTCTTGGCCATCTGTATGTCTTCTTTGGAGAAATGTCTATTTAGGTCTTCTGCCCATTTTTGGATTGGGTTGTTTGTTTTTTAATATTGAGCTGCATGAGCTGTTTATATATTTTGGAGATTAACCCTTGGTCCGATGATTTGTTTGCAAATATTTTCTCCCATTCTGAGGGTTGTCTTATCGTTTTGTTTATAGCTTTCTTTGCTGTGCAAAAGCTTTGAAGTTTCATTAGGTCCCATTTGTTTATTTTTGTTTGTATTTCCATTACTCTAGGAGGTGGGTCAAAAAAGATCTTGCTGTGATTTATGTCAAAGAGAGTTCTCCCTATGTTTTCCTCTGAGAGTTTGATAGTTTCTGGTCTTACATTTAGGTCTTTACTCCATTTTGAGTTTATTTTTGTGTCTGGTGTTAGGGAGTGTTCTAATTTCATTCTTTTACATGTAGCTGTCCAGTTTTCCCAGCACCACTAATTGAAGAGACTGTCTTTTCTCCATTGTATATCCTGGCCTCCTTTGTCATAGATTAGTTGACCACAGGTGCGTGGGTTTATCTCTGGGCTTTCTGTCCTGTTCCATTGATCTATATTTCTGTCTTTGTGTCAGTACCATATTGTCTTGATTACTGTAGCTTTGTAGTATAGTCTGAAGTCAGGGAGTCTGATTCCTCCAGCTCCTTTTTTTCCCTCAAGACTGCTTTGGCTATTCAGGGTCCTTTGTGTCTCCATACAGATTTTAAGATTTTTTGTTCTAGTTCTGTAAAAAATGCCTCTGGTAATTTGATAGGGATTGCACTGAATCTGTAGATTACTTCAGTAGTATAGTCATTTTCACAATATTGATTCTTCTAATCCAAGAACATAGTATATCTCTCCATCTGTTCGTGTCATCTTTGATTTCTTTCATCAGTGTCTTATAATTTTCTGAGTACAGGTCTTTTACCTCCTTAGGTAGGTTTATTCCTAGGCATTTTATTCATTTTGTTGCAATGGTGAGTGGGATTGTTTCCTTAATTTCTCTTTCTGATCTTTCATTGTTAGTGTATAGGAATGCAAGAGATTTCTCTGCATTAATTTTGTATCCTGCAACTTTACCAAATACATTGATTAGCTCTAGTAGTTTTCTGGTGGCATCTTTAGGATTCTCTATGCATGGTATCATGTCATCTGCAAACAGTGACAGTTTTACTTCTTTTCCAATTTGTATTCCTTTTATTTCTTTTTCTTCCCTGTTTACCATGGCTAGAACTTCCAAAACTATGTTGAATAATAGTGGTGAGAGTGGACATCCTTGTCTTTTTCCTGATATTTGAGGAAATACTTTCAGTTTTTCACCATTGGGAATGATGTTTGCTGTGGATTTGTCATATATGGCCTTTATTATGTTGAGGTAGGTTCCCTCTATGCCCACTTTCTGGAGAGTTTTTGTAATAAATGGGTGTTGAATTTTGTCAAAAGCTTTTTCTGCATCTATTGAGATGATCATATGGTTTTTATTCTTCAATTTGTTAATATGGTGTAGCACATTGATTGATTTGCGTATATTAAAGAATTCTTGCATCCATGGGATAAATCCCACTTGATCATGGTGTATGATCCTTTTACTGTGCTGTTGGATTCTGTTTGCTATTATTTTGTTGAGGATTTTTGCATCTATATTTATCAGTGTTATTGGTCTGTAATTTTCTTTTTTTGTAGTATCTCTGGTTTTGGTATCAGGGTGATGGTGGCCTCATAGAATGAGTTTGGGACTGTTCCTTCCTCTGCAATTTTTTGGAAGAGTTTGAGAAGGATGGGTGTTAGCGGTTCTCTAAATGTTTGATAGAATTCACCTGTGAAGCCATCTGGTCCTGGACTTTGTTTGTTGGAAGATTTAATAACAGTTTCAATTTCATTACTTGTGATTGGTCTGTTCATATTTTCTATTTCTTCTTGTTTTTTTAATTAAAAAATTTTTTTTGGCTCTGTTGGGTCTTTGTTGCTCCGTGCAGGCTTTCTCTAGTTGCAACCAGTGGGGTCTGCTCTTCGTTGTGGCGTGCAGGCTTCTCATTGTGGTGGTTTCTCTTGTTGTGGAGCAAAGGCTCTAGGTGTGTGGGCTTCAGTAGTTGTGGTGCATGGGCTCAGTAGTTGTGGCTCGCAGGCTCTAGAGCTCAGGCTTACTAGCTGTGGCACACGGGCTTAGTTGCCCCACGGCATGTGGGATCTTCCCAGACCAGGGGTCGAACCCACGTCCCCTGCGTTGGCAGGCGGATTCTTAACTACTGTGCCACCAGGGAAGTCCCCATGTATGTAAACTCTTTAAAGGAAGGGGCTTGGTGTGTCTTGTTCACAGTTAGATCCCCAGTGTAGTTCCTGACACATAGGTGTGCTCAAAGAATTTGCTGAATGAATGAAATAACTTTTTATGACACCCAAATCAGGCAGCCACAAGTCCTATACTTTTTCACTTTTTGTAGAGTCCTGAATAACAGTAATACTGTAGGAGAGTCCTCACTGACTTCAAGAGATTCCACTGTGAGTCCATTTACTTTTGACAGAGGCTACAACTTTTTCTTCTCTGATAATCTTCGCTCTAGGCCAAAAACCTGTTGTCATTGCTTTGTTCACATTAAACAATAATCAGTGGGATTCCTTTCGCCCATCATTTCACTTCTCACTAGCATGGAGCTCAGGTACCACTAGAGGCATTCTGGTGGGCTAGTCCAGCCAGCTCTTCAGGTCATTAGTGCCACACATTAAGCTCTGGGGAGGGGGCAGGCTTTTGTCCTCTCAAAAGTGTGCAGAGTTTTGAGTCTCTGATATAGCTTTCAGTGTTAACAGATAGGAATTGGGTGACTCAAATGATGTGCCAGACCTTCTGTGTGTTATCTCAAATACTGCTTCCAACCAACCTTAGAAGCTAAGTACTATCATCATCCCTGTTTTACAGAAGCGCAAAGAAGTTAAATACTTGACCAAGTTCACACCAAGATCTGAACCCAGGTAGTCTTACTTCAGAGCCTACGTTCTTATCCGTGCCCATTGCCAGCCTCGTGCTCATTCATTTGTAAGTAACCTGTGCTTTCTTTCTGAAAGCTTATATTTTTTCTTTATTCTTAAACTTCAGAAGTTTCATGAGGATATATCTATATGTATGCCTTTTTTCAATTATCCTGACTGGCAATCAGTGAATGCTTTTGTTCTGACAACTCTAGTCTCCTCCTGAGGGTAGTTTTCTTGTATTGTGTGGTTTTTTTTTGTTTTTTTTTTTAATTCTGTTGTACTGTGTTTTGATTATTGCTTTCTCCAGTATGGTCTTTGCTCTCCCTCTGGAACTTCTTTTATTTCCGCTTAGGCCTTCTAGGCCTGCCTTCTGTTTCTATTTTTTTTTTGTTTTTTTCATTCAGGAATTCCATTTCTTTTTATTTTTGCCCTGGATAGTGTGTTAACTCATTCACTTGCTTTTCCAGATAGCAAATTTGTTCTTCAGAAAGGTCTCTTCTACTTTTTACTTCCTTAATTGAAATTTAAAATTTATAAATCATGTTTAAAGAATTTCCCAGTATATTATTTTGTTCTGGTTATTTTTTGCATTCAATATCATATAAAAATACCATAACCAAGTAAACCCAATTTATTTTAGAAATGTGAGGCTATTTCCACATTAGGAAATATTAATGCAATATCTCACTTTAATAGGTAAAAGGAAAAAATCTTAGGGTCATTTCCACAGACATTGTAAAGGTATTTGATAATCAATACCCATTCTTGATTTAAAAAAAAGAAGAAACAAAAAACAGCTCTTGGTAATCCAGGAAATGAAGGATACTTTCTTAATAGGCATTTTCATACTTAACGTTGAAATACTTAAGCAGCATTTCCCATGTGTATTCCTCTGGACTGTGGATCTGGTGTTTTATATAAAAAGGGGTTTCTTGGTATATTAGTTAGCATAAAGCAAGATACTATAACAAACACCAACATTTTAGAAGCTTAATGCAATAGAAATTTATTTCGCCCTCATGTAATAGTCCAATGTGGATGTTTCTGGTTGATAGACAGTTTTTCTCTATATGGTGATTCAGGAACTTGGGTTCCTTGCATCATGTGACTCTCTCTTTCCCTAAGGCCTTGAAATCTTCTGTTTCCAGCTGGTAGAAAAGCAAAGAAAGGGTGGAAAATGCATATTCTCTTCTCAGTTTCTGTGGCCTGGATATGACACACATTTCTGTTCACATTCCTTATTCCATTTACCAGACAAGTGACCTCACCTGTCTGTGTGTGGTCAGGGAGGGGAATGGAAAATAGTATCTTGCTGGGCAGCCACAGGTAGGGAATAGCCACAGGTAGGCATTCTCATTTGTAACTGGCAGGAGTAGAAATTAGGACCGTCTGAATGGAGGACACTATGGTAATATCTATGAAATTAAAAATATACATATCCTTTGACCTTAAAACTCCACTTCTAGCAATTTTTCTGCAGATGTATTCACAAATGTGTGCATGTTTACATTTTAAGGATATGTCTAGTAATACTCTAATAGCAAGAGGTTGGAAATATTCTGAATGTCCATCAAAGGGTACTAGATGAATAAGTTATTATATATCTGTATAATGGAACACTTTGCAGCCATTAGGAGGAACAAGGCAATGATAAGTATACTGCCTAAGGGGAGAAAAGCAAGGTACAAAGCTGAGTGCATTGCTGCCATTTATTTAAAAAGAGAAATATATACACTTATGCTCATATATTCATAGACTACTTGTGGAACCATCACAAGAAACTGGTAACAGTGGTTGCTTCTGTTTAAAACTATAAGATAATGGGGGTGGGGTGGGAGGGAGACATGCTTTTACTGTGTACTCTTTTTGTGATATGCACCTTTTAAATATAAAAGTCAGTTGCAGAAGTATAGTAAATAACATGGAAAGATGGTTGTAATATATTGTTGCCTGAAGAAAGCTGCTTCCTGAAAAGAATGTAAAATATCTTCTTATTTTTATAAATAAATTAAAATTTTAAATGGCATATACTAAAATATAGTGGTTTATTTGTGGTTTTTGCTTATCTGTATTTTTTGATTTTTTTAATGATGAACATATATCACTTTTGTAATTTTAAAAAATTATGAAAATAAAAAAAGAAATACAATGAAAACTTTTCATAGGAGTCCCAGTTAACCCTGCCATGAAATCTTCCTCCATTTTTCCTGTTAAGATTAATGAATGCTTCTTTTTTGCTTTCGTGCTACATTTTTCATAAATTTATGACACTCTGAATTGCATTATCATGTACACATTTGGCTCACCTACTCTGTGCATTCTTTAAGGGTCTGGATCATACCAGATTAATCCAGGTATCCCTGTCAGTGCCAACAACAGTGTCTTTCCCATTAACAGGTGTGCATTAAATATTGAGTTGGTGCTTAAAGCAGGGAATACAATGAGTACAGTGGTTGTGAATTTTGTTGCATGATGCAGCCTGTATTTAATACTGTATCAGATCCACTGACTCTTTAGTAATGTCAGTGGCTTATTGGGTGGAGTGCAGAGTACATGGGTCAAAAGGTTTCCTTTCTAAAATGATACTGGTTGCCTTCAGGGATCACTGTCTCTGCATCATAAGTTAGTGTGGGCCTGTTATAGAAATTTATGTAGTAAAAAAATGACATAAAGTTAAATAAATGTAAGAGTAATCAAACTGCTGATGACATAGTCCCTGATCTGATACAGGTGAGACACTCCTATCAGCTTGGTATTTTAATTTTAGTGCCGTTTCCTCCTACTTTTCAAACTATTTTCCTTTCCCCATTTCTATCCTTTTGCTACAATCCTCCTTGTACACATCCCTGTATTTTTGATGTGATCATCATGGTTTGGTTATGAATGAATGAGAAGAAATGCAAATAGAAGAACTGGGAGTGGATAACATTACTTGCAGCAGTAAGATTTTTTTTTTAAACATCTTTATTGGAGTATAACTGCTTTACAATGTTGTGTTAGTTTCTGCTGTATAACAAGGTGAATCAGCTATATGTATACATATATCCCCATATCCCCTCCCTCCCACCCTCCCTTTCCCACCCCTCTAGGTGGTCACAGAGCACTGAGCTGATCTCCCTGTGCTATGCGGCTGCTTCCCACTAGCTATCTGTTTTACATTTGGTAGTGTACGTATGTCCATGCTACTCTCTCACTTCGTCCCAGCTTACCCTTCCCCCTCCCTGTGTCCTCAAGTCCATTCTCTACGTCTGCGTCTTGTTGCTGTCCTGCCCCTAGGTTCATCAGAAACTTTTTTTTTTTTAGATTCCATATATATGTGTTAGCATATGGTATTTGTTTTTCTCTTTCTGACTTCACTCTGTATGACAGACTCTTAAGTCCATCCACCTCACTACAAATAACTCAATTTTGTTTCTTTTTATGGCTGAGTTATATTCCATTGTATATATGTATCACATCTTCTTTATCCACTCATCTGTCAGTGGACACTTAGGTTGCTTCCGTGTCCTGGCTATTGTAAATAGTGCTCTGATGATCATTGTAGTACATGTCTCTTTTTGAATTATGGTTTTCTCAGGGTATATGCCCAGTAGTGGGATTGCTTGGTCATGTGGTAGTTCTATTTTTAGTTTTTTAAGGGACTTCCATACTGTTTCCCATAGTGGCTGTATTAATTTACATTCCCACCAACAGTGCAAGAAGGTTCTTTTCTCCACACCCTCTCCAGCATTTATTGTTTGTAGATTTTTTGATGATGGCCATTCTGACTGGTGTGAGGTGATACCTCGTTGTGGTTTTGATTTGCATTTCTCTAATGATTAGTGATGTTGAGCATCCTTTCATGTGTTTGTTGGCAATCTGTATATCTTCTTTGGAGAAGCGTCTATATAGGTCTTCCACCCATTTTTGGACTGGGTTGTTTGTTTTTTTGATATGGGCTGCATGAGCTGCTTGTATATTTGGGAGATTAATTCTTTATCACTTGATTGGTTAGCAAATATTTTCTCCCATCTGAGGGCTGTCTTTTTGTCTTGTTTATGGTTTCCTTTGCTGTGCAAAAGCTTTAAAGTTTCATTAGGTCCCATTTGTTTATTTTTGTTTTTATTTCCATTTCTCTAGGAGGTGGGTCAAAAAGGATCTTGCTGTGATTTATGTCATAGAGCGTTCCTATGTTTTCCTCTAAGAGTTTTATAGTACAGCAGTAAGATTTTTTTAATTGAAAATTTCTTGAGAATAGATTTGATGATCTGGGTTCTCTGAAATTCCCAGTTTTGTTGCCAAAGCATTACCTTCCCATGAAGAGCCAATTCAGATGCTGCCTCTTTAAAGAAGTCACTGCAGACCCTCCCAATGTGTTTCACTCTTTACTCACTCTACCATTAAATTGTTATACCTCCATTAGAGCACTAATTATAGTTTACTAATGTGTTCATTCTATACACATTCATTGAATGCCTACCACATTTATGTTGTTTTGGGAGCTAGGATAGGACACCACTACTGCAGTCTGTCCTCAGGAAGCTTACAGTATAGTGGAGGAGACAGATGAGCAGGACAGTTGCAGTACAATGTAATAAGTGCAGCGAGTGTGTGCAGGATTCTGTGGGAGCACAGAGAGGGAGCATCTAATCTAGCAGGGGATGGGGATTCCAGGTAGATTTGAGTTGGACAGCATGTTGTAGGTCATGGAGATATGAAATGTCTTGTACTTCTGAAGAATGATAAGTAGCTCAGTTAGGCTGAAGTGTGGATGGGAGAAGTGGCAGGAGATGAGGCCAGAGAGGCTAGAAGGGGTAGAATCCTGATGGGTCTTTTGTGCCAAGGTAGGGATATGAGCTTTCTGAAAGCAACTTAGAACTCCTGAAGGATTTTATGTGGGGAACATGTGAGTAAGCCTTAAATTCTGTGAGTTTCTTGAGGGCAGGAATCAAGTCTTATACATCAGTATATCACTTTAGCATCTAATACAGAGCTTAATACATAATAGAGGCTCAGTAAGGTAGAATTGGATTTGCTGGGTATTGCTCCAGTTTTTTTTTTAAAGAATCGATTTATCTGAAATAATAATAGTGTTGAACACTTTTTGCACTCCATCAAGTCTGCAACCACTATCTTACTTAATCTTTACAACTATGGTCTGAGGTAGGTATAGTAGCTTAGAGGGTTTAAGTGAGGGAACTGTAGTATAGTAGTTAAAACTACTTAAGTTTGAATTTCAGCTCCTCAATTTACTAGTTTTGGACCTGAAAGTTACATACTTGCCTCAATTTCCTCATCTGATAATGATGATAATGATAATAATGTTACCTACCTCATACCTCATAGGGTATTGTGAGGATTCATGACACATGTAAATACATGTAAAGTGCTTGGTTCTGTAGTTGCTAAGTGATTGCATGCTCAATAAATGTAATTCTTAGCTATTAAGAAACATACCCCAGAGTCACATGAGCAATTAGTGGTGAAGCCCACAGTGAACAAGGCAATCTTATTTCAGAATCTTTACTATACTATGTTATAACTGCTTTTGTGGTTATAGAGAGATGATTAAAGATGGGTTCTAAGCAGTGGAACAAAATGAATTTCATTCAACATGGGAAATACGATTTAGGGTAGGGAATTCTTCTTAGGGGCTCTTCACATTATCCCCACTTAAAGAACTCTTCTTTGCTACCTTGCCTGCATATAGGGACTTACGTGAGAAATACATCTCTATAATTTAGGTAAATGACATTAATTCCAGATTTATAATGCACATGGCTAATGAACCTGAAGAATATCTTACAAAGGTCTCACTCTCGGAGTTGATCTACTAGTGCTGACACCTGGAATACCATGTCAAGTCTTGTTGCTCTGTTCACCATCTCCATACTCCCTAGATTTTTCCAACTTTAGGACCCAAGTGGGAGTCTTATGTTGGAGGATGTTGTGCAAACCACATGCGTAAAGAAAATAATTTACATTTTTCCTTTCTTAGCTTCTGGAACATCAGTGATTCCATCCTCCCACTTCTATTGGGCAGAAATTGAGGTATTCTCCTTATGGTCCCTCATCTTCTCCAAAATCCACCACCACCACCACACATACACACACACAAGCACACACACAAACACACACACACTCTCTCTCTCCTTGCTATACATGTCAGAGGGATCCAGTGTAACTACTTTTTTCTGACTCAAGGACCCAAGAATATGCAAAGTCTTTGGTAATAAAGGAGCACACCAACATTCCACCTCCATTCCTACCCTTTCCACTCATGAATGTATTTTAGCTTTCTTTTCTCTGTTTTTTTGCTCACCATTGTATCCCTCTATCCCTTGCACAATGCCCAATGCCTGGTATATAGTAGGCATTCAATAAATAGTTTTTGAAAGAATAAAAAAAAACAAGATGCATTGTATATTCAGTATCTTAATGATATTCAATTACAGAAAAATGTGCAAAAATATTGCCTTGCTTTAAATGTTTTATGAGAGCAGACTGTTCTTAGCAAGTGGGCCCCACCTTCACCTCCACTGCCACATTAGAGCTCCCACAACTTCTAGATTTATTCAGTTACCCTGAATATAGCTCTGGTGGTAAAGAAACTGAATGGATGCCCCACAAATTCGGGAGGAGATCTCCGGGTTGGAGGCAGGTCTATCTCCAATGGGATTGGTTATTTTTTCCAAGTTCTTTTGCAATTTCATGACTTCACAATGGAAAAGTTTCCACAGATTTAAGTTCATCAGGGAAATAAACAGATCATAGGAAGACATACTACTTACTGTTAGAAAGGGGTAGGAGAAAATAATCTGAGGAAAGTAGAAGATATCCAGAAAGCCCAAACAACCCACTTTTTAGGTCTAAAGCCTCCTTGGAAATCACTGGCTTCCACAGACTTCCATCCTGGAGGGCAGCATATCTAATTCTCTTAGTTTCCAGTTTTTGAACCTCTTGCTTACATCGTCAGTTATATTTGAAACTGTAATAATCTTTTCCCCTTGTTTTCTTTCACTTCAACCCTCGCATATACCTTTTCTCCCACCACTCTGATAACCTGATAACGTTTTAGAATTTTAATTAGTTCAAATTGGTTGACATCACTTGTTTATCAGGGTGCTAAAACCTGAAAAATTGTAGCTGTAGATATCTGGGACCACAGTCCAGAATAAATAACCTTCATAATTCTGGTACCTATAAAGAACTCAAATATAGGTAGACAGTGATACTGAGGCAACTCTCATTTCACTGGTTTCCTAGGAAAACCTTTAGAAATGCGAAACAGAGGCTTAAACTTTAGGACCTTATCCTTGCCTGAAAGTCCAGACTTATGTTAGTCTGGGCCATGATGATGCACCAGTAGACTGTCCAGACATGTTCAAAGCAGTCAAACTGGTCCTTCAGGACTTTGATTGGCCCTGGATTACAAACGATGTACTGCAATATGCAGAAACACTCAATCTGTGTCCAAAGATGAAGAACATCTGAATATCTGCTACTAGAGACCAAGTATCGTGTGTGTGTGTGTGTGTGTGTGTGTGTGTGTGTGTGTGTGTCTGCCACCTGGAGGTCGTCTCCAAGACTTCAAGAGAAAGTGATACTCAGGCTTGAATTTGGTGTCCTTCACACATAAATCTCGTTCATAGCTTGCTCTGTCTCCAAACCTCCTTAAGAAATTAGAAAAAGAAGACCAATTAAACCCAAAGCAACTCAATAAAGAGCAGAAATAGAAAAATAGAAAAGAGACAATTAATAGAGAAAATTAACAAAGCCAAAAGTTTTTCCTTTGAAAGTACAATAAAATTGATGAACTCTTACCATGACTGATAAGGAGAGAAAACAGAAATTACTGTAATTAGGAATGAAAGAGGAATATCACTATAGATCATACTGACATTGAAAGATTAATAAAGAAATATTATGGAAATTTGATGCCAGTAAATTCAAGAAATTAGATGTTTTGAAATTTCTTTAAAACACAACTTACTAAAGCTAATACAAGATGGAATAGAAAATCTGAATAGCCCTATATGTATTTAAAATTTTGAATGTGTGGTAAAAAACGTTCCTGTGAAGAAAACTACAGGCCCAGATGGTCTCTCTGGTGAATACTATCAAACATTTAAAGAAGCAATAATATGAATGTTAAACAAATTCAGAAAATAGAGGAGGGAACATTTTTTAACTCATTTTATGAGGTGAGTATTATCCAGATACCAAAACAGAAATAAAAATCCTTAAAAAATATCATCAGGTTGAATCCAGGACTGTATAAAAATGTTAATACATCATGATCAAGTGGGGATTAGTCCAGGAAACAAAATTGCTTAACCCAAAAATTAATGTATTTCACATTTTAACATAATAAAGGAGAAAACCTATATAATCCTTTCAATACATACAGAAAGAGCATTTCACAAAATTCAATAATTTTTGACTCAGCAAATCAGGAATAGAAAGAAATTTCTTTAACTTGTTGAAGAGCATCTATAAAACACCTGTAGCAGCATCGTATTTAGCACTGAAATATTGAAAGCCTTTCCTCACGACTGAGAACAAAGTATGGATGTCCTCTCTTAGTACTTCTATTTAATGTTGCACTGGAGCTCCTAGCCATTGCAATGAGGCAAGAAAAAGAAGTAAAAGATATAAAGCCTGCAAAAGGCATAATTCTGTACTTAGAAAATCTTAAGGAATCTGTAAAACAACTACTGGTACTTATAAATGCATTTAGAAAGACCACAGAAACAAGTTCAATTATATTTTTATAGATCAGTTGCAAACAATTGGAAAATGCAATTAAGAATATAATTCTATATCAGAAAACCCCGAAAACCATAAAATACTTAAGAAGTAGATCATCAACACCAATGTAAAATCAAAAACTATAAAGCTTCTAGAAGAAAACACACACTTGGGTTAGGCAAAGATTTCCCAGAGAGAGCATAAATAGCATTAAATAGAAAGGAAAAAAAATTGATAAATTGGAATTCAAACCTTTTGCTCATCAAAAGTTACCACAACAAGAAATGAAAAGGGAAGACACAGACTGGGTGAAAATGTTTACAATATACATATCTCCTGCAAATCAATAATAAATAGACAACTCCATACAAAATGGGCAAAAGACTTGAGCAGGTAGTTCATAAAGGAATGTGTACAAATAGCCATTAAGCACATTAAATTACTTATTACCATTAGTCTTCAGAGAAAATGCAAATTAAAATTACAATGAGGGGCTTCCCTGGTGGTACAGTGGTTGAGAGTCTGCCTGCCGATGCAGGGGACGCGGGTTCGTGCCCTGGTCCGGGGGGATCCCACATGCCACGGAGCGGCTGGGTCCGTGAGCCATGGCCACTGAGCCTGCACATCCAGAGCCTGTGCTCCGCAACGGGAGAGGCCACAACAGTGAGAGGCCTGCGTACCGCAAAAAAAAAAAAAAAAATTACAATGAGATACCATTTCATATCCATTATAATGGCTAAAATTAAAAAGATAGACAACACCAACTGCTGGTGAGAATGTGGAGAAACTGCCGTTAGGAGTACAAAATTATACAATCATTTGGAAAATATTTGGCAGTTTCTTGAAAAATTAATCATATACCTGTGCTGTGGCCCAGAAATTCCACTTCTAGGTATTTATCCAGAGGAAATGAAAACATATGCCCACAAAAGGACATGCAAAAGAATATTCACAGCAACTTTATTTATACTAGCTCCAAACTGGAAAGAACCCAAATATCCATCAACAGAAGGATAAATTATGGTATAATTCATATAAAAGAATACTACTCAGCAAGAAAAAAGAATGGACTACTGATATATGCAGCAATAAGAGCAAATCCCCCAAACATCATGTTCAGTGAAAGAAGCCAGACACAAAATAACATACTGAATGATTCTATTTATATAAAATTATAGAAGAGGGAAAATTTATGTTGATAGAAATAAGAACAGTGGTTGCCTGTGGGGGCATATGGTAACTTTCTGGAGTGATGAAAATGTTCAATATCTTGATTGGTGTGGTAGTTACATGGATTGGTACATTTATCAAAACTTATGAAGATGTAGACTTAAAAAAATAAAAAGATGTACACTTAAGGTTAGGCATTTCATTGTATGTATATTTTACCTCTATACAAACCAAGCCAACAGTTAGCTGTATGCCATTATAACAGTGAGCAAGGGGTGTTAAATTTGAAGTTGGGCAAAAATTATAGTAAAGAACGAATGGGTGGTAGTACCATCAGACATAGATTTCAGGGCAAAAGCATTATGTGAAATATTAAATAAAACAAAGTAATGCATTTTGTAGTGATAAAAGGTAGAATTTATAAGAGATATTTATATCTGGAGGGTACAACACTGAACTATATAAACCAAAATATTGCAAATACTAGGGGGATTTGAGATGATCACAGTAACTGCAACTCAGTAATTGAGAAGATACATGGATAAAGAAATGAGGATATATAAAATTCAGTTGAGAAAAATTAATGATATATATTAAACTCTATGCCCTAACAAAGAGACAATATACATTGTTTCCCAGTGTCCATATTAAACATTTATAAAATGTGATTATATAATGGGCCAAATAGAAAACTTAAATTTCTAAAAGCAGAAAATGTATACGCCACAGTCTCTGACTACAATACCATAACAATGAAATTGATTAAAGCCAAAAAATCTAAACTCTTGAATAAATCAAAAAACATTCTCCTAAATCACTTTTGGGACAAAGAGAAAATGTATATATTAATGACAATGAAAACTGCTCCTAAAAACTTAAGGGTATGGCCAAAGCAGTACTTAGCAGATTTGTTGCCTTAAACATATAAATATATGAAAAAGGGAAGAATAAATGATTGATGAAATTAGAAATAGAACAATGAGGATGTTCTATTAAATGAGGATGTAGGAGATAGAAACAAAGTTAAATGCAAAAATTACAGAGTTGGCAAACATAAAGGGAAATGATAAATCCATTTAATCTACTGAGAAAAAGCAAACAAAACCTCTAACTAAGGCCAAAGAAGAAGAAAGGAAAACCAGCACCACAGAATTGTAAATGAGCATGAAACCACAGAGGTGAGGGAGATAAGTCACAAGTGAACATGATGCTCATTTTCAAGCTAATGGATCTGAAAGTGATGATAAAATGGATGGAAAAAAAAATCAAGTTTCCAAAATTAATTAAAGACCTGCATATACCAGGACCCGTAGAAGGAATTTTAAAGATTGTCAAAGATCTGTTCCACCCAGAAAGCATGAGGCTTTGATGATTTTATGGGTAATTCCTGGAAATGTTCAAGGAAAAGATATTTCTTTTGTTAAGTAAGTATTTTAGATATTAGAAATGTATAGAAATCTCAATTCATTTTTTGAAGCAGACATAATTCTGATACCTAAATCTGACAAAACTAATGTACACACACAACTGTATCAATCTAACCTATGAAAATCGATGTAATTAAACATATTATACTATAACCATGTAATGTAGGGCTTATTTGAGGAATTTATGGTTAGTTCAACATGAAATTTATTAATGTAATTCATTATATTAAATAGGCTAAAAGAGGAACAAACACGATGCCAGAAAGGCACTTAATACAATTTACTATCCATTATTGATAAAACTCTTAGTAAGGTAGGACTTACTAAGGAGATTTTCTTAACATACTAAAGCCTAATCATGAGAAACTAAGAATAAACATTTAATGATTAGAACTTAGAAACATTCAATTAAAGGTGCCGTATACCACTGAAAATATTTAACATTATTATGGGGGTTCCTAGCCATTGTTTTAAACAGAAAAATAAGTATATATTTTGGAAAGGAAAAGACAAAATTATCATTACCCAGAAAATACTTAGGAAATATAAGCAAAACAAATGAAGAACTTTTAGAATTAATATGAATTTTTGATAGGCAGTCTGGTTAGTGTGTGTGTGCCCATATATATACATACATATCATATCATATATACACATGTATGTGTATACATATATACATAATGCATGTTGGTTTCCCATGCATATATGAACCAATACAAACTAATAAATGCCAACACAAACCAGCTAGAAAATTATATAGAAAAAAAAGATTTCTTTCACAATTGCAATAAAAAATAGAGACCAAGGAATTAATTTAACAAATATGCAGGACTGTATGAAGAAAGCAACAAAACTTCCCGAGGGCAGGAGAAGACTTGAATAAGTGGAGAGACAGACCATATTTCTGGATGAAAAGAGTCAAAATGATAAAAATGTGAATTTCCTCTAAATTATAACTTCTAACCAAAATAAAAAGGACAGGTTTTGGGAATTCAACAAAATGCTTCTAAAGTTTAGATGGAAATACAAACATTTAAAAATATCTAAAAAATATTTTAAAAAAGTAATGAAGGGAGACTTGCCCTGTAAGTTATTAAAACATATGGTGAAAGTATGATTTGTTCTGTGTGGAACTGGTTCAGAAATAGATATGCAGATCACAAGAATAGAATCAAAAGTCTAGAAACAGTCACAAGTGTATATAATTTATTAGCATATAATAAAGTTATAAATTCATTATAAATTCATATAACAGGAAAGATGCTGTATTATAAAGAAATAGCATTGGGTGGGTACTAGTTAATTACCTAGGAAAAAGCATTTTGGAGCTTTCCTGTTCCAATTGCTCTGAAGATGTCAAATTCCTCCAACTTACAATATCTTTTCCATCCTCTGCAGTCGCTTCCAATTAGCTCCATTACCTCTTTGTCCAAAATTTCTTTCATATTTTTTCTTGGACTTTATCTTTACAAACCAAACCAGATATCTTTATCTTCTTCCTCACCATCTATCTTTCCCTTTCCTGGATCTATTTCCCAACTGGCAATTCCCTCCCTTTCCATTGTAAGACCTCACAAGTTCTTTCGGCTTCACGCACCTATCTACCTTAAAAAGGCCTTATTGGAGGATTGGACAAAACAATCTTTTCTTGAGGCATGTTGAGGGATGTGAGTGAATGTGGTTGGTTCTCATTAGACAACTGCAGAACTTTCTTTGTGGTCTAAAGGAGAAGAAGTGGTAATACTCAGGTGTTATCACCATGTGAGTTACCAAAACTGTGGGTCATTCATGAATTGGAATGCATTCATTACAAATGGAACCAAGATAGTGATTTTCAGACTGCTGGGGTCCTATTAAGATGGCTTTGGGCTTCCCTGGTGGTGCAGTGGTTGGGAGTCTGCCTGCCGATGCAGGGGATGCGGGTTCGTGCCCGGGTCCGGGAGGATCCCACGTGCCGCGGAGCGGTTGGGCCTGTGAGCCAGGGCCGCTGAGCCTGCGCGTCCAGAGCCTGTGCTCCGCGGCGGGAGGGGCCACGGCAGTGGGAGGCGCGTGTAGCGCAAAAAAAAAAAAAAAAAAAAAAAAAAAAAGATGGCTACGAGGCTGCCAGAGGTGGACACAGAGTAGGACTCACAGACAGGTGTGACTCCTTAATTATCCTTTAAGCAGAGCAATATTTGTATATTGAGGGTTCACATAAAATTTTGTTTCAGGAAAGGTTTTTGCTACTAAAAAGTTTGAAGATCACTTCTCATAAAAACAAATAATAAATATGTTCAATAGAAAACAACTGATTTAAAAAGCAGCATGATTTGTAAATTAAAAAAATACATAGGGCTTCCCTGGTGGTGCAGTGGTTGAGAATCCGCCTGCCGATGCAAGGGACACGGGTTCGTGCCTCGATCTGGGAAGATCCCACATGCCGCGGAGCGGCTGGGCCCGTGAGCCATGGCCGCTGAGCCTGCACGTCCGGAGCCTGTGCTCCGCAATGGGAGAGGCCACAACAGTGAGAGACCCGCGTATGGCAAAAAAAAAAAAAAAAAAAAAAAAATACATGGCTACAAAAAGTACTTAACAGTAGCTATATCTGGTGGGAGTGAACAATTTTATTTACTCCTTTTGCTTATCTTTATTTAAAACATTCTATAATGATAACATATTACTGTTATTTTTATTTTCATACTTTTTGAGGTATAATTTAGACACAGTAAAATGCACAAATTTAAGTGTACAATTTTATGACTTTTCATATATGTATACACTCAGATCAAAATATAGAATATTTCTAAAACCCTAGAAAGTTCCCCCATTTCCTTTCCAGTCAATAACCCCATTCTCTATGTCCCATCAGAGATAACCACTATTTTGACCTTTTAGATTTGGTTTTGCCCATTCTTAAACTTCTTGTAAATGTAATAATACAGTATATACCTTTTGGGTCTGGATTAGTTTGCTGAACATAATATTTTGAGCTTCACTAATATTGTATATAAGTAAGTTTTCTTTAAATTCCTGGTTAATATTCTATTTTATGACTATCCTACAATTTGTTTATCCTTTTGTTAGACATTTGGGTTATTTACAGTTTTGCTATTGGGAATAAAGCGGCTCTGAAAAATCTTCCACTATTTTATTGGTGGGTCTATTATCCACTTCTCTCGGGCGTATACCTAGGGATAGGATTATAGGATATGTGCATCTTTACCTCTTCAAGATTTTGCCAAATTTCTCTTCAAAGTGGTTGCATGAATTTACATCTCAATGAGGAGTGCTTGAGAGTTGACCATTCTCTTTTCCCTCTACCACTATAAAATAAACAAACAAGGCAGACTTTTTAAATGGAAAAACCAAAGCTAAGCCTGGGGGAATGTGGTAAAACCAACTCGCATCTGATTCCCCGTTGAATCCAAGAGAAACATGCAGAGAGCAACAGCAGGTCTTTGGGTCAGTAATTGTTCTTGGTGTCTGTGTGTGTCTGGGTTGCAAGCCCAGGAAGAGTATGGGAGACAGAGTGAGGGGTGTAGAAAGCCAGTCTCAGGAAAGGACTACAGACATTAGAGAAGAGGTCATTAGTTCACAGAGGTTCCCCAGTGAACTGGTTACGATTCCAGCTCTGGCGGGAAACCAGAGGATCTAGTGTAGAGAGAGTATATTCCTGAACCAGCTGTGTGCTGAATGTTTGGGTGATTCAGGTTTCATTTGATGTTTACACCAGCATCAAGGTTGCTGTTGCTTTGCCTTTCTGGGCACACGGGGTAGGAAGCTCTTAATGTGCCACTAAATCTGGGCTGACTTGAACCTGCAAGTAGAAGAACTTACAAGCAGATAAGGCAGAGCTGATACAGACAGAGATGCCAGTACCCCAAACCCAGTGTACTGTTAAACCTAATCCTGGGGCACAGTCTGTATATCAGTCTTCTAGTCAGGAACCTGTCTAAGTGCATGGGGGAAGCTGGGACTGTAAATGTGCTAGCCAGGTAGGTGCTGCTTGCCAAGACAAGTGGGACCATCTGAACTAAATAGCTGTTACTGGGTCCTAATAACAACAGTGAGAATAAGGCCAAGTTTTCAGGTATGACCCCTCCTACAGGTTACTCACCTTGGTCTATTTCATGGTCAGAAATTTGTTACTGATGACCCAGATGACAGAGTTCAGCTGATTCTGACTGTACTTCCAACATATATCTTGAATCCTTTTGCTTCTTTCCACTTTTATCACCATCACTTTAGTTGAAACCACCATGATATATAGTCTTCAGTATATTCCAACAGCCTCTTTACTGGTCTCCTCCTATCAACGTCTGCCCCCCTCATATTTATTCCACACAGCATTACTCATCTGATCATATTATCCCCTTACTTAAAATCATGTTGGAATTTCCAGAGTATATATTTGAAGGTGGATAATATGGACACAAGAAAACATGCCAGTTTGGGAGATAGAAGACTTAGGTTCTAATCTTGGCACACCCGCTAGTTAGCTGTATGACTGAGCAGCCCTTTCCCTATCCCAGGTCTCAGGGTTGTTTTCATCTGTAAATAAAAGGATTGGACCAAACTAGGAAGTTTCTACGGGCCATTGTAGGTCTAACATTCTGTGATACTTTGTGGGACTGATCCAGAGGATTTTTCTTGAGTTCTTTCCTGGGATGGAGAGAAGTGAGACCTTAAGATTGTATTTCAGTCAGCTCTCCTATCTTTCTTCTCAGAGATGGCTGGCATCTTTGAAGTTGTCAGACAGTTCCCATACACTGAGCATAAACCGTTTGAAAATGTTTCAAGAGAATTTCCCCATTTCGGCAGGTATGCCTCAAGGACTGAGAGTTCCCTGTGGTTTCACACTGCTGATATAGGCTCTTGTCAAGTTCTCTGTGCTTCACTGCATACTATATCTTAGGGTTGTGTGGATTCGTAGAAGCCACCCGATCAAGGCCTATTGGTAGGTAAGTCCTTCAATTCCATGCAGTGCTGCTGCCATCTTTGTAGGATTCTGACCAAGTGGTGGACACAGACGTGTACATTTGTCTAGTTACATTTTTAAAGTGTAAATCTCATGACATAGAACTATAAACACTTCTCTGTTTAAATATGTTTATATTTGAAATTTCTCATTCTATCTTTGCAATTTCCTATGAATATTCAATTTTTTCAAAATTGAAAAATAAGTCTTTACAAGGTGGTTAATAGGACTCTGTAGGGCTGATTCCATAATGTCTTCCATAATTGTCTGAATTGGGACTTTTTTTTTTCCTAAAGCAAATGTAGATTACCTGACAATGCAATGGCTTTCATAATTTTGACTATGAAGTCTGTTTCCAAGGAATTTTCAGTTGAAGGCTCAACCCACACATTCAGTGGCCTGTGTGTTTATGTTGTGTTTGATCAGCAGCAAGGCCAGCCTTAGCAATAGCACTGCGTGTGCTGGTCTTTCTGGGTCCTTGGATTCCATGCCAGGTCCTACCTTTCTTTTCTCCATTTCCAGGCTCAGCCCTCTGTAGCTCTATGCAGACAGAGGGTTGTGGAGTGCCCTGGCCAATGTCCCTCCCAGGTCTCTGAGGAAAGAATCCCCAAATGACCACTGGGAACATCTCTCTCCACAAGCCCCGGTGGTCATTTGGGGATTCAGTCGATTTAGAATCCATTCTTCTCTATATCAGGGTGGAGGGTGTCAAGGGATGAGGAGAGGTTGCTGAAGGGAAGAGGAAAGATTAATGGCCCCTCAAAGATGTCCATGTCCTCATGCCCAGAACCTGTGAATACATTAGGTTATGTGGCAAAGGGGAATTAAGGTTGCAGATGGAATTCAGGTTGCTCATCAGCTGACCTTAAAAAAGAGGGGTTATCCTGGGTTATTCTGGTTGGCCCAGTGCAATCAAAATTGTCCTTAAAAGTGGAAGAGGGTGGCAGAAGAGGGGAGTCAGGGAAAGAGATGTAATGATGGAAGCAGGATCAGAGAGGTGCTATGTTGCTGACTTTGAAGATGGAGGAGGAGTCCATGAGTCGATGAATGTGGGAGACCTCTAGAAGATGGAAAAAGCCAGAAAATGAATTCTCTCCAAATCTTTCAGAAGGGAATGCACCTTGAATTTAGTCCAGTGAGATCCATGTCAGAATGTCTGACCCATACAACTCTACAATAATAGATCCATGTTGCTTTAAATCACTGACTTTGCAGTAATTTGCTATACCATAATAAAATACCAATATAATAGAAAACTAATATGCTATTGCAGGATACAATGTCTCAGAGTAAGAATTGATTGAAAGATGCTTGGGGTTTAGGGATTAGAGAAAGAGTCCTGGGGCTGGGTGGAATGAAATCTGAGACAGGAGGTAGTCATTGGGAAGGACAAGTAGCCCAAGGTTTAGGGGCATGGTCTTAGGGAAAGGACAGTGCTACCAGGAGGGATTGAGTTAAGAATTGGGTAAAGAGAGTTTCAGCTCAAGCAGTCAGAGAAGCAGTTTTGGGGATTTGGAGTACATGGGTAGTAGCATAGAGGTGAGACTTGGATGGGCAAAGTGTATGTGGGAACAGTGGGTTTGTATTAGTCTGGGTAACAAAAAAAAGGAGTTGAAAGGGTACAGGGCTTGGAATCTAGGAGTCTGGATTTTAGTCATTTTGCTCTCTGAGCTGTTTGACACAAATCTCCTGGGTGTCAGTCTTCCCATGTGTAAGATGAGGGGCTCAGAATCTCAGATTGCTTCCCAGATTCAAATAAAAATTACACGATTTGGTGAAGGACCTTAGCGAGCTCTTTACGAGTAACCTGACTGTGGTTATGGCGTTTCAGCTCACTGTGTCACTAAGTCAATATCCTTGGACATAGCTCAATGCAGTGCATGTAAATGACAGTGGATTTTGGCTTCCCCCTTAGCAGAATAACTTTGCTCCACTTCTGAGTGTTCATCGTGTTACTTCAAAACATAGAAATAATGACCTTGGCACACACACGTCTCCTCATGATCGAAATATCTTGTATTTACAGATTTGTATGTATATGATATTTTTTATGGGGCAGGTTCGAAGTCTTCTCAAACTGCCACCTCTGATTCCTTTTGGGGTAGGCAGGTAGTAGCCATTGTGAAGTTGACCAAATAGAGACTCACAGGGATATTGATCCCCAAATCTCTCTTAATTCTTAAGCATTAAGTATTCCAGAATCCTGAAGTACTGAATTCAGTAAAAATGTCTTTGCATTCTCTTTGATTTTGTACACTTTTCAGCTTCTCACAAACCTTTTACTGACAGAGCATCGTAGCATCTGCCAGTGATAGGGCAACCAGAGGGTTTGGCAGCTTGTGGGTGGGAGTTTCAGGGTTTGGGGACTTGGCGGCAGTTAGATTGGGCTGTTGGTGTGGGAGGATGGAACTGTGTATTGATGATGGTCTTGGCTTTTTCTAAATCACAATTGCATCATATGAGATAGCTGAATTTATGTTGAGCTTTACAAAAGTCTCCTGGGAAAAGGGCAAAACTGGTTTTAGTGCGTAAGAAATTTATTTATGGCAATTATGGTACCAAACTGAGACTGGAGACTGTTGAGAATCTGGACCACTTTCTGGTGGAGAAAAAAAAAAGCCATTTTACTTTTTAAAGTAGGAATCATATAGTAGAATCACTTTGTAGTTACAGTGAATTTTGAAATTCTTCTTGTCCTTTCAATAGGGTGACAGGCTGGATATTCTTGTCATACTAATTCAGATAAGGATGGCTTCTGGAAAGAAATATGAGGGGAAAAAAAGGAGAGTGGAAATAAAATGGCCAGCTCCCAAGGAGGTAGTTTGAGGATGTCAAAGTACGGTTGGCCAGGTTTCTTATGACTCATCTGCGCAGCAGAGCCACATGACTGGTCCTCCTGGAAACACAAGGTCACAGCTTTCCGTAGTATTAAGATGACTCACAGAGAAGGGGGCTGTAGGTCCCATTGCAGGTTTATCTGATGTGCAAAAATGTGACTTATGTCTTTAGTTTGACTTGATTTTTTTAACTCCTGGTGCCCGGATTTCTAGTGATAGAATGCCATGGAAGGGAAATTGTATTAAGTGATTCTTTTTTAAACAAGAAGGTTAGAAAACTAGCGTTAGGTACTGGAGTACCTCAGGCATCCTTGCACATCGTGGTAAGTGGTAAGAATCTGGCAAGAGTTCTTCCAGTACAGTGTGGTGTAATGTAATTGATCTATCAACAGCATAGGTGGGATATATTAAGCACTTTAACTTTTTTCCAGTCAATTCTTTCTACTAAACTCTGTAGAATCTTCTTTTCCCTTCCTTTAATGGCATCTTAGTTAAGTATCAAAACATTCTGATCATTTTTGATGCATAAGCTCTGTCCAGTGCAGTTTAAAACTCCAGTATCATATCCAATTTAAAACTTTCCCCATAACCATTGCTCAAGGGACCCAAAAAGTGGGCTGGAGGGGGATTGGAGAAAGAGAGAGGGAGAGAAGGAGAGGGGCAGAGTGAGAGTTCTAAGATATCTTCTCTTTTACTCTCTGTCAAGTAGACCATCTAGGATTGGGGCAAGGGGTGCTTGGATAGAGGATAGAGGAGGTAACAACAGTCCTCTCTACTTGACCACCTGCCAGTTGTGGGAAGGTGCCCATCCATACTCACTCTGGTCACTTTGGTCTTATCTGCTTCTCGCAGCCTCTGCTGAGGAAATGGTCTCTACATGATGGTTTCTTGTTCAGGCCAGCCTGGTCCACTCTGTCAACGAGGACTTCCTTAGAGAGGGCAGCCCTCTTGCGGTCCATATCTTCAGTCCTCTCACTGGTAGAGTGTCACCTCACTTGTCCTGGGTATCTGGCTAGCCCTTTTAGTTTCTCTGTCCCTCCTCTGTTCTGTAGTCCTTTCTGTGGACCGATGGAAACCACTGAGGTTTTCTTCCATACATTCTGCCGTGAAAATGGGGTGGAGGTGCCACACATCCTTTCTTCCCAGGATTACTACTCCACTTTCTCGGTGTGCTGCTACACGGCTACTCCAGGAAGCCTCTTGCCTTCAGAAATCTACAGTGAGAAGTGAGCACAAGTCTCTGTGTTCAATTACACGCCCCCGTCTTCAGGCCAAGCCCTCCCTAGAACTCTCTCACCAGGCTCCCCTCTGCTCTACTCATGGAGCAGTGAGATGCCAGCAGTCTCCCTTTCTGCAAGTTACTCCCAACTCTTGGAGCAGCACATCCCTCCTCCCTCCAACAAACTTGGCATTTTAGGATAGGGAAAAGGCAGTTTCCTCACAATGAGTACTGTACTCTCTGCAAGGATGGGGGCCCTGAACACTCTGCTCTCCCTGCCCAGGCTTCTTACATGGCCTGGGAAAAGGTGTGAGGGTCAGTGGATTGCTCTCTGTCATAGTGTTGGTTTTGGCTACTAGTAAGCCTCGAGGGAAGGTGTCTGCCCGTTTTTGATAAGGAGACTCAGTGTCTGTAGATTTCATCAGTAGATCGGTATCAGTTCTGGGCCACAGGAAAAGTTCCACTCAGCATCCCGGCATGCTAATATCTGGTTTTATATAAGACTGTGTTTTCCTTTCAGTCAGTGGCCTTTCAGTGTTATGTGATGGTATGGTGTTTTGGTTTTTCTTGTTTGTTTGTTTGTTTTGTACCTGTCAATTCTTTTTACTAGAAAAGACATAGAAAATAATGGTTTATAAAAAATAAGGCTCTATTTACTTCAGTAGTGACTTGTTTCCCAGGAGATATTTGATTTCCTTGGCTAGATGCCATACATACAGTAGGACTTTGCATTTACATTGTATTATAATAGGGGTTTATTCTGTAGGTCAAATCACGGTCTTCATGACGTGCTCTACGTCATAAAAGCCCAGGGAGGCAGTAGAGTGTGTGCTGGAGTCAGATCAGCTTGGCTAGAATCAGCAGCTTTGTGAGGCTGATGAGTCACTTAACATCTGCCTCATAAGCAAAATAAAAATACTGCTGCCTACCCACGTAAGAGGGTTATGAGGCCTCAATTGAATAATGTATGTAAAGCACTCATGATTGCCTGGATCATAGGAAGTATATAATAAGGTTAGCTACTTTTACTATCTTTATGGTATAGATAATGCCATGTTATCTTTATGAGTATATGATTCCACTATAATTTGAAGAAAAACGTATCAGCTTGGGTGTGGGGGCGCTGACACTGGGAATTCTGCTAGATATAAGGAAGTTTCACGTATATCATGTTAGAGGGAAAAGGAGTCAAGTTTAGAAGACTAGACAGCAGAGGTTAGGGACTCCATCTAAAAGACGGGGAGATACGAGATCAGGGAGTAAGGGCAAGGTGTGTGGAGAACTAAAATTTAGGCATAACACAGCAAGGATAAAGCTTGGTGGTTATGCATTTGAAAGATATAGTCCAGAACACATCTCAGAGGGTGGGCGACCTGGGATTGTAGGTTGGAACAAACCAGCTTGGGGTATGAGAGAAGGTAATTTCCTGTGGCATTTTTTTCTTTTTGCCAGAGGGATCCCTTAAATATTTTTTCCTATGATCATCAGGTCTCATTTCCTCTGTTAATTTCTTTTCTACTAACTCTGGTAGGGGTGAAGTAGAATTGAGCATTAAAAAATTATTGCTAATTGGATAGGCAAAAAAAAATCGTATTCAAATTTCTACTTTTTGATAAATGGAGTTTAACATATAACCCCTTATATGTTAGTTGTTTGCATTTCTCCTTTTGTGAATTATATATTAATGCCATTTGTAATTTATTGAAATTGTAGGGTTTTTCTTATTAATCTTTGCATGCTCTTGATAGATTGACTCAGTCATATTTGCTACAAGTATTTTTCTCCACTTGTATTTATCTTTTAACTTTTTAAAACTTTTTATTATGGTAAATTTCAAATGTATATATATATATATATATATATATATATATATATATATATTTTTTTTTTTTTTTGCGGTACGCGGGCCTCTCACTGTTGTGGCCTCTCCCGTTGTGGAGCACAGGCTCCCGATGCTCAGGCTCAGCGCCCATGGCTCATGGGCCCAGCCGCTCCGCGGCATGTGGGATCTTCCCAGACCGGGGCATGAACCCATGTTCCCTGCACCGGCAGGCGGACTCTCAACTACTGAGCCACCAGGGAAGCCCTCAGATATATATTTAAAAAAACCCAGACTATAATGATTCCCCCCCATGCCCCCATCACCCAGCTTCAGTACGTATCAATTTCTGACATTCTTGTTCATCTAACTCCACCCACTTCCCATTTACTTCCACCCACTCCTCCCCACTTGAAGTTGTTGTTCTTTATAGTTTTTAAATTTTTAGGTATAGTTTATATACATATGCACAGATCTTAACCATTCAAATTGGATAAATGGATGCATTTGAGTAAAACATTGACAGGGCTAAGAATCACACCCAGAGACTCTGGGGGAAAAAGGATAATGCCCCTGCCACTGCCACCTACAGAAAGAACAGAAAGAGCCAAGCAGGTGTCTCACATCCTGAGTCTCAGAGTCACTGAGCCAGTGCTGCATAAAGTCACACTGGACCCAAGGAAGCAGGGGATCAACATGACTTGGGTTTGTCTTGGCTGGGACAGGGCCTGCGTCAAAGGACAGGTTCTTAAGTAAACCCGGATTTTGATTAAAGGCCTTGGGGTCTGGAGGAGGCCACCTTCTGCTCTTCCCCCAATTGCAGGTTCATTTCTTTCTTCTTTCACTGTGTGTGAAAAGCAGATCCTTTTGGGAGAATGTCAAGATGGGGGCGGGGTAGGCCAGGCAAACACTCTGAGCTTGGTACAGTGGGGGCACTTTGCACTTGTCGGGTATATGGAATCAGCAAAATGAAAAAGCAGCCTATGGAATGGGAGAAAATATTTGTGAACCATATATCTGATAAGGGGTTAACATCTCCAATATATAAGGAACTCTTATAATGCAATAGCAAAACCAAATAACCTGATTAGAAAATGGGCTAAGGACTAAAGACATATAAATGACCCATATGTACATGAAAATATGCTCAATATCACTAATCATCAGGGCAATACAAATCAGAACCACAATGAGATATCACCTCACACCTGTTAGGATGTGTTAAAGATAACAAGGATAAGTATGTGTTAGGATAACTTAAAAGATACAACTGTTTACAAGAACGTGGGAAAAGGGAATCCTTGTACACTGTTGGTGAGAATATAAATTGGTACAGTTACTACGGAAAACAGTGTAGAGGATCCTCAAAAAATTAAAATAGAACTACTATATGATCCAAAATTCCACTTAGGTATATAACCAAAGGAAATGAAATTAGTATCTTGAAGAGATATCTGTACTCCCATGTTCATTGCTGCATTATTCACAAGAGCAAAGATATGGAAACAACCAAATGTTTGTTGATTGATGAAAGGATAAAGAAAGTGTGATACATATAATGGAATATTATTCAGCCTTAAGAAAGAAGGAAATCCTGTCATTTGCAGCAACATGTATGAAACTGGAGGATCTTATGCTAAGTGAAAAAAGCCAGACACAGAAAGACAAATATTGTATGATCTCACTTAAGTCCAAAAAAAAACCCACCAAAGCCAACAACAAACACAAAAAGCTGAATTCATACTGACAGGGAGTAGAATGGTGGTTACCAGAGGCTAGGGGGTGGGGGAAAGGGGAGATTTAAAAAAAAAAAAGTAAAGAAAGTAAAGAAAGTAAAATGGTGCTTGCCAAGGGCTGTGGAGAGGGGGTCATGGGCAGTTATTGTTTAATAAGTACAGTTTCAGAGTTGTAAGATGAAAAGAGTTTGGGGGATGGATGGTGGTGATGGCTGTACAACAGTATGAATGCACTTAATGTCACTGAACTGTATACTTAAAGATAGTTAAGGTAATATATTTATGTTATATGTATTTTACCACAATAAAAAAATTGAAAAAAAGAAAAAGTTGACACAGACCTACTGGAGAACGGACTTGAGGATATGGGGAGGGGGAAGGGTGAGCTGTGACAGGGCGAGAGAGAATCATGGACATATACACACTAACAAACGTAAGGTAGATAGCTAGTGGGAAGCAGCCGCATGGCACAGGGATATCGGCTCGGTGCTTTGTGACCGCCTGGAGGGGTGGGATAGGGAGGGTGGGAGGGAGGGAGACGCAAGAGGGAAGAGATATGGGAACATATGTATATGTATAACTGATTCACTTTGTTATAAAGCAGAAACTAACACACCATTGTAAAGCAATTATACCCCAATAAAGATGTTAAAAAAAAAAGAAAAAGTTGGAAAAAAATGTGTTGAAACATAAAAAAGGGGCACCTATGTTCAGACATTGCAGAAATTAAACAGAAAACAGAAAGATATTATGGCAGAAAACAGTTTGGTGTTCCCTCAAAAAGTTAAACGTAAGTTACCATATGATCCAGCAATTCCACTCCTAGGTATATATGAAAAATAATTAAAAACAGGGACTCAATTCGGTATATGTACACCAATGTTATAGCAGCATTATTCACAATAGCCAAAAGGTGGAAACAACCCAAGTGTCCATCAACAGATGAATAGATAAAATTTGAAATGTACATAAAATGGAATATTATCCAGCCATAAAAGGAATGAAATTCTGACACTGTAACATGGATGAACCTTGAAAACATCATGCTCAGTGAAATAAGCCAGACAAAAAGGGACGATACTATATGACTCCATATATATAAGGTATACAGAATAGGCAAATTCATAGAGCTGAAAGTAGAATAGAGGTTACCAGGGGCTGGAGTGAGAGAAGGAAGGGCAGTTATTGCTTAATGAGTAGAGTTTCTGTTTGGTATAATGAAGAAGTTCTGGAAATAGTGGTGATGGTTATATAACATTGTGAATGTACTTAATTCCACTGAATTGTACACTTAAAAATGGTTAAAATGGTAAATTTTATGTTATTTATATTTTGCCACACTCAGATTTTTTTAAAAGAAAAAAGGTGTAAGAATCTATTACTTTAAAAACTCTTACATGATTTTTAAGATGACTTCCATGACTCTTTTCCAATGTACATTTTTTACATATAATTATATTTTCTTCTAGGTATTATAAAGTTCAATTTGTGCATATAACCGTTATTCATCTAAAATTTATTTATGGGCTACAGATATAAATTTATCACAGCATTATTTACTGTGTATTATTTCTCTTCTGCACTGATGAGTGGTCTTTATTATGTATTAAACTTATATATAATAAGCTCTTTTTATGTGTAAATTCTGTTGTTGATTTCAAGAATATCAAAGGGACTTTTACCTCATTGTGTTTTGAGTATGGAAATGTGGATGCTGAGCTTCTGGTTGTGTATTTACCTAAGACATCTCTTTTGGGTATCATGTTAGTGTAAACTCAGTGTTTTTAGAATATAATTATCAAGTGACACTCTAGCTCATTCAAATTTATTTATTAGGCTTTCTGCATATGGCCAAAACTCAACATCAGTGGTGTTGACAAGAAACAATACATATCATCTTCAGTTTCATTAGCAGGGAGAGATGAATTAAAAAAGAAAATCTGCTTCTATACCATTTGTAGAGCCATTAGTTGTTATTGTGTCATATTTGTTCTTATAAGTAATGCCCTTCTACACTATCCTTCCAACTGGGCAAATTTAATTTTCCAAGTGAGAAAAGTCACCCTCGCATCAATCTCATGAATATAATGCCTAGTGGTGAATATAATTTTTCCATTATCAGCCTCATTCATCACACTAAGGTAAGTGGTCAGAATTGTGAGGTTGAACGTGGCAAAGACTGGTAAAGATTCCTCTAGCTTAATTTCACTAACAGATTTTATTTTTTCACTTTAACTATGATATGTCTATCTACATATAGGACTGTGTTTAGAGGGTATATATTTTCAATATTAAGCCACTTCAGATCTTTTTTAGAATACTTTAATTGAAACTGTTCATCAATTGTCCATTTGAGATGCTGGTCTCTGGGCTGCTTGCTTAATGATACTGCATCTGAGTTTAGTAACTGTTCGATCACCCTGGGGTGTTCAGGCTCATAGAATGGGGGGCTCTAGTACTATCATGTCTTTTTGGGGATTTGACCATCCTAGAGAATTTCTACTTCCCTTTGGATTCTTTTTCTCTTACATCTAAGGGATCCAAAGAAACATAGTCTCACTGTTTATTGCTACTGAGTACAGCATCAAAACTTAGTTGATTTTTTCTTAAATTTTTCTGAGCTTCCTTATTTTCCTGGTGTGGTGTGTACTGATTTTTCTGGACCTGACCAAGTGACCAAACCATTCTACCTCCTCTTTCATTCCAGTGAAAGAAGCATAATACTAGACAGAGCAGGAATCCCAGTCCCAGTAGGTTAGGAAATCTGGCTGAGGCTCGATTCATGGATTCTGTGGAGGAAGGATATTTTATTGGAGTCAGTGCCTACAGATTTGGTAGGTTACAGGAAAAGCAACAGAAGGTTTCTGCGTAAAACAGGCAGATTTTTATGGAGTTTAGGAATCAGACAGAATTGGTATTTGAGATAGAGCTGTTGAGTGTTCAGGGATTTAAGTAGAAATAGGCACATATTTATGGAGCTTTGGCTATTTTCTAGGATTCATGGAGCAGAGAGGTTTTTATAACTTCATCTATGTATCAAAGCCTCCTTTAGTAGGTTCAAGACAGAATGGAGAAACAGACAGAACCTAATGAGCAGTATGAGCTGTACTGTCCAAGCAGCCCAGGAGGAATGGTTCCCAGCTCTTGGGGATATAACTGTGATTGGGCTCCTAGGCTCTGGCAAAGAAATGGCCAGAAGGGCGGCTAAGCAAGTAATGAGAGGGATGCATTGCTTCATAAGTTCAAATCTTGCAATTATATTTGATCTAGTAAAGAAGAGTGTTTTTGTTTTGTTTTCTCCTTTGTTAAGGGCTTACTCAGCACTCTATTCCATTGAAAGAGTCATCAGTTGAAGCTGAAAGGATCAGGTCTCAGCAGGGTCAAATCCCAAGAAAGGGCAGTAGGGATGGGATCCCAGGATTAGAGACTGAAGAATAAGGGTTTGAAGTAGAAAGGACTGCAGTACTTACATTAAAGTGGGACAATCAGCAGAATTAAGCAAGATTATGCCTAATAGGCATAGGGTGGTAGCAATAAGAAGACAGGACTTTGGGAGACATGGATCTTGTTCAAGGTTTTGATTTTTAGAAGAAAAGAGTAGTATGTATGATATAACGTATAACCCCATATAACATAAAAATTATCCGTTAGATTCATCTAACGGATAATTTAAAGTAAAATTCTGTCTCTATTCAGCCGGTAGCAGTCCTGTGCCAGTGGAAAAAAAATGGTCTCTAGAAGATTTAAGTATTAATAATACAGGTTAAAAGCTAAAAAAAAGCCCCTTCAATATCACAACATATTTGTGAATATTGTTTGTAAAAATTTATAAAATTATAAGTATGTATTACACGCTTAAGACACAATATCTCTCATCTGTGTATCTAACCATGGGTGTATGTATGCATGTATGTTTATGTATGTATGCATGTTTATAGTATGAATGTTTAGATGTATTGTATGTATGCACATACGTATGTATGTATGCACGTATGTTTATATATATGTATGTATCTAGCTATAATACAAAATTAGCTTGATTCCTTTCCTGATGTTGTGCTTTTATTTTTGGTTTGCTATTTGTGCTAAATGACTCAGAAACGGAAGTGAAAAATCATTTTATAGTTTGACTAGATTTTTTTTTTCTGTCAGGGTTATTGTAATTCTTACATAATATGAATACAAACCTCTGAATTCTTATTTGATGTCTGGTGCTAGCTTTCTGTGTAAAACAACAGTACCAGCCCCCTAACTTCCATGCCTCTCTAATTATATGTAAACTAGTTTAAGATCATCAAGTACAATGATTCATCACTCCAAGGTGCTCTGCGAAAGCCTACATTGTTATGAGACTATTGTTCCCTACTGAATATATTTATTTTGAGCTTTGGTTAATTTTTTATTTTTAACATAAGCTCCAGATCTTTATCTGTACTTATTATGTAAGAAATAATAAACACTTGAATGCAGTTATCTACTTAAAAATTTTACTTCTTATGATAAAAAACAGAAGGCTACTGCATTCTTAGAAATGTAAGTTTAGATTTATTGCTATCATGATCTACAGCATCATAATCATCATCATCATCATCATCATCATTGTCATCGTCTGTTAATATTGGTTGTTAACCATTTAGTGCATGGATTATTGTAAGTTCCAACAGCATTTACAAATAATATATATCAAATAACAGAGTGCTTGTCCTTAGAAAAAAGAGAGAAAAATGAGTACTGGTCAAAATTATAAGAAGTTCTTAACTTTCAGATGGGTTGGTTGTCAAATTTTGTTTTTAAGGTAGTTTGTTTGAACTGGGAGCCCTTTTATTGATTGATCGGTGAACAATGTTATATGTGGGGTATATGTATCCAGTTTTGCTCCCCAAAACCGATTCAAGAATTGAAACTCTGTGTATTTAACCCTATGATAGAGTATCTGAATGTGGGTCTGTTGGTAAAAATTTATCAAAACTCAATACAGAGCCTTCTACCAGAGTTGGTGGAGAGTAATTCTTCTCTTTCTGCCATCTTTACCTACACCCCTAAGGAAGACATGAAAACATATTTATGCCTTCTGTTGTGGGTTGAATTGTGTCCCCCCAAAAGATATGTTAAAATTCAGGTACCTATGAATGTAACTTTATTTGGAAATAGGGTCTTTGTAATCAATTTAAGGTGAGGTCATATTAGATTAGGATGAATTCTAGTCCACTGACTGGTGTCCATATTAGAAGAGGGAAATCTGGACACAGAGACAGGAAGAATACCATATGACAATGGAGGCAGACGTCGGAGTGATGCGTCTACCAACCATAGAGTGACAAAGATTGCCAGCAACCACTTGACACTAGGAAGAGGCAATGAAAGAACCTTCCCTAGAACCTTCAGATAGCACATAGCCCTGTTGACACCTTGATTTGGACACCTAACCTCCAGAGCTGTGGGACAATAAGTCTCTGCTGTTTTAAGTCATCCAAGTTTGTGGTAATTTGTTTTGGCAGCCATAGGAAACAAAAATACAACTTCTAAATAAATAAAACTTGACCATTAGAAATTTCTCTTTCTGCTCCACAGTAATTGAGAATGGACTTATTACTAAAACAAAACTTGACATGTGTTAAGGACCAAATGTTCGTGTCTCCGCAATATTCATATGATGAAATCATAACCTCCAGTGTGATGGCATTAGGAGGTGGGGCCTTCAGAAAGTAATTAGGTCATGAGAATGGAGCCCTCATGAATGGGTTCAGTTCCCTTATATAGGTACCCCAAAGAGCTTTCTCTCCCTCTTTTCACCAAGTGAGGATATATGAGAAGACGGCTGTTCATGAACGAGGAAGTGGGTCCCCACCCGACGTTGAATCTGCTAGTGCCTTGATCTTGTACTTCCAGCCTTCAGAACTGTGAAAAATGAATGTTGTTTTGGCCACCAGTCTATGGTATTTTTGTTATAGCAACCTGAACAGACTAGGCATGCTTAAGTTTGTGTGTGTGTGTGTGTGTTTTAACTTTTATTGGAGTATAGTTGATTTACAATGCTGTGTTAGTTTCTGCTGTACACCAAAGTGAATCAGTTATACATATACATATATCCACTCTTTTTTAGATTATTTTCCCACATAGGTCATTACAGAATATTGAGTAGAGTTCCCTGTGCTATACAGTAGGTTCTTATTAGTTATCTATTGAATATTTTATATACAGTAGTGTGTATATGTCAACCCAACCTCCCAACTTATCCCTCCCCCTCCTATCTCCCCTGTTAACCATAAGTTTGTTTTCTACATCTGCGACTCTGTTTCTGTTTGGTAAATAAATTCATTTGTACCATTTTTTAAAATTCCACATGTAAGCGATATCATATGATATTTGTCTTTCTCTGTCTGACTTACTTCACTCAGTATGACAATCTCTAGGTCCATCCATGTTGCTGCAAATGGCATTATTTCATTCTTTTTTATGGCTGAGTAATATTCCAGTGTGTGTGTGTGTGTGTGTGTGTGTGTGTGTGTGTGTGTGTGTATATCACATCTTCTTTATCTATTTGATATGTGGTTTAGATTGCCATCTTAAAATATAGTTGTGGTGATAATATTTAATTACTATATTGATAGTGCTTTTAAAATATAACTTATTTAGTTCATTAAGAATTTTAAGATATGGACAATACATAGTAAGTACTATAATTTGTAGAATTACTATGGCAAGATATGAATATATGAAAAATACTACACACCCTGTACAACAGAAACCTGTACATGTCAATTCTTGCTTTAAGTAGAGAACACATACTAAGTAAGGATAGATTAGATATAGTTAAATTTTCAGAAGATTCTTACATTTACTCCTCTACTATTTTTTGCAGTTGAAACCTTCCTAAGCTCCAAATTTCCACAGTAGCAGGAGTCTATTGTATCTGTAGGGTTCCCCCTCCCTCCAAAATGATCTAAGAATCTAGGGACCTTAATGAGTTCAAAGAGGCCAGTCATCTTTCCAAATACCTCTCAGAGAAAGAAAGAGAAAGAATTGGAAAATATGATTAGTCTTCTGTTGGGTTCCAATTTTCGTCTGTCATTGTTTCTATTGTCTACAAGTTACTGGTAACAACAGGTCCTCATGGTCATATGCATCTTTTTCCACTCCTGTGATGATGCAGTTTCTGGTCAATAACCCAGTGCAGCAGTGTTGTGTTTCACACTTGGACCGCAGTACTTTAGTTCACACTCATTGGTTAAAAGCATGGGCTTGAAAGTCTGACAGTTCTGTGTATGAGTCCGAGATCTGCCACTTACTGTGTGGCCTTGGAAATTTACTTAAACTCACTAGGCCTCCATTTTCAGAATCATAAAGTGCTTATACTATTGTATCTTCCTCATACACTAGTTGTAAGAACTGAATGAGAAAATTGCATATAAAGTATTCAGTACTTAGGAAAGTGCCTGGCACACAGCATTATTGATAATAGTGAAACAATGACTAAGTAACAGAGGGTCATATCTATATGTTTATGAAGAGATTTAATGATGTGGAAAAATGCTTATAATTTTAAGGGCAAAGAGAGGAATAAACTTATATATAGTGTGTGATTTTTAATGTGACAAGGAGAGCGGTGGTCACCAAACATTCCATTTTATGTCCTTGACATTTCCATCCTTCTCCCTATAGCTGTGTAACTTGTTCCAGACAGTGGGCTGTGGATAAAAGTTATGTGCCACTTCTGGGCTGAAGTATAGAAGATGTGGTGTAAAAGATTCCAGCTGTTGCTTTTTTCCCAAGGTGACTGAAGAGGTCATATGTTCCAGATGCAAATACAGGATGGTGGAGTTTCCTGATCAGCCTGGGTCCTTGATGGACAAAGGTCCTTGCTGACCCATGATGGACAGGTAGCTTGAGTGAGAAATAAGCTTTTGTTGAGTTAGGCTACTGGGATTTGGGGCTTAATTTGTTACCACAGCATAATCAGGCCTATCCTGCCCAATACTCTTTATTAAAATATTAAATGTTTAAATATAAAAGACTTGAAGGCAATTCATCAAAATTGTAAAAGTGGCTACTGTTAGATAGTATGATGTGGGTGATTTTAATTTTCTTTAAATTTTTTTATGTATAAAAAATCATTTTTTTAAAAGGGAGGCAGTGATGTACTTAGTTCATTTTAGAAAAATTTTGATCAAAACTGGTTAGATTAGAGCCACTGACTCAAAGGGTAAGTTTTAAATATTTAGAAACAACTTATCACTCTCTAGAATTGACAACTGAATGAGGATTTAGTATAGATTAGGGGTTAACAAGCTACAGCCTGTGGGACAAATACGACCTGCAGCCTGCTTTTGTAAATAAAGTTGTATTGGAATACAGTCACAAGCATTGTTTTAAGAACTATTGTCTGTGATATTTTAGCTATAGAATTGCAGAGTTGAGTAGTTGCAACAGAAAACACATGGCCCACAGAGCCTAAAATATTTACTATCTGGCCCTTTTCAGAAAAAAATTTCCAACCCTTTGTGTGGTTGTAAACTCTGAATAGGGCCAGAACTAGGATGAGGAGAGTGAGGAAGTTGCCTAAGGTGCAAAATTTAAAGGGGCACCAAAAAAGTCAGTAATCAAGATTAAATAACATTTTAATGCAATTTAAAAAAATATTAATGAGAAAAATCCATGATGAACAAAATGTCAAAATTTTAAACAAAGTCAGAATCAGTAACAATACTATGCCGGGCCGCATTGGAGCCTGAGGCAATACTAATCCTGTCTTTATTTAGAATTTTGATATTTTGTTCATCATGTAGGGCGGAGGGGTGCCCTAAATTCCCTAACACAAAGCTTAGCATATAGCAGGCTTGTAGTAAGTTTTTTCATTGATTATGAATTCATTAGCCCATGACACTACAGAAGAAGACTTAGGAAAACTGTGTTGAGTGAGAGCCATTTGACCTAGCTGTTCTGGTTCTTATGTACTTATGTGCTATGTCTGTTCAGCAGTTTGGTGCACCAGCAGATATTGGCCGATAGGTTTTGCCTTAGTCCTAGACCTGTGGGCGCCATCCTAATTTATATGACTGTTTTAAGGTGGTATTTGGGGGATTTATTATGCTTTAAGCATAATTTTGAACATACTTTTTTGAAATTTAGATTGTCTGTAAAGACTTGCATGTACAATCTAAATGCTTGACGTATTACTTTTTTTTTTTTGCGGTATGCGGGCCTCTCACTGTTGTGGCCTCTCCTGTTGCGGAGCACAGGCTCCGGACGCGCAGGCTCAGCTGTCACGGCTCACGGGCCCAGCCGCTCCGCGGCATGTGGGATCTTCCCGGACCGGGGCACGAACCTGCGTCCCCTGCATTGGCAGGTGGACTCTCAACCACTGCACCACCAGGGAAGCCCTTGACGTATTACTTTTTAGCCAACCATTTCTGGCATCTTCTTCCATTTCTTAGTTGATGTATTCATCAGATAGACAAATCTCATCCTCTCCTTCCAGGCTTTTCTTGTAATATCTTCATTCTGACTGGAAATTGGAATGTCCATTCCAAAAGCCAGATTTATTGGGATTCTAAGCCACATTTTTCAGAGTTCACAGGTTCGAGTACTGTGTACACTTGAACTTTTCTCAATATGATATTTGGATGTAGCTGCTCCCAAGGAATGAACATTATGCTGTTTACTCTTTGGCACAGAGACCTCCGTTGATCAGTTCAGAGGCTCGGACTAGGAGAGGGAATGTTCACCAAATACCCACTATTTGGGAGAGAGGGATAAATTTTGGTAAAGATTGGGGAAGGAAGCACTATGTGAGTGGATGCTGAAGTTACATGATGGTCATTAGACAAAACATTTTAAAGGGAGTATAATAAATGTAGAAAATGAAAACATACATTTAGCTTACCATTTAAAATCAAAATAAATATACCCAAATGGACTACCACTCAAATGCAAAGAGAAAATTATTCATGAAATTCTGATAAACTTACAAATAGTTTAGTCTGAAGTATACTTAAAATGTTAGCTGGCATTTTGTTAGATGTCTTTGTTACCAGACTTCTGTTACCTAGAGGTAGAATTTGTAGTTCTTCAAGTAGGGAAGCAGAGGAAGAACAAGAAACATACTCCTTCTTCGCCTTAGTTCTTTTATGTGGATGGGGAAAGAGGCAGGAGAGTAGTAGGAGAGAGAGAGGGAAAACCCAGAAATGAAGTTTGAGGAAGGGAAGAAGTAGAGAGTGAGAGGGAGAGATTAAAGGAGAAATGTGGAGTGGAGAAGAGGTAGAGGGTAGAAAGAGGTTGTGAGGAGGGAACAAGAGACAGGAGTCTGAGTGTAATAGCTCCATTTTGAGTACTAGTTGGAGGTGATATGATGGAAACAGAGACTTAACAACCTTTGCCAGTGGAGACTCACCTGATTCACTATTTACTGTACAAGTGCCCTGCAAATCAGTGGTATAAAGAGGGGGAATAATTCAGGTCTGGTGCCATTATGATGATTTCTTCTAAAGGTACTATCTGAGGTTTGAGAAAATCCCTGGTCTTATAATAAAATGAACTAAGAAGAGCTAAACATTTATCAAGGACACATAGCAAGATCTGTGAGGAAGTTGCCTGAGAATTAAGACTTCTAACACTGCAGTTATTCCCACTATCCTAATTTTCCTTTTATTTTTCCAGTTTTCTGACATATATTTTGGTGAGGCCTGCCTATAGCATATTCTGTGGTATGTGAAAAAGGGGAAGGGTTTTTCTGAGGAAAAATTCACTGTTCTTTTAAACTTTACCTTATGGAATTGGTATCTTAATTTTCTCTATTTGTAATTTTTTTTGAGAGAAAACTTGATCTTCTTTTATGCAGAGGCAGTTTTCTCACATTCTGAGTCATGTGGAGAGACTTTTTCTACTGTTGACATTATTTGTTTTCTTTATTATTATTATTTAGAAAGAATAAAAAGAATATTTCTTAGTACATCCTATAGCAGCTAGTCACATACTTTGTTTACAGAGGGTTCTCAATAAGAATTCACAAAATTTAAAATTTTAAGGTCTTTATAGACAATGGTATATACAAAAAGGGTTGTTTTTCTACCTAAAATTTATAAGAATTGTTTGCATTTAAGTCAACCTGCGTATCTATTATATATACATATATATATATATTTTAAAATATTTATTTATTTATTTATTTGGCTGCACTGGGTCTTAGTTGCAGCACACGGGATCTTTGCTGTGGCATGCGGGCTCTTAGTTGCGGCGTGCGGGATCTAGTTTCCTGACCAGGGATCGAACCTGGGCCTTGCATTGGGAGCATGTAGTCTTAACCACTGGACCACCAGGGAAGTCCCTCTGTTATATTTTTATTTTATTTATTTTTATTAATTTTATTTTTTTGCGATACGCGGGCCTCTCACTGCTGTGGCCTCTCCCATTGCGGAGCACAGGCTCCGGACGCGCAGGCTCAGCGGTCATGGCTCACAGGCCTAGCCGCTCCGTGGCACGTGGGATCCTCCTGGACCGGGGCACGAACCCACGTCCCCTGCATCGGCAGGCGGACTCTCAACCACTGCGCCACCAGGGAAGCCCTGTTATATTTTTATATCTGAATTTTACTGCTGTTTTTATCTTTTTATATATATATATATATATATATATATATATATATATATATATATATATATATTTATTTATTTATTTTTGGCTATATTAGGTCTTAGTTGCTGCAAGCAGGCTTTCTCTAGTTGCAGTGAGTGGGGGCTACTCTTTGTTGCGGTGCGCAGGCTTCTCATTGCAGTGGCTTTTCTTGTTGTAGAGCACGGACTCTAGGGGTGCAGGCTTCAGTAGTTGTGGCACGTGGGCTTAGTAATTGTGGCTCTCAGGCTCTAGAGTGCAGGCTCAGTAGTTGCGGCACACGGGCTTAGTTGCTCCGCGGCATGTGGGATCTTCCCGGACCAAGACTCAAGGCGGATTCTTAAGCACTGCACCACCAAGGAAGCCCATGGTTTTATCTTTTTAATTTAATTTGTATCAAAAAAGGAATCTTCTCTGCCCACAGCCTTGCTCCCAAGGTGTCCCAAGGTGTCTCTGAACCTGCTGGCCTGCCCATCCCCCATGTGACTAGTTCATATCTGATTGGAATTGATGGGCATCTGATCCAAGTGTAGACAATCTATAGGTTGTTCTGTGGCATATCTGTGATCCAGCATGAAAAGGTGGACTAGGCCATCTGGACTCTGTAGGATTTGGAACTGGGAAATCAAGAGGTTGAACCAATTAGCAGTGGGGACAGAAACTGCAAGGACGTGTTGAGAGTTGCCAAGGTTTAAAAGGTACTGGGAGTGGTCGTATTGTGCTAGCTGAGACTATGACGGAATGGAAACTGAATAACTAGAGCAAGCAGGGCAATAGAGAGAAGGGAAACTGAAAAGAGAAGCAGAGACAGTGACAGAAAGAGTGGTTGAGTGTTAGAGCTTTCTTGTTTTCTGACAACTCTCAGTTGATCAGTGAGTATCCTTTGAAATGTTTTCTTTTCTTGAGATAACTTGAGTAGATCTCTAGTCTTTCTAAGCATATAGGTATTTTGGGGGCCATATTATGAAGAACTTTGGATGCTAGGGCAACACGTTTTTAATTTTCTAGGCCAGGGATACATATTAACTATTTTTGAGATGCAGAACAGTGTCATTAGAAGTGTGTTAAATGAAGATTAATCTAGAAGGAGTATGTAAGAGAGATGGAGAAACTGATTTGGAAAGCTATTACAATAAGATATGTGGGAGGTAACTAAGGCCTTGGATTGAAGTTATGATAGAAAGAAGGTAAATGAGTAGACAGATATAAAAACATAACAAAGGAAGAGTCACTAACACATGGTAATTTATTGGCTGTAGGGGGCAAGGAGAAAGAACATGTCATAGTTGGAGCTGAGATCTTACGGCTTGGAGGTTAGAAGTGAGTAATGTGATTAAGGGAAATAGGGAAGTTAGGAGGCTGGCTTGTTTTGGGTTGTGGAGGCCCAGATAGCTGTTTAGTTTCGTGTCTGTTCAGTTTCAGGTGTTGATGGGAGGTACTGTTTAGTTCAGCTTAAATAAGTTTTATTGAGTTCCTACTACGCTGTTCCTGGCACTGATGGTGGAGGTGGGGGATTGAAGTTCAAGAATGTATAAAACATGGTTTATGCCTTTGAGGAGCTCCTAGTGTTATGAATGAGATTGTCTGTCAGGTAGAGACATATGTGTGGAGCAGCTTGAGAGAGAGCTTTTGGACTGGAGACCCAGATGTCAAAAGAGCCTCAAATACCTAGATTATCAAAGGATAGAGTAAGGGGATGTAAAGAGGAGGTCCAAGGGTAAAACCATGGGGAATACCTGGTGTCAGAGGGCAGGAGAAGGAAGAACAAGGGGGAGGCATGGCCAGGACGTTCTTAGGAGAAACAGGATAGTACAGGATCAGAAAACCAAGGGGAGAAAGGGTTTCAGGAGATTCAAAGTCATCCACGGTGTTAAATACTGCAAAAGATTTAGAGAATGATGTTGGATTTGATGTGTAGGAGGTCATTGTGATCTTAGAAGGCATTTGAGAGTAAGGGCTAGTGAAGAAAAGTAGGAAGCAAATGTAGACCACTCTTCTAATAATTTGGGTATTGATGAGATGATAAGAGGAGGAAACCTGGGGGAAAAGCAAGGTCAAGAGAAGAATTTTGTTTGTTTATTTTTAAAGACTAGGTCTATCTGAGTAGGCAGAATAAGACATGACTGGTCAGGAGAGATTAAAAAATTCAAGGAGGAGAAGTGAAGGAGCAAAGAAGTAAGGAAACGGCAGGAGGTTTGGGATCAAGTGTACAGGTGAAGAGGATAACCTTATCAGAAGGAGAGACATTTCATCCTGGAGCCAAAGATTAAAAGGAGGAATACAGTTTACAATACAAAGGAGTTCAGAGAGGAAGAGAAAGGAAGTAACAAGAAAAATACCTCAGCTGTATTCTATTTTCCTTGAATATTAACAGGCTAGAAGTAGAGTCTTGTGATTGGGGATTTTAGGAACAGAGAGGAAGAGAAAGTTTTTGGAAGGCCACTAAAGGGAATGGAACAGGGAATTGAGGTGAATGAGAGGATTTTTGAGTGGTAATAATGAGACGAATAAGGACGAGGAGGTGAGAGATGAATGAAGAAAATGAAAACTATTTCAAATAGTAGTACTCAAAGAATTTCAAAGAGTTCCTCCTGCCCCCACCCACACTATTTTACAAATAAAGAATTTAATTCCAAGCAACTTACTCATGGATCTGTTGGAGTTCCAACCCCCACCCCTTCTTTCTGCATGAAAAGAGATGTGACAATTGATTATAAGGTTAATTTAGGGAATTGGTTAAATCTGAAATCTGTCTAACTCTGGAAAAAATATAAAATTGACCCAATCAAAGATCAGTGCTTTTGTATGTTGAACAAATGTGATAGCTGGTTAGTGAGTCACGGGAAGTGATTCAGGAATATTCCTTAAACTATAGTGTCTGTGCTGGGTAAGAATATTTTTTCAAAATTCTAAATAATTCTGATTTTGCATATAAATATTTAAATGTTTGATTTTATACAAAATGACTGCTAATTAACTTATTATCTAAAAGAAACTCAGTTGTCTTGGTGCCCATTCTATAATGAAAGACCAGTTTTCAGTGTGAAGGCTACAGTTGTAGAAGGTAGTCTGGAAAAGTATGATACATTCAGAAGTAATCAATCATCTTAAGCAATGGAACAAGAACATTATTTAAAATGTTTTAAAAATTATTTAATTTATTCCAGATCTCAAGACTTTAATCCCTTAAGTTTCTATAAATCTTCTTAAAGATGAGACTGAATTTCTGAGGACTTGTGTTTTTCAGCAGAGCTCCAAGAAAGGTTGAATTCCCTTAAAGGTAGTAGTGAAGTAATATTCTTATTTGTCTTTGTGGACAGGATCAAATAATAACTTCATATTGAATTTCAGTAGTCACCATCAGGGGGCCTGATAAAGTGATCACATCACAATTTTTCTGTGTCATTTTCCTGTGTAATTTTAATAGCCACAGACAGAACAGACAGAATTTCCACAGCAAAAGGTAGAATACTCCTGGCTAGAAATTCTCTAGACACGTTTTTTTGGTTGTTGAAACTAAAAGCGATTTTAGAAAAAGATGGAAGTTTTGTGTTTTCAAAGCGTGTTGTGATTGTTGGTTACACTTTATCCTGCTGTGACAGCAGATGGGAATGCCATCAGTGATGTCCATAGGCTTCAGCGTGAAGTGGGGTCAGTGATCGTTTTGGCCTCTTGCCCAGGAGATGGAATGGAATGACTCAGTTTTATTGGTTGAATTCCAAGGAGGCCTCAGAAGAGCCCTTCACACTGAACTGGTACTCAAACCTTTAACACTTTTCTGAATTGGTAGAACTTGTCCTTGGGGTAGAATCAAAGCCAGTGGTATTACCTATCCCTAAGCGCGCACGCGTGTGTGTGTATGTGTATGTGTGTGTGTGTCTGTCTGTCTGTCTATCTGTCCACAGCTGTTGGCAGTCCATACTCATAACCCCACAGCGAGACAGCTGGCCTCTGACCCTTACTACCTCTTAGGTCTCACTTTAGGAGGGGTTTTTCTGCATTTCAGAGGTATTCCTAGCTAAAGAATCTGGCTTCTATGATGAAATATTGGGTGGTTCTGTGGATGAAGACTTGGTTTGGCAGGTCAGTCTCCCTATCTGACTCAAAAACTTGGACACTGTCCATGGATGTCCTTATTGGGCCACGTTCTAAAAAGAGTGCCCCTCTTAAACCGTCTGAAGTGTAAGCCAAGATTACCTGGGGGCTACTTTTCACTGGATCTCAAGTTACTTTAACTCCCCCCTAAATCTGCTCCAGACACCTTTTAGTTCACTTCAAATTTCTGCCATCAAGATTTCCTTGGTACCTGGCTTGTGCCATCCCATTTGCTACCTCTGTGCCAGGGATTCTGAACAACTTTACAACGTACAGGTAAGGATTCTCAAATGGGAAGGCAGAAGAGCTATCCTGGCCCCCACGTTCTGTGCCCATCACTAGGATGGCACATGGTGGAGCTGGAACTGGTGTTTCTACTGCCACAGAACCAAAGCTGTTCTTTCTTTTCAACCCAAGGCTGAAGTTCTTTTCGAGTATGACAACACTTATGGTGGTGGATTTTTCAGCTTTCTACACCTCCTGCAGGAGCTATCTTGGTTCTCTTTAATGAGAAAAAGAGTGGTGTTTAATTTTTCTAGAATGACAACTGTCACTTTAGCATGCTCATAGACACAGCCTGTACCAGCTCTCAGTAGAAGAGGCAATATAGCATAAAGCAAAGACCACCACAGACAGGCACTGGAATCAATAAGATCTGGGTTTGACTTCTGGCTCTACCACTTTCTAACTATGCGACCTGGAAGAAGTTGCTATAAGCATTATTTATCCACCATAGGGCTGTTGTGAGAACTAAATGAACTAACATATGTACAGGTCTTAGCATAGGGCCTGGCACATGATAGGTACTCAATAAATGGTAGTTATTATTATCATTATCATTGATCTTCCTGAACATGGGGCATAAATCTTTCTGAAATTTGACAGCCAGGGCAGTTATAACTTTGTGTTTTGGAGAAATGGCAAGTAAACACTATCCTTCCAGGCATATTTTGATGAGTCTGAATATATTGCAGGGCTGTTTGGCATCTGCGCTCCTTGGCCATCTTCCAACACCCATTGAACAACATCTTGGATGACTGCTGGGACTGAGGAATCAGTCTTCTTGGGTGACATGATATACTTCTATGATTTACTGTCAACAAAAGTCCGTTCTTTGGATAGTTTTTACAAGCTTCTTACAGTATCTCAAAGTCAACTATGAAAAATGTGTATTTGAGAACTCAAGGGAGAGACTCATTTTTCCCTTCAGAGATTTTCCAAGTCAGAGAGGTATATCATGTTAGTAAAAGGGTGGTTGGCTTTATGTCCATACCCAAATGTTACAACTATATAATGTAAACAATTCTACCTGTCATTGAAGCCACTGATATCAGTCCACAGGAAGTTTGGGGACCTACCTTTCTTACTGCCATAGAATTCTCATGCCAGAGTTTTTGTTACTCTTTATGGCATTCAGTTCCATAGTAGCTGTTACTTGCAACCCTGCTAATTCCCTTCAAATCACTGCAGCTCTCATATCATGGATGTCTTCCATGACCTGGGCAAAATGCAGGCCATTCAGAAGGGCCTTCAGGACACTCTCTAGCTATCAAAGAACTAGTACAAGAGGTTAGCCCTTGGCCTTCAAGAAAAATATCTGTGTGGGTTATGCCATCTGTCTATTTCTATACCCATTACCCACTTGAGCTGAAAGCAGAATATTTCCACTCAAGGTCCTTGGAGGGGGTTGCTCTGTGGAAGGTCATTACCCGCCTCTAAGTGAATCAACCGTATCTTCTACTGTGTGTATATGTGTGTGTATATATCTATATCTATATATCTATATCTATCTATATATATACACACACATATATATGTATATACATATATTTAATGTTTAGCTATTTATATTTTTTCATATAAAAATTTTCCCTGTATGTCCTATGCCAATTTTTCAACTAAAGTACAATTTTTCTTATATTTTTAATTTTTATAAACCAGAGTATTTTCTAATTGAGAAATAGGCCAAAGTAAAAACAAGTTGGATACAATCCAGGCCTCTGTCCTAGAGACTCCTCTTTTTTATTCTGCACACTCCCCTAGATTATTTCATCCAATTGCATGGCTTGAATTACCACTTTTCTTCTCATAGTTTCAAATCACTTTCTCTAGCTCAGACCTCTGTCCCAGATGATAAACATACAAGTTTGAGTGTTTCCTGGGCAGCTTCTCCTGGACTTACCACAGGAAACATACTATGTCCTAAACTGGGCTCATTATCGCCCCCTTACAAACATTCTCCTTCTATATTCTTGATCTTGGATTGTGGCACCAACATATTCAGCTGGGAAATTGAAACCCTAGTCTCTGCCTTTTCCCTCATATCCAAGATTCAAATCCTATTATTTCTTTTGATGAAATATTTTAGAATGTCTCAATTTGGAGCATTCATTATTTACCCCATGAATTAATATAATATTCACCTATAATGGTTCTCCTTAGCTTCTGGCCCAGATCTCTTCATTTTATCTCCTCAGTGCTTTCAGCAAGATTATTATAAAATGTAAAAACTGCAAATATGATCATTTTTCTTCTCCCTCACCCATTCCCAACTAAAAAATCTTCAGCCTTCCCATGTTTTCAGAATGAACATCTAATTAGTTAACATGAACTATAAAACCCTTTATGATTCAAGCTCTGCCAACTTTTTTTATTGCCTCTCTCACCACTCTCCCATTTGTATTCTCCATTCTTCTAATAGTTAACTAATTGGCATTCTCCTGCTTGTTCAGACCTCTGTTTTTGCACATACTCTTCCCTTATCTACAATTCCTTTACTTACTCCATCCCCTTAGTGAGCTCATGATGCTCTTATTGACCTCCTCCCTAAAGGAAGAGTTAAGTTTTTCTTTCTTTCTGTGCCTATGGGTGCTGTATTACTTATATAATAAGCATTTATTGAGGATTTACAATACAGGAGAAATACAATGCAGTAAATCTATCCAGAATAGATTTATTTTGGATTAAAATTTAGTCTAACCACTTAAGAGTAGGATAGATTACTAAATTTTAGCCAAATTACCAACCTAATTCCTGTTTGATTCAACTGTTCCTACAAATTCAAATTTTTGATTTTGATTTTAAAAATCGAATTCCTGGTTGATACAACTATTTTCCTCCAAATCATTTATGATATGCTGATGTCGCTGAAGAATAAATGCAACCCATCTTTAAGGTAGTTATTTTTGTTTTAATCAAATAATGAGTTTTAAAGTTGTGACTAACTTCCATCTTTTTACTTACTTATAATTTTGTCAGAAAGTGGGAGGTTGAGCTTGTTAGACTACACAAAATCTTGTGTGGTATTTTGGCATATTAGTTGAGGAGAAGAAGCATAAGGATAGACTGGATTAAGGGGAGTAGGGTTTGGTCTGTATTGCACTGGGTGCTGTGTTAGGTATGGGAAGTGAGGAGCTGGGACATTTTAGGACTAATATTACATATCTAAAAATCTTATCTGGAAGAAGGCAGTGGAAAGAAATCTGTTTCCACATAAATAAGCTTTTGCTTTCATCATCACATGTTAAGTGTTTTCCCTAAATCTTTCTCTTCCTTTTGGCCTCTTTCTCTTCCTTCACTGGAATAGGTATTTTGGGGCTCAGGTTATACTATTTGTAGTAAATGTCTGTTATTTTGTCTGCCCACCAGGTTTCCCTTTTCTTCTGGGAACATCATCCACCCTTTCTGGGACATACTCCTTTTTTCACTCTAAGCAGTTGATTTGAATGTGAGCTGCTATGTTCTTACAGACCTTGCACCTGGTCACAGTTGATGGAGAATGGGTGGTCAGAGCTAATCATTTGGGTTTTTGAACTAGGGAGTACTCAAAGTATGGGCTGTTCTTCTCTGGCTGTAAAGCCGAGATGAAGTATGGTAGCTGCTGGCAGCCATTTTCCTCATCATATGCTTGCAGCTAGTTTAAATGAATAAAATAAACTTGCAGAAAAAAGCAATGATGAGATAGAATATCCTGGTGGGACTCACGTTTCTGGTTCCAAGGTTGCTTATATTCAAGTCTCTGTCTTTGTGGTCCACCTGTAGTCCTGCCCTTCTTGTAGCACCCAAACCAATACAATCCTCCTTTTGCCTAATTGAATTTAAGCTGGGTTTCTGTTACCTTGCAACCTAAAGAGTTGCAACTTTTCTCATCCTTCCTCTTTATAATCTGTTCCATGCATTTTGTTAATATTATTTTATTAATGTCCTTAAGATGTTAGATGACTTGTATTGATAACACTTTTGCCGAGTGTACTATGAGTAGTCCAAGTTAACAATGTCATTAGAAAATCAGGTAGAACAAGTGAGATGATTTAAGAAGAGCTAGAAGATTGGTCAGGAGGGCTGATTCACATCTAAGGCTGGTCAAAATTTGTTCTCTAGAAGACAGAAGACCAGAATCTCGTCTAGAAAAAAATGGAAAGACCTGGGGTTTGAACTCTGAAGTTCAGATAATCTAGGGGAAAAAAAAAGATCGTCAGAAGATTATAAGCACTGATTTAGAATGTGGGGAAGTGGTAAGTATTGTTTTATAGAAATGTTTACATAGACCAGGGGTTTTCACATTTGCCTAGGAGAGCTTACATCCCAGGCTCCAGTGTCACCACCTCTTTCTTTTGTCCCTCCACCCAGGGGTGGTAGTGGCTTCCTGTTGTTGCTAAGCTCTGAGTTGCTTCACTGTCCTCTGGCTTATCGGCTCATCTGTCACTTGTATAACCAATTCACTGCATTGCCTTCCCTCTTCTTTAAGTACTTAGAGTGGCTCTGTTTTCCTGTTTGAGCCCTGTCTGTTACATAATATAATTGAGAGGGATCATGGATGGAACATTTTTATTCTTTAAACTGAGGACAGATGTCCATTTTCTGAAAGAAGGTAACTAAGATTCAGAAGCTGAAGTTTGCCTGGAAGTTGTGGGCATGTGGCAGGGGGATGACCCTGAGATTTCCTAGCCCTGAAATGAATGGGTTCAGGGCAAGGACACCCAGGCGACAAAGTGCAATGGAAAAAAATGTATATACGTTCATTACAGCACTTAGCACTATGGTAATACAGTCGTCCCTCAGTATCAAGGGGAATTGGTTCCAGGAACCCCCCATGGATACCAAAATCTGCAGATGCTCAAGTTCCTTATAGAAAATGGTTTAGTATTTGCATATAACTTTTGCATATCCTCTCATATACTTTAAATCATCTCTAGTTTACTTATAATACCTAGTACCATGTAAATTCTATGTAAATAGTTGTAAATACAAGGAGGAACACCTCATAATGTTAAAAGTTTTAGTTAACCAGGAAGGTATATAAATCTAAATTTATATGCACATAATAACAGCCTCAAAATATATAAAACAAAGAATGACATAACTAAAAGAATACACAAATTCAAATCAAAGATATTTGAAAACTCCCTTCTCAGTAAATGATAAGCCCTCAAAATTTTCAAGGCTATACTTGTACATCTTCTCTTCAGAATTTTAAGATCAGTTTATCATGCTCCAACTTGCTTTGGAAAAAATTTATTATCAGCAACTTTATTTCTACATCTGTTAAAGATCTGAGAGATTCTAGTGAGGGAGATGCTGAGCCCTGGCCTAATGGAGGTGGAGGTGCAGAAGGAAGGCACAAATAGACACAGTAGAGACACCCTGTCTTGAAGATGTCACAGTTTAAATGCCTAAAGATTTTGAAGGACCGTTAAATTATTGGAATTATTTTCCTTGATGACCCAGGTGCCCCACCAAGGCTTGGATACCCCACCTGGCTTCCTTGTTTACTGACAGGTAATAAGTAGCTTGCCAAAGAAAGGAAAACAAAGTTTACTATTCCCAAACTGTGGTTTTTCTTCTCTCTCTCTCTCTATTTTTTATTTTTCGTATCTAAATCCTGTTTTTGCTGTGTTAAGAGGACATGAAAACAATCTTGATTGATTTCCCTTGTATACAAGCAAATTATAGGCTAATAATTATACTTCTTTGAGTTGACAGATCATTATAGCTTTAAGAAACTGCTGTGATTTCAACTGGAGCTGGTAACTGTTTCAATTAAAAATTATTTCAGTTATATAAAAAATACAATGTAAATGCTATATAAATAGTTGCTAGTGTGCAACAAATTCAAGTTTTGCTTTTTGGAACTTTCTGGAATTTTTTTTGAATATTTTTGATCCAAAGTTGGTTTATCTGCGGATGCAAAACCCGTGGATGTGGTTGGCTGACTGTATAGTTATTTTAACTGCATAGTTCAAATGCAGCAGATTGAGATCCATCCAAAGCTCACAGTCAGCCAGAGCTGGTGAGTGGGACTCATCACCTGTTTGCTTTTTCTTTCTATTATGATTTTCCTTTTCAACATTGTTTCCTTCTGGTAAGTAGGTTTGATCCGTAAGGGTTGATAAAGGTGTGCAAGTAGAAGTGCTGGAGGTGCCACAAAAGTACTACGCTGGATGTGTAAAATGCTAATTCTCTGTAGTGGCTGATCTGATCAAGGAAATAAATGGTATAAGCCAGCAGTCCAGTAGGGATTGCTGGAAATCCTCTCAAAGGGAGGTGGTGAAGAGGAGGGGTTCTATAGCCAGCCTGCCTGGTTCCAGCCACGGCCCTGCTGCTTTCCTGCTGTGTGTCCTTGTGCAAGTTAAGTGACCTCTCTGCCTCACTTTCTTGATCCATAAAATGAATGTAATCATAGTACCTACTTCATAGGGTAATTGTGAGAATAAAATGACTTAGTACCTGTAAAGCTCTTAGCACAGCTCTGGGCACTTAGTAAATGTAACCATCATCACTGTCATTATGAAGGGCTTCAGAAGCCTTACTGTAGCCTAGGAGGAAGTAATCAACAAATGTCTGAACAGGTGTGGTAAGAAATTATGGCCACAGGCATGTCGTAAGTTCAGGGACTTTGAAGGGAATGAAACCATAATTGTCAATCTCTGATGCAGGAAATGTGCCTTCATGCAACCCCTGCGGTAATGTCCCTCTACAGTGCTGATAAAATCATGGTCCCTTTTCTAGGAATGCATTCCACTTCCTAAACAGGATTAACCTGGAGGTCGTTACTAGATTTTGGAGACCCCCTTAGCTAGAAGATTCTCAGGTTGTAATTTTGTAGTAAATACATCTTTTCTATTGTGGTCACCCAGCATTCAAATTCACTTTCTGTGTTTGTGGAATCTTGTGTAGACTTGGGGAGATGCAGAGCCCACCCATGGTGGAGGCCAGAAAAGCCAGTTATTTATTTCTCCCTTGCAACTTAAGTTTAGACTGACTAACTTCAGCCATAGTCTCCTGCCCAAGAATTTGAATCTGCGGTGAGTTACCTAAAGAAGCAGGGACAGTTTAGCATTTCTTGTGGTGGTGGTGGTGGTGGCTGTGGCATCCAGTGTCCAGTCCAGTGATGACTGTCAGCAGTTTTAGCAGAGTTCCCTAAGCTGTAAGTGGTGGCGATCCAGCTGTGCCACCCAAAGTTCAGCAGTGATGGCTGAGCACCTAACCAGGCTATTCCTGGCATGTGACCTTGTCAGTGGTTCTGGTTACCTATATTTTCCTGGTTTCTGCTTATATTTTGAGCCTAGTTCTTCCGTCTTTGTGTTGATTCTGTGAATTACCCAGTAGTTTTCAGTGAATTCTCTTTTTTTTTTTTTCCAGTAGCCAATGTCAACCTTATTGTTTGCAACATGAAACTCTGCCTAATGCACTGATTTTCTGTGATCCACTGATACCTACAACTACAGTGGCTGTTTCTTTTTCTTTTTTTGAATACATCTTTGTTTATTTTATTTTATTATTTTATTTTTTTGACTGCACAGCACGTGGAATCTTAGTTCCCCGGCCAGGGATCATACCCACACCCCCTGCAATGGAAGGGCGGATTCCTAACCACTGGACCACCAGGGAAGTCCTGTACAGTGGCTGTTTCTTTATGTCAGAGCCAACGTATTGATTGTAGGAAAATCTAACCTTTATCTGTTGCAGTCCTTTAAGTCTCAATTTTTAAAGTATAGACTTTGTGAACCCAGACATAACCAACTGTGTTTCTTGTCAGAAATTTGCCATGGTACTACAATATGCGTTACGTTTATCCAACTCATTTCAATTTATCAAACACCTACTGAACATTTACCTTGTGCTAAGCAATGGTTAGGTTTTAGAGACACAAAGTCAAATATGACAAGGTCCCTCCTTGCACATATTTAGAAACCTGGCTGTTTAATGTGTTACATCATGGTGAGATTTGGGCAAACCAATTCAGCTATATTCAAAGGGGGAAAAAAAAAGAAAGAAGGGGTAAGAGTAAGGCAGTGTGATGTGGTGGTTAAAATCTTGATATAGAAGTTTGACCAGCCTTGGTTCATATACAGGCTCTTATTTGCTGTGTTAAATAGGACACATTACTTAACCTATCTAAACTTCAGTCTGTTTATCTGTAGGGGTAATACCTATATCCTCATATTATTTTGAAGTTTAAATGAGATAATGGAATAAAGTGATTAGTCAGAAATGTATGTTTTCTTCCAGTATGGATAAACTAGTTTTAAATAGAAGTAGACAATGTTTTCTGCCTGTTTTTCTCTACTTGATGATGGTTAGCAGAATTTTAGTAAGAATTTTCACTATTTGCTATAGTAGAACTGACTTGTATGTTTCAAAAGTCATTTATGATGCATGAATCTCCCCTCTAGCATATTTTTCCCCCCCCCGAAGACCAAGAAAAATGATTCATTTACTCAACTGCTGTCTGATCTTTTTCCCTGAGTGTACCTCTTTTAGACGCTGATCATTAAATTGTTACGTAGATTCTTCAGCCCACTTAAAAAATGTGTTATAAAAAGGGTTTTATTGCCTTTGGAGTCCTTCTCAAAGTACTTTTCAAATTATATTTGGTCTAATTTTCAGTTTATGGCTAACCTGCTATGTTTTGTGGGCTTCCTTGTTTTCCTTAAATGGGCTAATTTTCTATTATTAAAAATTGTTTTTTTAAAACCTCTGTAATTGTTGTGGCCATCAATCAGACAAGATGGGAGTTTTGTTTGTTTATTCTTGGAAGAGTTTTTAATTAAAAATTTTTTGTTGTTGTACTCCTTTTCCAATCTTATATAAACTTTATTTTTGGCTTCTGATGAGGTGTTTGAAAATAGTCTCCAGACTTCTATTTTATTTTCACTTTTCATTCACTTCTGTCCCCACCTCAACATCTACATTTGCTTCTGTTGAAATCAGCACAAATGATACCAAACGAGGGGTTATAGACTGAAGTTCTAAGTGCTGGGACAGCTTCAAAGTTACTGTGTGACCTTGGTTAGGTCATCTGACTGCTTTGGCCTCCAATTTCCTCATCAGTGTAACGAGGGGAGTTTATTCATTTATTACACAAGTATTTATTAGGCACATATTATATGGCAGACACTGTGCCAAATGCCGGAAAAATCTGCAATGAGCAAGAGTCGAGGTGCCTCCCCTCATGAAATGTACATTCTAGTGCTGTTAAATTATCGAAACTTCAAGGCCCTTTTGAGTTTACAGCACTGTAAGTATAATGATACTTCCACTTAGTTCCAGTTCTCTTTTGAATCAAATAGAAAAAAAATTGATATGTGTGAAGTTCGTTTTGGGCTTTTGGACATTCCTTTGACTTAAACACCTTTCAGTTTGTCCTACAGGGTGTTCCATGGAAACCAGGTGAGATGCTCTCTCCAGAAAGGATTCAGGTCCAAAGCTGCCTACTACATCCCCCTCTTAAAGTGAATCTTAAAACGGTTTTGGAAATACACTTTAGATCTCTGCTTTCTGAAGCACGTTAAAAAAAAGAATTACTGGAATAGTGACCACTGACCTTTATTTAGTTGTGGGAGTCAGTCTCAGTCAAAGAGGAAATGAAACTTTTCTTGGTTGTGGCCAATATGAAAATACTTATTGAATTATAAAATTGTATGCAGTTATAAGACCATAAATCTCTTTACTGGGGATCAGTAATAATAATAAATAATAACGAATAGTAAAAAATATAAATTTTATTATTTGGCTGACAATATGGTATGTGACATATGCCTTGGAAAAATAGTGGACTGGTAAACTTTTAAACTTACTTGCCAATGGCTTATTAGTGTTACAGGAATTATCACAGTAGGAGTCCTTAAAAGAATATTTAAGCCAAGTCTTCTTTCCCTTCATATTCCATTTAATTTAAAGTGGGCTATTTGTGGGATGATATATGCCAGGTAGTAAGAAAAGGTTGGAATTATATTGAGGTAATTTTGGAACTATTATCAAAATGGAGCCATCTGAAATGATTGTTTATAACAGATAATGGCTGTCAGGAAAAATAAAATAGAATGAAAGATGTAAGCAAAGTGACAGAAAATAACTGATGAGCTGGTGGAAAATCCAGAAACATCTTGCATGAAAATCAACTCATAACAGAGTTTTGCTTGATTTTATGGGAAGAAATTAAGTAGCAAATATTAACTTTTGTCTGTTTCTCAAATTCTATCTTAACCAGGATAATAATTCTTGTTTCAACTCTCAATTATCACACTTGTATCTTTTCCTGTTCATGAATTCATATTAAATTTTCTTAATATAATGGCTCTAATTTCATTTGTTTCCTTAGATTAATCTTCTGACAGTTCAGGAACAATAATCACAGTTACTGAATCATGGTTCATGTATATACATATTTACACACATACAAAAATAACCATAAAATAACCATAAAAGAAAATAGAAGTCGTGCCAAAAGAAAATTGGAGGTAAAGGGCTATTAAGATCTCAGAGGAAGGGGCTTCCCTGGTGGCGCAGTGGTTGAGAATATGCCTGCCAATGCAGGGGACACGGGTTCGAGCCCTGGTCTGGGAAGATCCCACATGCCGCGGAGCAACTAGGCCCGTGAGCCACAATTACTGAGCCTGCGCCTGTGGAGCCTGTGCTCCGCAACAAGAGAGGCCGCGATAGTGAGAGGCCCGCACACAGCAATGAAGAGTGACCCCTGCTTGCCACAACTAGAGAAAGCCCTCGCGCAGAAATGAAGACCCAACACAGCCATAAATAAATAAATAAATAAATATTAAAAAAAAAAAAAGATTTCAGAGGAGGGAAAGAGTACATCCAAATTGGAGGAAAAGGGGAAAATTTGTGCCTCAGATTTATACTGGCCTTAAAAGGCAGTGAAATTAGGGCCTTCAGAGATGCAGGGAACACCTTCCAGGTGGAAGGAATAGTAGCGCTATACAGTGGAAATTATATTGGCTTGGAGTTAACTGAATTTTGGTTCAGTTTTCTCTCATTCCTAGTTTGACCGGTAAAAATTGGAATAATAACATCAAAACCTTGCTATAGGGTTGTTGTGAGGTTTAAATGGTATAATCCAGAGGAAATTCTTAGTAAAGTTCCCGGCAAAAAGTGGGTACTTGGGCAAAGACCCTCCCTTCCTTTTTCATGTGAATGCGGAGGCCATTCGATGCCAGGCTAAAGAGTTTGCTGAAGCTTTAATCCTGGTTCTCCCATTTACCAGCTGCATGACCTTTGGCAAGTTATTTAACCTCGCTCAGTGTCCGTTTTCTCATCTCTAAAACTGAGCTAATAATAGTATCAATTTCACAGGGTTGATTAAGGAGTGAACAAGTTAATTAATGTAAAGGGTTTATGAAATATGTGGCACAAAGGATGTACTTGTTAACTATTGTTATTTTTCATTGGCCCTGAAGAGCAAGTGGAAGTTTTTGAGTTGGGGGTGGGGGAGGGTGACTCAATCTTTTCTTTAGAAAAGTCAATGTGTTGGTGGTTTAAGAACAGGAATTGGGTGATGAGGGATTAGGGAGAGACCAAAACAGAGGAAGAGTAGTTAGGGGATTGGTAAACGCTCAGGATCAGAGACACTGAGAGCCTGATGAATAACGGTGGTAGCAGGAGTGGAGAGGGGCTAGTCACTTAGACTAGAGATGTGCACATGAATTACCTAGGGATCTTATAAAAATGCAGGTTCTGGTTCAGTAGGTCTGGGTGGGGACTGGGATGCTGTGTTTATAATAAGATCCCAGGTGGTGTCAATGATGCTGGTTCATGACCACATTGAATAGCAAGGGTTTTGAAGGCAGGATAGGAACCCTCAAAAATAGGAGGAGTTGACAGTTGATTGGCCTTGGGGAGAGGAGACAGAGGGATGGTGAGTTTTCAATAGAAGGAGCTAAATCGGGAAGGAAAATGATGAACTTAGTTTATCATGCTTTTAGAAGTTTTAAGAGATAGAACGGTGTAATGCCCAAGAAGTAGATTTTTTGTCAGAAGACCTGAATTAAATCCTGACTTCAACAATTACTAGAAAGATGACTTTGAACTTCAGGTCTCCTTCTTCATCTCTAAATGGGAGACTACAATGACTACTTCAAAGAATTGTTGGATAGATGACATACATTGTTGTGAAAACTTCTCTCATGGTGGCCAGCACCTAGGTGGCACCTACTGAATAAAAATGAAATTTATAGACTTTATGGAATTTATGGACTACTCCAGCTCCTCACAAGGCTGATCTAGGTTTTAACATATATGTTTTTTCCTACAATGTGCATACTGGTACTTCAAATTGTACAGTAATTTGACAGCCTTCTGAACTTTATGTTTTCTAAGTATTCATTAGCTGACATAATTTCAGGGGATGTGAATGCCAGGATTGGCAGCGGGTCCACCAGAGCTACATCCATCAGAAACCTGCAATTGTCTAATTCTTCCTTTTAAGGCACTTCTCCAGGATAAACTGTCTGAATCAAAGAGGAAAATATCTTATCAAACCCATTTATAATCATAGTCCAATAATGCTAAATGGCAGGCTATGGGATAAATCCGTGGACTTTCTCTTAGTTTTCCAACCAGAGGCAGCATTATTGATGATTGAAGAATTAGCTCTTCAGAGTTTATCTACAACCTCGACTTGGATATTTTAGACTGGTTGAAAGTAAATATTTTTCTCTTAAACTTAATCTGAACTTTCAAAATGTCCTTGCATCTGTCTCTACATGTAACTCAATCAGTGAGATTTTAGGAATGAAGTTAAACTGAAGTGAAAAAATAAATGTATGACAACAAAGAATTTATGGCACATATTTTATTCTGGAAGTCTTCATGAATAACTATTTATAATATTAACAAATTGTGATTATACTACTATGTCGCTGGACTATTCAAAAAACAAGTGCTTTTATTTCTTGCTTTATAAGAGAGATCAGAAAGAAAAAAAGTTCCAGGCCATATTATCAAGATATTATCTCAAATATAACTGAGATCAAGTCATCCAAAGAATCATTAAATTACAGTTCTTTTAAAAACAACTTGTCCTTTTCAAAAATTAAATTATTCTGGAATATTTTGGGCTTGACCACAGGGACACCAATATTCCACATTTGGGGACTTTATCTTCCTTGATATCACTTCAGGATGAAGAAATTCAGAATCATGTGCATGGGTTGATTACTAAACCAATCATTTCGATTACTACTTCGCCTCTCTGCATTTTGTTGTCCCCAGTGTTCTCCATAGCCAGAATCCATTATTTTCATCAGCTCTAAAAAATCCAGTCTTTCAAGGCTGAAAAGAGCTCCAGAAGAAAATTTCTGCTGCCAGAATTATTTTGATCTTGCTTGAGTAGTTGGCTGAAGCCCTTGCCAACCTATTTACCTTAATTAACTCCGCAGGTATGGTTCCCTCATGATGATCTCTAAGTGTAGTTGACTCTAGATTAAAAAGGGGAAACCCTCCATCTCCTGAAATCACAGAACCATTAAGGCTCTTGGAGACTTCCTCAAAATAACATCACATTTTTTTCCCTTAAATTGAAAGACTAAGTCTCAATCTAATAGCTTGCTTGCATAAGGAGCTAACCAGCTCTAGGTATAAACTAATTTTTTACAGATAATGGCTATTAAAATATTTGTTATATGAGTAGATTCTGTTATTTATCTCCTCCAGAGAATACCTAAGACTTTGTAAAACCTTTATATTTTATAGATATATTATTTTTTCCTCCTTAAATCTCTTTCTGTATCTAACCAGCATCCATCCAATAATCTGAACAAGGAACCTGGGAGTTATCCTGGAATCCTCCCTGCCCTTCCCACATGCATTCAATTCCCAACACTTGCTGACTTTTACACCCTAAATGTGTGTTGGCTGCCCTGTCGATCCCTCTGGCCATGTCTTGTCTAGGCCCTCACACTCCTCTCTGGGCTTCACAGCAGCACCCTAAGGGCTTTCTCTGCCTTCAGTAACTGGCCTCCTCTGATTTACCCTTCAGGGCAATACATTTGAAATCCAAATTGATCAGGTAACTTCCTTTCATTGGCTCTCCATCATCCACAGTAAAAAGAGACCCGAGCTCCTTGGCATAAAATATAAGGCCTCCCCCGATCTGGCTTTTTTTAAATGAGCTTCTCAGGTTTATTTCCTACAAGCTGCTCACTGCCTAGCACTGCATGCTACAGCCCGGGGCTCAGCCTCAGCACTACTGACATTTGGGGCTGGATAGTTCTTTGTTGGGGGGTGGGGCTATCCTGTGCCATGCTAATATGCTCAGCAGCATCCCTGGCCTCTACCCACTAGATGCCAGTGGTACTCTCTTCTCCCAGTTATGACAACCAAAAATAACCCCAGACATTGCTGAAATGTCCCCCAGGGGACAAAATTGCACCCTGGTTGGTAAGTAGGAGTTGGATAATGAATCACTAAATCTTTGAACACACCAACCTATGTAGTACCTCCACTCCTTTGTTTTTCTTGTTATTTGTTCCTGGAAAGCCTTTCTCCTTCTTTGCCTAATGCAGGGAGAGAGGAAAAGATTCTGTCCTTAGATCCTCTCCCTCATTTGTTTCCTCTGAAGAGGAGGGACTAGTGATCTGATTCATCGGATTCCAGGACACATTGGAGAACAGGTGAGAGCATTCCTTTGAAAGGACTGCATATGGGTATAACCCACTCTTCAATTTTTAAAAAAAGAAATGAACCAATAATGCATGAATCCATGCTTATAAAAATTGAAACAATATAGAACATAGAATTGAAAGTGAAAGCTTTCCAGGGTCAAAGCATTCTAATTAAAAAAAAGAAAAGATTTGATATATACTGCCCCAACATTATCAACACCAGACATCCTCCCCCTTTGTGGCTGTGGCCTCCTCAGGGTTCCAGGATTGTGTATGGAAGGCAGAGGCTAGGTCGGCTCGCAAAAACACAAAACTATTACTTCTTCTTCTTCTTTTTTTTTTAAGTTATTTGTCCAAGGTCAAATCACTAAGATCTCTCAGACACAGAGTGCTTTTTTTTTTTTTAAGAAGATGTTGGGGGTAGGAGTTTATTAATTAATTAATTTATTTTTGCTGTGTTGGGTCTTCGTTTCTGTGCAAGGACTTTCTCTAGTTGTGGCAAGTGGGGGCCACTCTTCATCGCGGCGCACGGGCCTCTCACTATCGCGGCCTCTCTTGTTGCGGAGCACAGGCTCCAGACACGCAGGCTCAGTAGTTGTGGCTCACGGGCCTAGTTGCTCCGCGGCATGTGGTATCCTCCCAGACCAGGGCTCGAACCCGTGTCCCCTGCATTAGCAGGCAGATTCTCAACCACTGTGCCACCAGGGAAGCCCCAAAACTATTACTTCTTGATGCTTGCTAGGGTTATCCGAGCAGGTGATTCACATTTTGGGTCTACCTAACTCAAAGAAGGACATTTCAACAAAGCATCTATAGGCCGCATTCTTCTTCCATTCCTTATCCAAATCCTTATAGTCCTTTTCCCTACCATCCGTGTAAAAATCCACAAACCATAACAGTCAGAGCTGTTATCAAGAAAGACAGACACTTTTTGCCATTTTAAATGTACAGTGTTATAACCATCAGTCCAAAGACAGCCCCAGAGATTCTGCTTCACCTGATCAATGGTGAGCCCTGGGGTCTGTATTTTTTCTTTTTACTGATTCCCCACCCCCAGACGAGTGATGTGCAGCCTGGTGTGGAAGCCAGAGACTGAAGAATACAAGTTAAAATGTAAAAAGATGCATTCAGGTATCCAGTGTTTTGACAGCTGCGTATATCACTTCATGTTCATGTGAATATAGCATGGAGTAGTAGCCACACTTAAAAAATTCCAAGTTTCATAAATTCTTATAGCAGTTGGAAGAAAAGATGTCTCTATATGCCTATGTCCTAAATACTGTGCAGGCCTTAAAAACAAACTAGGTAAAGAGAAAATACCTGCGAGGCCTCTTTATTAATATAATGAAAACATGCCTGATGGTGGGGAAATATAGCGATTTTCATAAAGGTTTCCAACTACGGGAACAAAGGGTGAAAGAAATCCTTTCCACACAAGTTTAATTCTAGAGACTCCATCCTTTACACAGGGAACTTAACCCTTTCCCCTAATTCTGTTGATTATTATTCTTTTTCAGCCTTCCTCAACACTTAAGATCCCACGGGAGGTCACTAGGAATGGTGGGGGTGAAGTGTTCCTAGTAGCAGAAATGAAGATGAGAGAGTGAACTGGAAAAACGCTTTAAAAACTCTAATTGAGACAAACCTGACTACAAAATTGTGTCTGTGCTATGATTACAACTGTAACAATTCTGTCTGCATATGGACAGGGACTGAAAGGGAGCATAAAAAAAATGTAAACAGTTTGGTTTGTAGGATGGCAGAATTTTGGGTGGATTTTTCTTTCTTTTGAGCTTTGTCAATGTTTTGGTAATGTTTTGCAATAAACAATACTAGAACAGAAGCAGCTGAACCTGCTGACTAATTATTGTTAGAAAGAGCAGCCTAGCCTCAACTCATCGGAGCTAAAATCGCTGCATTTGGCAGATGCTCTCCAACGTTAAAGTGGATAATATCAGCTAACCTTAACAAGCAGTCGGCTCCTTCTGGTCCAAAGGAGCATTTTAAAAATCATTTTATTTTATTTGTTGCAGCTAACTCATTCTGGCAGGCACACCAAGTATTAGTTCGGCGGGGCCCATAGAAGGGTGTTTCATTTTGTTGCTTTTCTTTTCTTTTTTAAAAATAGTTGAAATGGTTGATGGGTTACACCTGTCCTAAGAAAGGTCTTGGACCAAATCATCTGCAGTATAGTGAAAAACTCAGGGTCCTTAAGAGTGTCGAAGTATGTGAGTGGATTCAAACTCCACTTTAAGGGAAATGCTGATGTCACCTGCAGGAACCCCTGCAGCTTATCTTTGAGTAGAAATGGAATGGCAAGGATACAAGTCAGTTTCTTCAAAAATTGACAACAGAATGTCAGCCTGACTTCCTGCACATCTGGTGTTGAAAGCGTATGGATAATCAACATCAAAGACTATTGGCACTTCAGGCACTTGTCAGCGAATTCAGTCCTGAAGTGACTTTAACTGTGCACTTGCCAAAGGCTCACCTAAGACACCTAATATTGGAGAGAGACGATTTAATGAACGGGTGAGCTCTCCATCCCTCTTCTAGGGACTCTAATCTCTGTTCTTGTGATCCGTTGTAGTATCAGGAAGCAACATATCTGGGCTGGATAACCTCTGTTCCTGATAGAAATGCTCTCACCAAGTTAAAAATCTAGTGTTACGCTCTGCGCCTTTATGAGATTCAGTTTAAGAATTATCTATTGGAACATGCTTTTGCATTTTTTTCTTGCAAATATTGCTGAGGATGTTGTACCTCATGTTACCTAAAATCTGTTGTTAAAAAAATTAAGTGATAACATTCCTTCTGGATTTAGAACATTAGCTTTGCTTGTAACACAAGTTAGAAACCAGGTGTTTGTCTTTGTGCCTTAGGTACCGGGAAGCTCATGCTTTATCCCTAGAACTCCTCCAATGGCAGTTTTGTACAGATTGGAGGAAGTGGTGAACTCAGATAGCAGAGTCAGGCACAAGAAGGAGGATATTATTTGGTGCCCATTCAGTTGTTGTGCCTGTTACTGCTTAGGTAAGTACAACACTATCAATTTTAATGATCTCATTAGAATTTTTTTCTCCAAGAATTTGCTGTTCCTGAAGTGCTAGATTTTCAGAAAGGAAAAAATGCATTTCATTTTCTATAAATATCAAAATTAATTACTCATTGTTGTAACTAATCATTAAAATTCAAAATTAGATGAGAATGTTCTTAATAGATTTTTTTAAGCCTTGAAGAGGTCCATTTTATTATAGCATCTACAGCTCTACTATTTGTGGAAATTATGACATAAGGTTCATAATTGAATTAAGCCAATACCTTTGCCCAAATCCTAAGAAGAAATTAATAAAAGATGGTGGGTAAAACTATGGTATCTTATTAGGAAAAGTGTAGGCAATTGAGTAGAATTGTTTTTGTAGAATGAATGAACATATTCATTCATTCACTCATTCGTTCTTTCAGTCATTCAACATGCGAGTCTAATATGTTCCAGGGGCCATTTTAGGTCCCAAGGATACATCAGTTAACAGAACAGATAGAATTCCCTGCCTTTATAGAATTTGCATTCTAATGGGGAGGGGGGAAGACAGTCAGTAAAACAAATAAAAAATATATGGTGTAACAGTTGGTATTAAGTGCTGTGACGAAAAGTCAAGAGGATAAGGGAGAGATAGGGTGCTCTGGGTGTGAGGGTGGAATTTGCTATTTTAAATAGTGTGACCAGGTGGCATCTGAGCATAGATCGGAAGGAGAGAGTGATGTCTCTCCAGGAAGAGTTTCCATGCAGAGGGAACAGTTTGTGCAGAAACTCCAAAGCAAGGTTGTGCTTGGAGTGTTTGAGGAAAGTGAGGCGACAGATGTGGCAGGAATGGAGGATGGGAGGAGAGTGGTGGGAGGCCATCGAGGGATGAGGGAGCCAGAGCATGCAGGCCGTTTTAAAGGGCTTTAAAAATGAGACGGGGAACAACTGGAGGGTTTTGAGTGGAGGAACAACATGGTCTGACATGTGTTAAGAGCATCATCTGGTTGCACTCTGGAGAACAGACTGCGATGGGGAGATGTGGGACCAGTGGGAGCAGGAAACCTAGCTGGGAGATGATGGTCATTTGGACTCAGGTTATAGTGGTGAAAGTGGGGAAAAGTGGTCAGATTCTGATTCTGTTTTGAAAGTAGAGCCACTAGGGTTGCTGAGTATTAGAGAAGGAGTTAACGAAAGAGAGATGAGTTTTTGGTCTGAGCCAGAGCTTCAAGAAATGCAGTCTGGAGTTTGCCGTACACTGGATGAGGAAGACTGTGGGAGGAAGATCAGGAGTTTGGTTTTGGACAGATTAAGTTTGAGACGGTCCAAGTGGTAATATCCAGTAGGTAGTTTGATAATATAAACATTAACTCAAAATTAATATTACAGTTACTAGAAATATTATATATACATATGTAGAAATAATATATTATTAATGATATTATTAACTTTTAATATGTTTGTGGTACTACATTTTAAGAGAGACACTAACAAGTTAAATATATTTTGAAGAGGATGACTGAGACGGCAAGCACAGGAAACCATACTGGATAAGCAGCCTTTGAAGGAAACGGAGATGTTTAGCATGAAGAAGAGCGGTCCTAGGGTAGATGTGTTTCTTTACATGCTGGAAGGGCTACCTTGAAAAGGGAGAGCAAATGAACTTTACCTGTCATTCTCTGAGATGGATAGAAGTTATAGGAAGCCCGGTTTCGGGTCAATGTAAGATTATACACATGGACACATTTTTATGAGTAGAATTTCTGTGTTCTTCTGCAGCAGGATGGATTCTCTTCTGAAGTAGTGATGCCTTATTGCTGGAAGTATTTGACTGGAGAGCTGCTGAGGATATTGTAGAGGGGACTGGATGGAGGGTTAGATTAAGGTTCATTTCTTTTTGTTTCTGTGTATTTTTCCTAGGGACCAAAGTATGCCATGTACCAATGCACCATCATGAATATTTTTTCTTGTATTGTGTTTTAAGATTTCATGGGTCTATGAGTTTCTCCCAAATTAAACTATAAACCTCTTGAGGACCAGGACATGTTTTTATTCTCTTTGTATTCCCTGATGCACTTGGTACAAGATTTCGTATATAACAAGTACTCAGAAAAATACTTTTTGGTTGAATAATTTTGCTTCCAAGGCATCCTTATCCAAAATGCAAACACTACTGGGAAGGTGAGTTCATACCAGCCTACCACCTTATTGTGGCTGAATTGACAGGACCAGTTTAATCCTTGAAATTCTGAGGGTCTGGAGTGGAAGAAGGTTGTCAAATGAGGAAAAGAAAATTCACCAAAAATTCATCTTTGTCTATGGCTGATTCTGCCTGCGTATAAAGTCTACCTAAGATGTCAACTGTTGTGGTATTGGAGTATTAAGAATATGTATTCGAAAAATGGTACTGATGAACCTATTTGCAGGACAGGAAAAGAGATGGAGACATAGAAAATGGACTTGTGGACACAGGAGGGGAAGGGGTGGGGGGGACGAACTGAGAGAGTAGCATTGACATATATACACTACCATGTGTAAAATAGATAGCTAGTGGGAAGCTGCTGTATAGCACAGGGAGCTCAGCTCGGTGCTCTGTGATGACCTAGAGGAATGGGATGAGGGTGGGTAGGAGGGAGGCTCAAGAGGGAGGGTATATATGTATACATATAGCTGATTAACTTTGTTCTACAGCAGAAACTAGCACAACATTGTAAAGCAATTATACTCCAATAAAAAAAAAGGAATGCATATTAGAGTCCGAAATATCTGAATGATATTTTAGAGGTTTGGAAGAAGTAAAGAATGTCCAAGACAGTTACGTCTTCTGCTTTCAGAGAGTACTTCCAACAGTGAGAAAATCTTGTTAATTCATGTCTCTTACTTCTATAGACTTCACAGAAAACTAGTAGCAGAGGTTCAATGAGTTCCTTGCCATAGAAGGTGTTAAATTACAGGATTAATAACCACTCTTAAGCCATCCATCCATTCATCCACCCATCCAATGAACATTTATTGAACACATACTATGGGCTGAACAGTGAGGGGTTCCGTGAAGGACTGTAATCTTGAGGCGCTCACAGGTGAGTAGGAGAACCTATCTAACATTATGGTACACTGTGTTAAGTACTGTGCATTGGAAAAACAAAGTTCCATGAGCTCAGAGAGGAAAGAGCAGCTAACTTCTCGGGGAAGTTGGGAAATTCTTCCTGCGGCAAATGCCATTTGAACTAGCAAAGGTTTTTTGTGATCCTCCCTCAACGCCCCCAACCCAAGGCAGTGTATTTCTCTCTGCTGTCTTCCTGTGGCACTTGTTACCTGCTTCTGATTACAGCAGTGCCCTGTTTATTGCAATTACCTGTTTACTGTCTACTTCTCTGCCTGGCCAGTACTCTTTAGTGACAGAGACTTTGTCTTATCATCTCTGTCCCTACCCAGTATCCGACACAGGTCGAAAGTTGTTTGTTAACAGACTCAAAATAAATGAATCTTGAAGAATAAGTTGAAATGTGCCAGGTCCAGGAGGAGGGAGAAGGGCGTTCAAGACAGAGGCATGAACCTGTGAGAAGTTATGGAGGCGTCTAAGGGTATAGTGTGTTAGGGAAATGGTGAGTGGGTTTGGAAGACTGACATGGAGGGAACATTCAGGGGAGGGTTGGGAGATGATGACTGAGGAGTGAAGCACGACATTCTCATGGCTCCACTGCAGGTGAAATGACTCAGTCAAAACATAAAGCATTTTAAAAACCATCAAGCAATATATGTTGCAGCTGTCCCTGACCCCATCTCCAGCCTCTGGACTCTGGTCTCTCTCCAACCTTCACTCTACTTTGAGCCTCACTATCCCTTGTGATCATGTTTGCTTTCTTCTGAGGGTTTGCAAAGCAAATTTTGCATTTTAGTTGTAGGTTTAACTACATTCTATTTATATCTTTTATCCCATGGACAGAGAAATATCCTTTGTTCCTTATTGAAATGACTTGATTGCATCTACTTTCTAAATTATTCCATGAGAAATTAAACAGTTCTTTTTTTCCAATCATTCATTGTTCCTAGTGACTGGCTTCATCACCATCCACCCAGTTTCCCCAGCTAGAAATCTGGACTTTATCCTAAGCCCTACTTTTCCCAAAGTGCTCTCTTCCGATCAGTATTAGGTCTTCCTAGTCTAATGTCCAAATGAATCTGAACTTTGTTTTCTTCTCTTTATTCACATAGCCTAAGTTCAGGCCACTTTATCTCTCACTAGATTATTGAAACAAACTCTTAAATGGTCTCCCTACCTCTACTTTTCTGTTTATCTCTGTCTATCTGTCTACCTATCTATCTATCTATCTATATCAATAAAAATCCAGCCACTGCAGTTATGTTTCTATTTTTTAATCTAAAAATTGTAAAATACACATAACGCAAGATTTACCATTTTAACCATTTTTAAGTGTACAGTTCAGTGACATTAAGTACATTCATGTTGTTGTGTTACCATCATCACCATCCATTTCCGGAACTTTTTCATCACCCTAAACTGAAGTTCTAAACCCATTAAACACTAATTGTCCATCTTCCCCTTTCCCCAGGCCCTGGCAACTACCATTCTACTTTCTGTCTCTGTGAATTTTACTACTCTAGAAACCCCATATAAGTAGAGTCATACAGTACTTGTCCTTTTGTGATTGGCTTATTTCACTTAGTATAATTTCCTCAAGTTTCACCCATGTTGTAGCATGTGTCAACATTTTTGTCCTTTTTCAGGCTTAATAATATTCCACAGTATGTATATACCAATTTTGTTTATCCATTCATACACTGATGTCTATGATATTTATTAAATATTATTACTCTTAGAACTTTACTGTAACTTGTCCCTGTTACTCTCAGGATACAGCTAAAAGGCTTTACTATGGTTTACGGGGCCCCCACCTAACGCTGCAGCTTTCATTCTATTTATGTCCCCTTACACTCTCCACTTCAGTCAGGTGACCTGGCCTTTCCTCCATCTCTTTCACATCTGGGCCTTTGTCCCAGCTTCTTCCTCAGCTTACGATGCCATTTTTCAGGATGAGCCCAGCTTTTACCTCAGGACTCAGCTCAAGACATCACCTCCTCCAGGAAGCTTTCCTCCTCTCATCCAGGCTAGGTTAGGCATCTCCTTTTTTGTGCTCCTGGAATCCCCTGGAGTTCTCTCTACCAATACTCTTATCATACTTAGAGCAAAGACAGTGTCTTATTTCCCACTTCATTCCTGGAGTCTAGTATATTTTGAGCGCTCAGTTCATTTCTGTGGAACAAATGCATAACCGTGTGGGCAAGTATCTGGAGTCATGGAGGAGGTGGGCGCTGAGGCAGAGGCCTGTGTGAGTGACTAACTCAAGGCCACCAAGTGTGAGGGCATAATCCCGTGCAGCCTGCCAAATGCTGACCGCCTTCATGCCCGTGGAGCCACTGGATGAGGCACTGGGTGCACACAGTAGAATGACGGGTATGCACTGAGATGAGCATTCCCAGCCCTTAACTGAGAAACCGGTTAGGTGTTTTGGTACTTTCGGCACAGTTTTAATCTTTTGCTCTTTTGGTCAATGTGCTTACACCCTTCCTGCCTCTATTCTCCACCAATTCTCCTCCTCACTCGCCTCCCCCTACTCTGAACTTGGAAATAAATTCATATGTTTAGGTCACTTAAACAGAAACGAGACTTTATTCTGTGAAGAAAGTGTTTAGTTTGTAAAAGGATCAATGGGCTATTTTGGATCAAATAACTGTGTTTTCTTTAGCCACTTAAAATGGTCTATTTTCATTTTTTAAGCCATTGCCTTGTGAAAGGACCCAAGAATATCCCCAACTTAGTGTTAGATCCCGTAATTACATTTTCCCATTTTGAAAGCAGTTATGCAGTCCTTACAATAGAGTCAACGCGGCTAAAAATAAACTCCAGGCAGTTCATATTAACTGGGTAATAATAACAGGCAACAAGGAGGCTCCCTGTCCAAATATGATGAAAACAGGAAGTTCATTACACAAGCTGTTCTTTCCTGATAGATCTGAATTCTTAAAGCCTTAACTCAAAAATAATCTCTTCAGGTTAAAAATAAAAGCAGAGAGTTGTCTCTTACTTGTGGCTCAATGGAGATGATAACATTGTAGCTAAATAAATCCACACAACCATGGGTAGACTGTAACTCCAGATCGCCTGTTTGGAGGAGGAAGGAGGAAGTTTGCAGACCCCTCTCCTGGCAGACAGGCGGCTGGATGCATTTGCCCGGGGGTTTACTGTTTTCTTACCCTGGCACAAGCTGCCAAGGAGATATTGCTTTACTTTGGTACGGTGGCAGGAAGGCAGAAAGGCTTCCGGTGTGGAAAGCATTTTTATTTTTCCCTGGGGAGAAAATGGATGAACAGAACACCCCCAACTTTAAGTGTCTGCCAAGTATTGTAAATTTCAATCCTGGTTTCTCAGGGTGAAGTGGGAATGAGGCCCAAAGGAGGAGGATAAACCCCCTTCCTTATGGAACTCCTTTTCTCTAGTGAGTGTCACTGATTGTAAAGATTCAGATTTTCATGATTAAAACAAGGTGAGCGTGGAGGAAAATTTCAATTTATGCAACTAGAATGAACCCCACCAGCTCCCTTCCTGAAACCAAGTCCCAGTTCTCCAGGGTGTCACTGGACGCAGTGAGGGGGCCCGTGACCTTGCTACCCGCCTCCTCTTTGGGAATCTCACTACTTGTTACCACGGCCACCAGTAGGGTCACCCTGCTCCAAACAGTCATCACATCTTTCCTTAATTTCCTGTAACATAGTGGAGACCAGGTTGGAAGTTTCAATAAAGACTTGGCTATAGGATTGAGGTGGGGAAGAGAATGGGAGTAACAAAGGGTTGTCAATCACAGAGAGTGACAAGTGCACTGATCTGGCTCAGCAGATGCAGTTTTCTCTCCCCAGGCTAGGTCAGTAGTATCTGCAGGGTTTGCCTTGAGCAAAAGAGCATGCTTGGGGAGTACTCACCTTGCGAATGTTCCCAGACCCTCCCAGCTATTCTTATTCCACTTCATGGTGGCTGTACTCCATCTTCCTGGAGAGTGATCTTTGTTTCTTTAACTGCACAACAAATCTCGGAATACGTGCATGCTGGGAAGGGGGTTCTTGCCACTTTTGAAGTGATAACAGATAGGGCCAGTCACAGTAGGCATCAGGAGGGCCGTATTGCCAAGGCCTCACATTTAAGAAGAGTCTTACATGTAAACTTTTGATGTTATTTCCAAATGGGATTAGCATAGCCACAGACATACACTGATCTAATTATATTTTTTAAAAGGTATCACACATGACTTTAAACTCTATTCTATGACCAGATCACATTGGCTATTGGGTACGATAAATTTTGTAAGTTGTAAACCTGCAGGTAGCACAATTATATTGGACTATATATATTTATTGAGTGTAAACATTTAGAATATATCACAATTTTTGGAATGCTCTTTTGGAATTTCTTAATTTTTCTAAAATACTGCCATTCTCAGGAATTGGAAGTGTTCTGGCCTCTGAGAGGCCCTGACCATACACCTTCTCTACCTGCGATGCTGCCCATGGGGAGTGGTGGACTTCTGTAAGAGAAGGAGGGAGGTTTATAGAGATGCTCTCTCGTGGTGGATGAATGCAGTGGTTCTTAAACTTGACCTGTGCGACAAAATCTCCTAGGAAGCTCATTAGAAATGACATACGATGAACTGAGAATTTCTGGCCCAGACTCAGATCTTGACTCAGGGGGTTTGAGACTACTCCTTGAAAAGCCCTGCAACAGATTGTAGAGGAGCTTTTGGGGGAAGGTCAAAGGGTAAAAGAGGTCCCCTTTGGGAAATAAATAATGATTCCCTCTGGGGACAGTGAAGACTCTGTCAGAGAGAGAGGTTCCTCCGACTAGGATCAGTAAGGAAACAGAGCAAAGGACCTGGTAGTTGAGAGAGCAGAGGGTAGGCAGGGACGGCTGTTGAGCCTGGGTGCAGAGAGCATGGGGCACACTGGGGAGACGTTTGAATGGGCAGACCAAGGGATAGACAATTATGTCAGAGGGACATAGGAGGGAACAATTTCTGGAGACCTCACTGGAGAGAAGTGGTGAGAAGACCTCAGGGTAGAGCCAGCATGTCCCAGAGGGTTGGAAAGCTGAGCACGAATCTGAAGAAGGGAGTGGAGGCTCTGGGCTTGGTGTAGCAGGAAGCCTGGAACCAACCACTCCCTCCACTAACTGTGAACAAGCTGTAATCCTCCCCACAGTTCCCTTAGCTAATACATGGACAGTGAAGACCGACTTCTTATGACATTTTGATTGATTTATCTTTTGTAAAAACAAGAGAGTATTAAGAGTACTGAGATAGCGGAGGGAGCTGTCTTAAGCTGTGGGGTAAGGAGTGTTTTTATAGATACTTGAGTTATGGTTTGAGCTAAGTGAAGTGTGACATTCCTTCATAGATCAACCTGTGTCTCTCATACCATCAGCTTCTGCCACAGGGTCAATATTATACATTTAAAATTATAGTTTAAACATATCCATTTCATTTTCATGGTCAACTTACAGCTCACAGTGCTAACAAATCCAAAAATTCCTCTATGTTACTTTTGTCCATTCCAAGAACCTACCACAGAACCCTTCCTATGAGTAATAAGGGAAATATAGCCACTCTTCATATGATTAAATAATTATTGGGCTTTCTTTGGTTTTAAGTATCAGTGATCTTTGCTACATGTTTTTCTTAACTTTAAATTTCACTTCTTTAATTTTCACTGCTGATAGCAACTGTGCTCCATATTTTGAAGTTATCTGTGTAGCAACTTGACTATGAGCCATTTGAGCTAACAGTACAATTCTCAAGCTTTCTGGATTGCAAAGCTCTATTGTTTCTTGACTTCCACATATTATCCATTTTTTCCCTAGTGGAACAACATTAATAGATTACAGCGAAAAGCTGTAACAACACGACTTCTATTTTACTTCTGTTGTGGCCATCACAGGTAGTGGTCTCCAAGGTATAAAAAATAGAAACCAGAGTGTTAATAGGGCTTTGAAATCAAAGATAGTTGTTGGATATGTATGTGTGTTTGTGTGGTTTGTGTGCAGAAAGTCAAAAGATAGTCTACTTTAATTCAACAAATTTATTTATTGCCTGAAATATGCCGGACACTGTTTCAGTGCTGGGAATATAAGAGTGTACTAAGCACTGATCCCCATTCTCAGGGAACTTACATTCTCATAGGAGGAGACAGATAACAAAGGAAGTGACAGGAGGTGGGATATGTGTGCTGTTTTAAAATAGGGTAGTTAGAGAAGGCCTCTGTAATAAGTGACATTTGAACACAGACTTGAAAAGAGTAAGCAAGCCTAGTAGATATCTGGGGGAAGAGCTTTTTTCGTGGAGGAAACATAGGTACAAAGGCCTTGATATAGGAGATTGCAGAGCATTTGGAGGAATATCAAGGAGACAAGTGAGAGTGGAGTGGAATGGATAAGGGGGCAGTGAAAGAACTTAAATTCAGAAAGTTAGCTGGGGAAGATCATTTAGAGTCTTTGAGGCCATGGTAAAGACTTTGGAATTTTTTTTCCCTTGGTGAAATGCAAAGCCAATGGAGGGTTTTATTTATTTTATTTATTTTTTTTTTGCGGTACGCGAGCCTCTCACTGCTGTGGCCTCTCCCGTTGCGGAGCACAGGCCCCGGACGTGCAGGCTCAGCAGCCATGGCTCACGGGCCCAGCCTTTCCGCAGCATGTGGGATCTTCCCAGACCGGGGCACGAACACATGTCCCCTGCATCAGCAGGTGGACCCTCAACCACTGCACCACCAGGGAAGCCCCAATGGAGGGTTTTGAGCAAAGGAATGACGTAAACATTTTAACAGGACCACTCTGTCTGCTATAATGGGACTGTGTTAGCCTGAGTTTCCTAGAAGCAGAGCCTGAGATGGGGATGTGCATGTGATTTCCAGAGAAATTGGTAGGGGGTGAGGGAGCGGGCTAGAAAGGAAGGAGAATGGCAAGAATGTGATTTTGGGTTCTGCATAGTAGCTTCAGCCTGATCCCATGGGGAGCTGTGGAGCATAAATATCACCTTAGAATTTTTCCCACTTGAGACAAGGGAGAGAGGCTTTTTACCTTCACCCTGGTTATTGAGTAAAGACTCTGGGGAAAGGTATGGACAGTGTAAATTCCAGGCACTTCCAGGTGTGGTAGCTTCCATTGCCCAAGTGCAATTCTCCCTGATGCGCCCACAGCAGCTGAGGGAAGGGCTCACCAACCAAACTGATAAAAAGGATTCCAGAGGGCCTGATTGAGCTATTAGCAACTTCTACATGGAATAAGGGTGGAGTAGAGATATCAATTGGGAAGCTAATGTAATACTCCAGAAGAGAGTTGAAGGTGGCTTGGACTAGAGTGTAGCAGTAGAGGTGTTGAGAAGGGGTTGGATTCCGGAAAACTTTGAAGGCAAAGCCCAAAAGCTTTGCTAATGGATTACCTATAGCATGTGAGAGAAGGAGAAGAATCAGGGACGACTCTAAGATGTGTGGCCTAGCCATTTATTGAGATGAGGAAGATTGTGGGAGGAGCGGGTTTTAGAATGGGGTGACTAGAAGCTCCATTGGAGACATATTAAACTGAAGATGCCTCGTAGATGTCCAGATTAAAATATCAAGGAGGAAATTGGATATGAGAGTCTGAAGCTGTGGAAATATGTTTCAGTTCCTAGGTTCAGATGACCAGCTGCACATGATACTAAAAGAATGTGCATATTTGTTTGAGGTGGCACTGTTGGAAACCTTTATTGGGCTTCTAAGGATGGATGTGGAGTGAGAAAGCTGTAATTAGTTCCACTAAACCCCAAAAAGAACAAAAGGTAAATACTGGACATTATTGGTCAGTAAGCTTGATGACAACTTCAGCTACCATTTCTAAAACATATCATTAAAGAGATGATTTTTGAGTAATTTACCAAAAGCTGTGATGATTTAGAGGTAACATGGATTCACAAAGAACAAATCAGACCATACTAGCTTTACTTCCATTTTTGAAAGGTATACTTAGGCAGAGAGGTTTGGGAAATTCTGTTGTCTTAGTATATCCTGATTTTTATACAGTGTTTGTTAAATTTTGTTGTCATATCCTTTTGACAAAAATGAAGAAATGTGGGCCAGAAACTAGCTATAGTTATACAGCTTTCTAAGTGGCTAAGCAAGAACAAAGAAGGGTAAACCCTTAGATTTTTTTTGCTACCAATTAAGTTTTTATATTACTAGGCCCTTTGCTAAGTCATCACTTTTACCAGCAGCTTAAATAAAAAGCTAGAAAGCATATACATAATCAAATCTGAAGATAACATAACCTGAGGAAAACTAGCTAATATCTCGAATTACAGAATGGAAGCTTAAAAAAGGAGAAACCCAAACTCACAATCTGAAATTTAATAGAGATGGATGCAGAATAAAGCAAAACACTCCATTTTACAGGTTGTGAAAGATCTCCCTTCACAGCAAAGAGCAGAATTCACAACTTTTTATTCAGAGGTTTATTTTTCATTAAGTCATTTGTGGCATTAAGTTAAGACTGCAGGCTTTGGAGCCATCAGTCTGGGTGAGAGTCCTGGCTCTGCCATTTACCAGCAGTATGATCTAGGGTATGTTTCTTAAAATCTGTGTTTTATTTTCCTTACCTGGAAGAGGAAGATGGTGATATTAGTTCTAACTAATATTGTTAGAATTGTTGTAAGAATGAAACACATGTAAAGTACTTAGAACAGTGCCTGGGATGTATTAAGTGCTCAGTAAATAACTAATATAACTTGTTCAGCGGTGTGATCTGGTTGCTAAAAAGGTAAAGCCATTTCTCTGTACCATGGTAGAAATGAGGTGTCAAGATAAAGGGAAGCTCATGGCCCACTGTACTCTTTACTGCTGGGATTTTGTTCAGTGCTGGGTGTCTCTAATTAAAAAAGTGTCTTCAACCTGTGGGAGAGTGAGTGCTAAAGGTGGTCAGGGTATAGAATCATGCCAAGTGAAGAAAAATTGAAAAGATGGGGGTAGAGAACGTGGCTTCTTCTTTTGGAGAAAGATTCAAAAGCTGAATTAAGGCTTTCTTGAAAAATTTGAAGGGTTGTCATGTGGAAAAGGAATCAGATAGAGTCCCTGTGGCTCTGGAGACAGAACCAGGAGCAAAGAGTAGGAATAAAAAGGGATAGGGTGGGGCACAGAAGTATTTTAACTTTTTTATGGGCTGAGGGATGACAGAAGCCTGTTTGAGCTCTGCCTCTAAGTTACTGTATGATGTCAAGTCTCTTCTGCTGCAGGCCTCAATTTCATAATCTGTGAAATCAGGGTTTGGATTAAAGTGCTGTAAAGGGGAAATTATAGTTGGTCTCTCAATGGGCTGTCTTCCTAGACAGTGGGTTTCCTGTCAGTGGAAATGTTTCAGTAGAGGCCACAAGATATATTAGACATTATTGTATTTGATTGGAATTCAATCTAAATGACATCAAAGATCTCTTGCAATTCTGATTCTAGGAAAAAATTTTTTTTTGTATGTTTAGATGGCCTATCCATCCCCATCCTCAGCCCTTAGCCCTACTTTCTTGATGGAGATATAGACTCTTAAGTGATTATGTAAGAACTCTATTGATTAGACTGAAGTGTGATTCTACCCCATTCACATGAAAACTCACAGAGAATTGAATGACTTCCTGAAACAACTCTGTACTAATTCCCTTGGTGCCTAACATGTTGCAGCAGAATTTCTATCATTTCTCCCATTCTTTGTCCTGAAAGTGGAAAAAGTGAAAAGCACCCACAAGTCACAGGCTCCATATTGCACAGCCCCTAGATTCATGGCTTTGCCTTGAGAATTTGCTGCTGGGGGAGGCTGGGATGTGCAGCTGCGGGGTGGGTGCAGCAGGAAGGGAGGGGCTGAGCACAGCAATGGCAGACTTGACAGAAGCCGTGAGCAGCAGAGATGTGGGACACCATCATCTGTTGCCTGCAGCTGCCAGGCTGACTTCATTCTTTTACGGCAAATGTTTATTGACTACTTATCACGTGGAGGACACACTACTAGGCACTCTGAGGGACACCCAGGAGTAAGACACACAGCCACTTTCTGGCAAGGAGTTTCTAGTCTGTTTGGAAGATAATTACCAGCTAACAGCAAACACTTTGTATAGTACTTCATTGTTTGCAAAGTGCCTTCAGGCAAATCATTCTCTTTTCAAAAGCCTGTGGGATTAGACCCTTCAAGTACACTCACAACAACCTGTGGGGTACTGTTATTCCCACTTTTCAGACGGTAAATTGTGGCTCTGGACATTAAGCTATTTGTCTGAGATCACTCATTTGTGTTGTCTGAAGTGCCCTTGCTGTTGTTGAAGTAGACCTTGGCACATCTTCTGACTCTAATTCCAGTGTTCTTTCTACTACATCACACTAAAGAAATTTAAAAACCAATATATAGATTATAGTATATATCAAGGGAATTGCCTGGGTAAGATGTGTTATAGGAATTCAGGAGTGCAGATCATTGTAACTGGGTACAGAAGGAAGATAGGACTATGGAGATGGGTTAGAGTTTGATTGGTGGAGAACAAGGGAGGGTATTCCAGACAAAGCAAATATTTTATCAAAGGTGGGAGGTAAGAGAGCAGAAATGTAAGGAGATGTTCATGGGGCTGACATGTTTTGCCACATATTTATGCTGTGCATAACTCCAGGGGTATCATTCACATAGACTGTGATATAGACAGAATTTCAGGGGTCGTTCAGTGCACAACCTGCACAGTAGTATGGGGACAGCCATGAATGTCTGTATCAGTGGAACTGAGTTGGAGAGTTTAGTCAAGAAGTCAGATAGAAACCTGGAGAGATGAAAAAAGACTGATCATGGAGAGATGAGAGGTTTAGGGTAAGGGTTTTCCATTTTAAGCTTTGAATAATTTTAAACCAGAGAAGAGCCACAATGAAAGCAATGTTTTGAGAGATTGATCTGAGGATATACAGATTAAATTTGAAAGAAGAGAAGTTGGAGATAGGAGACCCATATAATATTTTGGTCACCTAAACATGAGGTCAAAAAGGGTCTGAACAGTGGTGGTGGCAATGGGAAGACAAAGGAAATGGCAAACATGGAAGACCTTCTTTCATTAATTCCACAAATGTTCTCTGAGCTTTTAGTAAGTGTAAGGCAATGTGCTGCATGCCAGAGATTTAATAGTGAGCCAGATAGGCACGACTCTTGCCATTCTGGAGTTTGTAGACCAGTGAGAGAGTCAGACATTCATCAAATAATCACACAAAGATTAATTACGAGCTATAATAATGCTCTGAAGGAAAAGTATAAGATGATATGGGAATGTATAGCAGGGTGGAATCTGATCTAGTTTGGGCCACTAGAAATCAGGAACGTTTTCTCTGAATAAAATAGATTTTTTTTTTGAACCGAGGCTGAAGAGGAGTGAACTGCAAAGGGAGGTGAGGAAAGGGAGAAGAGCATTCTAGACAATGGGAACAGCATGTGCAAAGGCCCTGTGGTGGCAGGGAACATGCATCCAAAATGGTGAAATGTGATTAGTAGGGTTAGTCTATGGCAAGAAAGTAGAGAGTGCTGACGTGAGACTGAAAAGAAAGGCAGGGGCAGATAGCATTGGATCCTTTGTTTTTATTTCAAGAACAATAAGAAAACATTGGAATATTTTAACCTGGAGGTGACATGTTCAGTTTTGCATTTTGAAATGGATACTCTTGCTGCTGTGTGGAGAATAGATGGGGGATGGACACTCAGGGAAACTGGTAAGAGCCTACTGCAGTCATCCAAGAGAGAGATCCTGGTGGATTGGACAATGGAGATGTCAGTGGAGAGAGAACACTATGAAAGAGGACTTACCAGGACTTGACTGACAGGATGTGGATGAAAAAATGAGAAAAATAAATCAGCAGTCAAGGTTTTGGAAAGAGAGTTTTACAGCCTGGTGATACAGTTAAGGGATAGTATAGAAAATGGGGGTGGTGATGCTGGCTTGATAGGCAGTGCTGGGGGCATGATGGGTTATCCAAGTGAAAAGTAAGCAGTAGGATCTGAATTTAAAAAAGAGAGAGAAAAGGATTGCAGTCATAAGATTGGGAACTATTGATAAAGTTGTGGTAGTTAAGATGTGAGTGGAGGGGTCTGCCAAGTGGGTGGGGGATAGTGAAGGAAAGTAATAGAAGGTTCAGGAGTTGAATTGTGTAGAGCAGCACCACTGGGTAAGGCGAACCTACAAAGAAGTGGTCATAGAGATAGAAGGGTATGATTATAAGAAAATCAGAAATTTAACCACTAAACATCATCCTTTTTTATTACAACCTCATATATACTTCCCTGAATTAAATAACAATAGACATCTACCAGGAAAAACATTACTCTGTGCACTGCAATGCTATAGTCCCCATAATGTGGTTGCTTTCAGAGTATAATACTTGTTTAGGGATGGATACAAATCAAGCTGAAGCCTAGGGCCTCCCCAACCCTGCATCTACTCATCACAGGCAGAAAAACTACATTTAGGTTGTAGCTTTTGTTAGTGAGGATTGTGGTTCAGAATAGGATTCTGCAAGACCTATCCATTTGTAAAATAAATAGACCAAAGACCTAAAATCATCAAAACACTTTTCTTTGGCAAAAATAATAAGTAATCTGCTTCTATATTTAAGTCACAGTGTGTTCTTGTGACCAAAGAACACCAAACTTCCATTCTTATTCCAAATGTCTCTAAAATCCAGCAACACTAGTCTCAGCCCTAATAAGCACATTAAAAATGAAGTTACCAACTTTCTCTGCTGAACTTTTTCACTCACTTACACGTTTGCCCAAAGACTTCAGTTCTGAAGGATGGTAGCATGCTCAATTTGTGCCAGCTCTTGTCAGGAGTTATGGGCCAAACTGGTTATTTTTGGATATGAAATCAACTTTAGCCTGGCATCAGTGACTTAATGCACTTGCGAGACAAAACATTTAAGTGAAAGTCAATCGTGTTCCCTTTTTCAGAAAGTCTTTTGTGAGAGCAAAGATCAGGTGGCCTCTTCCAGCCAAGATTATATTCAAAGTTGAGTATTCGAAAGACAAAATGGAGAAGTTCAAGTCAATGAATTGGGTAATTCATTTATTTTATAGTTAGTTGAAAAATTAAGGTAAGACATAGTTATCGCCTCTCTGCTTCTATGCACAGAGGGGTGGGTGTGAAGAATCATTCCTTGATAACCCCCTTATAGAGTTTTGAACCTGGTGAGTCATCTCTGGATCACTGTCCCATAGTAAGGTGGTAAAGGTCCCTTTCTTCTTGTAGTGTCCCTGGGATTTGTCTCACTCTGTTCTCGGAGTTTATTCTGGAATGCTACTTCTCCCACTCCCCTGCCAAGATCTGAGGCCAGCGTTTCAGCTGGGTAGGGGTGACCGCTCCTCCAACCTAAGTGCAAGGGGTTCATGGAAGTATAAGGAGAATCAAGCTCTATGTATGCCAGAAGTCAGTGCAGAGCCAGGACTTTAGAAAAAGTTTACATTTTTATAAATTACATCTAGGGAGGTACCACCTGAAATATAAACCTTTAGCAGCATTTATTAACCTTTTAAAAAATTAAGGTATAATTTATATAATGAAATGCTCAGATCTTTAAGTTCAATCAGTTTTGACAACTGCCTACCAAGACATAAAATCTTATCATCAGCCCAGAATGTTCCCTCATGCCCCTTGCTGGTCAGTTCCTATACTCACCCTTCAACTATTGACCTCCTTTCTATCACCATAGGTTAGTTTTGTCTGCTCTAGAATTTCTCATAAATGGAATCGTACAATATGTGCTCTTTTGTGTTTTGTTTCTTTTACTGAGCATAGTATTTTCAAGATTCATTCATGCCATGTGTATCACTAGTTCAGTCCTTTTTATTGCTGAGTAGTGTTCCATTCATTGAATGTACCACAGTTCTAAAAAACTTCCTTCCCCTGTTGATGGACATTTGGATTGTTTCCAGTTTGGGGCTACTATGAATAAAACTGCTATGAACATTCTTATATAAAGCTTCATCTAAACATACATTTTCACTTCTCTTGGGAAAATAAAAATATCTCTGAGTAGTGTTTCTGGGTCGTAAGGTAGATAGATGTATTTTTAACTTTTAAAGAAACCGCTAAGCACTTTTCCAAAGTTGTACTATTTTACTCTCCCACCAGAACAAATGAAAACTTAGGTTTCTCTACATCCTCTTCAACATCTGGCATTGTTGATGATTTTTTTTTTTTTTTTTTTTGCGGTACGCGGGCCTC